>NC_053392.1:65029803-65629803 GCF_905171765.1 Bufo bufo
GCTGCTGCTGGTTTCTTCACTAGGCGGGTGAAGAAAGCTGCTAATCAGCGACTCTAGTCTTAGCCATGGCATTGGAACGTGAGCGCAGAGGGGCCCCCCGGTCAGACCTGCGAGAGGATGGACGATGGCTCAAATAGGCAGCGGCCAACTGACTACATAGGATGTCTCTATAGTAGTTCAGTTTGTCCTCCCTCTCAGCGGGTGTAAAAAAGGCCCCCCATTTTGATCCGGTATCAAAGGTCCAACAAGGTGGAGAGCTAGAAGTCATCCCTCTGCCGATTGGTGACAATTCGGCTGTCACTACCCAAGCAATTGAGCATGCAGCGGGCCATTTCCGTAAGTGACTAGGAGGCACTCCCTACCTTCATCTCCACTGCCACGGTGTGTCTGGGTCCTCTGCCTCATGTTTCTCATCACCCTGTAGCTCCTCTGGCTGCTCCTGCTCCTCTTCTCCTCTCACCTGTGTAGAAAAAACATCCATTTCACTACACATTGCTTGTGCTCCAATGCCCTCCTCCTCCTCCAGTTCAGCCCCCACAGGGCTCATGTGGACGTGAGATCTAGGCGCCACGTCTCCAGTCCCCTGACCAGCCATATTCATCAGCATCTATTCCAGGACATGAAACAGTGGAATGACATCGTTCATCAAGTAGTCCTGGCAACTGACAAATAACGTGGCCTCCTCAATGGGCCTGAGCAAATGAGAGGTGTCACGCATGAGCTGCCACTGGCTGACATCGAAGTTACACAGAAGAGAACTCCTGTCTGCTTGGATCACCAGGAAACTGTTTATGGCTTTCTCTGTTCATACAGTCGGTCCAACATATGGAGGTTGGAATTCCAATGGGTTGAAACCTCGCAAATCAGCCTATGTTGGGGGATTCCGTTCTGCTGCTGCAGCTCGAGAACGGTGTGCTTTGCGGTATAAGAGCGGCTGAAGTGCATGCAAAGTTTCCTGCCCATTTTTAGTCTTGCAGATGGGTGGAAGACTTCAGGAACCGCTTGACAACCAGATTGAACTTGTGTGCCATGCAGAGTGCATGGCTCAGCCCCCCTTGACGCAGTGCTGACACAATGTTCTTCCCATTGTTGGTTACCATGTTTCTGATTTTCAGTTGTCGTGGATAAAGCCAGGATTCGATTTCTTAATGAAGGACATAGAGCAGTTCCTCCCCTGTGTGACTCTGTTCGCTCCAGGCAAACGAGGTGCAGAACCGAGTGACACTGCCGTGCCCTGCACATGTGGTATGCTATAGGGGCACAGTGAATTGTCCCTGCAGGGGAGGCTGAGGACACGGTTGATGATGAAAGGCAGAGGCGGACATTGTCACTGGACCAACGTCGTGGCAACAGTTTGGCGGAAGCGGCATCACCCGGTCGAAGTTGCTGGCGTGGCTGTGCAGAAACCACATTCACCCAGTGGGCTGTAAAGGACATGTATTGTCCTTGACCGTAGTTATAGCTCCACACATCAGCTCTGCCGTGCACTTTGGCAGACACCGACAGGCTCAAGGACTGGCCCACCTTATGTTCTACATGTGTGTACAGGGCTGGTACTGCCTTTTTGGCAAAGAAATGACGGCTTGGGACTCTCTACCTCAGCTCGGTACAAGCCATCAGTTCTCTGAAAGGTGCAGAGTCCACCACTTGGAAAGGGAGGGACAGCAGCACCAGCTACTTGGACAGGATCTAGGTGTGTTCTGGCTGTGGCCTTAGGGCTCTTCTTATTCTGGTGCTGTGAGCTTTGGTCAGTGGTATTCCTGCCTATGTTGGTTATGGAGCTTTGCTCCTGTCTGGATATTCCATCTGTCCAGTGTGAGGGCCACCTAATTAGACATCAATGTTTCTCCTATTTCTTCCCTTTGGTTTTATGTCCTTTACCCATCCTCACCTGTTGTTATGTGTGGTGTGGTATGTACGAGTTGGTGTTTTATGTCTAGTTTGGTGTTCCATGTCTGGTCTGTTTGATGTTTGTAGTCCAGCATGGTTGCTAGACATTTCCTGTGTCTGTCTGTGCCTTCGGTGAGAGGGCTCCTAGGTTCCCCAGAGAGGGAACTACTAGTCAGTGAGCAGCTCTGCCTGGTGACGCCATGCATCCTGTCCGCATGGGGGTCCAGGTAGTTATTAGTTTTGGTGTTTCACCCTGTTGCACCGGCAGGTAAGTGCTTGTTGTTTCGGTGTGTTGTTGTATCACTGGGTTCTTACCTGCCGATCCAGTTACTGTTCACTATCTTCCCCTATATTTGCTGCTAGGCTTGTTGAGACTCCTGTTCGTCCGTGTTGTGGAGGAACATGTTGTCTCTAGTTCCTAACCTTTATTTCAGAGATCATAAGGGCGACTCAGGGTCAGGGTGTATGAGCCCTTCTACCATCTAGGTCCGCTCATACGGATAGGAGTCAGAGCTAGGATCAGGGTTGCATTAGGAGGTGACTTGCTCCCTTATCCCGGCATCAAGGCCTAGTTTCAGTTCCATTTTCTTTTCTGTGTGGTCGGTGTGGAGTTTCGGGCAAGCTGCCACCCTCTTCTCTCGATGATGATGAAGCCCCTTCGTCAGAGGCGTCGCCAGGGGGGGGCCAGAGGGGGTCACGGCCCCCCCTACATCATGCTGTGCCCCTCCATGTGCCCCCCCAACTAAAATGCCCCCCCCCTAAGTGAGCCGCCGCCGGGCACAGGGACTGGGAGATGAGCGCTTCCATTGCGCTCATCTCCATTGTAACCTGCCTGTGCAAGCGGAGGTGCAGGGGAGGGAGAGGCGTGTCCCTTCCCCTTCCTCTGATAGGCTGCCGGCCTAGTGCCTGCAGCCTATCAGAGGACGGCGCAGGCGGAGCGATGACGTCATCGCGCCGCCTGAGCCTTACAGCGCGGGACACAGGAAGATTCTGCATCGCATCGCTGACACTGAGGTAAGTATAAGTGTTTTTTTTTTTGTTTTTTTTTTACAATAGTGTTACTGGCACATTGGGGGGGGCTTATTACAATGGGGGGGGTCTTAAAACTGGCACATGATGATGGGGGGACTTAATACTGGCACATGATGATGGGGGGTCTTAATACTGGCACATGATGATGGGGGGGACTTAATACTGGCACATGATGATGGGGGGGACTTAATACTGGCACATGATGATGGGGGGGGACTTAATACTGGCACATGATGATGGGGGGGACTTAATACTGGCACATGATGATGGGGGGGACTTAATACTGGCACATGATGATGGGGGGGACTTAATACTGGCACATGATGATGGGGGGACTTAATACTGGCACATGATGATGGGGGGGACTTAATACTGGCACATGATGATGGGGGGGGGCTTAATACTGGCACATGATGATGGGGGGACTTAATACTGGCACATGATGATGGGGGGACTTAATACTGGCACATGATGATGGGGGACTTAATACTGGCACATGATGGGGGGGACTTAATACTGGCACATGATGATGGGGGGGACTTAATACTGGCACATGATGGGGGGGACTTAATATTGGCACATGATGGGGGGGCTTAATACTGGCACATGATGGGGGGGCTTAATACTGGCACAATGGGGGGCTTAATACTGGCACATGATGGGGAGGCTTAATACTGGAACATGGGGGGGGCTTAATACTGGCACATGATGGGGGGGCTTAATACTGGCACGTAATGGGGCGGCTTAATACTGGCACGTAATGGGGGGGCTTATTACTGGCACGTAATGGGGGGGCTTATTACTAGCACGTAATGGGGGGGCTTATTACTGGCACGTGATGGGGGGCTTATTACTGGCACGTGATGGGGGCTTATTACTGGCACGTGATGGGGGGCTTATTACTGGCACGTGATGGGGGCTCTTGTTACTGGCACGTGATGGGGGCTTATTACTGACACGTGATGGGGGGCTTATTACTGGCACGTGATGGGGGATTATTACTGGCACATTGGGGGGCTTATTACTGCCACGTGATGGGGGTCTTATTACTAGCACGTGATGGGGGGCTTATTACTGGCACGTGATGGGGGGCTTATTACTGGCACGTGATGGGGGGCTTATTACTGGCACGTGATGGGGGCTCTTGTTACTGGCACGTGATGAGGGCTTATTACTGGTACATTGGGGGGCTCTTGTTACTGGCAGTGGCACGTTATTGAGGGCACTTATTACTGGCACATTATTGGTGGGCACTATAGGGGCATCTACTGAGGCCACAAAGAAGGGGTGTTTCATATGGGGGGCTCTGTACAGTAGCATTTTATACTGGGACACATTATGGTGGGTACTATGGAGAAGGGGAGACAGGAGTACTATGGAGTCATCTACGGGGGGCACTAAGAAGGGGTATTTTATACTTGCAAATTATGGGGGACACTGAGGGCATCTACTGGGGCACGATATATGGGGCATTTTATACTGGTACATTATGGGGGGCACTAGCAGGGAGGGGGGAGAGGAGCACTATGGAGGCATTTACTGGGGCACTATATAGGGGTATTTTATACTGGCACATTATGAGGGACATTAGCTCAACTGGGGGCATAAGGGGGTATGTTTTGCACATTATAAGGAGAATTATTTCTACTGGGGGGCATTATGGTGGGTTTTATTACTCCCCCATGGTATGACCCCCTAGTAGCAGCACCAGCCTCTCCCTGCTCTGCTATCCCTCTGCCCTTTCTCCAAATCCTTATTATGAAATCTTTCTCATTAGGATAAAAGACAACATTAGCTCCGCCGAGCCCCCGGCCAAAGTGTGGAAGTGGTGTCCGAGATCCCCAAGGGCCAAGCCAAGTAACTGTAAGTGTTCATGTGAAATATGTTTATTTTATATATGTACACTCCTGTGAGAGGCGGGGAGGGAGATCTGTGGATGACACTGTCATGGGGTGGATCTGTGGATGACACATATAGCATAAGATGCTATATACGGTATGTGGCATCCACAGATCCCCCCCATAGCAGTGTCATCCACAGATTCCCCTCTCTATAAAAGTGTCATCCACAGACAGCTGGACTTTTCTTCCCTGTTGCGGTTTTAGGTATTGGGTAAAGTATTGCAGCATTTCTAAGCGTACTTGTGTAAATGTATCGTTGTTATAGCTGCCCCCCCTACTTTTGTCCTGGCCCCCAGTGTGCCCCCCCAAAATTTTAAGCTGGAGACGCCACTGCCCTTCGTCACCCGGCTCCCAAGTGTGACCAGCTACAACATCATCATCATCGAGTGCTGTCTGCACGTCACTGATGTCCTTCTCAGCCGTCTCTGGGTTGGGAGCCTGACAGCTCACAACACCAGCTCCCACGCCACTCTCCTCATCACTACTTGCCCGCCTAGTGGAGGAAGCAGCAGGTGTCTCCTCCAGAACTTGGCTGGGCAGTAGCTGCTGACTGTCCTCTAGTAGCTCTTCCTTGCTGGAAAGTGGAGCCGAGCCTATGGCATATAATACTTTTCACGGTGAAGGATCTGAGAATGTCAGAGGAAGGCTCAGGACAGGTGGGGGCACAAGGCCTACTCCCGGGCCAAGCCAACTAAGCGTCGTGTCAGAGGAACCCACTGACTCTTGGCTGGGGGTGTCTGATGACACTTTGGACGAAGTGGATGACATAGTCAATCATTCCAGAACCGCTGGGTTGCTGGTCAAGACACGACCGCTATATGACACCGGGGGCTCAGGCCTGTCACTGTAAACCCTGCTGACATGCCCCCTTACTCTGCTGCGACCTGTGTCTGCGCTAAAAACATTTAGGCCTCTGCCACTCCCCTGTGCAGGGCCTGGCACTTCTCTGTATTACATACTGTTAGATCCAATAAATAAATAAAAAGGAAATTAAAACACTCCACAAAAGTAGGGTTGAGCGAACCCAAACTGTAAAGTTCGGGTTCGTAATGAACTTTAGGATTTTTGGACCCCGTACCTGAACTTTTCAGTAAAAGTTTGGGTTCAGTATTCGGCAAGTTAATGGTGCTTTTTGAAAAGCTGCAGAGCAGCCAATCAACAAGCGTTTAACTTGTGTGCCCTTAGTAGCCATCACAGCCATGCTTACTAATGGCATGGCTGTGATTGGCCAGTGCAGCATGTGACCCAGCTTCTATATAAGCTGGAGTCACGTAGCGCTGCACGTCACTTTGCTCTTATTAGTGTAGGGATAGGATGCTGCTGCTGTGACGGAGAGAATAGGAAAGAATCTTTAATCAGAAGTGCTTGTTAACTCTGCGATCTACATAGATTTTGTTTTGTGGGTGCAGTGCACAATCTTTTTCCCTGCCCTGAGCCCAGTGACACAGAAAAATAACATTTATCCATCTGTTAGTTAGGTGGGCGTCGGCGGCCATTTTATGCAAGTTCAGTGCACCAGCACAGCATATGTGCATTTGTGACCGTAAAATAGAAGCTTGAAATACTTCAATTATATTCTGGGTTTTAAAAAATCACCCATTTTTTGCAAGACCCTACATCTGGTGCGTTTGCAGCATTTTTCAGTGTGAAATACAAGCTTGAAATATTGCAATAATTTTCTGGCTTTAAAAAAACACAAATTTTTGGTAAAATAATTATGGTAAAAATAAATTTGCACCCTTTGCTGTATCTGTCAGTGTTAAATACAAACGTTAGATACTGCTGTTATATTCTGTTTTTTAAAAAAAAACACCCATTTTGGGCAAAATACTAAATTTGCAGCGTTTCCTGCATCTCTCAGTGTGAAATACAAGCTTGAAATACTGCAATAATATTCTGGGTTTAAAAAAACACCCATTTTTGGCAATATCCTACATCTGGTGCATTTGCAGCATTTGTCAGTGTTAAATACAAGCTGGAAATACTGCAATAATTTTATGGGTTTAAAAAAACACCTATTTTTGGAAATACCCTACATCTGGGACCTATGCTACATTTGTTAGTGTGAAATACAAGCTTGAAATACTGCAATGATATTCTTGGTTTAAAAAAAACACAAATTTTGGTGAAAATACTAAATTTGAGGCCTTTGCTGCATCTGTCAGTGTGAAATACAAGCGTTAGATACTGCTGCTTTATTCTGTTACTAAAAATACACCCATTTTGGGCAAAAGACTAAATTTGCCGCGTTTGCTGCAAATACAAGCTTAAAATACTGAAATAATTTTATGGGTTTAAAAAAGCACTGATTTTTGGCAATACCCTACATCAGGGGCCCTTTCAGCATTTGTCAGTGTAAAATACAAGCTTGAAATACTGCAATAATTTTCTGGCTTTAAAAAAAACACCCATTCTTGGCAATAACTTATATCTGGGGCCTTTTCAGCATTTGTCAGTGTGAAATACAAGATTTAAATACTGCCATCATTTCCTGTTATAAAAAAAAACACCCATTTTGGGCAAAATACAAAATTTGCGGCCTTTGCTGCATCTGTCAGTTTGAAATACACACGTTAGATACTGCTGTTATATTTTGCTATAAAAAAAACACCCATTTTGGGCAAAATACTAAATTTGCAGCCATTGCTGCATCTGTCAGTGTGAAATACACACGATAGATACTGGTGTTAAATTCTGTTATTTAAAAAACACCCATTTTGGGCAACATCCAAAATTAGCGGAGAATGAGGATAGCGTCGAATAAGGGACGTGGCCCTGGTCGTGGTGCTGCTGGTGGAGCTCCTGTTGCAGGAAGAGGATGTGGTCGATCTGTGCCAGCTACACTCACAAGTGAAACACCTTCCTCAGGTGCGAGTAGGCGACAGAACGTTCAGCGTTATTTGGTCGGGCCTAATGCGGATCTACGAATGGTGAGGTCAAAACAAGTACAGGCGATAGTAGATTGGGTTTCTGACAGTGCCTCCAGTTCCTTCACATTGTCTCCCACCCAGTCTCCTGCTGAAAGATCAGAGTTAGCACCTGCAGCGAATGTCCATCAGTCTTTCACCTCACCCCCTTGCAAATCAGCCAAGCAGTCTGAGCCCCAAGTCATGCAGCAGCATCTTCTGCTTTTTGATGACTCTGCTAGCAGAGTTTCCAAGGGCCATCCACATAGCTCTGCCCCAGAAGTGGAAGATCCCCAACCACTTATGTTTCAAGATGAGTACATGGGAGGACCATCGCAGCACGTTTCGGAGGATGACAAAACACAGGTGCCAACTGCTGTGGTTTTCGAAAGTGTGCAGACCGACAAGGAGGGCAGGGGAGAAGAATGGGTGGCAGATGATGTGGAGGACGATGAGGTCCTTGACCCCACATGGAATCAAGGTCATGCGAGTAACCTGTGTAGTTTGGAGGAAGAGGCGGTGGTTGCACAGAGCCACCAACACAGCAGAAGAGGGAGCAAGGTGCAAAAGCGGAGTGGCCATCCCCTAGACAGTACGCCTGTTACTGCCCACCGCAGCAAGGGACCGAGCATACCAAAGCTCCAAGGAGTTCCCTGGCGTGGCAGTTTTTCAGACAATGTGCTGATGACAATGTGCTGATGACAACCTGAGCACAACCTGCATGACCAGGCATCTAAGTGCAAAGCACGAGCTGCAGTGGAGTAGACACCTCAAAAACCAAGAAAGGTCTCTGGCTCCTCCTGCTGCAGTCTTGGCCTCTTTATCCACCTCTGGAGTGACAGTGGCACCTGCCACCCCACAAACAGAGGATCTGCCAGCAACACCACCACCTGAGTCACCAAGCATCTCCAAAATGTCCCACTGAAGAGTTCAGCTCTACATCTCCCAAACACTGGAGCGGAAGAGGAAGTACCCCTTACCCACTCGCGATCCCTGGCCCTGAATGTCAGCATTTCAAAATTACTGGCCTTTGAAATGCTGTCATTCCATCTAGTGGAGACGGAGAGTTTTAAAAGCCTTATGGCGTGGCTGTCCCACAGTACGTCATGCCCAGCCGCCACTACTTTTCCAGGCGGGCCACCCCTAACCTGCACAACCAAATGGGGGACAAAATCAGGTGTGCACTGCGCAACGCCATCTGTGGCATGGTCAACCTAACTACGGATATGTGGACCAGTAAGCACGGTCAGGGACGTTATATCTCCCTAACAGCACACTGGGTAAATGCAGTGGCGGCTGGGCCTGAGGCGGATAGCAGTTTGGCACATGTCCTTCCACCACCGAGGATTGCAGGACACTTTAGTTTGCCTCCTGTTGCTTCCTCCTCCTACTCTGCTTCCTCATCCTCTGCCGCCTCCTCATCCGGTCAGCGTAACACCTTCACCACCAACTTCACCACAGCCAGGGGTAAACGACAGCAGGCAGTTTTAAAACTTATCTGTTTGGGGGACAAACCCCAGACCGTGCAGGAGCTGTGGACGGGCATGGAACAACAGACCACTGAGTGGTTGGTGCCTGTGAGCTTCAAGCCCGGTATGGTAGTGTGCGATAATGGGCGAAATCTCGTAGCAGCTCTGGGACTAGCCGGTTTGATGCACATCCTTTGCCTGGTGCATGTGCTTAATTTGGTGGTGCAGAGGTTCCTTAAAAATTTCCCCGATATGTCAGAGCTCCTGCAGAAAGTGTGGGCCGTCTGTGCGCGCTTTCGGTGTTCTCACCCTGCTGCTGCTTGCCTGTCAGCGCTGCAGCGTAACTTCGGCCTTCCCGCTCACCGTCTCATATGTGATGTGCCCACAAGGTGGAACTCCACCTTGCACATGCTGGTCAGACTGTGCGAGCAGCTGCAGGGGATAGTGGAGTTTCAGCTGCAGCATGCACGGGTGAGTCGCTCTGCGGGACAGCCCCACTTCACCACCAATGACTGGGCCTCCATGTGAGACCTGTGTTCCTTGTTACGCTGTTTTGAGTACTCCACCAACATGGCCAGTGCCGATAACGCTGTTCTCAGCGTTACTATCCCACTTCTATGCCTCCTTGAAAAAACGCTTCTGGCGATGATGGAAGAGGATGTGGCACAGGAGGAGGAGGAGGAAGAGGGATCATTTCATAGGGTTTCCAGCCAGTCATTCACAAGTGGCTCCGAGGGTGGGTTCCAGCACCCACAAATGCCAGGTACACAATTGTCCAAAACCAGCACCACCAGCTGATATGGAACATCTTAGCAGGAGGCAGCATTTCAGCAACATGGTGGAGCAGTATGTGTGCACACGCCTACACGTACTGAATAACAGGTCTGCCCCCTTCAACTTCTGGGTCTCCAAACTGGGCACATGGCCTGAGCTTGCCCTTTACGCCTTGGAGGTGCTTGCCTGCCCTACAGCCAGTATATTGTCTGAACGTGTGTTTAGCACGGCAGGGGGCGTCATCACAGACAAGCGCAGCCTCCTGTCCATAGCCACACGTTTATTAAAATGAACAGGCATGGATCCCACAGGACTTGTCCTTAACTTGTGCAGAATAGACATGTATACTTGCCTTACCCAGCCATTGTTATACTACGGCTCAATTGTTGTATTTTTGATATTTCCCACTCTTTTGGGGTGTACCCTAATAAAAAAATAAAACCAAAAACCAGTGTGGGCAACCTCGTCCTCTTCCACCGCCGCTTCCACCTACACCACTACGTCCACCGCCTCCTCAACCTCCTATTCCATATGGACCTCCACCTCATACATCAAGATTATTTTTTTTAATTTGTACGTATTTTATTTTATGTCATTTCAATAATATTTTATTTTTTTGCAGTCTGTTCTACTGTGTGTAATCTCTTTTTATTATTAGAAAATTGCACATATTGATCATAAACAGAGGTGTACAACAAAGCGTATAATAACAGTGTCAGCTTATCTATACCGTATAACACCAAAAAGCACAAACCAATAAATTGTGTAGTTATGAATGCGACCGGTCTCACATATGGTCAATACAGTTCCACAATGTTGACTAATATCTATTGTCATAACTAGTGATGAGCGGGAGGCGCCATATTCGATTTCGATGAAATTCGTGAATATTCGCTTGAATATTTGTCTCATATTCGTCGAAATCGAATATTCGTCATTATTCTAGTTATCGCGATTAATATGCGATTTAAATAATCGCGTATTGCGATTTTAACTTAAGGTAACTTTCCTATTGGTTTGATATCTAGAATTAGCGAAGATGACGAATATGACGAATGTATTCATCATATTCCTCAAAACGAAGATAACGAAGTATTCTCCATCTTCGTTTTAGCTCCATATTCGTCAACTTCGCTAATTCTAGCAATCAAATAGGAAAGTTGACTATAGAGACAGCTGTGTTTAATTCGCTATGCGATTATATTACTTTGCTTTTTTTTTTAATAAATAGAATAATTATAATAATTATCAAGTATTATAATTATTTTATTTATTAAAAAAAAAGCAAAGTAATATTATCGCATAGCGAATTAAAATCTTAGCTGTCTCTAGTCAACTTTCCTATTTGATTGCTAGAATTAGCGAAGTTGACGAATATGGAGCTAAAACGAAGATGGAGAATACTTTGTTATCTTCGTTTTGAGGAATATGACGAATACATTCGTCATATTCGTTATCTTCGCTAATTCTACCAAGCCAACCATAGTAAACCAG
Source organism: Bufo bufo (assembly GCF_905171765.1). Classification (NCBI taxonomy): domain Eukaryota; kingdom Metazoa; phylum Chordata; class Amphibia; order Anura; family Bufonidae; genus Bufo; species Bufo bufo. Next base: position 65,041,270 of record NC_053392.1, read on the forward strand.
GTCTAAGTTGAAATCGCAATGCGATTACTTCAAGTTATATTAATCGAATTGCGATTTCAACTTAGCACTGCTATATTCCATATTCGTTAGCTTTGTTCATTCTAGCAAGCTGACCCATTAGAAACACAGCTCTAAGTTGAAATCGCAATGCGATTAATATAACTTGAAGTAATCGCATTGCGATTTCAACTTAGAGCTGTGTTTCTAATGGGTTCGCTGGGACCATTATGCCCAGATATTTGATGGACTGGTGGGGCCATCTGAATGCCGTTAATGCTTTAATCTTGGTCAGTTGGGAATGGATACTGCCAACGCCTCTGATTTCTAAAAATGTATTTTAAAGTTTGATATTTCACCAAACCTCTTAAAGATATCCATTACTTTAGGCAACGCATCTTGCAGGTTGGAGAGTAAATCATCAGCGAAGGCAGCCATTTTGTGTGTGTGGTTCCCTATCTGTAGACCTCTAATTATATCTGGAGATTGCCTGAATTTCAATAATAATGTCTCTAAGGTCAATACAAAAAGCATGGGAGAGAGAGGGCAGCCCTGCCTAGTCCCATTGGTAATGTAGAAGGCATCAGACATAGTACCATTAACAAGTATTTTAGCCGAGGGTGAGGAGTAAAGTGAGAGTATAGCCGCTATAAATTGATTCGGTATACCAAAGGATTCCAGTGCTCTCTTCATGAAATGCCAGTTCACCCTATCAAACGCCTTTTCGGCGTCGGTTCCAAGGAGAACTAAAGGCATATTTTTTTGTTTAGCATAATATACAGTTGCAGGAAAAAGTATGTAAACCCTTTGGAATGATATGGATTTCTGCACAAATTGGTCATAAAATGTGATCTGATCTTCATCTAAGACACAACAATAGACAATCACAGTCTGCTTAAACTAATAACACACAAATATTTAAATGTTACCATGTTTTTATTGAACACACCATGTAAACATTCACAGTGCAGGTGGAAAAAGTATGTGAACCCTTGGATTTAATAACTAGTTGAACCTCCTTTGGCAGCAATAACTTCAACCAAACGTTTCCTGTAGTTGCAGATCAGACAACAGTCAGGAGTAATTCTTGACCATTCCTCTTTACAGAACCGTTTCAGTTCAGCAATATTCTTGGGATGTCTGGTGTGAATCGCTTTTTTGAGGTCATGCCACAGCATCTCAATCGGGTTGAGGTCAGGACTCTGACTGGGCCACTCCAGAAGGCGTATTTACTTCTGTTTAAGCCATTCTGTTGTTGATTTACTTCTATGCTTTGTGTCGTTGTCCTGTTGCAACACCTATCTTCTGTTGAGCTTTAGCTGGTGGACAGATGGCCTTAAGTTCTCCTGCAAAATGTCTTGATAAACTTGGGAATTAATTTTTCCTTCCATGATAGCAATCCATCCAGGCCCTGATGCAGCAAAGCAGCCCCAAACCATGATGCCCCCACAATTGGGATGAGGTTTTGATGTTGGAGTGCTGTGCCTCTTTTTCTCCACACATAGTGCTGTGTGTTTCTTCCAAACAACTCAACTTTGGTTTCATCTGTCCATAAAATATTTTGCCAGTACTGCTGTGGAACATCCAGGTGCTCGTGTGCAAACTGTAAACGTGCAGCAATGTTTTTTTTGGACAGCAGTGGCTTCCTCTGTGGTATCCTCCCATGAAATCCATTCTTGTTTAGTGTTTTACGTATCATAGATTCGCTAACAAGGATGTTAGCATATGCCAAATACTTTTGTAAGTCTTTAGCTGACACTCTAGGATTCTTCTTCACCTCATTGAGCAGTCTGCGCTGTGCTCTTGCAGTCATCTTTACAGGTCGGCCACTCCTAGGGAGAGTAGCAGCAGTGCTGAACTTTCTCCATTTATAGACAATTTGTCTTACCGTGGACTGATGAACAGCAAGGCTTTGGAGATACTTTTATAACCCTTTCCAACTTTATGCAAGTCAACAATTCTTAATCGTAGGTCTTCTGAGAGCTCTTTTGTGCGAGGCATCATTCACATCAGGCAATGCTTCTTGTGAAAAGCAAACCCAGAACTGGTTTGTGTTTTTTATAGGGCAGGGCAGCTGTAACCAACACCTCCAATCTCATCTCATTGATTGGACTCCAGTTGGCTGACACCTCACTCCAATTAGCTCTTGGAGATGTCATTAGTCTAGGGATTCACATACTTTTTCCACCTGCACTGTGAATGTTTACATGGTGTGTTTAATAAAAACATGGTGACATTTAATTCTTTGTGTGTTATTAGTTTAAGCAGACTGTGATTGTCTATTGTTGTGACTTAGATGAAGATCAGATCACATTTTATGACCAATTTGTGCAGAAATCCATATCATTCCAAAGGGTTCACATACTTTTTCTTGCAACTGTATAGCGTGTAGGACCCTGCTAATATTATGTCTGCCCTCTCTACCTGATACAAATCCAACTTGTTCCTCCCCCACAAGACCAGGCAACATGGACGCTATACGTTGGCTCAACAGTTTGGCCCACCATTTCAGGTCCGTGTTAAGGAGAGATATAGGCCTGTAGCTGCTGCATTGTTCAGGGTCCTTCCCTTCCTTATGAATGATTGTTACATGAGCAGCCTGCGTCTGTGGGGGTAGAACTCCTCCCTGTAATAGAGAGTTACAGAGTCTAACAAAGAGGGGCGATAAGATATCCCTAAATTTCTTATAGTATGTTATTGGAAAACCATCGGGTCCAGGGCTTTTTCCAGATGGAATTGTATTCAATACCTTATTCACCTCCTCACTGGTGAAGGGTTGCAAAAGTTTAGTTTTGTTCTCCTCAGATAACTGGGGGATTTGGATGGATTGTAGGAAATTATCTATTTGAGTTCCCAAACAGGTAGGGTCTACATCCTGTGTTTGATTACCATGTCCTAAATTATATAAGGAGGTATAGTAATTACAGAAGTCCTGTGCTATGGATGGGGTTGTCACGAGTCTCCGACCTCTTTTGGTTTTGATGGCCTGGATGAATGTTTTATTCCTCTGTGAGCAAAGTAGGTTAGACATGATTTTGGAACCCTTATTCCCATGGGCGTAGTATTTGAAACGTAAGGACTGCAACATTTTAGCTGTTTTGATGTTTAACAAGTCTCTAAGTTGGGAGCGAAGGGACTTAAGAGTTTTCTAGTCTCTCTGCTGATCTTGTCGTTTTGTGAATTTTTTCTATGGTAGAGATTTGTTGTAAAAACGAGTCCATTTGTTTATTTCTTAGTTTTTTCACTCTAGAACCAAGAGCTATGAGCTCTCCTCTGATGACAGACTTATCAGTCTCCCAGAGAATAGGTGTTGGGGTGTGAGGGGAATTATTAAAAGAGAGGTACTCTGTGAATTTCTGTTCTATAAATGATCTATTAGACACGTCTTCAATGAGAGCGTCATTTAAACGCCACACCCACGGTTTAGAAGGTAGATCTTTCAGGATTAGGTCTAGTTTAACTGGGGCGTGATCAGATACCGAGATGACACCTATAGATATTCCTCGAACTGCAGATAGTGAATTATTGGAGAGGAAAATATAATCTAGGCGTCTGTAGGAGTTATGAACATCCGAGATATTGTAACTTACGGATCTGCGCCTGGGGTATCAATGACGTAGTAGAGGTGGAATCCATTATATGGTCTATTGTCAGGTTAAGATCACCTCCCAGAATTAAGAAACTTTCTGCAAAGGGCTTCAGTAATTCTAACGTCTTGAGAAGCCACGTTAGGAACATATACTGTACATTAGCAAAGGTTACTGAGGTATTCAAAATTTTCCCCTTAAGGAATATGTATCTTCCTTCTGGATCCACCAATTGAGATCTTAAGATGAAAGGGACATTTTTACCTATACCAATAGACACTCCTCTGACAGCGGAAAAGTACGTGGCATGATGCCAAGTTGGGAAACATTTACTCAGCATATTAGGTCTATGTCTGGAATGGGTTTCTTGGAGAAATGCGATATCTGCCCTCTCTCTCCGCAGCGTATTGAAAATCTGACTGCCTTTCTGTGGTATATTCATGCCATTAACGTTAAGAGATATGAGAGTAATCGCAGCCATATTGCATCTGTTGGGTGAGTCTCTCATTTTGCCATTTAAAAACCATTGGGTTCAAGGGATACATTAGGGAAGAAAAATGGGTGTGGGTTACTATAAACAAGTAAAAGGAACTTCCAGGTCCCAACGACGCCTCATGGCTTAATGCAATATAATAATGTGTGTGATACAGTGGTGAGTAATTAACATTAGGATCTCCACCCACTCGGTCTTTTTAAGTCAGAAGATAAACCATCTTATAACGACTTACATATTACTACTTGGGGATGAGATTCAGAGACGGTCTGCTCTCCCACGAAAGTATAGCGAGAAGCGCCCGCCTCCAAGTCCACCCCCAACAGATGGGAAATATGTCTTAAAGCCTGCACCTAGAGGAAAAGTTGTACATTATCACTTTCTCTCACTGGAAAGATAATGAAAGGGTTAACAGAGTATCTGAATCACTCATAGCATACAATCGACTATTGTGTAGAGATTCAGTAAGTAGCAGGTTCCCTATAAGACAAATGAGTGACCTCAGTCTATAGAGGTAGATTTTAGCTTAGGATACTTGAATCTAGACGTGGATTGCCATTCCTGAGGAGAGTTCAAGGAAGGTAAGTCCTCCATAGATGCAGATGGGAGCCAGGATGGAATTTCCAGCGGGGACATCTCTATGGCCTCCCAGATCTTGGTCAGGTCATCCGGGTTTCGAATCACTAACTGCCTACCATTGATGGTAGTGCTGAGGCCGAAAGGAAATAGCCACCGCATGGGCAATTTCTTAGCTCTTAATACTTCAGTTAATGTCCGTAGTGCTCTGCGCTTAGCAAGCGTGCTAGCTGCTAGGTCCTAGAATATAAAAAATTTTGTGAGAGTGCAGCAATATTTCATCTTTTTCTCTGGCCGCTTTAAGGATCGCTGCAGTATCCAGATAGTTAAGCAGGGCACAGACTGTATCTCTAGGAGGGTCACTTGCAGGTGGTTTTGGTCTGAGTGCCCTATGTGCTCGTTCAATGGTGACATTGGCTGCACGTTCTGGCCCAATCAAGATGGAAAAAAATTGTCTTACTGCATCCGACAAGGCTTCAGGTGGTACAGTTTCTGGGATACTCCTCAATCGCACATTCTTCCTCCTGCCGCGATTCTCTTGGTCTTCTAGGTACAGGTAGGTATTATTAATCTGATTCCTTAGTGTTTGCAATTGTGTTTGTATACCTTTACTATGCTGAACCACAGAGGACTGCACCTCCTCGAGCGCTTCCACTCTGTGCCCCATGTGCTTCACCTCCGTTTTGATATCAGCTAATTCTCTCATCACTGGAAACAAGGCTTGAGCTAGTGATTTTTTCAGGAAGGATCTGGTTATTGGCATCGGGTCTCGTTCACCCTGTGTGTCGGAAAAGGCACAGGAGCTGCCGCCATCTGAATCTTCCTCATGTACGGCTGCACGAGACTCAGCCGCTGCCATCTTCCCTCTTTCAGCCGGAGAGAGATTCTTCTTGTTAAAGTATTTATTCATATCCCCTTGGGATTTTTTCGTTCTGGGAGTCAGCTCCAGCTCTCTTCCTCTTTCTTTAGATAATTTGCCCATAATTAGCTGTAGAAAGTCGCTTATTATGCTGTTAACCAAGCGGTGTGGCGAGGAGCTACAGCTTCACACGTCCTGCACCATGCTCTGCAAGCTCCGCCCCCATCATTTCAATAATTTATCTCTTACATTTTCGGGTGAAATTCACCAATTTTTGGCTGTGATATACCCCTGCTCTACCTAGTAGACAGGTAAACAAATTTCACTCATTTGTCTGTTACATTTTCAGGTGAAATTCACCAATTTTTGGCTTTGATATACCCCTGCTCTACCTAGTAGACAGGTAAACAAATTTCACTAATTAGTCTGTTACATTTTCGGCTGCAATTCACCAATTTTTGCCTGTGATATACCCCTGCTCTACTTAGTGGACAAGGAAATACATTTCACTAATTCGTCTGTTACATTCTTGGGTGACATTTTACCATTTTTGCCTTGAATAAACCCCTGCTCTGCATAGGTGACAGGGAACAAAATTTTAAAAAATCGGCTGTTCCATTGGTGGGTGACATTAACCCATTTTTGGCGATGAAAAACCCCTGATCTGCATAGGTGACAGGGAATTAAATTTCAAAAATTCGTCTTTAATTGACGTCCTTTCATTCGATGCTTCAACTTTACCAACTTGTCCCACATTTCCGCTCGATCACATTGGAGCCATTGACCTCCCTTGGATGTGGTATCTCTTTCTCATGGTCCCTCTCCGGCATGGAACCCTGATTTGCCGTTAACCGTGAGGAACATGGTAGGCACCGAACCCGAATATCCAGGTGTCCGCTCAACTCTACTCAAAAGGCTTTACAAGAAATAACTGCACAGCTGAGTGGCAAATATATTTTTTCTTTTTACTCTAATACACATCACAAATGGCTTTACAACAGATAACTGCACCCCCAAGCGGCAAATATATTTTTCTTTTTACGATAATACTTGCCACCAATGACTTTACAAGAAATAACTGCACCGCTGAGCGGCAAATATATTTTTTCTTTTTGCGCTAATACAAGTCACTAAAGGCTTTACACGAAATAACTGCACCGCTGAGCGGCAAATATATATTTTCTTTTTGCACTAATACATGTCACTAAAGGCTTTACAAGAAATAACTGCACCGCTGAGCGGCAAATATATTTTCTCTTTTTGCGCTAATACATGTCACTAAACGCTTTACAAGAAATAACTGCACCGCTGAGTGGCAAATATATATTTTCTTTTTACGCTAATACACGTCACTAAAGGCTTTACAAGAAATAACTGCACCGCTGAATGAAAAATATATTTTTTCTTTATATGCTAAAACACCCCAGAAAAGGCTTTACAACATAGAAACATAGAAACATAGAATGTGTCGGCAGATAAGAACCATTTGGCCCATTTAGTCTGCCCAATATACTGAGTACTATGGATAGCCCCTGGCCCTATCTTATATGAAGGATGGCCTTATGCCTATCCCATGCATGCTTAAACTCCTTCACTGTATTTGCAGCTACCACTTCTGCAGGAAGGCTATTCCATGCATCCACTACTCTCTCAGTAAAGTAATACTTCCTGATATTACTTTTAAACCTTTGCCCCTCTAATTTAAAACTATGTCCTCTTGTAGCAGTTTTTCTTCTTTTAAATATTCTCTCCTCTTTTACCTTGTTGATTCCCTTTATGTATTTAGCAGTTTCTATCATATCCCCTCTGTCTCGTCTTTCTTCCAAGCTATACATGTTAAGGTCCTTTAATCTTTCCTGGTAAGTTTTATCCTGCAATCCATGTACCAGTTTAGTAGCTCTTCTCTGAACTCTCTCCAGATAACTGTACCGCTGAGTGGCAAATATATTTTTTCTTTTTGCGCTAATACACGTCACTAAAGGCTTTACAAGAAATAACTGCACCACTGAGCTTCAAATATAATTATTTTTTTTGCGCTAATACACGTCACAAAAGGCTTTACAAGAAATAGCTACACCGCTGAGTGGCAAATATATTTTTTCTTTTTGCGCTAATACACGTCACTAAAGGCTTTGCAAGAAATAACTGCACCACTGAGCTTCAAATATAATTTTTTTTTTTGTGCTAATACACGTCGCAAAAGGCTTTACAAGTAATAACTGCACCGCTGAGTGGCAAATATATTTTTTCTTTTTGTGCTAATACACGTCACAAAAGACTTTACAAGAAATAGCTGCACCGCTGAGCGGCAAATATATTTTTTCTTTTTACGCTAATGCACATCACAAAAGGCTTTACAAGAAATAACTGCTCAGCTGAGCAGTAAATATATTTTTTCTTTTTACACTTATACACATCACAAAAGGCTTTGCACAAAATAACTGCACCGCTGAGCGGCAAATATATATTTTCTTTTTGTGCTAATACATGTCACAAAAGGCTTTACAAAAAATAACTGCACCGCTGAGCGGCAAATAAATTTTCTCTTTTTGCGCTAATACATGTCACTAAACGCTTTACAAGAAATAACTGCACCGCTGAGTGGCAAATATATATTTTCTTTTTACGCTAATACACGTCACTAAAGGCTTTATAAGAAATAACTGCACCGCTGCATGAAAAAAATATTTTTCTTTATATGCTAAAACAACCCAGAAAAGGCTTTACAACAGATAACTGTACCGCTGAGTGGCAAATATATTTTTTCTTTTTACGCTAAAACACCCCACAAAATGCTTTACAAGAAATAACTGCACCGCTGAGTGGCAAATATATTTTTTCTTTTTGCGCTAATACAAGTCACTCAAGGCTTTGCAAGAAATAACTGCACCACTGACCTTCAAATATAATTTTTTTTTTTTTGCGCTTATACACGTCGCAACAGGCTTTACAAGAAATAACTGCACCGCTGAGTGGCAAATATATATTTTTTTTTTGCGCTAATACACGTCACTAAAGGCTTTACAAGAAATAACTGCACCACTGAGCTTCAAATAAATTTTTTTTTGCGCTAATACGTCACAAAAGGCTTTACAAGAAATAGCTGCACCGCTGAGTGGCAAATATAATTTTTCTTTTTACGCTAATGCACATCACAAAAGGCTTTACAAGAAATAACTTCTTAGCTGAGCAGTAAATATATTTTTTCTTTTTACACTTATACACATCACAAAAGGCTTTACACAAAATAACTGCACCGCTGAACGGCAAATATATATTTTCTTTTTGTGCTAATACATGTCACTAAAGGCTTTACAAAAAATAACTGCACCGCTGAGCGTCAAATATATATTTTTTTTTTGCGCTAATACACGTCACTAAAGGCTTTACAAGAAATAACTGCACTGCTGAGTGGCAAATATATTTTTTCTTTATATGCTAAAACACCCCAGAAAAGGCTTTACAACAGATAACTGCACAGCTGAGTGGCAAATATATTTTTTCTTTTTACGCTAAAACACCCCACAAAAGGCTTTATAAGAAATAACTGCACCGCTGAGTGGCAAATATATTTTTTCTTTTTATGCTAATACACGTCACTAAAGGCTTTACAAAAAATAACTGCACCGCTGAGCTTCAAATATATATATATATATTTTTGCGCTAATACACGTCACAAAAGGCTTTACAAGAAATAGATGCACCGCTGAGCAGCAAACATATTTTTTTCTTTTTGCACTAATGCACATCACAAAAGGCTTTAAAAGAAATAGCTGCACGGCTGAGCAGCAAATATATTTTTTTCTTTTTACACTAATACACGTAACAAAAGGCTTTACAAGAAATAACTGCACCGCTGAGCGGCAAATATATTTTTTCTTTATGCGCTAATACACGTCACAAAAGGCTTTACAAGAAATAACTGTACCCCCAGACAAATCTTGTAATTTAAAGGGCTTGATCCACAAAAAATATTCTACAGTTTTCAAACCAGCAACCGGATATGAATACTTTTGTAATTGCATGTAATTAAAAAATTTGCATAGCCACTGAGTTATTCAATTCAATGTATCTGTATAGCACCACCTGCTGTTTTTTTTTTCTTATTTCTTTGACCTGCTCACTGAGATGGCCGCACATGCTCAGTTAAATCTTTCAACTGTCTCCTGATCTGTCAGCTTGCTATAAGTGTAGTGTCCCACTACGTAAGGGTGGGCACTACTCAAGGGTCAATTGGGTCACGTTGTTCTCCACCTCCTGTGGAACATGGTCATGGTATTTTATATTGTATTGTAATGTGTATTTTCATATTGTCTCTTGTGTACCAGGCCTGTTAGGGGTGTAGTTTCTCCTTCTAGGCAGTAGACGGAGCTAGGGAACCCCCTAGTATATATAGTCAGGTGCAGACCAGAGAGGGAGAGTGTTGTCAGAAGCCAGTGTGCACTTTAACCAGAGGAAAGCTGGGAAGCAGCTTCTGACATGCAGCTAGATAGCCCAGGCTCCTAGCTTGCCACCAGGAGAAGAAGTTACCTCCTGAGGATAAATAGCACCTTATCAAGTACAGTGCAGAGCCACTTTTATCCAGCCAAATAGAAAGCTGAAGGGCAGAAGGATATTTACAGCAAGAGGATATATACTGGAGGAAGTTTTCCCTACCCAAGGATAAAGCCAGCAATAGGGCATACGGGCCTTGGTGAAAGCCGGACAGGATCTGAGGAAAGTACAGCCTGATCTGTAAGTGTTATTCCCTCTGAGTATCTTGCAAAGACTTTGCCTGCCAATTGTATGAAGCCTGCCTATATTCAACATTATACATATGGAACTAACTGAAGACTGTACATAGTTGAACTGTTCAGTAAAAAGAAGTTCTGGTTCACTGCAACTGTGTGTACCTCAATTCTTCCTATAATAAATCGATGTGCCACCGTTACCGGCACTGGCGTCACGAACTATAAGGGATCTTGCCACAGGCACACTAAACCTACAACACCCAGGGCACCTCACCTACCACCTGGCCTGGTCCCTATACACAGAGAGCACAGAGAGTGCCCCAGAGGATCCATGTGCCAGCCTCTCCATCACTGCTATACGCCTGCCCAGGGTATACAAAAACTGTGAGTACCAAGAGCAACCCTCGGTTTGTTAACTACCCCTGTGACCTCACATTCGCTCACCCTGCAGGGCTGCATACTGTATAAGCAGATCAATAAATAATTAGATCTCTGGATCCAGGTGAGGTACAGGGTTGGTTCTAGCATTTTTAGAAATAGATTGGCATGTACTATGTGATGTCTGATTTTCATTTTTTACATTAATCAGAGCAACCCCTTATTCAAGAGCTGTATTCAAGACTAGTAATGGCTTATATTGGTGGCAGTCTCTATTCAGGCCCGTCGCTAACAGACAGGCCAAACAAACAATTGCTTGGGGCCCCGAGCTGGCCCGGGGCCAAGCAGAGCCGGTGCTTGTTTTGCTTCCTTTAAGGCTGCAGCCGCCTGAGCGCTCTATAGAGAGCCTCAGGCGGCTGCATCACTCCTGGTTACCTCCCGAGTTCCTCCTCTGCTGACTGCTGCTCTGTAGCGTGGCCGAGCTCTCCTCCTCTACCTCCTGGCTGTCACTCAGTCCGGCCGGGTACCGCACAGTACAGGAACAGAGGATTCAGTTTCCTGTTCCCGGCCGGACTGACAGGAAGTGTAAACTGAGTGCTCACTTCCTTTTAGTCCGGCCGCGGCCGGGAACAGGAAACTGAATCTCCTGACCTGTACCACGCGGTTCCCGGCCGCACTGAGTGACAGCCAGGACTGGAGGTAGAGAGCGAGGAGCTCGGCCACGCTACTGGGTCCAGGGAAGGAGCCGGAGGACTGAATTAACTTAGGAACTTATCTAAGGTAGGGTAGGGAGTAAAAAAAAAAAAAACAGGGAGGGGGAGAGTAAGTAGGACATTTGTTGAAAATGTTCAAATTTCATGCACATTAAATGCAACAGCAGTATTTGCACTGTAAACCTCCTTTTTTATTTATATAAAGTGTGGGTGAACTTAAACTGTATGGCTATACTGTGGTTCCTCTAGGCTTTGCGTGCGTAAGGTGGGGAGGACGTAGAGGGCGTGGAGGGGGGCCTCCATGTCTATTTTGCTTGGGGCCCCCAAATTCCTTCAAACGGCCCTGTCTCTATTGATCATGAGAACAAAGAGGACACGGTCCCTTTGACATTTTCTGAGCACGGTCCCGCCCCAGTTCTGTGCATAGAACTTCATCCTTAGTTGTACACCACCAATCAGCAAGTGACAGCATATCCCAGTGATATGCTATCACTTGCACCCAGTAACGTACCAGTTTAAACATACGTTTCCATTGTTGATCCGATTAATTACAATGCATTTCTATGTTGTGTTAAAACCTTGCTATTTATTTTTCATTCTTCCATTTTGACGTCAAGCTTTTTTGGAGATTTCATTGTAACAAATTCAAATGTGCTCCCAGCAGCTCACAAAACAATGGAATAAGAATAATAAGCAGGCAGTTTGCCGTATGTCTCAAGTGAAGAAGAAAAGATGCACACTTAAATACTCCTAAAAATACACAGCCATGCCTGCTGAATGTTGACAATTAAGAAATCACTTTCAAAGACCACTTCCCATGAAGCATTGTGTTGACAGAAGCATATGTCACTGTGTCAACTGCCTTAATCTGGATTAACACAATATGCAAAAGCACCTCTTTTTTTTTTTAGAAAGTGTTATAAAAAACTATGGATTCTCGACTGCAGGGAAGAAATGAACAATATACTTCATGTACCAGGCCTATCATGAAACACATTCCTAGCAGAAAACATTGTTACTTAATATTTATTTTCCAATATTATAAATACAAATATTTGTTTTTGTTTTCTTTTTTTTTACCACATGCCTCGGTCTACTTTAGCACCCTATAATGAGTATGCACTTTATGAGTTTTATTTATTTATTATTTTTTAACATACTCCCCAACCATTGGGACCTGTATTGACAAGTCTCAAAGTGGCACATGATGCAGCAGTGACTTGCCACTTGGACACACATCACCACCAAGGCCAGTCATTGGCTAGAGCAAAGGAGATGACCTCATCCATGCAGGAAGTTCATAGACCGAGAACGGAAGTCCAGTGAAAACAGCCAGGGAGCTAGAGCCAAGCTGCAGGGGACCAGGTGAGAATAGATTTCTCTATAGGTCCCACTGCCTAGGAGCAGTGGCGTAACCAGAAATGATTGGGTCCGACAGGAAATTTTTGAAAGGGGCCCCCCTCCAGCAACTTCATTGCAAGCCTCACTCCTGTGGCTAGTCAGACGAAGCCCAGCAGCCGCTCCATCTGTTTACTACAGTCTGCAAAGAAAAGGGGGTTAGTCAGCTCCTCCCAATGCCCAGGTGCACGCTGCCATGGCTAAAAACATAGCGGAAAAAGAGACAATGCAACAGGACCCTGCATACCAGATAAAGTACAATAATGCCATAGTCACAAAAGATGTTATAGTGCTAATGCTATGCTTATTTATAAAGTGAGATGCTTGGCAAATGCATTTTGTACAAAACCATCTGAGCCCGTCTGCCATACGTCAAGGCGATCTCTGTAAGACGGGTCCTAACACTAAATACTACCTGTTATGCGCCATAATGGCCGCCATAAAGTTCAGGAAGTGTTGGATCCACATGCATGCTGGGTCCACTCTGCCTTTTACCATTTTTGGTGCCATAATGGCCTCCATCACTTACAAGAGATGCAGGTACCAACATGGACGCTACTTTCACATTTGCGTTGTTGGATTCCGAGACATCCGTATGAAAACGGATAGCATTTGTTTCCGGATCTGGATGCGGATTCGGCTGACAAATGCATTGAAACACTGGATGCGTCTTTCCGGTGGCATCCGTATAACCTGATCTGGTATTTATTTTTGTTGCATTTTTAAACCAGATCCGGTTTCCGGAACACTTGGTACCAGATCCAGCATTAATACATTTCAATGTAAATTAATGCTGAATCCGGCATTCCAGCATGCTGCTGTATTTTCTCCAGCCAAATACCGTAAGAGGGACTGAACTGATGCATCCTGATGCATACGGAACGGAATGCTTTCCTTTCAGAATGCATTAGGATAAAACTGAAGTATTTTTTTTCCGGTATTGAGCCCCTGTGACGGAACTCAATACTGGAAAACTTTAACGCTAGTGTGAAAGTACCCTTATTTATCTACTGGTTGGGCCCACCGCAAGACTTCAAGAGACTGGAGCGCATTTTGGATTTTTCTATTGCTGGTTCTATTGCACCATACTGCCAGAAAAATGTTACAAACTCCTTCAAAGTGACTTTTTTCATGTTATTCATCTTGGGGAAATTTGGACGTTTTAAGGGTTTTTGTTTTTTTAGAAATTTTTTATTTTTATTTCATTTACTTTTTTAATTGGATTAACCCCTTTCTGTTACAGTGAAGGCAGGAAAAGGTTAATTCACAGCCTGCAGGCTGACATTTCATTTTAAAACCAGCAGGTGGCACTCTTACATAACAAAAAGCGCTCCCTGATGGCTTTCAGCTTTTCAATGTAATACATGATTGTAGCAGAGTGCTACAAGCGTGTATTACTGCCTGACCGCACTTGCAGTTCACGGCACACCTCCCTGTGACCACAGCTGTCTAATGACAGCGCGGTCACAGCGATCCGTTTTTGTACGTCGGGTTACAGATAAAAGACCTACCGCTGCGACGTAGAAAGTCATGCGTCGGTAGGCAAGTGATTAGCAACATGTTGTTTTTAGGTTCATCAGATTGTGCTGATAAATTTCATAACATAATGTTATAATTGATGGATTCCTGTTTATTTGATAAATATTTTTTAAAATCTTTTGCAATATAATGTGATCAAAATCATTTGTGCCCATCCACCACAGCAAGGTGATCTGTTTTTGTACAAGAACCTAAGCAAAATTTTACCTCTTCTGGAGCCAGTCGGCCTCCAATAAATTTAGGGAAGGCAGGCTCCACATATATACTGAACCCACTTTATTAGTTTATATCTCCTGGAGCCAGCTGAATGAGGGAGAACAGACTTTAGCTTTATACTACACCAGTCAAATATATATTGAAAATATTACTTATTTTTCACTTTATAAGACACACTTTTTTCCCCCAAAGAGGAAGGGGGGCAGTGTGTCTTATAATGTGAAAGTGCCGAAAATCAAGCTGGTCAGCAGCATTGCAAGATCACAGGAGCTTTTACTTAGCCTGCTCCTGATCCTGTGATTCAAGTGTGGGGCGGGCAGTGGCAGTTAAGCATTCATTGAAACTTAATGCCGCCAGCCCGCACGTCCTTAATATGCAGCTTCCGCCTGGGTCCGCTCCATAGAAGAGGAAGAGGAGAGCAGTTCTCCTTCTCCACTGCGCTACTGCCCGCATGTACTGCTGATTGGTGGTGAGCACCGATGGGAACTGCCACCTCCACCAATAAGCTTACTCCCTCCCTCCAGACCGGCCATGATCGCCATTGCTGCAGAGTGCCGCTGCAACTGCTGTGAGATAGGAGGAAGGAGTTGAAGTGGCCTCTGTCGCCCTGTGTTATCCCCTGCACTGTCACTAAAGTACCTGGGTGAGTGACAGCTCAGGGGCCGACTTAAAAATTAACTGTGTGTTAAATATGACTATGACCCCTCATCCATAAGAATGCACCAATGTACTGCAGTAGATGGGCGTATTCTTAAGGATGAGGAGGGTTAATGTCACTAATTTAAGATAAACACATGCCAATTACAGTACAGTCTCTGGACAGTGTTAATATTGTGACGATAAAGACGACCTTTCACCGCTCCTGACATGTCTGGTTTAATAGCTTCATGCTATCCCCACGTATTAACAATTCTGGAGCATCTATTCTTATGGCTCTATGTCGTGCCATTCCTCTATTATTTCTACTAGAAGTTATAAATAATTGGTAGCTGTTTGCAGTAAGGGTACAGAGGGGAGGTGACAAGTTGGGGGGGGGGGTGTACCTATACAGTCTGAAAATGGCAGCACTGATTGGATAGAGTCAGTCTGTGCAGGTACACCCCCCCAACTGGTTACCACCCCTCTGTACCCTTACTGCAGTCTGCTAGCAATTATTCATAACTTCTAGTAGAAATAATAGAGGAATGGCACAACATAGAGCCATAAGAATAGATTTTCCAGAATTGTTATTACATGGGGAATGCATGAAGCTATTAAACAGGCATGTCAGGAGTGGTGAAAGGACCTCTTTAAGAATACAGCAGTACATGGGTGTATTCTTTAGGATCAGAGGGGTTATAGTCATATAATAGTGCATCTTCCACCAATCTGCCAAATATTACAGATGAGCGAATCAAAGCTGACGAAATGGAATTCGATCCGAATTTCAGGAAAAATTCTATTTGCACCGAAGCCGAATTTCCTCGTGCTTCATGGTAACGAAACCCATTTTTTTCTAAAATGGCTGCTGAACGTGTGAGGACGTGGAAAAAGGAACTCTGGGAAGGTGGGATCACCCATAATGCCATGCAAGCAGCGCATCAGCACCCAGCCAGCCCTGTGATGTCACAGTCCTATAAATAGCGTCAACCATCTTAGATTCTGCCATTTACCAGTGTACTTAGTGCAGGGAGAGACGTCTGCAGGCGCTAGGGACAGTTTTAGAAAAATCTTCTTTGTGTTAAAAAAAATGATTTACAAGTGCAGGGAAAGATTATTCAAGGTGTAGGGAAAGGAAAGAGAGTAGTGTTGGTCGAGCACCAAAGGGCTCAGGTGCTCGAGTAGAACACCTCGGGATGCCCGGGGGCTCTACTGAGCAACCGAGCACAATGGAAGTCAATGGGAGAACACGAGCATTAAACCAGGAACCCCCAGCTCTGAAGAGGGGAGGGTGTCTGGTTCATAATAAAAAGACAGAAATTTATGGAAACACCATTGAAATGCTTCAGGAACAGCATGGGGAGGATGTCTGGATGCATCTTGGACTCCCAGGTCGCTGCTGGGAACGATGTTGTCCGAGTAGTACGCCATTTTCACAGACTGACAATAATACGCACAAAAACCGAAGCTAAAATCGATTTTAGAGTAAAAATTGTTAGGAAACATTCTTTCCTGTATATTTAGTTGTATATAAAGTGCAAGTGCAGCAAAAAATTACAAGGAAGAGGCACTCCGATACAACCTGTATATCACATAAAGGAGGGCCTCATTCACATTGTGGTACAATTGTTCAGGTAGTGGGACTCCTGCACTAAGTGAAAGGGCTGCCAAAAATCTCAAGCGACCGGCGCTCCAATACACCCTTTATTACACATAAAGGAGGGCATCATACACACCTTTGAAAAATTATGATTAATGGCCTGCTGGTGACCCTCAAAAACTATTGGAGCAAGGGCCTAATGATCTGACCATCTAAAACATTAGGGGTGAGTGCCTGCTGCTGATCTAACCCTCTAAAACATTGGGGACGAGGGCCTGCTGCTGATGTGACCATCTAAAACATTAGGGGTGAGGATCTGCTGCTGATCTGACCCTCTAAAACATTAGGGGCGAGAGCCTGCTGCTGATCTGACCATCTAAAACATTAGGGGTGAGGGTCTGTTGCTGAGCTGACCATCTAAAACATTAGGGGTGAGGGTCTGCTGCTGAGCTGACCCTCAGAAACATTAGGGGTGATTGCCTGCTGCTGATCTGACCATCTAAAACATTAGGGGTGAGGGCCTGCTGGTGACCTTCAAAAACATTATGAACAAGGGCCTGCTGGTGACACTCTAAAACATTAGGGGCGAGGGCCTGCTGGTGACCCTCAAAAACATTAGAAGCAAGGGCCTGCTGGTGACCACCTAAAACATTAAGAACAAGAGTCTGCTGGTGACCCTTTAAAACATTATGGGTGAGGGCCTGCTGGTGAACCTCTAAAACATTAAAGGTTAGGGCCTGCTGGTGACCCTCAAAAACATTATGGGCTAGGGCCTGCTGGTGACCCACAAAAACATTATGGGCAAGGGCCTGCTGGTGACACTCAAAAACATTAAGAACAAGGGCATGCTGGTGACCGTCAAAAACATTTTGGGTGAGGACCTGCTGGTGACCCTCAAAAACATATGGGCTAGGGCATGCTGGTGACCCACAAAAACATTATGGGCAAGGGCCTGCTGGTGACACTCAAAAACATTATGTGCGAGGGCCTGCTGGTGACCCTCTAAAACATTATGGGTGAGGGCCTGCTGCTGAGCTGACCCTCTAAAACATTAGGAGCGAGGGCAGCCTAATAAGCATGTTGATATGATGGAGTAGGATGAGGACGAGAAAAGGGAAATTGAACCATATACCCTTTTTAGTGATGGAAGGGGTGCATGGGAATACAGTGTATTCAATACACCATAAAAGCCACATTTAGAGTGCCTTTATGTTCAGCCGCTTTACTCTGGTGGAGTAGAGAAGTCAGGGGCAATCCAGGCCTTGTTCATTTTTATAAGAGTCAACCATTCAGCATTTTCAGTTGACAGGCGGATGCGCTTATTAGCTATTATGCCCCCAGCAGCACTAAATACACGCTCTGACAAAACGCTGACAGCGGGGCAGGCCAGCACCTCCAAGGCGTAGAGTGCCAGTTCGTTCCATGTGTCCAGCTTGGACACCCAAAAGTTGTAAGGCACAGAGAGATCACTGAGGACGCTGACAAGGTCTGCTACGTACTCCTTCACCATCTTCTAAAATTTTTCCCTCCTTGTGACACTAGGCCGCGCATCAGGTTGAGGTTGCTGGCGGGGTGTCATAAAACTGTCCCAGGCCTTGGAGAGTGTTGCCCTGTCTCTGTTGGAACTGCTGTGTGTTCCCCTTGTCTCCCCTCCTCAGTTGATAAAGGAACTACGTACTCTGCAACCAGCGTTGTCAGCTGGAAAATTTTGGAGCAATTTTTCCACAAGGACGTTCTGGTATTGAACCATTTTGCTTGTCCTCTCCACCACAGCAATGAGAGATGAGAAGTTCTCTTTGTAGCGGGGGTCGAGAAGGGTGAACAACCAGTAATCAGTGTTGGCCAAAATGCGTACAACATGAGACAAGATTTTGCTGTCCTCATCAGGAGCATGACTCTCAATCTCTTCATCCTCTTCCTCCTTCTTTTACCCATCCACGCTGAACAGATGGAATAAAACTTCCATGGGCACTATCCTCTTTACTACCCTCTGTAGTGGAGGCAACCGTTTCCTGCTCCTCCTCCTCATCATCATCCAATTTGCCCTGAGAAGACAAACTGAGGGTGGTATGGCTATCACCCTGTGTACTGTCTTCCCCCATTTCCACCTCTTCCACATGCAAAGTGTCTGCCTTAATTGTGAGCAGCAAGCGTTTGAGTAGACACAGAAGTGGGATGGTTACGCTTATAATAGCGTTATCGCCGCTCACCATCTGTGTTGATTCCTCAAAGTTGCGTAAAACCTCACAGAGGTCAGACAGCTGTCGATGACTTGCGGAAATGGGCACACACACGGCGCACCTTCACCAGTAGCTCAGGCAAATTGGGGTAGGCTTTGAGAAACCGCTGAACCACTAGGTTGAACACGAGGGCTAGGCATGGTATGTGTGTAAGCTTGTTGAGCTCCAAAGCCACCACCATTTTACGGCCATTATCAGACACAACCATGCCTGGTTCTAGGTTGAGTGGCGATAGCCACAGCTCAGTCTGGTCCCACATCCCCTACCACAGCTCTTTGGCAGTGTGCTGTTTGTCACCTAAGCAGATCAGTTTAAGCACGGCCTGTTGCTGCTTCCCCACTGCAGTGCTACACTGCTTCCAGCTACTGACTGATGTCTGACTGGTGCTGCAAGATAATAATTCAGAGGTGGAAGTGGAGTAGGAGGCGGAGGAGGAGAAGGGGGGGTTGCAGTCACTAACGTAGGTGGTGGCGGAAACCCTGATGGAAGTAGGGCGTCATTAGCACCTGTGCCATTCCAGGGTACGACTCACTCCCGGCCTCCACATTGGCCTCTGCAACATTCACCCAGTATGCCGTCAGGGAAATGTAGCATCCCTGGCTAAAAGCACTTGTCCATGTGTCAGTCGTTAAGTGGACCTTCCCAATAACTGCGTTGGTCAGGGCACGGGTGATGTTACGGGACACATGCTGGTGTAAGGCTGGGACTGCACACTGTGAAAAATATTGGCGGCTGGGGACAGAGTAACGCGGGACGGCCACCACCATCAGGCTGCGGAAAGTCTAAGTGTCCACAAGCCTAAATGGCAACATTTAGTGCTATGTCCTGTGGGTGGGTGGCTGAGTATTTGCGCTTTCGTTCAAAGGCCTGGGGCATAGACATCTGTACGCTGCACTGGTACACAGAAGGGGATGTGCTAGCTGATGGTGCTTGAGAAGGTCCAGGCGCATGGTGGGAGGCATCTAGGCCTGCATCTTGGACAGGGGATTGGCCAGCATGTAACACAGGGGAAGAGGAGGCAGTGGTGTGACCCACAGACACTGATTGTGGACCCAGGCATTCGGCCCACCTATTAGGGTGCTTTGATGCCATGTGGCGGATCATGATGGTGGTGGTGAGGTTGCTAGTGTTCACGCCCCTACTCATTTTGGTACGGCACAGGTTGCAAATGACAATTCTTTTATCGTCCGCACTTTCCTCAAAAAAGCGCCAGGGAGAGATTGCCGCAACGGTGTGCTTCGGGGAACAGTTGCGGGCCTGTTTGGTGTGGCCCGCCTTCTCCCTTTTGCCACCCCACTGCCTCTTCCAGCCTGTTTCGGTGCTGCAGATCCCTCTCCCTCTGTACTGCTGTCCTCGCTCGGCTTGCCACCTTCCCAGGTTGGGTCAGTGACTTCATCATCCTCTTCCACTTCCTTACTCTAGTTATCCTCCTGACTTGTTGACCTAACAACAACCTCAGTTATTGACAACTGTGTCTCATCCTCATCATCAACCTCTTGAGATACTAATTGCCATTGACTTATTGGCAACTGTGTCTCATCATCATCATCCACCTCGTGAAACACTAATAGCCGTTCCCCACCGTCATCTTCTTGTGACTGTGGATGCTCAAGAGTTTGGGAATCAGGGCACAATATCTCCTCATGTCCCTCAAATCAAGGAATAACGATGAAAAGAGCTCCTCGGAATATCCGAGTGTGGGATCACTTGTTTGCCAAGAATCTCCATGGTGGGAGGAAGGAGGATCAGGGTGAGGATTCTGTTGACCAGACTCTTGGCTACTGAGACTGGACTTTGTGGAAGACAGGGTGGTGCTTGACTGACTGGAAGCATTATCTGCTGCACTAGTCTGACTTCGAGAGTGGTGTCTTGCGCCGCCCTGTAAACTGGGGCATGAAGCTAGGTATCGTGGATGAGTGTGTTTCATGTGCTCTGGCAGCAGGCACAGTTTCACCGTGCCCAGGGTCACGGCCTCTGCATGCACCATCAGCAGCACGGCCACTTCCCCGTCCCTTACTGCTCGCCTTGCGCATAGTATATGGTATATATGCTTGCAAGTATGTCACACGTACAGTAGCGCAGGTATTGTAAGTGTATGCACAAAAAAAGTACACAGAATGTCACTGATATTTTTAGGATGCGCACACATTAAACAGGAGATGTAGCACAGACAATGTCGCTGTCCGGAGCATCTATGAAAAAAGTACACTGAATGTCACAGATAATTTTAGGATGCGCAAACGTTATACAGGAGGTATAGCTTAAGTAATGTCGCCGTCACCAGCTGCTAATAAAAAATTATACTGAATTAATGTCACTGATATTTAGGATGCGCAAACGTTATACAGGAGGTATAGCGCAAGTAATGTCGCTGTCACCAGCGGCTAATAAAAAATTACACTGAATTAATGTCACTGATATTTAGGATGGGCAAACGTTATACAGGAGATGTAGCACTGGTTATGTTGCTGCCACCAGCAGCAAAAAAATTAAACTGAATGTCACTGATATTTCAGATACGCAAACGTTATATAGGAGATACAAAACCTACAAAAGACTGCCAGACCGCTTATGATATTATTACTTTATTACAAAATTACATGAATTGACAAACATGATTAAAAGAAAATATGGTACAGGAGAAAATAAAAGACATCACTGGATGATAAACACAGCGGGTACATGTCCATATATCAATCCATCTGTGTGATACATTGAAGGAGTGCAAATGCAAGCATGTCATATATATGATACATTAAATGATAAAGTACAAATGCAAACATGTCATATATGATCAAAGGACATAGAACAATTACCCATGCTGTGTCTCCTCCAGGATGGTGCTAACCCCAACGCGCGTTTCGGCGTACCTTCGTCTGGTACACCCCCAGACGAAGGTACGCCGACATGCGCGTTGGGGTTGGCACCATCCTGGAGGAGACACAGCATGAACATGTGTTCAGCTGAACAACGCGATGTGCCGAGTATCGCAAAGCTCGAGTAAAATTTGTGTTCGGCAGAGCATGCTCGCCCAACACTAATAGGGAGGAATCATTCCACAGCTGGCACAGCATATGCGCTGAACATAGTTCAGTAGGGGAGGTTACAGCCTGGGTAATAGGAACAATCCTATTACACACCATGCAGCACTGACTGGGGATCCAAATTGCCATTATACAGCTCTGGAATTCAAGCAAACCGTTCTTATAAGGGTGCAAATGTCACGGCTGTATGTGAGCAACAAGAGTATACACAGTAAAAAGAGCTACTGACCGGACCCAAACTAGGGAGGATAAAGGGTGACCCCTGTCAGACCCTCAAAGCTCTCCCTATGCTGCTAAAGCACATGCCTGGATCCAAATGGCGGAACGAGGCATGCCCGCGTACCTAAGACTGATGACCACTGTAACCCCTACAATAGTGGAAGGGGCACGGCCACCGGTGCCCTGCTCAGTATATGGAGGGAACCGTGGCCATATATGTCAGCTGAAGGAGCTGCAGCCGCAGAGAAGACGGATCCAAGGACAGCTGGCAATATCCGGAGTGCTTGCTGCAGCAGAACACAGGTCCAGTGAACTGATAGCTACAAGTGAAGATACTCAAGCAAGAGCTACAACTGAAATTAGAAATATAATCCACGCCCTACAATAGGAGGAGGGGTGATTTAAAGGCAGGGAAATCAAACGCAGGAGGAACAGCTGGGAGGAAGGAAACAGAAAGTAAAGACTTCATCACAGGGGCGGAGAAACAGAGCAGTGAGAACTCCTCCAAGCTCTAGTAGTGACATCATCACAGGGTTGGAGAAACAGAGCTGTGAGAATGTCCCAAAGCTCTGGTAGTGACAGTACCCCCCCCTCTACGGGTGGACTCCGGACACCCAGGACCCACCTTCTCAGGATGAGCCCTATGAAATGCCCTGATGAGGCGAGTGGCTTTAATGTCCGACACCGGAACCCACATCCTCTCCTCAGGACCATAACCCTTCCAATGAACGAGGTACTGAAGAGAACCGCGGACAATGCGAGAGTCCACAATTCTGGAAACCTCAAACTCCAGATTGCCATTAACCATAATCGGAGGAGGAGGCAAAGAGGAGGGTACCGTGGGCTGGACATATGGTTTTAAGAGAGATCTGTGAAATACATTATGTATCTTCCAAACCCGTGGAAGATCAAGACGGAAGGCAACAGGATTGATGACTGACAAGATTTTATAAGGCCCAATAAACTTGGGACCCAATTTCCAGGAGGGAACCTTCAGTTTAATATTTCTTGTAGACAACCACACCAGATCACCCACATTCAGGTCCGGACCAGGCACACGTCTCTTATCAGCCACACGCTTATACTTCTCACTCATCTTTTTAAGATTACTCTGAATCTTTTGCCAAATGGTAGACAAAGACGAGGAAAATCTCTCCTCCTCAGGTAAACCAGAAAGAGCCCCTCCCGGGAATGTCCCAAACTGCGGATGGAACCCATATGCACCAAAGAATGGTGACTTATCAGAAGATTCCTGACGACGGTTGTTCAGAGCAAACTCAGCAAGAGGGAGAAATGAACACCAATCCTCCTGGTTCTCTGCCACAAAACAGCGCAAATATGTCTCCAGATTCTGATTGAGGCGCTCAGTCTGACCATTCGACTGCGGGTAAAAAGCAGAAGAGAAGGACAGCCGAACCCCCAGGCGAGAACAGAAAGCCTTCCAGAACCTGGACACAAACTGCGTGCCTCTATCGGAAACAATATCAGAGGGAATGCCGTGCAATTTAACAATATGGTCGACAAAAGCTTGCGCCAACGTTTTAGCATTGGGTAAACCAGGGAAAGGTACGAAATGAGCCATCTTGCTAAAACGGTCCACCACCACCAGGATCACCGACTTCCCCGAGGAACGAGGAAGATCCGTGATAAAGTCCATGGACAGGTGTGTCCAAGGACGGGGAGGTATGGGTAACGGGAGAAGGGAACCTGAAGGCCGTGAACGAGGGACCTTAGCGCGAGCGCACGTCTCACAAGCAGCCACAAAACCCTCCACCGACTTACGATGAGCCGGCCACCAAAATCTCAGAGCAATGAGATCTACCGTGGCTCTACTCCCGGGGTGACCAGCAAGAACCGGATCATGATGCTCCTTGAAGAGTTTGTGACATAGCTCAGGAGGCACGAACAACTTCCCAGAAGGACAACGGGCAGGTGCCTCAGTCTGGGCAGCCTGGACCTCGGCCTCCAAATCGGAATATAGAGCAGAAACAACTACCCCCTCCGCCAAAATGGGACCCGGGTCCTCGGAGTTTCCTCCTCCCAGAAAACAGCGAGAGAGAGCATCAGCCTTCACATTTTTGATCCCAGGGCGGAATGTAACGACAAAATTGAATCTGGAGAAGAACAGAGACCATCTGGCCTGTCTCGGATTCATACGCCTGGCCGACTCCAAGTATGCCAGATTCTTATGGTCGGTAAAAATGGTGATAGGGTGCCTGGCCCCCTCCAACCAATGGCGCCATTCCTCGAAAGCCAACTTGATGGTCAACAACTCCCTATCTCCCACATCATAGTTTCTCTCTGCCGGGGAGAGTTTCTTAGAGAAAAAGGCACAGGGTCGCCATTTGGCAGGAGAAGGGCCCTGGGACAAAACTGCACCCACACCCACCTCGGAAGCATCCACCTCAACAATAAAAGGTAAGGAAACATCGGGATGCACCAAGACGGGAGCAGACGCAAAACTCTCTTTAATCTTAGAAAAGGCTGCAAGCGCCTCCTCCGACCAAGAGGAAAAATCCGCCCCCTTTTTTGTCATGTCAGTAAGGGGTTTGACAACAGAGGAATAATTCAAAATGAACTTTCTGTAATAGTTCGCAAAACCCAGAAAGCGCATCAATGCCTTCTGATTCTCAGGAAGCTCCCACTCAAGTACAGCACGGACCTTCTCCGGATCCATGCGAAAACCAGAAGCAGAGAGGAGAAAGCCCAGAAATTGAATCTCCGATACCACAAAAAGACATTTCTCCAGCTTGGCGTACAATTTATTTTCCCGCAGAATCTGCAGAACCTGAAAAAGATGATCCTGATGGGTCTGAACATCAGGGGAAAAAATCTAAATATCATCAAGATACACCAATACAAATTTCCCCATTAAATGGTAGAAAATACTATTAACAAAATGCTGAAAGACGGCCGGAGCATTCATCAGGCCGAAAGGCATAACGAGATTCTCGAAATGCCCGTTAGGGGTATTAAAGGCCGTTTTCCATTCATCCCCCTCTCTGACCCTGACCAGGTTGTACGCGCCTCTCAAATCCAATTTGGAAAACACCTTGGCCCCAACAATTTGGTTGAAGAGGTCCGGGATCAGAGGAAGGGGATAGGGATCGCGAATCGTGATACGGTTCAGCTCCCTAAAATCTAGGCAAGGTCTCAGAGAGCCATCTTTTTTTTTAACAAAAAAAAAACCCGCGGCCACAGGTGACTTTGAGGGACGAATATGCCCCTCATCGAGACTCTCGGAGATATAAGTTCGCATTGCGATTCTTTCCGGTTGTGAGAGATTGTAGAGGCGTGCTTTTGGCAGCTTGGCGCCGGGAATGAGGTTAATGGGACAGTCAAACTCCCGGTGAGGAGGTAGCTCCTGAACACCTCTCTCGGAAAACACGTCCGAGAAATCAGAGAGAAATGATGGCACAGTTTTAGTAGACACCTCTGCAAAAGTCGCTGTGAGACAATTCTCTCTACAAAAGTCACTCCACTCATTTATTTGCCTTCCTTGCCAATTAATAGTGGGGTTATGTCTAGTGAGCCAGGGTAACCCCAAAACTAGAGGAGAAGGCAATCCGTTAAGGACAAAACAAGATATATCCTCCACATGAGTGTCACCTACAGCTAGCCGGATATTGTGAACAATGCCCTTCAGAGATCTCTGTGAGAGTGGAGCAGAGTCAATAGCAAAAACAGGTATATCCTTTTCTAATGTGCAAACCTGAAAACCATGCATGGCTACAAATTGAGTGTCAATAAGATTGACGGCCGCTCCACTATCGACAAAAATCTCACAAGAAATTACTTTGCTCTCTAGTGCCACCCTGGCAGACAGGAGAAAACGGGAACTGCAGGTCAGAGGAAAAGCATCAATTCCTACATCAACTTTGCCCAAAGTAGCAGATGAAGCAGAATTTGATGATTTACCTTTTGAGGTTTTTCTCTTATTATCGCTCTTAGTACAGTTCAAGAATCTCCTAGACGGACAAACATTTGCCAAATGACCTATGCCCCCACAACAAAAACACACCATACTCTGAGGACTAAATCCTCTTTTATCAGGGGCAAGTCGACCTAGCTGCATGGGCTCCTCCTCAGAGGGGAGCGAAACAGGATGAGACCCCTGCACACTGAATGAGTCCGCACCATTGCCCCTAGACTGACAATGGCTGGACAGAGAGGTCTTGTTTCTTTCTCTTAGACGCCTGTCAAGGCGTACCGCCAATGACATGGCAGACTCTAAGGACGTTGGTCTCTCATGGAAAGCAAACGCATCTTTCAATCTCTCTGAGAGACCATGACAGAACTGACTCCTGAGTGCAGCATCATTCCAACCTGAATCAGCTGCCCATCTCCGAAATTCAGAACAATAAAGCTCCGCAGACAGTTTGTTCTGGCATAAAACACGTAAGTTAGATTCGGCCAGAGCAACACGATCCGGGTCATCATATATATGCCCCAGGGCCACAAAAAATCTTTCCACGGATCGAAGGGAGGGATCCCCTGATGGCAGCGAAAAAGCCCAAGTCTGAGCATTACCCCTGAGCAGGGAGATGACAATCCTCACCCTCTGCTCCTCCTTACCAGAGGAGTGGGGCCACAAGCAAAAATGGAGTTTGCATGCCTCTCTGAAGCGAACAAAATTCTCACTGCCCCCGGAGAACGTTTCCGGAAGTGAGACCTTTGGCTCGCAACAGACTCCATGAGCCGGAGCAGAGCCCAATGCTTGAAGCTGAGTCATAGATTGACGGAGATCCGCTACTTCCAAAGAAGGACCACGCATGCGGTCAACCAGGCCAGAAAGCGGATCCATGTCAAAAAAGGACGGTTTTGGTGGATTGTAATGTCACGGCTGTATGTGAGCAACAAGAGTATACACAGTAAAAAGAGCTACTGACCGGACCCAAACTAGGGAGGATAAAGGGTGACCCCTGTCAGACCCTCAAAGCTCTCCCTTTGCTGCTAAAGCACATGCCCGGATCCAAATGGCGGAACGAGGCATGCCCGCGTACCTAAGACTGATGACCACTGTAACCCCTACAATAGTGGAAGGGGCACGGCCACCGGTGCCCTGCTCAGTATATGGAGGGAACCGTGGCCACCTCAGATCCAGTCAGAAAATAACCAGGTACACAACAATGTCTGCACACTTAGCTGAAGGAGCTGCAGCCGCAGAGAAGACGGATCCAAGGACAGCTGGCAATATCCGGAGTGCTTGCTGCAGCAGAACACAGGTCCAGTGAAATGATAGCTACAAGTGAAGATACTCAAGCAAGAGCTACAACTGAAATGAAAAATATAATCCACGCCCTACAATAGGAGGAGGGGTGATTTAAAGGCAGGGAAATCAAACGCAGGAGGAACAGCTGGGAGGAAGGAAACAGAAAGTAAAGACTTCATCACAGGGGCGGAGAAACAGAGCAGTGAGAACTCCTCCAAGCTCTAGTAGTGACATCATCACAGGGGTGGAGAAACAGAGCTGTGAGAACGTCCCAAAGCTCTGGTAGTGACAGCAAGTGCTGATTGATACAGGCATTAACAGGTTTTATTACAAAACAATATTTCTATGTCTTTTTTGCCCTTGGGTGGTGCAGTTATATGTTCTAAAGCATTTTTTGTCTTGTATTAGCGGGAAAAAAGGCAGGGGCGTCACTAGGGCTTTTTATCCGGGGCCAGGGCCCCGAATCAAACTACCACTGCCCCGAACCTTGCGGCAACAAAGTCAGCAGCAGCCCCAGCATCTCCTCCTATACCCTGCCCGGCGACATTCGCAGCTCCAGCCGCCGCATCTGCAGAGGCAACGGGACGGGCTGTGACGTCACGCCGCGTGTCCAATCAGCTGGCGGTCATTCTACTCCGGCCCTGTGGTAGCTCTTACCTCATAACTATGAGTGCTGATCTCGAGCCGCCCGGGAGCTTCAGCAAGAGGCTGCTGGTGACCGGCGGGGTGGGCTTCATGTAAGTGACAGGGCCCGCCGCCAGTGCTAGTAACCCTCTGATGACAGCCTGTGGGTGCATTGGAGGGACAATACTGGGGGCAGTTTGGAAAGTTACTATGAGCACTATAAGGAGATTACTGGGTGCATTGGAAGGAGATTACTGGGGGCAGTGTAGGAAGTTACTAAGGGCACTATAGGGAGATTACTAGGTGCACATTACTGTGGGCACTATGGGGACATTACTGGGGGCATGAACATTACCAGGGGCAGTTGGGGGTCATTACTGTGGGCCTTATAGAGACATTACTGGGAGCAGTGGGGGAATATTACTGGGGGGGACTGTGGGGACATTATTATTACCAGAAACACAATAGGGGGCATTAATATTACTAGGGCACAATAGGTGGTATGATAACTCAGAACACGGTGGAAGCATTATTATTACTCGAGCACCACAGGGGTTATTTTCATTATCGGGGTCACTAAGAGTGCATTTAAAATACTGGGGCACCATGGAGTCATTATTATTACTGGGGACACTATATGGGCATTATTATTACTGGGGAAAATAGCTGGCACTATACTGACCTTTATACTGGGCAAATTATGGAGGGCATTACTATTAGTGAAGGCACTGTCAGGGTCTCAGTGGCATTATTAATACTGATAGCCCAACCGGGGCATCGCTATTGCTGGGACCACTATAAGGAGATATTTTAAATACTAGTACACTGTAGGGGACATTACAGGGGGCCTTATAACTGCAGGGGCACTATAGGGATGCATTAGACAGTAACCACTGGTGGTCCTATAGGGGAAACTATAACTACTGGGGACACTATAAAAGTGGATAAATAATACTGGAGGTACCACAGACATCCTTATTAATACTATAGAGAGCCTTATTACTGCTGGGTGCACTATGGTGGTTGTTATTATGGGGCACAATATGGAGGGCACTCTCAGTAACAGGAGCACTCTTGGGGAGCGGTATCATTATTGGGGGCATTTTAGGGGGCACTATTGCTAATAAGTGCACACTGAGAAAGAATCATTGCTATTGGTAGGACTTTTATATGACTATGGAGGGACTAACCTGTATGGCAATATAATTTTTGCGGTATAGTATTTGGGGAACACAGCAGGCACAGTACTGGGGGCATCAGCAGGATAATATTGTTGGGGTAGCAGGGTGGGAGGATGAAGATAATAGAAAAATGAGGAACCTAAGATGTCTGTTTGGTAAACTCTGAAGAGACAAGATGCTGCTAAAAGAAGTCGTCATGGGTAGAGTTGAGCGAACACCTGGATGTTCGGGTTCGAGAAGTTCGGCCGAACTTCCCGTAAATGTTCGGGTTCGGGATCCGAACCCGAACCGAACTTCGTCCCGAACCCGAACCCCATTGAAGTCAATGGGGACCCGAACTTTTGGGCACTAAAAAGGCTGTAAAACAGCCCAGGAAAGAGCTAGAGCGCTGCAAAAGGCAGCAACATGTAGGTAAATCCCCTGCAAACAAATGTGGATAGGGAAATGAATTAAAATTAAAATAAAAAAAATAAAAATGAACCAATATCAATTGGACAGAGATCCCTTAGCAGAGAATCTGGCTTCACGTCAGCAGAGAATCAGTCTCTTCATGCCATAGCAAAGAATCTGGCTTCATGTCAGCAGAGAATCAGTCTCCTCATGCCATAGCAGAGAATCTGGCTTCATGTCAGCGCAGAATCAGTCTTCATGTCATAGCAGAGAATCAGGCTTCACGTCACCCACCACTGGAACAGGCCACTGTCACACATTTAGGCCCCGGCACCCAGACAGAGGAGAGCGGTCCCGTAACAGAGAATCTGGCCTTATGTCAGCGCAGAATCTGTCTTCATGTCATAGCAGAGAATCAAGCTTCACGTCACCCACCACTGGAACAGGCCACTGTCACACATTTAGGCCCCGGCACCCAGACAGAGGAGAGCGGTCCCGTAACAGAGAATCTGGCCTTATGTCAGCGCAGAATCTGTCTTCATGTCATAGCAGAGAATCAGGCTTCACGTCACCCACCACTGGAACAGGCCACTGTCACACATTTAGGCCCAGGCACCCAGGCAGAGGAGAGAGGTCCCGTAACAGAGAATCTGGCCTTATGTCAGCGCAGAATCTGTCTTCATGTCATAGCAGAGAATCAGGCTTCACGTCACCCACCACTGGAACAGGCCACTGTCACACATTTAGGCCCAGGCACCCAGGCAGAGGAGAGAGGTCCCGTAACAGAGAATCTGGCCTTATGTCAGCGCAGAATCTGTCTTCATGTCATAGCAGAGAATCAGGCTTCACGTCACCCACCACTGGAACAGGCCACTGTCACACATTTAGGCCCCGGCACCCAGACAGAGGAGAGCGGTCCCGTAACAGAGAATCTGGCCTTATGTCAGCGCAGAATCTGTATTCATGTGATAGCAGAGAATCAGGCTTCACGTCACCCACCACTGGAACAGGCCACTGTCACACATTTAGGCCCAGGCACCCAGGCAGAGGAGAGAGGTCCCGTAACAGAGAATCTGGCCTTATGTCAGCGCAGAATCTGTATTCATGTCATAGCAGAGAATCAGGCTTCACGTCACCCACCACTGGAACAGGCCACTGTCACACATTTAGGCCCCGGCACCCAGACAGAGGAGAGCGGTCCCGTAACAGAGAATCTGGCCTTATGTCAGCGCAGAATCTGTATTTATGTGATAGCAGAGAATCAGGCTTCACGTCACCCACCACTGGAACAGGCCACTGTCACACATTTAGGCCCAGGCACCTAGGCAGAGGAGAGAGGTCCCGTAACAGAGAATCTGGCCTTATGTCAGCGCATAATCTGTATTCATGTCATAGCAGAGAATCAGGCTTCACGTCACCCACCACTGGAACAGGCCACTGTAACACATTTAGGCCCAGGCACCCAGGCAGAGGAGAGAGGTCCCGTAACAGAGAATCTGGCCTTATGTCAGCGCAGAATCTGTATTCATGTCATAGCAGAGAATCAGGCTTCACGTCACCCACCACTGGAACAGGCCACTGTCACACATTTAGGCCCAGGCACCCAGGCAGAGGAGAGAGGTCCCGTAACAGAGAATCTGGCCTTATGTCAGCGCATAATCTGTCTTCATGTCATAGCAGAGAATCAGGCTTCACGTCACCCACCACTGGAACAGGCCACTGTCACATATTTAGGCCCCGGCACCCAGACAGAGGAGAGCGGTCCCGTAACAGAGAATCTGGCCTTATGTCAGCGCATAATCTGTATTCATGTCATAGCAGAGAATCAGGCTTCACGTCACCCACCACTGGAACAGGCCACTGTCACACATTTAGGCCCAGGCACCCAGGCAGAGGAGAGAGGTCCCGTAACAGAGAATCTGGCCTTATGTCAGCGCAGAATCTGTATTCATGTCATAGCAGAGAATCAGGCTTCACGTCACCCACCACTGGAACAGGCCACTGTCACACATTTAGGCCCAGGCACCCAGGCAGAGGAGAGAGGTCCCGTAACAGAGAATCTGGCCTTATGTCAGCGCATTATCTGTCTTCATGTCATAGCAGAGAATCAGGCTTCACGTCACCCACCACTGGAACAGGCCACTGTCACACATTTAGGCCCCGGCACCTAGACAGAGGAGAGCGGTCCCGTAACAGAGAATCTGGCCTTATGTCAGCGCATAATCTGTCTTCATGTCATAGCAGAGAATCAGGCTTCACGTCAGCCACCACTGGAACAGGCCACTGTCACACATTTAGGCCCAGGCACCCAGACAGAGGAGAGCGGTCCCGTAACAGAGAATCTGGCCTTATGTCAGCGCATAATCTGTATTCATGTCATAGCAGAGAATCAGGCTTCACGTCACCCACCACTGGAACAGGCCACTGTCACACATTTAGGCCCAGGCACCCAGGCAGAGGAGAGAGGTCCCGTAACAGAGAATCTGGCCTTATGTCAGCGCAGAATCTGTATTCATGTCATAGCAGAGAATCAGGCTTCACGTCACCCACCACTGGAACAGGCCACTGTCACACATTTAGGCCCAGGCACCCAGGCAGAGGAGAGAGGTCCCGTAACAGAGAATCTGGCCTTATGTCAGCGCATAATCTGTCTTCATGTCATAGCAGAGAATCAGGCTTCACGTCACCCACCACTGGAACAGGCCACTGTCACACATTTAGGCCCCGGCACCCAGACAGAGGAGAGCGGTCCCGTAACAGAGAATCTGGCCTTATGTCAGCGCAGAATCTGTCTTCATGTCATAGCAGAGAATCAGGCTTCACGTCAGCCACCACTGGAACAGGCCACTGTCACACATTTAGGCCCAGGCACCCAGGCAGAGGAGAGAGGTCCCGTAACAGAGAATCTGGCCTTATGTCAGCGCACAATCTGTATTCATGTCATAGCAGAGAATCAGGCTTCACGTCACCCACCACTGGAACAGGCCACTGTCACACATTTAGGCCCCGGCACCCAGACAGAGGAGAGCGGTCCCGTAACAGAGAATCTGGCCTTATGTCAGCGCAGAATCTGTCTTCATGTCATAGCAGAGAATCAGGCTTCACGTCAGCCACCACTGGAACAGGCCACTGTCACACATTTAGGCCCAGGCACCCAGGCAGAGGAGAGCGGTCCCGTAACAGAGAATCTGGCCTTATGTCAGCGCAGAATCTGTATTCATGTCATAGCAGAGAATCAGGCTTCACGTCACCCACCACTGGAACAGGCCACTGTCACACATTTAGGCCCCGGCACCCAGACAGAGGAGAGGTTCATTCAACTTTGGGTTGCCCCGCAATATAATGGTAAAATGAAATTAAAAATAGTATTGAATGAGGAAGTGCCCTGGAGTAGAATAATATATTGTTAAGGGGAGGTAGTTAATATCTAATCTGCACAAGGGATGGACAGGTCCTGTGGGATCCATGCCTGGTTCATTTTTATGAACGTCAGCTTGTCCACATTGGCTGTAGACAGGCGGCTGCGTTTGTCTGTAATGACGCCCCCTGCCGTGCTGAATACACGTTCAGACAAAACGCTGGCCACCGGGCAGGCCAGCACCTCCAAGGCATAAAAGGCTACCTCGTCCTCCAGTAGTGGGCCCTGTCTGGCCACATTTGTACCTGGCCTCTGGTGTTGCAAAAAACCTCCCTCTGAGTCACTTCGAAGAGACTGTTCTGAAAGTGCTAAAAATGACCCCTCTTCCTCCTCTTCCTCCTGGGCCACCTCCTCTTCCATCATCGCCCTAAGTGTTTTCTCAAGGAGACATAGAAGTGGTATTGTAACGCTGATAACGGCATCCTCGCCACTGGCCATGTTGGTGGAGTACTCGAAACAGCGCAACAGGGCACACAGGTCTCGCATGGAGGCCCAGTCATTGGTGGTGAAGTGGGTCTGATCCGCAGTGCGACTGACCCGAGCGTGCTGCAGCTGAAACTCCACTATGGCCTGCTGCTGCTCGCACAGTCTGTCCAGCATATGCAAGGTGGAGTTCCACCTGGTGGGCACGTCGCATATGAGGCGGTGAGCGGGAAGGCCGAAGTTATGCTGTAGCGCAGACAGGCGAGCAGCGGCAGGGTGTGAACGCCGGAAGCGCGAACAGACGGCCCGCACTTTATGCAGCAGCTCTGACATGTCGGGGTAGTTGCGAATGAACTTCTGCACCACCAAATTCAGCACATGCGCCAGGCAAGGGATGTGCGTCAAACCGGCTAGTCCCAGAGCTGCAACGAGATTTCGCCCATTATCGCACACCACCAGGCCGGGCTTGAGGCTCACCGGCAGCAACCACTCGTCGGTCTATTGTTCTATACCCCGCCACAACTCCTGTGCGGTGTGGGGCCTGTCCCCCAAACATATGAGTTTCAGAATGGCCTGCTGACGTTTACCCCGTGCTGTGCTGAAGTTGGTGGTGAAGGTGTGTGGCTGACTGGATGAGCAGGTGGAAGAAGAGGAGGAGGAAGCTGAGTAGGAGGAGGAGGAGACAGGAGGCAAAGAATGTTGCCCTGCGATCCTTGGCGGCGGAAGGACGTGCGCCAAATAGCTCTCCGCCTGGGGCCCAGCAGCCACTACATTTACCCAGTGTGCAGTTAGGGAGATATAGCGTCCCTGGCCGTGCTTACTGGTCCACGTATCTGAGGTTAGGTGGACCTTGCCACAGATGGCGTTGCGCAGTGCACACTTGATTTTATAGGACACTTGTTTGTGCAGGGAAGGCACGGCTCTCTTGGAGAAGTAGTGGCGGCTGGGAATAACATACTGTGGGACAGCAAGTGACATGAGCTGTTTGAAGCTGTGTGTGTCCACCAGCCTAAATGACAGCATTTCATAGGCCAGTAGTTTAGAAATGCTGGCATTCAGGGCCAGGGATCGAGGGTGGCTAGGTGAGAATTTACGCTTTCTCTCAAATGTTTGTGAGATGGAGAGCTGAACGCTGCCGTGTGACATGGTTGAGATGCTTGGTGACGCAGGTGGTGGTGTTGGTGGTACATCCCATGTTTGCTGGGCGGCAGGTGCCAACGTTCCTCCAGAGGCGGAGGAAGAAGCCGAGGCGGCGGCAGCAGCAGCAGAAGAGGCCGAGGCGGCAGCAGCAGAAGAGGTAGCAGGGGGAGCCTGAGTGACTTCCTTGTTTTTAAGGTGTTTACTCCACTGCAGTTCATGCTTTGCAGGTTGTGCTAAGGTTCAGAACGTTAATGCCTCGCTTCAGGCTCTGATGGCACAGCGTGCAAACCACTCGGGTCTTGTCGTCAGCACATTGTTTGAAGAAGTGCCATGCCAGGGAACTCCTTGAAGCTGCCTTTGGGGTGCTCGGTCCCAGATGGCGGCGGTAAGTAGCAGGCGGAGTCTCTTGGCGGCGGGTGTTCTGATTTTGCCCACTGCTCCCTCTTTTGCTACGCTGTTGGCTCGGTCTCACCACTGCCTCTTCCTCCGAACTGTGAAAGTCAGTGGCACGACCTTCATTCCATGTGGGGTCTAGGACCTCATCGTCCCCTGCATCGTCTTCCACCCAGTCTTGATTCCTGACCTCCTGTTCAGTCTGCACACTGCAGAAAGACGCAGCAGTTGGCACCTGTGTTTCGTCATCATCAGAGACGTGCTGAGGTGGTATTCCCATGTCCTCATCATCAGGAAAAATAAGTGGTTGTGCGTTAGTGCATTCTATCTCTTCCACCCCTGGGGAAGGGCTAGGTGGATGCCCTTGGGAAACCCTGGCAGCAGAGTCTTCAAACAGCATAAGAGACTGCTGCATAACTTGAGGCTCAGACAGTTTCCCTGATATGCATGGGGGTTATGTGACAGACCGATGGGCTTGGTTTTCATGCGCCATCTGTGCGCTTTCTGCAGAAGACTGGGTGGGAGATAATGTGAACGTGCTGGATCCACTGTCGGCCACCCAATTGACTAATGCCTGTACCTGCTCAGGCCTTACCATCCTTAGAACGGCATTGGGCCCCACCAAATATCGCTGTAAATTCTGCTGGCTACTGGGACCTGAGGTAGTTGGTTAACTAGGACGTGTGACTGTGGCAGAACGGCCACGTCCTCTTCCAGCACCAGAGGGTCCACTAACACCACCACGACCATGTCCACGTCCGCGTCCGCGTCCCTTATTAGATGTTTTCCTCATTGTTCCCGTTCACCACAATTTTGAGAATGGCAAATTTGGGAATGCTTTTTAAACCCAGAACAAAAAGTCTGCTTTTACGGTCACTACAAATAACTTGACCACCTAAAACTGTGCAGATTTGGTTGAATAGAGATGTGAGACCTGTTTTTTTTTTTGCGCTGTGTGACAGTTATAGGTTTAATCACAGAATGACACTTCTATCAGCACGATAGCGTGTGTCTTAGGTTTTTCTGAATGACACTATCAATACCTTCAATGTAAGATTTTCTTTTTGGGATAGATTTCAAGTAGGCCTCAAATACCACAAACTAGTTATTTTGAGAATGGCAAATTTGGGAATGCTTTTTCAACCCAGAACAAAAAGTCTGCTTTTACGGTCACTACAAATAACTTGACCAGCTAAAACTGTGCAGATTTGGTTGAATAGAGATGTGAGACCTGTTTTTTTTGCGCTGTGTGACAGTTATAGGTTTAATCACAGAATGACACTTCTATCAGCACGCTAGCGTGTGTCTTAGGTTTTTCTGAATGACACTATCAATTTCCTTCAATGTAAGATTTTCTTTTTGGGATAGATTTCAAGTAGGCCTCAAATACCACAAACTAGTTATTTTGAGAATGGCAAATTTGGGAATGCTTTTTCAACCCAGAACAAAAAGTCTGCTTTTACGGTCACTACAAATAACTTGACCAGCTAAAACTGTGCAGATTTGGTTGAATAGAGATGTGAGACCTGTTTTTTTTTGCGCTGTGTGACAGTTATAGGTTTAATCACAGAATGACACTTCTATCAGCACGCTAGCGTGTGTCTTAGGTTTTTCTGAATGACACTATCAATACCTTCAATGTAAGATTTTCTTTTTGGGATAGATTTCAAGTAGGCCTCAAATACCACAAACTAGTTATTTTGAGAATGGCAAATTTGGGAATGCTTTTTCAACCCAGAACAAAAAGTCTGCTTTCACGGTCACTACAAATAACTTGACCAGCTAAAACTGTCCAGATTTGGTTGAATAGAGATGTGAGACCTGTTTTTTTTTGCGCTGTGTGACAGTTATAGGTTTAATCACAGAATGACACTTCTATCAGCACGCTAGCGTGTGTCTTAGGTTTTTCTGAATGACACTATCAATTTCCTTCAATGTAAGATTTTCTTTTTGGGATAGATTTCAAGTAGGCCTCAAATACCACAAACTAGTTATTTTGAGAATGGCAAATTTGGGAATGCTTTTTCAACCCAGAACAAAAAGTCTGCTTTTACGGTCACTACAAATAACTTGACCAGCTAAAACTGTGCAGATTTGGTTGAATAGAGATGTGAGACCTGTTTTTTTTTGCGCTGTGTGACAGTTATAGGTTTAATCACAGAATGACACTTCTATCAGCACGCTAGCGTGTGTCTTAGGTTTTTCTGAATGACACTATCAATACCTTCAATGTAAGATTTTCTTTTTGGGATAGATTTCAAGTAGACCTCAAATACCACAAACTAGTTATTTTGAGAATGGCAAATTTGGGAATGCTTTTTCAACCCAGAACAAAAAGTCTGCTTTTACAGTCACTACAAATAACTTGACCAGCTAAAAATGTGCAGATTTGGTTGAATAGAGATGTGAGACCTGTTTTTTTTTGCGCTGTGTGACAGTTATAGGTTTAATCACAGAATGACACTTCTATCAGCACGCTAGCGTGTGTCTTAGGTTTTTCTGAATGACACTATCAATACCTTCAATGTAAGATTTTCTTTTTGGGATAGATTTCAAGTAGGCCTCAAATACCACAAACTAGTTATTTTCAGAATGGCAAATTTGGGAATGCTTTTTCAACCCAGAACAAAAAGTCTGCTTTTACGGTCACTACAAATAACTTGACCAGCTAAAACTGTGCAGATTTAGTTGAATAGAAATGTCAGGTCTATTTTTTAGGCGCTGGGTGACAGGCTCAACTTGCCCCTAATGTAATATATGGCCAAAAAATAACCACACTGTTGATGTTTAAATGCACTTGGGTGACACAGGCTCAGCCTGCAGCTGATGTAGTATATGGCCAAAAAATAATCAGACTGTTGATGGTTAAATGCACTTGGGTGACACAGGCTCAGCCTGCAGCTGATGTAGTATATGGCCAAAAAATAACCAGACTGTTGATGGTTAAATGCACTTCGGTGACACAGGCTCAGCCTGCAGCTGATGTAGGATATAGCACAAAATAACCACACTATCGATGGTTAAATACACTTGGTGATAGCTCGTGCTGGCGCACCATAAGTCACAAAATGGCCGCCGATCACCCCAGAAAAAAAGTGATCTAAAAACGCTCTGGGCAGCCTCAAAAAAGTGAGCAAGTCAATAATAGCACTTCAATGATCCACAGCTGCAGATCGATCACAGAATGAAGTCTTTTGGAGGAGTTAATCTGCCTAATCTCGCCCTAACGTCGCAGCTGCAACCTCTCCCTATACTGATCATAGCAGAGTGACGTGCGGCGCTACGTGACTCCAGCTTAAATAGAGGCTGGGTCACATGGTGCACTGGCCAATCACAGCCATGCCAATAGTAGGCATGGCTGTGATGGCCTCTTGGGCCAAGTAGTATGACGCTTGTTGATTGGCTGCTTTGCAGCCTTTCAAAAAGCGCCAAGAAAGCGCCGAACACCGAACCCGAACCCGGACTTTTACGAAAATGTTCGGGTTCGGGTCCGTGTCACGGACACCCCCTATACAGTTCGGGTTCGCTCATCCCTAGTCATGGGCCAAGGGGAGTAGATGAGGAAAGAAAAATGCTACATCAGAGGAGACGTTGTGAAGCACTAGATGTAATAGGTATGTGGTGCCGTATTATGAATGTTTGTAGTTTCCATGCAGCAAGTAAAATATAATGTATGTTTAGTCCTAGAGTGTGTGTGTGTGGGGGAGGCAGGGCAGATACTTTGAGAATATGGCACATATGCATTGAGGCTTGGGCCCCGGATCTTTTGAGACCCTAGCAACGCCCCTGAAAAATGGGCTTACTAGCCGTTGTGTGGTGAAGTGCTAAAAATACAACCCTTTTTGTCATGTATGAGTGGCAAAAGTAAAATATATTTGCCGTTTAGCGGTGCAGTTGTCTATTGTAAAGCCTTTTGTAGTGTGTATTAGCCTTTTGGGACGTGTATCAGCGGATAAAGAAAAAATATATTTGCCGCTCAGTGGTGCAGTTATGTTCTAAAGCCATTTTCGGCATGTATTACTGGCACAAAAAACTATTTGCCGATGCCATTGTGTGATGAAGTGTAAAAATTACAGCTCATTTTGGCATGTATTAGTGGTAAGAAAGTGTGCTGAAGTGAGAAAATTACAGAGTTTTTGGGGTGTTTTTACTTCCTTATTATTTATTTATTTGATTTAACAGTATGTCAGACAGAGAAGTGCCAGGCCCTGCACAGGGGAGTGGCAGAGGCCTAAATGTTTCTGGCGCAGGCCGAGGTCGCAGCAGAATAAGGGGGCATGGCAGCAGGGGTCGCAGCAAGAGGACTGAGCTCCTGATGTCATCTAGCGGTTGTGTCTTGACCAGCATTCCAGCGGTTCTTGAATAGTTGACTCGTTCATGCACTTTGTCCCAATTAACATCAGACACCCCCAGCCAAGAGTCGGTGGGTTCCTCTGACACGACTCTTAGTTGGCATCACCTGGGAGAAGGCCCTGTGCCGACACCTTTCCTGAACCTTCCTCTGTCATTTTCAGTTCCCTCACCACGAGAAGCATTATATGCCTAAGCTCGGCTCCCCTTTTCACCGAGGAAGAGCTACTAGAGGACAGTCAGCAGCTACTGCCCAGACAAGATCTGGAGGAGACATCCGCAACTTCCTCCACTAGGCGGGCAAGTAGTAATGAGAAGAGTGGCGTGGGAGCTGGTGTTGCGAGCGGTCAGGCTCCTGACCCAGAGAAGGTTGAGGAGTACATCAGCGACGTGCAGACAGTACTCGATGATGATGATGTAGCTGATCGCACTTGGGAGCTGGGTAATGAAGGGGTTCATCATCATCGGGAGAAGAGGGTGGCAGCTTGCCCGTGAGGCAGCAGCAGAGCTAGCAAATCGCTAGCGTGGCTGGGAGTCAGCAGGGTGGAAGCAGTGGGTGGTCGGTAGCCATACGTGCCCGGCGTAGACCACCCGCTATGCGGGAGCATACCTGCCCGAGAAGTAGCGGTGCAGGGGTTCACGGAGGCAGTGGCGGTAGCAATCAGTCAGTGCTTAGTGTTGGGGGTAAAATCACCTACTCAGTGGTGTGGCAGTTTTTTGTTAAGCCGCCGGAGGAGATGAACATGGCCATATGTAGAATATGTGGGCAGAAAGGTGAATTGTGGCCAAGGTGCCAATGTTGGCACCACAGCTCTGCGTGATCATATGCAGCATAGCCATAAAATGGCCTGGGAGAACCGTGGCTCCGATGTGGTGGTCCATCCTGCCGCAGCAACCGCTGCATCACCCAGTGGCACGCACCCGGTTTCAGGCAGTCAAGGCTCCACCACCTCACCTCAAGGCTCCACCACCTTCCCATCATCTGCTGGTCCTGATGCTCCTGCTCCTCCTCCTCCTCTTACTCCTCGTCACTCATTCCGTCAGCAATCGATCACCAAAGTGATTGCCAAGAGACAACAGTATGTGTGCACTCATCCGATGGCAAAGAAGCTGATTGTGCTCCTGTCCAAGTTGCTGGTGCTGCAGTCCCTCCCTTTCCAAGTGGTGGACTCTGCACCTTTCAGAGAACTGACGGCTTGTGCCGAGCTGAGGTGGAGAGTCCCAAGCCATCATTTCTTTGGCAAAAAGGCAGTACCAGCCCTGCACACACATGTAGAACAGGTTGGCCAGTCTTGAGCCTGTAGGTGTCTACTAAAGTGCACGGCAGCGCCAACGTGTGGAGCTGTAACTATGAAAAGGGACAACACATGTCTTTTATGGCCCACTGGGTGAATGTGGTTCCTGCACAGCCACCTCAACAACTTGGCCAGGTGACGCCGCATCCGCCTCCACATGGCCACGCCATTGGTCCAGCGACGATGTCCGCCTCTGCCTCCTCATCGTCCACCGTGTCCTCAGCCTCCACTGCAGGGACAATTCCCAGTGCCCTCCAGCATACCACATGTGCAGGGCACTGCAGTGTCACGCTGTTTTGCACCTTGTTTGCCTGGGTGAATGGAGTCACACAGGGGAGGAACTGCTCCGCTTCCTTCAGCAAGAAATCAAATCCTGTGCTCAATCTGATTGTCAATCGGTTCCTGAAGTCTTCCGCCCATCTGCAAGACATCCTAAAAATGGCCAGGAAAATGCATGCACTTCAGCCACTCGTACACCTCAAAGCACACCATCCTTGAGCTGAAGCAGCAGAACGGCATCCACCGACATAGGTTGTTATGCGAAGTTTTTACCCATTGGAATTTCACCCTCCATATGTTGGACCGACTGTACGAACAGATAAAGGCCATAAACGATTTTCTGATGATCTAAGCAGACAGGGCTATGAGTAAGAGGAGGCAGAGGACCCAGACACAACGTGGCAGTATGAAGTGGAGATGGAGGCCGATAATCCATCTGAGTCATTTGTGCAAATGGCCTGCTGCATGCTCACTTGCTTGGGTAGTGACAGCCGAATAGTCACCATTTGACAGAGGGATGACTTCTGCCTTTTCACCTTGTTGGACCCTCGCTACCAATCCAAAATGGGGGCCTTTTTTACACCCGCTGAGAGGGAGGACAAATTGAACTACTATAGAGACATCCTATGTAGTCAGTTGGCCGCTGCGCCATCGTCCATCCTCTGGCAGGTCTGACCTGGGGGCCCTTTGCGCTCACGTTCCACTGCCATGGGTGCTGGGAAGGGGTGGGGTGACAGGAGCAGTAACAGCTCCATCAGCAGCAGCAGAACTCATCTGTCCACCTAAAATGTGGAGAGACTGATCTTTGTCGCCATCTCCACACTATGTCACTTTGACGCTCTGTGTCTTCCTCATGCTGCTGCCACCTTTACACTATGTCACCTTGCCACTCTGTGGCCTCCTCATGCTGCTGCCACCTACACCCTATGTCACCTTGCCACTGTGTGGCATCCTGATCCTGCTGCCACCTCCACACTATGTCACCTTGCCAGTCTGTGGTCTCCTCATGC
This sequence comes from Bufo bufo, assembly GCF_905171765.1. Classification (NCBI taxonomy): domain Eukaryota; kingdom Metazoa; phylum Chordata; class Amphibia; order Anura; family Bufonidae; genus Bufo; species Bufo bufo. The sequence goes on from NC_053392.1 coordinate 65,083,213, forward strand.
TGCTTCCACCTCACTGCTATGTCATAGAGCCACTTTGTGGACTTCTCATGCTGTTCCCACCCTCCCCACTTCATGACTGGGCCACTATTTAGCCTTTTATGCTTGGCTGACATCATCATATTTGACCCTTCTGATCTGTCAGAAGGAAGTTAAAATGAGACACACAACGGATCCTCTCTGTGTAGCAACTGTAAGTCCTGTATGGTCTCATTAGAATTGGCTTATGATTTTTTTAGCCAAAAGGACTGGGTGCAAAACATAGAAGACTTGCAAATATTCAGTTCACGTGTCATCTCTGTTTTGGATCCACTCCTGTTTTTTTTGGCATTAGCAATACTGATGGATTACTGACCAAATGCTGACCGAGTGAAGGCGGATGCTCCACAGACATGATCTGTTTTTTGTGGGTTATTGTTCTGACGAATCAGAGGAAGTGCAAAATAATCAGTGACATCAACGCAAACTTATTGCTAACACTCTCTCTATTCTGTCGGCGGAGCTCTACTTGCATAAACGTTTAATAGAACAGGTTCTGTTGACATTTATGTGGAATCAGCTGATGAGGGTGTAAAAGGAATGCGCTTCTTCTTGGCGCTAACATCGACCTGTAAGGCTGAGTTCATACTTGAGTTATTTGGTCAGTTTTGGCCCCGTGACTGCCCAAATAAGGGAAGTGTGCATGATTCTAAGAGCGATGCCTGTCACCTGCGTGTCTTTACAGGCTCTCTGCAGCCATGAAATAGCTGTTTTTAATGTGATTTGCCACAAATAAATTCTGATCTAATCGAATCTTTTTTGGAAAATTGGGTGAACCAACCGAATATAATGTTTTTGAAATTTGCTCTTCTCTAGTCAGGATCATTACCTCTAAAAGTAAGAATTTGAAAGGTGGGTTGCTGTGGATATGTCAGAACTGTCTAAGGCTACTTTTACACTGGCATTTTAGCTTTCCGTTTGTGAGATCCTTTCAGGGCTCTCACAAGGTCCAAAACGGATCAGTTTTGCCCTAATGCATTCTGAATGGAAAAGGATTCGCTCAGAATGCATCAGTTTGCCTCCGTTCCGTATCCATTCCGCTATTGAGGCGGACACCAAAACGCTGCTTGCAGTGCTTTGGTCTCAGTCTGCCGAAAGTGAGCCAAACGGATCCGTCCTGACAGACAATGTAAGTCAATGGGGACAGATCCGTTTTCTCTGACACAATATGGCACAATAGAAAACGGATCCGTCCTCCTTTGAATTTCAATGGTGTTCAAGACGGATCCGTTTTGGCTATGTTAAAGATAATACAAACTGATCCATTCTGAATGGATGCAGACGGTTGCATTATCTGAACGGATCCATCTGTGCAGATCCATAGTGGATCTGCACCAAACGCGAGAGTAAAAGTAGCCTAAGATGGGGAAAACCCTTTAACTATATTTTTAACCAGCTTTAATCTTCTTTCAGAATTCAGAAAAGTTTTTAATAGTTCTTTGAAAGAAGTATGTTAACAGCGCTCCACTTTAGTGACTTCCATGATTTTTGTAGAATGGCTGCGGCTCCTTATGTAAACATCCACATTTCCAATTTGTCATTTTGTTGCTGTTTTTCTTGTCATGCTGTGTGTTTTATTACACTGTCGTAAACCGACTCCAATATATTTCTAACATAAAAGAATAAATTGCATTGCAGTAGTAGTATAGTACAAGAAAACAAAAGAAAACACTCCACAAACATGAAATTGACAAAAAAAGAAGAAAAATTGAAACTGATGTCTACATTACCTCAACGGATACGTTATAAACTGTTCAAAAATGTTCTAACTGTGTTCCATAAAATGTGTCAATGTCACCAGCATAACAAACAATGTAATTTAGTACTTCTTTATTTCACTTACAAACTTCCAGAGGTTGATATATTGACCTCCAGACTCAGATGCTGCAACTCCTTATTCATATGTGGCTGAATATCTCGTACCAGAAGTATTCACAAGAGAGATTTAAAAATTTTTAATATAGTCACTCACTTTTCCCCTAAGGAAACAAATGTGAGAATTTCCACTGCCAAAGAATATAAAACTAGAATAAACTGAACCAGACTCTACAGAAAGTGCTTTATTGTTTGTGGGTTTGTTATTTCTTTTTGCAATACTTTCATTTTGGCTTATGTTTCTTTTATATTTTTTATTATTTTGAGGCTGTTTATTTTTCAAGTTTTTTTAAAAAGACTGTAAAAATATGGCTCAATTAGGTACCACGATGTGATGTTACTTGGCGACCAGTGAAATTACACTTGTCATTTGTAAGTACAGAATAAAACAGTAGGATAAAATGTTTGTTGAGTTGAAAATATATATTTTTTGCTTGTGCTATTTTTTATGTTAACTTTATGCAAAGTACATTGAGAGAGGCAGGTACAGTTAAACATTGCTAGTCTTCGTGAATCACTACGTGGAGCCATGTTTCCCTGTTAATTAGGTCTGCCCAAGACTCCCCCGTATCTCAATAGACAGTCTTAAACCCTGTCCAACCCCTTGCTAAATATTTTCCAGTGTCAGAGAACACCTCTATATAGATGACACAGGAGCACATTACTCACCATATGTGATAGTCATAGCTTATCAACCCCCCTCCCTGCACAATGACATCTGTACAGGTATCAGAGCATGTCTAGAAAATTCTCCAATAGAAGTCAATGGGGCAGATTTAATAATTCAATGGATGGCATAAATTTAGAGAAGCTATCCAGACATGTGCAAGATTTATCACAGGTCTCATGCTGAATGATAAATATGGTGCAAGGTTAGACACTTTTTTCTAATTTTATACCAATTATGGGTTGGCTTAGTTTGAGACAGTATGTCAAATTGAGGGGCAATTTTGGCACTAAATGTAGCATATTAGGTCGAGCTCCATTTTCTGGGAATGGACACCCCTTTTCAGATAAGGTACACACCCTTGCTGGGCTAAGCACAGATATTTTCTCTAAGCCTAGATGCACCATAAATATGGACCAACGAGTCATCTCCTGTCTATTGTGTCTATGCTTTATGTGGCTGCTATAATGCATATCTCTAAATACTGTTAGCAGCAGCTCAGGCAAGATGGCCGCCCCATAATCATGTACAGGAAATACAATAAAAAATCTACAATCGGAACATAAAAACAGATTAAAAAGGAAAAGTTCCTATGTGTCACGTGCATTACTAAACAATAAAAATCTGCTCAAAATATTAAAAGAAATTTGTCATCAAAAAATGACCAATTACTTAATGTTCTGTTTTTGTTTTTCACTCCCTGCCTTCCCAGAGCTATAACTTTTTTATCTTTCCATTCACATAGATGAATGAGGGCTGTTTTTTTGTGAGACAAGTATTAAATTTCATATTAAATAGCATCATTCAATATTTCATACTATTTGAGATGAGCGAAGTATTCAAAAATTTGATTCGGCTGCTTCACTGAATTTTACAAAAATATTTGCTTTGTGATTTGACCACAGCATCTGAAAGGATAAATAATTGTGACCGGCATTATCGCTGACCGCAGATATTAGCCCCGGGTCTCTGCTAGTGATGAGTGAGCATGCTCGGTCGAATATCAGTTCGGCTTGAGCGTTGCTATGCTCGGCACATGGCGGTACTCGACGCAATGATCGAGTCTCCTCCCCGCATGTTTCACGGGTTTTAAGCAGCCAATAAAGGTGCAAGTAAGTACTGCCCTTACTGTAATGCCAGTAGCCATGTTGGCTGTTGGCATTACAGTGATCGGCTGGCCGTAACGCGTCATCTGGTGCTATATAGCACCCGATGACGCATGTTCAGCTCAGATGTAGACAGGGAAAGCAGAGCGGAGGAAGGGAAAGACAGAGTAGGGAGCGAATTTCCCAGTTTTTATTCAAAGAAAGCTTTTCCAAGACCTTAAAAGTCCTTTTAAGGACTACTGTGTGTGTGTGTGTGTGTGTGTGTGTGTTTTAGAGCAGCAATCTATTTACCTGTAGTCTCAGGGACAGTGCTGAGGAAGGGACAGATAGTGCAGGGAGAGAAATTTGCTGTTGTTACTACCAAAAGCTTTTCAAAGACCCCAAAGTCATTTTAAGGACTACTGTGTGTGTTTGACAACAGCAAGATATTTTTATTTTATACCTATTAGTGACATATACTGTACATCATCCGCAGACTGTGTCTTTAATAATCTGGGCCACATCTAGTGCCCATAGTGTGTGGCTTTGTGTAAAAAATACTGAACTACATCTGCAAACAGGGTCTGTATTGCAGATTCCAATAATCTGGGCCTAATATAGTGTCCATAATCTGTGGTGTTCTGTAACCAGTACTGTACTACATCAGAAACAGTGTCTGTATTGCAAATTCCAATAATCTGGGCCTAATATAGAGAAACTTAAATTCCATCTGTTCAGCGTGGATAGGCAGAAGAGGAGGAGGTGGAGGAGGATAAGGAGATGGAGAATCATCCTGATGTCGACATTGACGTCTTGCCTGTTGGTACTCTGGCACCAGGGCCGGCGCTACCATAAGGCAGACCAAGCGGCTGCCTTAGGGCGCGCCCTGAGCAGGGCGGAAGAATGAATGAATGGCTTTTTTTTTTTGCACTTACTTGAACCTGCCGGCCGGCGGCCGCGGCGCTCGTAGTCAGGGCAACACTCAGATCATCAGATCATTGGATTGGATACCACCCGCCCGCCCCGCCCCCAGCCTGCGTGTGCGGACAGTGCGGTTGTGCCTAAGGGCAGGCAGATTCTTCATTAGACTCAGAGCGCCGCTCAGCTGCCTCAAGTCACCTGCACTGGCTGCACAGGGGGCGTGACAGCTGCGTTTTATATACATACCAGGAACGCCACGCTCTTCTCTTTACAAGCCTGTAAGTTCCTCTATCATTTAACAATATTTCTGAGATTTGCTTTACAAGCTTTCAGGGCTATTTTTACTAAGCAATGCTTCCCGGGAAGTCACCAGCCATTTGGGCCTGTCAAAGTAATCTAAGAGCAAAAGACTTGATGGAATAAAGTAGAAATAAAGTAGATGAGGTCACGTCTTCCTATATTTGTCTGCACACAGCGCTTCAGACCAGTAACATGGTCACATGCATTATTATAACCAGGGTCCTATGATACATGTGTATTGCAGATGCTTAGACACAGTGCAAATTCCTTGGGTCCATGAACACATCTATAAGTGTAATAGCTCCGCCATAGAGATGCATGAAGCCTCAACTGTACAACCATATGCTTCTGATTTTATATGAAAGAATACAGTATTTTTTTCTTTCAAATTCCATTTTGCTCACTCTAACAATAAAAGAATATGGTATGCTTTATCAGACTCCTATTGTACAAAGGCATTAGCCCCTAAATATACGCATGAAGGTATCACCCCCTTGCATCTAGAGGAGAATATCTCTATAGTTAGGTTATGACCCAGAGATGGACTACATTGGCCCTGGAAAAAGCTTAAAGTGGCCCCAATGTTGTAGGTGTCTACAGTAGAAGTCTTATATATATTTTTTTTAAAGTAACAAGCTATACAGCTCTCATAGCTGTGTGGGTAAATGCTTTGCCTCTGATGTGAAAGGTCGTGAGTTCGAATCCCAGGAGAAACTTTTCTCAAAGACAGGCTAAATAAGAATACGAGCCCCAAATCTTTAACACTAGGTACTAGTGGGAGCACAGGCCCGTTTTTTTTTTTTTTTTTTTAAATACCGGACTGTTACTTTACTGCCGGGGAGGAGGGAAGCTATTGGCACCATGATACTGGCACCTGGAGGGGGGAGGAGAGAGAGGCACTTGATACTGGCACATTAGGGGGCAGGGGGAGAGGATGGCACTATGATATTAGCACATGGGGGGGGCAAGAAGTGGACATGAATCATGAGGAGCAGAAATGTGAAATGATGGGGGGGAGCGCAAAAATCCTTGCACCGGCCCTGTCTGGCACACATGGCTGACTTCATGTTAGGCTGCCTTTCCCGTGACCCTCGCGTTATATGCATTTTAGATAACTCGGATTACTGGGTGTTCACCCTGTAGGGGGTGCCCGCTACAAAGAGAACTTCTCATCTCTCATTCCTGTGGTGGAGAGGACGAGTAAAATGGTGCAATACCAGAAGGTACTTGTTGAGAGATTGCTCCAAAATTTTCCATCTAACGACGAGGCCGGCAGAGTCCGTACTCCTTAGGCAACCAAGGAAGGGAGACACGGGGAACACACAGCAGTTCCAAAAAAGGAAGGGCAACACTCTCCAAGGCATGGGACACTTTCATGACACCCCGCCAGCAACCTTACCCTGATGTGCGGCCTAGTGGTACAAGGAGGGAAAAGTTTTGGAAGATGGTGAAGGCATACACAGCATGCCTTACAACTACTGGGTGCCCAAGCTGGATAAGTGGCACGAAATTTCGCTCTATGCCTTGGAGGTGCTGGCCTGCCCTGCCGCCAGTGTTTTGTCTGAGCGTGTATTTAGTGCTGCTGGTGGCATTATAACAGATAAGCGTATCCGCTTGTCCACTGGCAATGCTGACAGGTTGACTCAGATAAAAATGAACAAGGCCTGGATTGCCCCTGACTTCTTGACTCCACCAGAGGAGAGGTGAGCTGATGATGAACATAAAGACAATTTCAATTTATCATTTATAATGTACTCAATCTACTGTAGTGTATTCCCATGCACCTTTTCCACCACAAAAAAAGAGTATATGGTTGAATCTTGTTTTCTCCTCCTCCTCCTCATCCAGATTGTATATATTCCCTCCACTCAAATTTTTTTATAGGGTCAGCTCAACTGCAGGCCCTCAACTAAAAATTTTTATAGGGTCAGCTCAACTACAGGCCGTCAACTCAATTTTTTTTATAGGGTCAGCTGAACAGCATGCACTCGCATATAATGTTTTAGAGCGTCAGCTGTACAGCATGCACTCATATATAATGTTTTAGAGCATTAGCTGAACAGCATGCACTCGCATATAATGTTTTACAGCGTCAGCTGAACAGCATGCACTCGTATATAATGTTTTAGAGCATCATTTGAACAGCATGCACTCGCATATAATGTTTTAGAGCATCAGTTCACCTGAAGGCACTCGCATATAATGTTTTAAAGGGTCAGCTGAACAGCATGCACATGAAAAAAAAGTTTTAGAGCGTCAGCTGTACAGCATGCACTTGCATATAATGTTTTAAAGCGTCAGCTCACCTGCAGGCACTCGCATATAATGTTTTAGAGCATCAGCTTACCAGCAGGCCCTCACCCCTAATGTTTTAGAGGGTCAGCTCAGCAGCAGTCCCTCGCCCTTCATGTTTTGGATGGTCATATCAGCAGGCCCTTGCTCCAAATGTTTTTGAGGGTCACCAGCAGGCCATCAATCATAATTTTTCAAGGGTTTGTATGATGCCCTCCTTTATGTGTAACAAAGGGTGTTTTGGAGTGCCGGTTCCCTGTAATTTTTGGCAGCCCTTTCACTTAGTGCATAGGCTTTATGAGTGTAGGAGTCCCACTAACTGAACTATTTTACCACAATGTGAATGAGGCCCTCCTTTATGTGATATACAGGCTGTTTCGGAGTGCCTCTTGCTTGTAATTTTTTGCAGCACTTGCACTTTATATACAATTGAATATACAAGAAAGTATGGTTCCTAACAATTTTCCGTGTAAAATATATTTTTTGGGGGGTTTTGTGAGTATTTTTGTCAGTCTGTGAAATAATGAAATAATAAGTACAACTCGGACAACATGGTTCCCAGCAGCCAGTGACCTGGAAGTCCAAAATGCATCCAGACATCATGCCCATGCTGTTCCCGATCCATTTTGGTGGTTTCTGTCACTTTCTGACCTTTTACAATGGACCAGACACCCTCCCCTCTTCAGAGCAGGGGGTGCCTGGTTGTCTCCTATTGACTTCCATTATACTCGGGTGCTCGGTCGAGCACACGAATATAGCAATGTGTTTGGGCCGAAGTACCGAACACCTGAATACTTTGGTGCTCAATCATCACTAGTCTCTGCTGTTTAAAACAGCAGAAACCTGGAGCCTATGGCGCCCACTGTACTCATGAGTAGAGATGTCCCGAACTATTCGCCGGCAAACAGTTCCTGGCGAACATTGCTTGTTCATGTTCGCCGCGGCCGGCGAACATATGCGATGTTCGGTCCGCCCCCTATACGTCATCATTGAGCAAACTTTGACCCTGTACCTCACAGTCAGCAGACACATTCCAGCCAATCAGCAGCATACCCTCCCTCCCAGACCCTCCCACCTCCTATCAAAAAGCAAGGACAGCATCCATCTTAGATTCATTCTGAAGCTGCAGTGTTAGTGAGAGCAGGGAGAGTGCAGCTGCTGCTGATTTAATAGGGAAATCATTAGCTAGGCCAGTGTTCTGTGTCCACTCCAATCCTCAAAGACTCATCTGATCTGCTGTAAGGACAGCGTCCTGACAGCACCCCAAAAAGCCCTTTTTAGGGCTGGTACATCAGTCTGCTTTTTTTCCCTCTGTAATGTAATTGCAGTTGCCTGCCAGCGTGTGTGTGTCAGGCCCACAGCGTGTACTGTGCCCACTACTGCCAGTGCCCAGTGCCACCACTCATATCTGGTGTCACAGTAGCTTGCATTTAAAAAAAATATATATAATTTTCACTGTAATCTAATCGCAGTTGCCTGCAAGCGTGTGTGTCAGGCCAACAGCGTGTACTGTGCCCACTACTGCCACTGCCCAGTGCCACCACTCATATCTGGTGTCACAGTAGCTTGCATTTAAAAAATATATTTTTTTTTTTTCACTGTAATATAATTGCAGTTGCCTGCAAGCGTGTGTGTCAGGCCTACAGCGTGTACTGTGCCCTCTACTGCCAGTGCCCAGTGCCACCACTAATATCTGGTGTCACAGTAGCTTGCATTTAAAAAAAAATAAATAATTTTTCACTGTAATATAATTGCAGTTGCCTGCAAGCGTGTGTGTCAGGCCTACAGTGTATACTGTGCCCACTACTGCCAGTGCCCAGTGCCACCACTCATATCTGGTGTCACAAAAGCTTGCATTTAAAAAAAAAATAATATTGCACTGTAATGTAATTGCAGTTGCCTGCAAGCGTGTGTGTCAGGCCTACAGCGTGTACTGTGCCAACTACTGCCAGTGCCCAGTGCCACCACTAATATCTGGTGTCACAGTAGCTTGCATTTTAAAAAAAAATAAACATTTTTCACTGTAATATAATTGCAGTTGCCTGCAAGCGTGTGTGTCAGGCCTACAGCGTGTACTGTGCCCTCTACTGCCAGTGCCCAGTGCCACCACTAATATCTGGTGTCACAGTAGCTTGCATTTAAAAAAAAATAGAAAAATTTTCACTGTAATATAATTGCAGTTGCCTGCAAGCGTGTGTGTCAGGCCTACAGTGTATACTGTGCCCACTACTGCCAGTGCCCAGTGCCACCACTCATATCTGGTGTCACAAAAGCTTGCATTTAAAAAAAAAAAATATTGCACTGTAATGAAATTGCAGTTGCCTGCAAGCGTGTGTGTCAGGCCTACAGCGTGTACTGTGCCAACTACTTCCAGTGCCCAGTGCCACCACTAATATCTGGTCTCACAGTAGCTTGAATTTAAAAAAATAATAATAATTTTTTCACTGTAATATAATTGCAGTTGCCTGCAAGCGTGTGTGTCAGGCCTACAGTGTATACTGTGCCCACTACTGCCAGTGCCCAGTGCCACCACTCATATCTGGTGTCACAAAAGCTTGCATTTAAAAAAAAAACAATTTTTTCACTGTAATGTAATTGCAGTTGCCTGCAAGCGTGTGTGTCAGGCCTACAGCGTGTACTGTGCCCTCTACTGCCAGTGCCCAGTGCCACCACTAATATCTGGTGTCACAGTAGCTTGCATTTTAAAAAAAAATAAACATTTTTCACTGTAATATAATTGCAGTTGCCTGCAAGCGTGTGTGTCAGGCCTACAGCGTGTACTGTGCCCACTACTTTTGTACAAAGATTTGTTCGCAAACAGTCGGTTGCTGCTGTGCATAGGGTTCCTACCCCAAGTAATATTTTTACAAAGATCACAGCAGATAAACGTAATATTCTTTGTGTTTTTCTTTTATTTTGTTTCCAAATTGAAGCAAAGTAACATATGGCAATAAGTGTAAACGTTTTCGGCTATGCAAAGCCTTCCTCAGACACTAAGAAATTAGAAAAAAATGATAATAAAGCCATATGTAGATACTATATTCCAGGGCTGGCCAACCTGCGGCTCTCCAGCTGTTGTAAGACTACAATTCCCACCATGCCCTGCTGTAGGCTGTCTGGGCATGCTGGGAGTTGTAGTTTTGCAACAGCTGGAGAGCCGCAGGTTGGCCATCCCTGCTATATTCAATTGACAGCATATAGTTCTAGAAAAAAATTATAAATAAATAATATACGAAAATAGTATACAAAAATAACATAAAATACAGATGTCGACACTATGGAATTTAGTAGGATACACTTGTCCGGATCTCGAGGTCGTCAAAAGTCACTGTGTCGACCTATTACATGTCTCGCAGAGGCGTCATATCAACTTGAAAACATATATTAAGGAAGAAATGTCCAGTTTCAAATCCCAATATCTGGATCTAGTGCATATTTTGTCTCAATGGAATAAAGCTGTATTTAATAAGATTGCATACTACCATAATGACTCCTATACTCTCACATCCTCAAAAGACCTAACCACATTGTGCATCGGCCGGTGAAACGCATCGGAACCGGAAGTTGCGTTCCAACGGCCGGAAGTGCCCGGTCGTGGAATGCAAAATAGCTGGATGATTGTGAACTCACCTGAGAATAGAGCAAATAGGATACCTATGTGTTTTGGATTATATGATATGCAATCTAATATAAAGGTAATTGCTATTTTCAGCTATAATAGAGAGTTGAAAAAAGAATAACAGGGGAGATAAATTGAGATAAAGGAATAAGAAATATAAAAGAAAGAAAAAAGAAAGAAAATTAATAGGGATAATAAAAGGAATAAGAAATATAAGGAAATATGAAAGAAAAATGAAAGAAAATTAATAGGGATAATAAAAGGAAAATAGGAACGGGAACAGGACAGTAAAGGTGTGATCAACAGTGTATTGTGAGAAAAAAAGGATACTATATGCGGCACTTGGATCCAGGAGGAGGTTTACAGGGCCTATGGAGAAAAAGTAGATATACAGTGGGATGCGAAAGTTTGGGCAACCTTGTTAATCGTCATGATTTTTCTGTATAAATCGTTGGTTGTTACGATAAAAAATGTCAGTTAAATATATCATATAGGAGACACACACAGTGATATTTGAGAAGTGAAATGAAGTTTATTGGATTTACAGAAAGTGTGCTATAATTGTTTAAACAAAATTAGGCAGGTGCATAAATTTGGGCACTGTTGTCATTTTATTGATTCCAAAACCTTTAGAACTAATTATTGGAACTCAAATTGGCTTGGTAAGCTCAGTGACCCCTGACCTACATACACTGCGTGCAGAATTATTAGGCAAATGAGTATTTTGACCACATCATCCTCTTTATGCATGTTGTCTTACTCCAAGCTGTATAGGCTCGAAAGCCTACTACCAATTAAGCATATTAGGTGATGTGCATCTCTGTAATGAGAAGGGGTGTGGTCTAATGACATCAACACCCTATATTAGGTGTGCATAATTATTAGGCAACTTCCTTTCCTTTGGCAAAATGGGTCAAAAGAAGGACTTGACAGGCTCAGAAAAGTCAAAAATAGTGAGATATCTTGCAGAGGGATGCAGCACTCTTAAAATTGCAAAGCTTCTGAAGCGTGATCATCGAACAATCAAGCGTTTCATTCAAAATAGTCAACAGGGTCGCAAGAAGCGTGTGGAAAAACCAAGGTGCAAAATAACTGCCCATGAACTGAGAAAAGTCAAGCGTGCAGCTGCCAAGATGCCACTTGCCACCAGTTTGGCCATATTTCAGAGCTGCAACATCACTGGAGTGCCCAAAAGCACAAGGTGTGCAATACTCAGAGACATGGCCAAGGTAAGAAATGCTGAAAGACGACCACCACTGAACAAGACACACAAGCTGAAACGTCAAGACAGGGCCAAGAAATATCTCAAGACTGATTTTTCTAAGGTTTTATGGACTGATGAAATGAGAGTGAGTCTTGATGGGCCAGATGGATGGGCCCATGGCTGGATTGGTAAAGGGCAGAGAGCTCCAGTCCGACTCAGACGCCAGCAAGGTGGAGGTGGAGTACTGGTTTGGGCTGGTATCATCAAAGATGAGCTTGTGGGGCCTTTTCGGGTTGAGGATGGAGTCAAGCTCAACTCCCAGTCCTACTGCCAGTTTCTGGAAGACACCTTCTTCAAGCAGTGGTACAGGAAGAAGTCTGCATCCTTCAAGAAAAACATGATTTTCATGCAGGACAATGCTCCATCACACGCGTCCAAGTACTCCACAGCGTGGCTGGCAAGAAAGGGTATAAAAGAAGAAAATCTAATGACATGGCCTCCTTGTTCACCTGATCTGAACCCCATTGAGAACCTGTGGTCCATCATCAAATGTGAGATTTACAAGGAGGGAAAACAGTACACCTCTCTGAACAGTGTCTGGGAGGCTGTGGTTGCTGCTGCACGCAATGTTGATGGTGAACAGATCAAAACACTGACAGAATCCATGGATGGCAGGCTTTTGAGTGTCCTTGCAAAGAAAGGTGGCTATATTGGTCACTGATTTGTTTTTGTTTTGTTTTTGAATGTCAGAAATGTATATTTGTGAATGTTGAGATGTTATATTGGTTTCACTGGTAAAAATAAATAATTTAAATGGGTATATATTTGTTTTTTGTTAAGTTGCCTAATAATTATGCACAGTAATAGTCACCTGCACACACAGATATCCCCCTAAAATAGCTAAAACTAAAAACAAACTAAAGACTACTTCCAAAAATATTCAACTTTGATATTAATGAGTTTTTTGGGTTCATTGAGAACATGGTTGTTGTTCAATAATAAAATTAATCCTCAAAAATACAACTTGCCTAATAATTCTGCACTCCCTGTACACAGGTGAATCCAATTATGAGAAAGAGTATTTAAGGGGGTCAATTGTAAGTTTCCCTCCTCTTTTAATTTTCTCTGAAGAGTAGCAACATGGGGTCTCAAAACAACTCTCAAATGACCTGAAGACAAAGATTGTTCACCATCATGGTTTAGGGGAAGGATACAGAAAGCTGTCTCAGAGATTTCAGCTGTCTGTTTCCACAGTTAGGAACATATTGAGGAAATGGAAGACCACGGGCTCAGTTCAAGTTAAGGCTCGAAGTGGCAGACCAAGAAAAATCTCGGATAGACAAAAGCGACGAATGGTGAGAACAGTCACAGTCAACCCACAGACCAGCACCAAAGACCTACAACATCATCTTGCTGCAGATGGAGTCACTGTGCATCGTTCAACCATTCGGCGCACTTTACACAAGGAGATGCTGTATGCGAGAGTGATGCAGAGGAAGCCTTTTCTCTGCCCACAGCACAAAAAGTGCCGCTTGAGGTGGGCTAAAGCACATTTGAACAAGCCAGCTTCATTTTGGAATAAGGTGCTGTGGACTGATGAAACTAAAATTGAGTTATTTGGCCATAACAAGGGGCGTTATGCATGGAGGAAAAAGAACACAGCATTCCAAGAAAAACACCTACTACCTACAGTAAGATATGGTGGTGGTTCCATCATGCTGTGGGGTTGTGTGGCCAGTGCAGGGACTGGTAATCTTGTCAAAGTTGAGGGACGCATGGATTCCACTCAGTATCAGCAGATTCTGGAGACCAATGTCCAGGAATCAGTGACAAAGCTGAAGCTGCGCCGTCGCTGGATCTTTCAACAAGACAACGACCCTAAACACTGCTCAAAATCCACTAAGGCATTTATGCAGAGGAACAAGTACAACGTTCTGGAATGGCCATCTCAGTCCCCAGACCTGAATATAATTGAAAATCTGTGGTGTGACTTAAAGAGAGATGTCCATGCTCGGAAGCCATCAAACCTGAATGAACTAAAGATGTTTTGTAAAGAGGAATGGTCCAAAATACCTTCAACCAGAATCCAGACTCTCATTGGAACCTACAGGAAACGTTTAGAGGCTGTAATTTCTGCAAAAGGAGGATCTACTAAATATTGATTTCATTTCTTTTTTGTGTTGCCCAAATTTATGCACCTGCCTAATTTTGTTTAAACAATTATAGCACACTTTCTGTAAATCCAATAAACTTAATTTCACTTCTCAAATATCACTGTGTGTGTCTCCTATATGATATATTTAACTGACATTTTTTATCGTAACAACCAACGATTTATACAGGAAAATCATGACGATTAACAAGGTTGCCCAAACTTTTGAATCCCACTGTACATTAGTATATAAAAAAATATATAAAAATACAGTTCTCTACATGTTATTGAATGGAATGGGATATCAATCCACATAATAACTCCTAAAGGAAACTCTGAATCTCATATTCTTTGTTCATACCCTTTGGGCTAAGGGTCTGTAATAAGTGGATCCAGTAAGCTTCTCTAAGCTTCAGAATTTTGCTTCTGTTCCCTCCCCTGCGTGGTGGTGCAATGTGTTGAATCACTTGAAACTTAAGTTGTGAAATCGAGTGACCATGGCTGTGAAAGTGTGCAGGAACTGGCAATAATAAACTTTCCCGTCGTATAATTGATTTGTGCTGACAGATTCTGTCGCGTATTTTTTGTGACGTTTCTCCCACATATGCCAGTCCGCACGGACATTTGATTATGTAAATTACGTAATTGGAATCACATGTGAAAAAAACCCTAATTTCAATTGGTTTGCCAGAATGTGGATGTGACATGGTGGAGCCTTTTTGGATATGCGTGCACTGGGCACAATGTAAACATGGAAAAGTACCCCTCTTGGAAGTGGATAAAAAGATTTGTTTTGGTATTTGCGTATCTGGACCAATTTCTGCCCTAACAAAATTATCCCGTATGTTCCTTGGTCTGCGGTTACATGGAAGGATAGAGTTATGGAATTCCTCAACCTGTGGAAAAGCTTTCCGTAGGAGTGGCCAGTGTCCCCGAATGACATTGAGGACATTTTTTGTAGCAGGGTGATACGTGTGTACAAATGGGATTTTTTTGTTAGTACCTGGTCGTCTAATCTTTCTCTCTCTTGTTTCATGTAGGATGTGTTGTGGATACCCTCTGTTTTTAAATCGTTGTTCCATCTCCTTTTGTCTCATTTTTCGTATTGAGGGATCCTGGACAATCATCTCAATTCTTTTGAATTGGGAAATTGGGAGTGATTTCAATGTTGCTGGAGGATAGAAACTGGTGAAGTGGAGTAAATTGTTTCTATCGGTAGTTTTACGGAAAAGGTCTGAGGAGAGTGTCCCTATTGTGTTAATAGAAATACTGGTATCCAGGAAGTCTATTGAGGTATTGCTGTGGTGAATAGTGAATTGTAATTCCTGCCAGATCTAATTCATGTATTGATGGAATGAAAATAAGGATTCTTCTGGGCCTGTCCAGATACAGAAAATGTTGTCAATATACCTTTTCCATGTTAATGTGTATTTAATGTATAACTGGTTGGTATATATGTACGTTTCCTCAAAGTGGGCCATAAAACTGTTCGTGTAGGGTGGGGCCACGTTGGACCCCATTGCGGTACCTTGTTTTTGTAGGTAGAAGCTATCCTGAAACATAAAGAAGTTACTGAAAATAACTAATTTGAGAAGGTCGATGCATAGGGAATTTACTTCTGTATGTAGGTCTGAATTGATTAGTAATCTTTCAATTGCTGTAATGCCTTTATCGTGTTGAATCGATGTATATAGGCTGGACACATCCCAGGTTACTAGGATACTCCCTATTGGTAGGGGTCCTTGTTCTCGGATTAGGGTCAAAAAGGATGACGTATCTAATAAGAAGGATTTGGTCTTTTTGATCAAGGGAGTAAAGATCTTTTCTAGAAAAACAGAAAGGGGTGATAGAATGGACTCAGTAGATGCCACTATAGGTCGGCCTGGAGGGTGTTATAAATTTTTATGTATCTTAGGTAAGATGTAAAAAACGGGATAATAGGATGTGATTTTGTGAGGTATTCTACTGTTGTACTATCTATTATTCCCTTGTCAAGATAGTGAAGGAGAGTATTTTTGATGGAGGTAGAGATTGTTTGTGACGGATTTCGATCTAATTTTTGATATATCGTTTCGTCATTAAGTTGGCGTTTTACTTCTGTGGTATACTGGTTCTTATCCATTACTTCTAAGGCTCCACCTTTGTCTGCTGGTTTGAAAATTAGGTATTTTGAACGTCTTAGGGAGTTTAATGCCTGTCTTTCTGTATTTTGCATATTATTGGTATATCTAAAGTGACCCTCCTTCACCTTTTTGCGAAAGATCTCAACATCTCTCTGTACTAGTTGAACAAAGGTTTCAACTGCCGGATAGTTTTTCGGTGTCATATAGGTACTTTTATTCCGTAGTCCCAGGTTTAAAGAGGATATCAATGTTCCTCTTTCTTCCTTATTTGGAGTTCTGGTATTCGTCTCAGAGAAATGGACCTTGAGACGAATATTCCGAAAAAAATGTTGCAAGTCCAGATCCAACTGAAAAGTGTCAATTGGATAGGAGGGACAAAAGGAGAGGCCTTTTTGTAACAGCATAAGTTCCGCCGGACTTACAGTAGGTGTTTGTGAGATTGTGCTTTTAGCACGACAGCGTCGCGCTGATACTCGGCAACATGGTGCCGAGATCTCGCACTCACTAGAATAGTGACAGCACATCCCAGCAAGCGCGTCATAGAAGCGACGGGAGATCCGACTTGGATTCCCGCCAATTCTACACGTGTGCGGCGTTTGTTATGAATCCTGAGGGGGAAGTCCCCGCCGGATTTTAAATAAAAATCCGGCCTGGGTCCCCCCCTCAGGAGCATACCGGGCCCTTAGGTCTGTTATGGGTTGTAAGGAGAGCCCCCCCTACGCCGAAAAAAACGGCGTAGGGGGTCCCCCTACAATCCATACCAGACCCGTATCCAAAGCACGCTACCCGGCCAGCCAGGAAGGGAGTGGGGACGAGCGAGCGCCCCCCCCCCCCTCCTGAGCCGTACCAGGCTGCATGCCCTCAACATGGGGGGGTTGGGTGCTCTGGGGCAGGGGGCGCACTGCGGCCCCCCACCTCAGAGCACCCTGTCCCCATGTTGATGAGGACAGGGCCCCTTCCCGACAACCCTGGCCGTTGGTTGTCGGGGTATGCGGGCGGGAGGCTTATCGGAATCTGGGAGCCCCCTTTAATAAGGGGGCCCCCAGATACCGGCCCCCCACCCTAAGTGAATGAGTATGGGGTACATCGTACCCCTACCCATTCACCTGCAAGAAAAGTGGTAAAAACACAAATAAACCACACAGTGTATTAAAATATTTTATTTTTCTGCTCCGGAGGCCGCCCCCTGTCTTCTTTATTAGCTCTTTTACCAGGGGGGGCTCTTCTTCTTCCGCTATCCCGACGGGTCTTCTCCGCTATCCGGGGGGTCTTCTCAACTCTCCGGGGTTCTCCTTCTGTCTTCTCCGCTATCCGGGGGGGTCTTCTCAACTCTCCGGGGTTCTCCTTCTGTCTTCTCCTTCTGTCTTGTTGACTCGGCGCACCCCGGTTCTTCGTCTCGCGAGACTCGGCGCACCCCGGTTCTTCGTCTCGCGAGACGTCTCGCGAGACGAAGAACCGGGGTGCGCCGAGTCAACAAGACAGAAGGAGAAGACAGAAGGAGAACCCCGGAGAGTTGAGAAGACCCCCCCGGATAGCGGAGAAGACAGAAGGAGAACCCCGGAGAGTTGAGAAGACCCCCCGGATAGCGGAGAAGACCCGTCGGGATAGCGGAAGAAGAAGAGCCCCCCCTGGTAAAAGAGCTAATAAAGAAGACAGGGGGCGGCCTCCGGAGCAGAAAAATAAAATATTTTAATACACTGTGTGGTTTATTTGTGTTTTTACCACTTTTCTTGCAGGTGAATGGGTAGGGGTACGATGTACCCCATACTCATTCACTTAGGGTGGGGGGCCGGTATCTGGGGGCCCCCTTATTAAAGGGGGCTCCCAGATTCCGATAAGCCTCCCGCCCGCATACCCCGACAACCAACGGCCAGGGTTGTCGGGAAGGGGCCCTGTCCTCATCAACATGGGGACAGGGTGCTCTGAGGTGGGGGGGCCGCAGTGCGCCCCCTGCCCCAGAGCACCCAACCCCCCCATGTTGAGGGCATGCAGCCTGGTTCGGCTCAGGAGGGGGGGGGGGGCGCTCGCTCGTCCCCACTCCCTTCCTGGCTGGCCGGGTAGCGTGCTTTGGATACGGGTCTGGTATGGATTGTAGGGGGACCCCTACGCCGTTTTTTTCGGCGTAGGGGGGGCTCTCCTTACAACCCATAACAGACCTAAGGGCCCGGTATGCTCCTGAGGGGGGGACCCAGGCCGGATTTTTATTTAAAATCCGGCGGGGACTTCCCCCTCAGGATTCATAACAAACGCCGCACACGTGTAGAATTGGCGGGAATCCAAGTCGGATCTCCCGTCGCTTCTATGACGGCTCTGTCTCCATCGCGGCAAGCCAGCTCGGCGCTGGCTCCCGCGATGGGGCTCGTAGGTGCTCAATCTCGCCGAGAAAGAGAGCGAGATTGATACAAAATCGGGTTCACCTACTGTAGGGAAACTGATGAGATGTTAACTACCAGGGATTCTGATGTGGAAGAGTCAGTAATAGAAGTAAAATGGTCCTACCTGGGATCTTGTAGTCACTGATGTAGATTGTTGAGCTTGGGCAGGTGCATTCCTATAGCCCCTTCATTGGTTTCTTGGACACTGTTGGTCTTGTGGTCTTTCCCGATGTGTCGATTCAACACTGGAATTGGATCTTCTCGAATCCACAGATGATGATCTCTCATTGTAGCGGTCACGATTGGTAGACTCAGGCCAGTGATATACTCTATTATTGCGGTAATCCTCTTTATCTCTCAGGAATTCTTTCTTCTTGGTACTCTCTACTTCCTTTCGTCTCTCCGTCAGGATGGATGTGATTCTATCTTGGAGTTTGGTATATTCTTCTCTAGGCATTAGGTCCTGGAGTTGGGATTCGATTGCCTGGATCTTGTCTTTCATCTCAGAGATTACTGTTTGTAGGTACATCAATGTTAATGTCATTATATTGGCTGAACATTTATTTAGAATTGTTCAAACTTTGAACAATATTCGGAATTATCCTTAAAAAAGGTTGGGCGCGTGCGTATACGTAAGCCCCACTACTGCCACTGCCCAGTGCCACCACACATATCTGGTGTCACAGTAGCTCGCATTTAAAAAAAATATATATAATTTCCACTGTAATCTAATCTAAGTTGCCTGCAAGCGTGTGTGTCAGGCCTACAGCGTGTACTGTGCCCACTACTGCCAGTGCCCAGTGCCACCACTCATATCTGGTGTCACAGTAGCTTGCATTTTAAAAAAAAAATTTTTTCACTGTAATCTAATCACAGTTGCCTGCAAGCGTGTGTGTCAGGCCTACAGCGTGTACTGTGCCCACTACTGCCAGTGCCCAGTGCCACCACTCATATATGGTGTCACAGTAGCTTGCATTTAAAAAAATCATAATATTTTATTATTTAACTGTAATATAATTGCAGTTGCCTGCAAGCGTGTGTGTCAGTCCTACAGCGTGTACTGTGCCCACTACTGCCAGTGCCCAGTGCCACCACTAATATCTGGTGTCACAGTAGCTTGCATTTAAAAAAAATATTAAAAAAATTCGCTGTAATATAATTGCAGTTGCCTGCAAGCGTGTGTGTCAGGCCTACAGCGTGTACTGTGCCCACTACTGCCAGTGCCCAGTGCCACCACTCATATCTGGTGTCAAAGTAGCTTGCATTTAAAAAAAATAATAATAATTTTTCACTGTAATATAATTGCAGTTGCCTGCAAGCATGTGTGTCAGGCCTACAGCGTGTACTGTGCCCACTACTGCCAGTGCCCAGTGCCACCACTCATATCTGGTGTCACAGTAGCTTGCATTTAAAAAAAACAAAACTATTTTTTCACTGTAATATAATTGCAGTTGCCTGCAAGCGTGTGTGTCAGGCCTACAGCATGTACTGTGCCCACTACTGCCAGTGCCCAGTGCCACCACTCATATCTGGTGTCACAGTAGCTTGCATTTAAAAAAATCATAATATTTTATTATTTAACTGTAATATAATTGCAGTTGCCTGCAAGCGTGTGTGTCAGTCCTACAGCGTGTACTGTGCCCACTACTGCCAGTGCCCAGTGCCACCACTAATATCTGGTGTCACAGTAGCTTGCATTTAAAAAAAATATAAAAAAATTTCGCTGTAATATAATTGCAGTTGCCTGCAAGCGTGTGTGTCAGGCCTACAGCGTGTACTGTGCCCACTACTGCCAGTGCCACCACTAATATCTGGTGTCACAGTAGCTTGCATTTAAAAAAAATATAAAAAAAATTCGCTGTAATATAATTGCAGTTGCCTGCAAGCGTGTGTGTCAGGCCTACAGCGTGTACTGTGCCCACTACTGCCAGTGCACAGTGCCACCACTCATATCTGGTGTCAAAGTAGCTTGCATTTAAAAAATAAATAAATAATTTTTCACTGTAATATAATTGCAGTTGCCTGCAAGCATGTGTGTCAGGCCTACAGCGTGTACTGTGCCCACTACTGCCAGTGCCCAGTGCCACCACTCATATCTGGTGTCACAGTAGCTTGCATTTAAAAAAAAACAAAACTATTTTTTCACTGTAATATAATTGCAGTTGCCTGCAAGCGTGTGTGTCAGGCCTACAGCATGTACTGTGCCCACTACTGCCAGTGCCCAGTGCCACCACTCATATCTGGTGTCACAGTAGCTTGCATTTAAAAAAAATACTATTTTTTCACTGTAATTCAATTGCAGTTGCCTGCAAGCGTGTGTGTCAGGCCTACAGCGTGTACTGTGCCCACTACTGCCAGTGCCCAGTGCCACCACTAATATCTGGTGTCACAGTAGCTTGCATTTAAAAAATATATATATTTTTTTCACTTTAATATAATTGCAGTTGCCTGCAAGCTTGTGTGTCAGGCCTACAGCATGTACTGTGCCCACTACTGCCAGTGCCCAGTGCCACCACTCATATCTGGTGTCACAGTAGCTTGCATTTAAAAAATATATATTTTTTTTTCACTTTAATATAATTGCAGTTGCCTGCAAGCTTGTGTGTCAGGCCTACAGCGTGTACTGTGCCCACTACTGCCAGTGCCCAGTGCCACCACTCATATCTGGTGTCACAGTAGCTTGCATTTAAAAAAATATATATTTTTTTTTCACTTTAATATAATTGCAGTTGCCTGCAAGCGTGTGTGTCAGGCCTACAGCGTGTACTGTGCCCACTACTGCCAGTGCCCAGTGCCACCACTCATATCTGGTGTCACAGTAGCTTGCATTTAAAAAAAAAATACAATTTTTTCACTGTAATTCAATTGCAGTTGCCTGCAAGCGTGTGTGTCAGGCCTACAGCGTGTACTGTGCCCACTACTGCCAGTGCCCAGTGCCACCACTAATATCTGGTGTCATAGTAGCTTGCATTTAAAGAAAAAAATAATCATTTTCTCTGTAATATAATTGCAGTTGCCTGCAAGCGTGTGTGTCAGGCCTACAGCGTGTACTGTGCCCAGTACTGCCAGAGCCCAGTGCCACCACTCATATCTGGTGTCACAGTAGCTTGCATTTAAAAAAAACAAAACTATTTTTTCACTGTAATATAATTGCAGTTGCCTGCAAGCGTGTGTGTCAGGCCTACAGCATGTACTGTGCCCACTACTGCCAGTGCCCAGTGCCACCACTCATATCTAGTGTCACAGTAGCTTGCATTTAAAAAAAATACAATTTTTTCACTGTAATTCAATTGCAGTTGCCTGCAAGCGTGTGTGTCAGGCCTACAGCGTGTACTGTGCCCACTACTGCCAGTGCCCAGTGCCACCACTAATATCTGGTGTCACAGTAGCTTGCATTTTAAAAAAAATTAATAATTTTTCACTGTAATTCAATTGCTGTTGCCTGCAAGCATGTGTGTCAGGCCTACAGCGTCTACTGTGCCCACTACTGCCAGTGCCCAGTGCCACCACTAATATCTGGTGTCACAGTAGCTTGCATTTAAAAAAGATATATATTTTTTTCACTGTAATATAATTGCAGTTGCCTGCAAGCTTGTGTGTCAGGCCTACAGCGTGTACTGTGCCCACTACTGCCAGTGCCCAGTGCCACCACTCATATCTGGTGTCACAGTAGCTTGCATTTTAAAAAAAAGAACAATTTTTTCACTGTAATATAATTGCAGTTGCCTGCAAGCGTGTGTGTCAGTCCTACAGCGTGTACTGTGCCCTCTACTGCCAGTTCCCAGTGCCACCACTCATATCTGGTGTCACAGTAGCTTGCACGCATAGTGCAACTAATAAAAAAAAACATGACAGGCAGAGGCAGGCCACCCCGCAGGGGCCGTCGTGGTCGTGGTGCTGTGATTTCCTTTGGCCCTAGAATAATGCCCTGTGTTCAGAGGCCACGTACCCTGAACTCGAAAAGTTCTGAGGACATAGTTGACTGGCTTACACAGGACACCCAATCTTCTACAGCTTCTGCTCGGAACCTTGACGCACCATCCTCCTCCAGCTCAGCTTCGGGCAACTCTCAAGTTACCACTCGCCCGCCTGCCACCACCACCAACACTAGCACCACAGCTGCTTCACTTGATCTGTCAGAGGAGTTATTTACACATCAGTTGGAAGAAATGAGTGATGCAAAACCATTATTGCCAGAGGATGTAGATAACAGGGATATGTCTCAGTCAGGCAGCATTACACACATGGACGTACGGTGTGATGATGATGATGTTGTTCCCGCTGCTGCTTCCTTTGCTGAGTTGTCAGATACAAGTGAAGCGGTTGATGATGACGATGTGTCCGTGGATGTCACGTGGGTGCCCGATCGAAGAGAAAAATAACAGGGAGAAAGTTCAGATGGGGAGACAGAGAGGAGGAGGAGACGAGTTGGAAGCAGGGGGAGGTCGTCGCAAGGAGCTAGTGGCACAGTCAGACAGCATGTATCGGCACCCGGGGTCAGCCAGACAGCACGCCAATCAACGCATGCTGTTGCCACCACCAGAATGCCGTCATTGCAAAGCTCAGAAGTGTGGCTTTTTTTTGTGTGTCTGCCTCTGATAACAGCGATGCCATTTGCAACCTGTGCCAAAATAAAGTCGTGGTAAGTCCAACACCCAACTAGGTACAACTGCTTTCCCAAGGCACATGATCTCAAATCACAAACGCCTATGGGATCAACACATGATGAGTACAAGCAGCACACAAACTCAAAGCCACCATCCTCCTTCTGGTCCAGCATCTTCAGCCACGTCAACCGCTGCTGTCCTCCTTGCCCCCTCTCAACCATCCGCCACTCTGCCTCTCACCTTCAGCAGTTCCTGCTCATCTGTCCACAGTCAAATGTCTGTCAAGGAAATGTTTGAGCGTAAGAAGCCAATGTCACAGAGTCACCCCCTTGCCCGGCGTCTGACAGCTGGCTTGTCGGAACTCTTAGCCCGCCAGCTTTTACCATACAAGCTGGTGAAGTCTGAGGCCTTCAAAAAATTTGTAGCTATTGGGACACCTCAGTGGAAGGTACCCGGCCGAAATTTCTTTTCACAAAAGGCAATCCCCAACCTGTACTCTACTCAGTGATTGAAAAGGAAGTCATGGCATGTCTGGCACACAGTGTTGGGGCAAGGGTCCATCTGACCACTGATACCTGGTCTGCAAAGCACGGTCAGGGCAGGTATATCACGTACACTGCACATTGGGTAAACCTGCTGACGGCTGCCAAGCATGGAATGCGTGGCTCTGCAGAGGAGTTGGTGACACCGCCACGACTTGCAGGCAGGCCTGCTGCCAACTCCTCTCCTCCTCCTACTCCATCCTCTTTGCTAACCTCCTCGGCTGAGTCCTCTTCTGCTGCTGCGTCTTGCTCCACATCAACTGCACCCCCCCAGCTCCCCAAGGGCTATTTCACATCCCGGATACGACAGTGTCTCGCCGTCTTGGGGTTGAGTTGCCTGAAAGCAGAGAGTCACACCGGACCAGCACTCCTGTCCGCCCTGAATGCACAGGTGGATCAGTGGCTGACTCCGCACCAACTGGAGATCGGCAAAGTGGTGTGTGACAACGGAAGCAATTTGTTGGCGGCATTGAATTTGGGCAAGTTGACACATGTGCCGTGCATGGCACATGTGTTGAATCTGATCGTACAACGCTTTGTGCATAAGTACCCAGGCTTACAGGATGTCCTCAAGCAGGCCAGGAAGGTGTGTGGCCATTTCAGGCGTTCCTACACGGCCATGGTGCACTTTTCAGATATTCAGAGAAACAACATGCCAGTGAGGCGCTTGATTTGCGACAGCCCGACACGTTGGAATTCAACACTCCTAATGTTCGACCGCCTGCTCCAACAAGAAAAAGCCGTCAACGAGTATTTGTATGACCGGGGTGCTAGGACAGCCTCTGCGGAGATGGGTATTTTTTGCCATGTTACTGGACGCTCATGCGCAATGCCTGTAGGCTCATGCGTCCTTTTGAGGAGGTGACAAACCTAGTCAGTCGCACCGAAGGCACCATCAGCGACATCATACCATTTGTTTTCTTCCGGTAGCGTGCCCTGCGAAGAGTGCTGGATCAGGCCGTAGATGAGCGTGAAGAGGAATAGGAAGAGTTGTGGTCACCATCACCACCAGAAACAGCCTTATCAGCATCGCTTGCTGGACCTGCGGCAACGCTGGAAGAGGAGTCTGAGGAAGAGGAGTCAGAGGAGGAATGTGGCTTTGAGGAGGAGGAAGACCAACCACAGCAGGCATCCCAGGGTGCTCGTTGTCACCTATCTGGTACCCGTGGTGTTGTACGTGGCTGGGGGGAAGAACAGACCTTCAGTAAGATCAGTGAGGACGAGGAACGGGACATGAGTAGCTCGGCATCCAACCTTGTGCAAATGGGGTCTTTCATGATATCGTGCCTGTTGAGGGACCCTCGTATAAAAAGGCTGAAGGAGAACGACCTGTACTGGGTGACCACGCTACTAGACCCCCGGTAAAAGCAGAAAGTGCCTGAAATGTTTCCGAATTACCGGAAGTCGGAAAGGATGCAGCAGTTCCAAAACAAGCTAAAAAGTATGCTTTACACAGCGTATAAGGGTGATGTCACAGCACAACGGGAATCTAACAGGGGAAGACGTGAAAGTAATCCTCCTCCTACCACGACCACGCCGGAAAGGACAGGACGGTTTACAGACGTGTTGTTGATGGAGGACATGCAGAGCTTTTTAAGTCCTACGCGTCGCCACAGCCCTTCGGGGTCCACCGTCAGAGAACGACTCGACCGACAGGTAGCAGACTACCTCGCCTTAACTTCAGATATCGACACTCTGAGGAGCGATGAACCCCTTGACTACTGGGTGTGCAGGCTTGACCTGTGGCTTGAGCTATCCCATTTTGCAATACAACTTCTGGCCTGCCCCGCTTCAAGTATCCTGTCAGAAAGGACCTTCAGCGCAGCAGGAGGTATTGTCACTGAGAAGAGAAGTCGCCTAGGTCAAAAAACTCTAGATTACCTCACCTTTATTAAGATGAATGAGGCATGAATCCCGAAGGGACTCACAGTGGGGGATGCATTTGACTAAAAAAATGGTCCACAGGCTGCTGTATTTAATCTCTGCATGCTGGATGACTTGCGTGACTTCTCCGCCACCAACTAGGGTTCAAGCCGCAATGTTTTAGTGCACTTTCTGCCTGGAAAACATACCTGCAACAATACCTAGTTTTTCAGGAATGTGTACATGCCTAATTTTTCTGGCCTCTGGTGCTGCACTGTGGTTGCAAAAACAAAACAAAAAAAAAGGCACATACATGTGTCAATTCCCCTTCGTGATCGTTACCTTGTTGTGGTGAAGGGGCTTGCGTATCACAATGAAGCGATCACCTCTATGAGTCTGTTGGCAATGGCAATGTTGGCACACCCCAGATGATAAGGTCGTTGCTTCATTGTGAACAGACCAAAAGCGATCGGCTGGATAATTTTGCATAGAAAAAACATTAATTTTCTTTGTGATCATCTAAGGTAATCATTAAAGCCTACTAGGCTAACAATGGGCCCACACTGCAGAATCATTGTTTTCTGAGTCACTTAACTGTCACTGAACTACCTCAGCACCACCATAGGCTTTGAAAAACCGCCATCGTCTGCAATCTCCCAAACGTGCGCACGAGCACAGTCATCACTACACCAAAATTGACGCATAGAGGAATAATATTTATGTCATGAGTGTGTCAACTATTGACAACTCTTTGCGGTTGTCTAAACTCTATTCGATACACGTCCCCTGATAGGAGACGTAACAGGGATTAAACTGATAGGAATAGTACTACTTAACATACCACTCATATCGGGTGGCACAGTACATTGCACGGCGCATGTGCAGTGCCCCAAATTGGAAGTAAGAGGACCAACCAAGCATCTTTTTCCATCTCCCGGTTCCAAAAATCTATTCCATACACGTCCCCTGATAGGGGACGTAAGAGGGATTAAACTGATAGGAATAGTACTACTTAAAATTCCACTCATATTTGAGTTCCCCGTTCGCGAAATTTGCGTTCGCCGTTCGTGAAATTTGCGTTCGCCGTTCGCGAACTGAAAATTTTATGTTCGCAACATCTCTAATTGCCATATGTTTGCCCATTCAGCAAACTAGCAAAGTTTGCCGCGAAACAACCGCCGGGTGAACTGCAAGGTCATCTCTAATGGGTAGGTTTTGTTGGTAATAGGGATGAGCGAATCATGTGGGAGAGCGCGGTGGCATCGTCGTGCAAGGTCCTTTGGCAGGTCCTGTTCAGTGAAGATAGAAGAAGCTGCTGCCTTATGCTTTTTTTGCATTCTGTCTTAAGAATGCTATTATTTTTCGATATAAGCATGTTATAACGGAAAATAATAAAATCACCTGAACACCAAACCCGAACGTCAGTGAAAAAGTCCAGGTTCGGGTCCGGGTACCTGAACTCGCAAAGTTCGGTACGAACTTTGCAGTTTGGGTTCGCTCATCTCTAATTGGTAATACTCAAATCTTTGTGCCTAGCTATTCAATTAAGTACTGGACATACCTGTACATTTTACATTGCTTTAATTTGAAAGCTGACAGCTATCTTTCTAGATTCACCCATACCCAAGCGCCCATGGCTGAGCTGAGAGTCCATGTGTTATGAATGTGGACAGGGGAGTAAGTTGCAGCCATACACTTCTGGTGGAGGCTGATATCCCTAAGAACGAAAGGATCAGGCATGTTGAAATCCAAATGCCAGATCCTTCTCTCCTCAACACCTGCTGTCAGGGAGGTCCCCATACACATTAGATGGCTGGCTGGTCCCAGCAGAATTGTCAGGTTTATATAGTATCTGTTGCCAGTTTAAGATAGACTCCATTTGTTCTCCATAAAGTAATACAACTGATAACAAAAACAAACAACTAAAGATAAATCCCAAATCACCACAAGGTCACTAGTAACAAACTATAACATTAAACAAGCAGTTAACAAAGATTAATCTTTCAACCGGCTGATCCTACAAGGAGAAAACTCATTAGCGTATTCATTTGTATTCTCTTTGTAGCGGCAATACAAAGATACCACATGCTCTCGTTTAATGAGTATGGTATTTTTTTCTTCCTAAAGACCTGTAAATTTGTTTGAAAATATTTTGTTTTAGCCCATGTGTAGATATCAAGGAAAACAGATGGAGTTTAATTAGATAAAACACAGGATGTCAACTCTACGGGAATATCTAATTACCTTTCTATGAAGAATAACCTTTCTAGGGCTATGCTTGCTGTTTATGTTCATTAACTAGAGTTTCATTTTATTTTGGTGCAGGAAGTGAACTTTAAGTGTTGACTTTGTACCAAAGTATAACGTACTTATTGAAATTTCTCTAATTGCAAATGAAATGTCTGGTTTTTGCATTAGCATTTTATACCTTTTAACTTTTGAATAATGAAAATAAACACATTAAAGGAAAGCTGTCACCATGAAAATATTGTATAATCTTGCAGGCAGCATGTTATAGAGCAGGAGGAGCTGAGCAGAATAATATATTGTTTTTTTTGGAAAAAATTCAGTACTTCCTGCTCATTTTGGGCTTTGAAGTCCAGTAGGCGGTCCTGTCAGTGATTGACAGCTGTCCTTCTATGACTGTGTATACAGAGATAGCTGTCAATCACTGAAATGACCGCCTCCTTGACTTTAAAGCCCTAAATGAGCAGGAATATAAATTAATGAAATACAAGTTTTACTGAAAATTTTCATACAAGACTATGTAGCAATCTGCTCAGCTCATCTAGTAATATAATATTCTACCCTCATCTTAGAAACCATGTTCAACCTGAAAGGTTCCCCATTAAACTATTAAACTGCATATCAGGCATAATAAATGAGAGAAACTGGATATCTTGTATTTTGCTAGTTATCCAACTAGCTTTCTCAATTGGATTGACTTGTACAAGAACTCTCCAGCATTAAATACTGGTGACTCATGCTCCAGTCATGGAGGTCAGATGTTTTCACTCAATCAACAGGATTCAGCTTTGTAACTATATCTTAAGGATGAAGGACAATTGTTTGACAATAAGGTTTCCATCTTAGACAAAGAGGGGGACTGGTTCATAAAAGGTGTGAAATAAGCTATTTATGTTTAATTGGAGAAACAGAGCTTGAATAGAGGTGGAGGGCGTGATATCTATTGTCTTCCACTGACAATGCTGTTCTAACACATCTCCCAAGGCTGTTTAATCACATCTAATAGCATCAGTCATGCAAATGCAATCAACACCTTACTTCCACGACTCGTATAAGTTAGTTTAATTAAGAAAGCCAGACAGATAACTATAAAAAACAAAAAATACAATAAGTCAATTTTCTCTCAATTATTTCTACTGATATACCATGACTTGGATGAATGAGAATCTTCACAGACATATCTCAAATGGCATCTACACTCACCTAAAGAATTATTAGGAACACCTGTTCTATTTCTCATTAATGCAATTATCTAGTCAACCAATCACATGGCAGTTGCTTCAATGCATTTAGGGGTGTGGTCCTGGTCAAGACAATCTCCTGAACTCCAAACTGAATGTCAGAATGGGAAAGAAAGGTGATTTAAGCAATTTTGAGCGTGGCATGGTTGTTGGTGCCAGGCGGGCCCGTCTGAGTATTTCACAATCTGCTCAGTTACTGGGATTTTCACGCACAACCATTTCTAGGGTTTACAAAGAATGATGTGAAAAGGGTAAAACATCCAGTATGCGGCAGTCCTGTGGGCAAAAATGCCTTGTGGATGCTAGAGGTCAGAGGAGAATGGGCCGACTGATTCAAGCTGATAGAAGAGCAACGTTGACTGAAATAACCACTCGTTACAACCGAGGTATGCAGCAAAGCATTTGTGAAGCCACAACACGCACAACCTTGAGGTGGATGGGCTACAACAGCAGAAGACCCCACTGGGTACCACTCATCTCCACTACAAATAGGAAAAAGAGGCTACAATTTGCACAAGCTCACCAAAATTGGACTGTTGAAGACTGGAAAAATGTTGCCTGGTCTGATGAGTCTCGATTTCTGTTGAGACATTCAAATGGTAGAGTCCGAATTTGGCGTAAACAGAATGAGAACATGTATCCATCCTCTGATGCCTACTTCCAGCAGGATAATGCACCATGTCACAAAGCTTGAATCATTTCAAATTGGTTTCTTGAACATGACAATGAGTTCACTGTACTAAAATGGCCCCCACAGTCACCAGATCTCAACCCAATAGAGCATCTTTGGGATGTGGTGGAACGGGAGCTTCGTGCCCTGGATGTGCATCCCTCAAATCTCCATCAACTGCAAGATGCTATCCTATCAATATGGGCCAACATTTCTAAAGAATGCTATCAGCACCTTGTTGAATTAAGGCAGTTCTGAAGGCAAAAGGGGGTCCAACACCGTATTAGTATGGTGTTCCTAATAATTCTTTAGGTGAGTGTATGATATGACTTCCACTTCTTCTGAAAAAGACTTAGGGACACATTTATTAAGACCAGCGTCTTAGATGCCGGTCCTAATAAAGCACTAAACTGGTGGTAGATCCCCCGAAGTTTGGCGCATCCAGTGCCAGTTCTGAACGTAAGACTTACAAGCTGTCTTACATTTAGACCTTTTTCTATGCCTAAAACAGGCATGGAACATGGTGAATGAGAAGGTCCTACTGGCCCGTCCCCTTCCCTGCCACACCTACAATGTAAGATCTGGCGTTAATAGGGCGAAGTTGCAGAGAGCAGCACAACTAACCATTGAGCTGCTATATGCACCTGAAATACGCCTAATTTAGGAGCACTTCAGCATAGTAAATGATCCCCTCACTGTATATATGGCAGACTTTAGTCCTTACATTATACTATGAGGATGATGTATTATCAGTAGTAGAACCATTTTATGTAAAGTGGATACTTGTAGTATTGGGGATAGTGGCAGGATAACAATTAGGGATGAGCAAATCGACTTCGGATGAAACATCCAAAGTCGATTTGCATAAAACTTTGTTCTAATACTGTACGAAACAGGAGCTCTGTACAGTATTAGGCCTCATGCACACGGACGGTTTTTTTTTGCGGTCCGCAAAATGGATTGGCGTTGTTCCGTTATCCATGACCGTTTTTTTGTCCGTGGGTCTTCCTTGATTTTTGGAGGATCCACGGACATGAAAAAAAAGTCGTTTTGGTGTCCGCCTGGCCGTGCGGAGCCAAACGGATCCGTCCTGACTTACAATGCAAGTCAATGGGGACGGATCTGTTTGACGTTGACACAATATGGTGCAATTGCAAACGGATCCGTCCCCATTGACTTTCAATGTAAAGTCAGGAATCCCTATTATACCATCGGATCGGAGTTTTCTCCAATCCGATAGTATATTTTAACTTGAAGCGTCCCCATCACCATTGGAACGCCTCTATGTTAGAATATACCATCGGATTTGAGTAAGATCGTGAAAACTCATATCCGACAGTATATTCTAACACAGAGGCGTTCCCAAAGTGATGGGAACGCTTCAAGTTAGAATATACTACGAACTGTGTACATGACTGCCCCCTGCTGCCTGCCAGCACCCGATCTCTTACAGGGGGCTGTGATCCGCACAATTAACCCCTCAGGTGCCGTACCTGAGGGGTTACTTGTGCGTATCATAGCCCCCTGTAAAAGATCAGGTGCTGCCAGGCAGGAGGGTGCACACCCCCCTCCCTCCCCAGTTTTAAATTCATTGGCGGCCAGTGCGGCCCCCCCTCCCTCCCCTGTATTACTGTACATTCATTGGTGGCCAGTGTTCCCCCCTTCCCTCCCCTGTATTTAACTCATTGGTGGCCAGTGCGGCCCCCCCTCCCTCCCCTGTATTACTGTACATTCATTGGTGGCCAGTGTGCCCCCCCTCCCCCCCTCCCCTGTATTTAACTCATTGGTGGCCAGTGCGGCCCCCCCCTCCCTCCCCTGTATTACTGTACATTCATTGGTGGCCAGTGGGCCCCCCCTCCCTCCCCCTCCTAATTAAAATCCCCCCCATCATTGGTGGCAGTGGAGAGTTCCGATCGGAGTCCCAGTTTAATCGCTGGGACACCGATCGGTAACCATGGCAACCAGGACGCTACTGCAGTCCTGGTTGCCATGGTTAATTAGCAATTTTAGAAGCATTATACTTACCTTCGCTGTCTGTGAGCGGTCGGGCGCTCCTCCTACTGGTAAGTAAAAGGTCTGTGCGGCGCATTGCTCATAGCACAGACCTTTCACTTACCAGTAGGAGGAGCGCCCGGCCGGTCACAGACATTGCAGGTAAGTATAATGCTTCTAAAAATTGCTAAGTAACCATGGCAACCAGGACTACAGTAGCGTCCTGGTTGCCATGGTTACCGATCGGAGCCCCAGCAATTAAACTGGGACTCCGATCGGAACTCTCCACTGCCACCAATGATAGGGGGGGGGGATTTTAATTAGGAGGGGGAGGGAGGGGGGGGCATCGTTTTCATTTTCACCTCAGGCAGCAGAGAGACTAGAATCGGCTAAATATCTATCTATCTATCTATCTATCTATCTATCTATCTATCTATTTCATATGTATTTCCTTTTAAAAGCATGTCCCTTTTTATGGGTCTCCCCTACTGGTATCACTAAAAGGAGCTGGTGTGTACTAGAACTATTTTTATTAAATATAATTTACTATAATCTCTCATTATTAGCACACCAAAAATGTGACCCCTACCACCTTCCGCTTATTCTGAGCTGCAGGTAACTTGGATATAATGATATCTATGTTTTCAGGGCGCTTGTATCAGCTTAATGTTTTACAATCCACATGCAGCAGCTTATAAAATGTACTTTCTATTTGATAAAACTGCATGAATTTATGGATTATTGCTGATTGGTTTATTCTGTTATTTTTATTGAACTGATTCAT
This sequence comes from Bufo bufo, assembly GCF_905171765.1. Taxonomy (NCBI): domain Eukaryota; kingdom Metazoa; phylum Chordata; class Amphibia; order Anura; family Bufonidae; genus Bufo; species Bufo bufo. Next base: position 65,115,808 of record NC_053392.1, read on the forward strand.
ATGCAGTTAACGTTTGAAACTGGGAAATTTTCACATTACTATTTTCCAGCCCAGACTCCTTGAATAAACATGGAAATTCAACTCCAGCCTCTTTTCTTTGGAATTTATATTTTTGTAGTAGAAATATTTCATTTTTTAGTTTGATGGACTTATGGTGAGAAATGGATTTTTTAGATATGCAGGCAAATTATTCATGTACGACAAATGATGATTTACAATAGAAGGCAAATCTCGAGCAGAGTAATAAAACCTCACAACAGCATTTGGAAGACTTAGAGCATAAGCAATGGCATAAAGAGGATTTCATTAATAAGTAAGATAGATCGCTCCGAAAGTGGCTGTATATGAAATTCCTTGAAGAGTGATTGAAGATACATATACAACATGGATGTTTTTCAAGAAAGGAGGTCGCATATTGGCAAACATGGAAACATGGTAGGTGTAAATTTGACTTCTGGGCAAGTGAATTTAATTTCCTAGACTTATAGGTACATTCTTTATATTGCCTATTACATGCATAATACAATAAACAGATAACCAGACTGATATACATGATTAGATAGACAGAGATAGATAGATAGATAGATAGATAGATAGATAGATAGATAGATAGTCTAAATTTGCTTACCGAAATGTATCTTTCGTTGAGTCCAAAGGCAGCACAACACAAAGGGTTAATGAATCAGTATAGTTTGTATAGTGACTCCCCTATCTCATTTAACTATGGTAGCGGTGCTTAGCTTAAAAATGACTCACCCAGTCATTGAAGTAATAAATTATAGGTCAAAATTCATAAATAAACAAGCACTCACCATCCAAATTACATATAAAACCAATTAGATGTATAAACGGTTAGTTAATTTATTTCACAAAAAACGTAAAAAATACTTTTGCTTGTAAACTGTTTAGCTACACGGTGGCAATATTAAAAAATGCACAGATAATGTCCAATCAACGTCTTCTTAAAACTTTGCCATTCATAAATAGGTACAAATAATTCAAATTGATTAATGCGATGCGATGATTCATATATTAAGTTCAATATACACTCACCTAAAGAATTATTAGGAACACCATTATTAGGACCCCCTTTTGCCTTCAGAACTGCCTTAATTCTACGTGGCATTGATTCAACAAGGTGCTGATAGCATTCTTTAGAAATGTTGTCCCATATTGATAGGATAGCATCTTGCAGTTGATGGAGATTTGAGGGATACACATCCAGGGCACGAAGCTCCCATTCCACCCCATCCCAAAGATGCTCTATTGGGTTGGGATCTGGTGACTGTGGGGGTCATTTTAGTACAGTGAACTCATTGTCATGTTCAAGAAACCAATTTGAAATGATTCGAGCTTTGTGACATGGTGCATTATCCTGCTGGAAGTAGCCATCAGAGGATGGATACATGTTCTCATTCTGTTTACGCCAAATTCGGACTCTACCATTTGAATGTCTCAACAGAAATCGAGACTCATCAGACCAGGCAACATTTTTCCAGTCTTCAACAGTCCAATTTTGGTGAGCTCGTGCAAATTGTAGCCTCTTTTTCCTATTTGTAGTGGAGATGAGTGGTACCCGGTGGGGTCTTCTGCTGTTGTAGCCCATCCGCCTCAAGGTTGTGCATGTTGTGGCTTCACAAATGCTTTGCTGCATACCTCGGTTGTAACGAGTGGTTATTTCAGTCAACGTTGCTCTTCTATCAGCTTGAATCAGTCGGCCCATTCTCCTCTGATCTCTAGCATCCACAAGGCATTTTTGCCCACAGGACTGCCGCATACTGGATGTTTTTCCCTTTTCACACCATTCTTTGTAAACCCTAGAAATGGTTGTGCGTGAAAATCCCAGTAACTGAGCAGATTGTGAAATACTCAGACCAACCCGTCTGGCACCAACAACCATGCCACGCTCAAAATTGCTTAAATCACCTTTCTTTCCCATTCTGACATTCAGTTTGGAGTTCAGGAGATTGTCTTGACCAGGACCACACCTCTAAATGCATTGAAGCAACTGCCATGTGATTGGTTGACTAGATAATTGCATTAATGAGAAATAGAACAGGTGTTCCTAATAATTCTTTAGGTGAGTGTATATAGAGTACAAGTCATAAAAAGAAGAAATCTGAAAAGTTCAAACCAATCGATGCGATGCGATAATTCATATATTAAGTCCAATATACCGTATATAAAAAATATAAATAATAAGTCCAATATATATAAAAAATTGTATCACTCTTTCATTATCTGCAGTATCAATGCTGTAGTATGGAGTGCTGTAATATCCATTCACACTCTTGGCATATAAGAAAGAAGGATCCTTTTTTGTTTGTTAATACCTTTCCTTTCTTGCGGATATAAATGGATACAGATAGATAAATAAATGTCTCTACTCACTTAAAAGTTGCTTAAACATCTACACCAGAGGCGTCCCTCATGGTGTAGATACACTCACCCACCCTCGTATTGGTGTGAGGCCTACGTATGTCGGCTCTCTGGGTAGCGGCCGTATTTCTTTGGTTCCGCGGTAAAGCTGGCGTCTCACGTGGTGCTCCGTCAAGTGACTCGTGTATCGGAGCTTGTGACTCTCTGTCTATCACGTGATGCCTCAAATGGGTGTTGCATAAAATGTTAGGAGGAATCTTCGTAGTTTGTCCTGCAATGCTTTTTAGATATAACAATTAGGGTGCATTCACACGTCAGTATTTTTACCTTTCCAGATAAACGTTCCTGTTTTTTGCAGATCCGAAAATCTGGATGACATGAGGATGCTTTTAGCATGTCATCCGATTTTTTGACGGATCCATTGACTAGAATAGGATGACGGAACGCAAAATCGGACAAATAGTAGGACAGGGTATATTTTTTTTTCCAGGATCCGAATAACGGAACCCACGGAACGGAATCGGAGAGCACCATGAGTGCTCTCTGATTATTTGCGGATTCCATTGAAAATGAATGGATCCGCATAACGTTCCGTTTTTAATCGGAACGGATGCGGAACACCAAAACGGACGTGTGAATGGACCCTTAGATGGACAGTGTGAACGGGTAATGGTGGGTAGTTGCAGTCTCTATTTGCGCCAGATGCCTTTTGAGGTATTCTCACCTCTTCCTCAGTGGCCATATTGTGAGTCCCATCTACCCTCCTTTTGTACCCTTTTCTTTAGGGAACCCACCAAAACCCGATATGGATCTCTTAAAGGGACAAACCATCCCATTATAGTCCAACATAGTTTAGCTTTTTTGTGTAATTAATTGATGAATCCACTGTGGGGATCCGCTCTGGTAGGCAGTGGTAGCGAGTGCAGTATAGAGGCAACACAGACCGCTCTTGGTGTAAAACACGATGCTTTGTTTATTCACACGGTGCATACAAGTGAAAGACGGTGCAGTTCATAGGGAGGGTGGTCACACACAACAGCAAAATAGTAGTTCAAGCACAGCAAGTCCCTGCTGCAGGCTACTTGAGGCCTGTTTCCGTCACATAAAACAAAGTCTATTTAAAGCCAGGAGTAATGTCACCTTTTTCTCCTTGGTGAAGTAAGTCCATGGGTCTGGCTTCTAGCCACGGAACACGGATCCCTCCTGGCTTCAGCTGCGGGTTCCTGCACACTCCTTTACAGGACTCAGCACACAGCCCAGCTCACCTCCACTTCTCACTCTCACAGACAGAGAACACAGAAGCTCCACATTGCGCACCACACCCTTGTTGCTGGTCGGGTTTTAACCCTTCCCTGCAAAACCTGGCCTGGAACATGGGGAGACAGGCACCCGCCCGCATTTCTGCCTGCTCCCAGTAAGAGCCGGCCCGGATCCGCTGTATTAACAGCATAACCGCTGCAAAATGCACTTTTCCGGCTCTTACTCCACCGGGGCCAGGACCCCCGGTGGCACGTACCTCTCGTCTACCACCACCCCAGGTACTCTCCTACACCACATAATAATTCTTCCATAATCAATGAAGTTTCTGAAAATATTTATAAAAATAGCAAAAATGCAGTTTTCATGCTTTCTTCTAATTGTGCGTTTTTTGGCTCTTTTCTTGTTTTGCCTCATTTAAATGGTTTTGTATAGCTTATAATTAAAATACACATAGAATTATATAATAAAATTATAAAATATAGTATAAAAATAGTGTCTATATAAAAAATGTTGTCTATATACAATTCTCCTCAGCATAAATAGGAGAGAAGTTAGTATCTTCAATATTGATAGGAGATAAATTGATAAAGCATAAATTAATAAATTGATGGTGAGGTCCCACTCCGAAAGTGGCTGTATATGAAATTCCTTAAAGAGTGATTGAAGATACATATACAACATGGATATTTCTCAAGAAAGGAGGTCGCAGATTGTCAAACATGGAAACATGGTAGGTGTAAATTTTACTTCTGGGCAAGTGAATTTAATTTCCTAGAATTATAGGTACATTCTTTATATTGCCTATTACATGCATAATACAATAAACGGATAACCAGACTGATATACATGATTAGATAGACAGAGATAGATAGATAGATGATGATAGATATGAGATAGACAGATAGATAGATAGATAGATAGATAGATAGTCTAAATTTGCTTACCGAAATTTATCTTTCCTTGAGTCCAAAGGCAGCACAACACAAAGGGTTAATGACTTGCTCCTCCCGTCTAGGACAGAAGATGAATCATTAGCAAGTCAGACTAATTAACCCCCCTATAAAGAAGTGCACACCCACTAGGCAGACATGTTTTTTCCAAGCAATGTCTATTTCAGGGAGGGATATATGTGCTGCCTTTGGACTCAAGGAGAGATACATTTTGGTAAGCAAATTTGGGACTTTCCTTATCAGGCAGTGCACACAAAAGTGCACACAAAAGGATCTGAAAAGCAGTATTAAACAAGACGGGGGGTCAAAATCACAGCATAAATAATCACTTGTCTGTAAAAGGCTGAATACCATGCACCAGATACACCCAACTTATATTGTTTAGTAAAAATGCATGGAGAAGACCATGTAGCGGCCCTACATATTTGATCAAATGCCTTTTTTTTTCTTGACCAAGTGACTAAGTGGACACAGTTGAGTGTGCTGTGACTCCACCTGGTAACTTAAGTACTTGAGTTTTAGAAGCAGACTTAATACAAACCGGATTCCAAAAAAGTTGGGACACTAAACAAATTGTGAATAAAAACTGAATGCAATGATGTGGATATGGCAAATGTCAATATTTTATTTGTAATAGAACGTAGATGACAGATCAAACGTTTAATCCGAGTAAATGTATCATTTTAAAGGAAAAATACGTTGATTCCAATTTTCACGGTGTCAACAAATCCCCAAAAAGTTGGGACAAATAGCAATAAGAGGCTGAAAAAAGTAAATTTGAGCATAACGAAGAGCTGGAAAACCAATTAACACTAATTAGGTCAATTGGCAACATGATTGGGTATAAAAAGAGCTTCTCAGAGTGGCAGTGTCTCTCAGAAGCCAAGATGGGTAGAGGATCACCAATTCCCACAACTGTGCATCATCAACTGTGCATAACATCATCCGAAGATTCAGAGAATCTGGAACAATCTCTGTGCGTAAGGGTCAAGGCCGTAAAACCATACTGGATGCCCGTGATCTCCGGGCCCTTAAACGACACTGCACCACAAACAGGAATGCTACTGTAAAAAAAATCACTGAATGGGCTCAGGAATACTTCCAGAAACCGATGTCAGTGAACACAATCCACCGTGCCATCCGCCGTTACCAGCTGAAACTCTACAGTGCAAAGAAGAAGCCATTTCTAAGCAAGATCCACAAGCTCAGGCGTTTTCACTGGGCCAGGGATCATTTAAAATGGAGTGTGGCAAAATGGAAGACTGTTCTGTGGTCAGACGAGTCACGATTCAAAGTTCTTTTTGGAAATCTGGGACGCCTTGTCATCCGGACCAAAGAGGACAAGGACAACTCAAGTTGTTATCAATGCTCAGTTCAGAAGCCTGCATCTCTGATGGTATGGGGTTGCATGAGTGCGTGTGGCATGGGCAGCTTGCATGTCTGGAAAGGCACCATCAATGCAGAAAAATATATTCAGGTTCTAGAACAACATATGCTCCCATCCAGACGTCATATCTTTCAGGGAAGACCCTGCATTTTTCAACAAGATAATGCCAGACCACATTCTGCATCAATCACAACATCATGGCTGCATAGGAGAAGGATCCGGGTACTGAAATGGCCAGTCTGCAGTCCAGATCTTTCACCTATAGAGAACATTTGGCGCATCATAAAGAGGAAGGTGCAACAAAGAAGGCCCAAGATGATTGAACAGTTAGAGGCCTGTATTAGACAAGAATGGGAGAGCATTCCTATTTCTAAACTTGAGAAACTGGTCTCCTCGGTCCCCAGACGTCTGTTGAGTGTTGTAAGAAGAAGGGGAGATGCCACACAGTGGTGAAAATAGCCTTGTCCCAACTTTTTGGGGATTTGTTGACACCATGAAATTCTGATTCAACATATTTTTCCCTTAAAATGGTACATTTTCTCAGTTTAAACTTTTGTTCCGTGATTTATGTTCTATTCTGAATAAAATATTAGAAGTTGGCACCTCAACATCATTGCATTCAGTTTTTATTCACGATTTGTATAGTGTCCCAACTTTTTTGGAATCCGGTTTGTAGTAATCTTGATCCAAGCAGTGTAGGCTTGCTGGCTTTTATACTTTCCTATAAACAGCTGGTCAGAAGAACCTGAACCTGAAGAACCCTGATCCTCCAATGACCAGTAGAGGAAGCTTGTCTTGTTCAGCTGATTGAAGATAATAATAGATAGAAGATGAATTTCTTAACTTACATTCATGTCAGATGAGAGCTTTGGTAGGATATAGGGCATCAACCTTAAAATCAAGTCATCTTGATGTACTTTCAGATATGGCCGTTTACATGATAGAGCTTGCAAAGTCTGACACCTTCTTGGCTGATGCAATTGCTAACCAAAATAAAACCTTCTAAGATATAAACTTTAGTGGTGCCTCTGTCAGAGGCTGAAATGGAGATTCAACCAGGGTCTTGAGGAGAACACCTGATCCCAGACTGGAATAGGAGGCTTAACCGATTACTTTAAATTATATAAAGAACGTAAAAAAAAATGCATGAATACACGAAGGCTCTACCTATGCGAGCAGTTGAAGCCATGAAATGCTCTCTTAAAGTGTCAGGTTTTAACCCAAACTGGAAACTGGAAACCTTCCTGTAAAAAAATGTAAATGTAAACCATCAGATTGCAGGCTGTAAGCTGAAACATCTCCAGTTTGGATGCTGTAGGCCTGCTTGAATCAAGAGATTCGGCTGGACTGTATCTCCAATAATTTCCTCTGGAAAGTGATCAAAGGAATCATGCTCTCCTGGCCAGATGAGCACTATGGCTACAGCTGAAACTCTCGTCTGATTTTCTTGAGCGCTCAGGATATAATGGGATATGGAGGAAAATTTGGATGAAAAATTACTTCCCTACTGAAAGACAGGCTATCTATTCTATCTGGTTGATCCGCTGGATTCAGGGAGCAGAACTTCTTGAGCTTTGTATTGGAGGCTGTCACTAGATATGAGTGAATCGAAGTTGATGAAGTGGAATTTGATCCAAATTTCAGTAAAAATTTGATTCGCACCGAAGCTGAATTTCATCACGCTTTGTGGTAACAAATAATTTTTTTTCCTAAAATGGCTGCTGCACTTGTTAGGACATGGAACAAAGAACTTTGGGAATGGGGGAACACCCACAATGCCATGCATGCAGCCAATCAGCAGCCAGCCAGCCCCTCTGATGTCAAAGCCTTTAAATAGCCTCAATCATTTTGGATTTTCCATTGTACTTAGTGCAGAGAGAGACATCAGCAAATGCTAAGGAAAGTGCTAGGAAAGACTTAATTGTGCTGATAAAACAATTTACAAGTTCATGGAAATATTAGTCAAAGTGTAGGGAAAGAATAGGGAGGCATCATCTACACTATAAAAGAATAGGGTGCAATAGAAGAGTGTACAGCCTGGGTAATAGGAGCGATTCTATTACACCTTGCTGCACTAATTGGGGATCCAAATTGGTGTTATACTACTGCTTTTAGGTTGTTTGCACTATATGATACATCACTAATTCCAGCAAACTTTGCTTGTAATTAGGGTGCAAGTTCTTTGTGATACAGCCATTTACGGGGTGTATACGGGAAAGATATGTACGTCCTATTTGCCGTTCTGCATTGATTTTACATTGTTTTACTTTTTATCGGGGGGGGGGGGGTGTATTAATAGGAAAAAAAAGGGAAAAATATATGTCTTAATTGTCGTTCAGCGGTGAAGTTACATTGTACATCGCTCCTATCTTTATTATTTTTAATGTATTTTCTGACCACTGACAATCGGCACTGGACAGTAGTTTCAATAGGTCTTTTCTTGGGTGGCGGTATCTATCCCTTGTCAGGCACATATAGGGTCGAATAGGAGGTTCCTGACACAGGATCGCCCCTATCGGGGCGGCCATTCTGTTTTGCTAGGCCGTGCTATCAGTCTGTAGGGCGAGTGTAAGGTTGAGTTTTTTTCTTCCCTCCTTAGACTACCCAGCCTAATTGATAAATTGCTTTGTATGGCACATTTTGGGATAATCTTAACAAATATTAGTAAAGGTTACGTTTTATACTGGTGAAGGTGATAATTACATTGTACTACAGCCATTTACGTGGTGTATTAAAAGGAAATATACGTGCATCCCAGTAGCTGTTCTGCGGTAAATTGTGTTGTTATATTTATTTTTTATATATATTTTTTGGGGTGAAGTAATAGGAAAAAGAATACGTCTTAATTGGCGTTCTACAGTCTTTTTGGGGGGTATTATTTTATTTTTAATAAAAAAAAATTATTATACAGTATGTCAGACAGACAGGTGACAGGCCCTTCAAGGGGAACGGCAGTGGGCAAAATGTTTCTGTGGCAGGCAGCGAAAGAAGGGGGAGTGGCAGCAGGAGTGTCAGCGAGAGGCCTGAACTCCCGGTGTCATCTAGCGGTCGTGTCTTGACCAGCAACCCAGAAGTGCTTGAATGGTTGACTCAGTTTTTGACTTCAGACACGTGACATTAGACAACCCAAGCCGGTGGTTTTCTCTGACATGACGCTTAGCTGGCATGGCCCAGGAGCAGACCCTGTTCCCTAAACTGTCCTCAACCTTCCTCTGTCATTTTCAGTTCCCTCAGTGCGAGAAGTATTATATGCCGCAGGCTTGGCTCACGTTTTCAGCGAGGATGAGCTAATAGTGGACAATCAGCAGCTACTGCCCAGCCAAGATCTGGAGGATACATCCGCTGCAGGCAAGTAGTAATGATAAGAGTTGCGTGGGAGCAGGTGTTTCGAGCAGTCAGGCTCCAGGCCCTGAGACCGTTGAGGGGGACATCATTGACGTACAGACAGTAGCGGATGATGATGATGTAGCCGATCGCACTTTGGAGCCGAGTAAAGAAGGGGCATTATCAGAGGGTGGCAGCGGCTGAGCAAAGTGGTACCGTGCTGTGAGTCAGCAGGGTGACAGCAGTGGGAGGTCAGGAGCCAAACGTGCCCGTGGTAGACCACCCGCTTTGCAGGAGCTTACCGGCTTGGAAAGTAGCGGTGCACGGGTTCATAGAAGCAGTGATAGCAAGCAGTCAATGCAGAGTGTTGGGTGAAAAAAGCCATACTTGGGGGTGTGGCAATTTTTAGTTAGGCATGCGGAGGAGGTGAACATGTCCATATACTGAATTTGTGGGCAAAAGGTAAAGCGTGGCCAGGGTGCCAATGTTGTCACCACGGCCCTGCATTAACACATGCAGCGTCACCATAAAGTGGCCTGGGAGAACCATGACTCTGATGTGGTGGTCCAGCCTGCCACAACAATTGCTGCATCACCCAGTGGCACGGACCCAATATCATGCAGTCAAGGCTCCACCACCTCAGCCGAAAGGAACTGTCTGTCCTTCCCATTATCTGCTGGTCCGGATGCTCCTGCTCCTCCTCACTCATTCTGTCAGCAATTGATCACTGAAGCTGATTGCCAAAAGACATCAATATGCATGCACTTATCCAACGGCACAGAAGCTGAACGTGCTCCTGTCCAAGTTGCTGGTGCAGCAGTCCCCCCCTTTATAAGTTGTGGACTGCATCTTTCAGAGAACTGATGGCTTGTGCTGAACCGAGGTGAAGAGTCCCAAGCCGTCATTTTGCCAAAAAGGCAGAACCAGCCCTGCACACATATTTCGAACAGAAGTTGGGCCAGTCCTTGAGCCTGTAGGTGTCTGCCAAAGTGCATGACATCACTGACATGTGGAGCTATAACTACAGTCAAGGGCAATATATGTCCTTTACGGCCCACTGGGTAAATGTGGTTCCTGCCCAGCAACACCAGCAACTTGGTCAGGTGACGCCACTTCCTCCTCCACATTCTCACGCAGTTAGTCCTACGAAAATGTCCGCCTCTGCCTCCTAATCCTCTACCGTGTCCTCAGCCTCCACTGCAGAGAGAATTCACAGTGCTTCTCAAGTATACCACAGCACAGGGCACAGCAGAGTCACACTGTTCTGCACCTAGTTTGCCTGGTCGAACCGAGTCACACAGGGGAGGAACTGCTCCGCTTCCTTCATCAAGAAATCGAATCCTGGCTTTCTCCTCGACAGCTTAAAATTGGCACCATGATGACCAACGGGAAGAACATGGTGTCGGCGCTGCGTCGAGGAGGGCTGAGCAATGCGCCCTGCATGACACACGTGTTTAATCTGGTTGTAAAGCGTTTCCTGAAGTCTTCACCCCATCTCCAAAACATCCTGAAAATGGCCAGGAAAGTTTGCATGCACTTCAGGCGCTCCTACACTGCAAAACACAACCTCCTTCAGATGCAGAGGCAGAACGACGTCCTCCACCATAGGCTGATATGCAACGTTTCCATCCATTGGAATTCCACCCTCCATATGTTGGACCGATTATATGAACATAGAAAGGCCATAAATGTTTTCTTGATGATACAGGCGGACAGAGGTACTCCCCTATGTAATAACTTCGATTTTAACCAGTGGCAGCTCATGCGTGACACTTGCCATTTGCTCAAGCACTTTGAGGAGGCCACTTTATTTGTCATGAATATACAATTATAATGGTAGGCACTCTTCACCTGGCGCTGCATGGATCAGTCAAATAGCCATATAGTCACATGTACAATAATTTATTAAAAACTTTAAAAAAATTAAGAATGAATAAAATAAACTAAAAACTGAAAAGTCCCAAAGAGGTAGATACAGATATTCAATTGCAGTTGTTCATTGGTATTGTTCAAACACATATGGTGACCAATATATTGCGATCATATATCTGCATAATATATTCCAATGGCAGTATATTGATAAAGAAATATTGTCTAGTTTTTATTGCTTTTATGACACCAAATATGGCAGTTCTTTCTTAGATGTTCTTTTAGAATAGCACAGTCATTGATCCATCCGCCATTAATACCTCATGGATTCTCAATCCCGATAGGTAAGTAGCAAATGTTCTTTATATAAAATGACTAGCCTTTCTCAACTTCTCACAAGGCACTCTGTGACATGGTATGTGCATGCATGTCATTTTTACATGGATTGTTAGTTACGTTACTACTAGTGTTGATCACGAATATTCGAATTGCGAATTTTAATTGAGAATATCGGCACTTCGAGAATTCGCAAATATTTAGAATATCGCTAAATATATTCGTAATCGCGAATATTCAATTTTTTAAAAAAATACTAGTTCATGCGAATTTTTATGCGAAAATTTTAGGCGAATTTTATGCGAATTTTCACAATCAAGAAAATAATGCCTGGAGATCATGAATTAGCAAATTTTCGAATATATGGCGAATATTTGCCCAAATATTCACGAAATATTGCGAATTCGAATATTGCCCCTGCCGCTCATCACTAGTTACTACTTGTAGACTTTGCACTACAGTGTCCACAATTCTATGCTGTCTGTGCCGGTCAGATTGGAATGTCGTTCCACGTGGCATCCCACGTGATCGGCGGCAGTCCTTACACTTGATGCGCCGGGTCTTAGAGCGGATTGTATAGCTGCGTTTGTGGATTAAAAGGTTCCTCAATCATGCGTTTTAGGCACATATACCATGTTTGTAATTTTGGTTGTAGAGTGATGGTTCTTCTTATTCCATGCCAAATATTGCTAAATAAATCACCAAACACATTTCAGAGTTAAAGTTCTCCTTCTTCAGTGGTAAATAGTAATGGAAAAGTTTTTGGCTTTATAAGGGAAGTTCATTAACATCAAGGCGGGATTTTGATTAATGCATAGTTTTCTCAAAAAGCTGGTATGGATCATATATATAAAAACCAATGTGGATAAATATAACTGTAAAGAAAGCAATAAATGACAAAAAGAAATATATAAAACACTAAAACAGGAGGGTAGCACGGAAGCACTGAAAAACTATAAGGAAAATAATAGAACATGTAAAAAACAAATAAAAGCGGCCAAACTAGAGAACGAGAGATTAATTGCCAAAGAGAGTAAAACTAACCCTAAAATGTTCTTCAATTATATAAATGTTAAAAAGTATAAATCTGAAGGTGTCGGCGCTTTAAAGAGTAATGAGGGGGGAGTCGCAGAGAGCGACGAGGAGAAAGCAAAGCTGTTAAATATTTTTTTCTCCAATGTATTCACTGAGGAAAATAAACTGTCAGATGACATGCAGAATGTAAAAATAAATTCCCCATTAAAAGTGTCTTGTCTGACCCAGGAAGAAGTACAACAGCGACTTAAAAAGATTAAAATAAACAAATCGCCAGGACCGGATGGCATGCACCCCCATATCCTAAGGGAATTAAGTAATGTCATAGCCAGACCCTTATTTCATATATTTGGGGACTCTATACTAACAAGGAAAGGGCCACAGGATTGGCGCATAGCAAATGTGGTGCCAATTTTCAAAAAGGGTCCAAAAACAGAGCCTGGAGACTATAGGCCGGTAAGTTTAACATCTGTTGTGGGTAAACTGTTTGAAGGTTTTCTGAGAGCTGCTATGTTAGAGCATCTCAACGGAAATAAGCAAATAACGCCATATCAGCATGGCTTCGTGAGGGATCGGTCATGCCAAACTAATTTAATCAGTTTCTATGAGGAGGTAAGTTCTAGACTTGACAGCGGCGAATCAATGGATGTCGTATATCTGGACTTATCCAAAGCATTTGACACTGTACCACATAAAAAGTTAGTATATAAAAAGAGAATGCTCGGACTGGGAGAAAACGTCTGTATGTGGGTAAGTAACTGGCTCAATGATAGAAAACAGAGGGTGGTTATTAACGGTACACACTCAGATTGGGTCACTGTCACTAGTGGGGTACCTCAGGGGTCAGTATTGGGCCCTATTCTCTTCAATATATTTATTAATGATCTTGTAGAAGGCTTGCACAGTAAAATATCAATTTTCGCAGATGACACTAAACTGTGTAAAGTAATTAACACTGAAGAGGACAGTATACTACTACAGAGGACAGTATACTGTATATATACTACAGAGGACAGTATACTGTATATATACTACAGAGGACAGTATACTGTATATATACTACAGAGGACAGTATACTACTACAGAGGAATCTGGATAGATTGGAAGCTTGGGCAGATAAGTGGCAGATGAGGTTTAACACTTACAAATATAAAGTTATGCACATGGGAAGGAATAATGCAAGTCACACGTACATACTAAATGATAAAACACTCGGTAACACTGACATGGAAAAGGATCTAGGAATTTTAATAAACAGCAAACTAAGCTGCAAAAACCAGTGTCCGGCAGCTGCTGCCAAGGCCAATAAGATAATGGGTTGCATCAAAAGGGACATAGATGCCCGTGATGAGAACATAGTCCTACCACTTTACAAATCATTAGTCAGACCACACATGGAGTACTGTGTACAGTTCTGGGCTCCTGTGAACAAGGCAGACATAGCAGAGCTGGAGAGGGTCCAGAGGAGGGCAACTAAAGTAATAACTGGAATGGGGCAACTACAGTACCCTGAAAGATTATCAAAATTAGGGTTATTCACTTTAGAAAAAAGACGACTGAGGGGAGATCTAATTACTATGTATAAATATATCAGGGGTCAGTACAGAGATCTATCCCATCAGCTATTTATCCCCAGGACTGTGACTGTGACGAGGGGACATCCTCTGCGTCTGGAGGAAAGAAGGTTTGTACACAAACATAGAAGAGGATTCTTTACGGTAAGAGCAGTGAGACTATGGAACTCTCTGCCTGAGGAGGTGGTTATGGTGAGTACAATAAAGGAATTCAAGAGGGGCCTGGATGTATTTCTGGAGTGTAATAATATTACAGGCTATAGCTACTAGAGAGGGGTTGTTGATCCAGGGAGTTATTCTGATTGCCTGATTGGAGTCGGGAAGGAATTTTTTATTCCTCTAAAGTGGGGAAAATTGGCTTCTACCTCACAGGTTTTTTTTTTTTTTTGCCTTCCTCTGGATCAACTTGCAGGATGACAGGCCGAACTGGATGGACAAATGTCTTTTTTCGGCCTTATGTACTATGTTACTATGTTACTATATGAATTGAAGATGAGATACCCTGGTGATTGATGGCCAACCTGAGAAGCTGCGATGGGTTGGCAGTAACATGCATATAAGCATATATGAGATCTTGGCCATAAAATCGTACTGCTGTTGAATGTTGATTACAGAATGGAAATTTCTCTCGAGAAGGTACTTGTTCAGACACGTAAGATCTATCCTCCATCTTACCTGTGTCTTTGGGACTGCATACACTCTTGAAAAGACCCCTGAAATTTCCTGGAAAAGAGGTCAAGATTTTTCTGTGAAGGCCTGAAACCACCACCATATGGGGCTTTGTGAAGGGTTGAGTTTTATTTTCCTTGGGGGCAATTTCTTTAACCTGAGGGAGTAATCCGAGTACAAGATTCTATCCAGGTGCCTGACGTAATCTTTGCACAATTTGAGAAAAGGTTCTGTAATCTTACTCCCGCCGGAAGCCTGGCATCCTATATTTGATGTTTTCCTGTTCCAATTTTTTTTCTTTCTACTGTAGCGCTTGGAGAGACTGAACATTCACAACTTATACTTTTCTATCTGTCCCTTCTGAAACCCCTCTTAGGTGATCTTTGGAATGAAAATGACAGGAATGAATCTAGACCTAGAGGTATATTGTGGAAAGGAGACCCCTCTGTAATAATGATTGATTCTAAATAGTATTAATTTGGTGACAACATTTTAGACAGATGAAACGGTAAGGAAGAAAATGGTGCTAACAGAATATCCCTCTGCACAGAGTGCCTATGGTGATCACATGAAACCACTACAGGTACATTCAGGGCCCACTCACACAACTGTATTTTTTCTTTCCGCACACGTCACGCACATTGCAGATCTCATGCAGACCAATTCATTTCATTGGGACGGAGAGATATGGACAGCCCAAGGTGAGCTGTCCACACCCGTACTTCCATTCCGCGGCCCCGCAAAGAGATAGAAAATGTGTATTGCGGACAAGAATGGGCATCACCATCATCATAGGGCAGGATGCTCTGATCCGCAAATGCATAATGCACACAACAGCATCCGTGTCCTATGGGTCTGCAATTTGTGGTCCGCAAAATTGGAAATGGTTCTGTGAATGCACCCCACTGAGCTGAGCTGCAGGATCTGTAACACACTGCTGTAATCTAACTCCCATATAATGTTACCTGTCTGGCTGGGACCACACTCCTGTCATACACCCTTTTAATATAGGATCATCAGGCACCAAAATCATCTCTAGCCACCAATGATTTTAATAGGGGGTGGGGGGGGCAGCACTAGCTACCAATGATTTTAATAGGGAAGGGGGGGCCGCACTGACCACCAATGATTTTAATACTGGGGAGGGAGGGAGGGGGGGCCGCACTGGCCACCAATGATTTTAATACTGAGGAGGGAGGGGGGTCTGGCCCCCTGCTGCCTGGAAGCACCTGATCTCTTACAGGGGGCTGTGATCCGCACAATTAACCCCTCAGGTGCCGCACCTGAGGGGTTAATTGTGCGGATCACAGCCCCCTGTAAAAGATCAGGTGCTGCCAGGCAGCAGGGGGCCGTTATGTCCACAGTTCTCAGTATATTCTAACTTGAAGCGTCCCCATCACTATGGGAACGCCTCAGTGTTAGAATATACTGTCGGATCTGAGTTTTCACGATCTAACTGAAATCCGATGGCATATTCTAACATAGAGGCGTTCCCATGGTGATGGGGACGCTTCAAGTTAAAATATACCATCGGATTGGAGAGGGCTCTCCTCCTACTGGTAAGTGAAAGGTCTGTGCTATAAGAAATGTGCCGCACAGACCTTTCACTTACCAGTAGGAGGAGCGCCGGCCGGCCACATGCAGCGCATGTAAGTATAATGCTGCTAAAAGTGCTAAGTAACCATGGCAGCCAGGACTGCAGTAGCGTCCTGGCTGCCATGGTAACCGATCGGAGCCCCAGCGATTAAACTGGGACTCCGATCGGAACTGCCGCTCCGCTGCCACCAATGATGGGGGGTGAGGGGGGTTGTTAGCCAATGATTTTATGATTTTAATTAGGGGGGGGAGAGGGGAGGCCGCACTGGACACCAATGATTTTAATAGGGGGTGGGTGGGCCGCACTAGCCACCAATGATTTTAATAGGGGGTGGGGGGGCCGCACTAGACACCAATGATTTTATTAGGGAGGGGGTGGGGGGGCCGCACTGGCCACCATTGATTTTAATACTGGGGAGGGAGGGAGGGGGGCCCCACTGGCCACCAATGATTTTAATACTGAGGAGGGAGGGGGGTCTGGCCCCCTGCTGCCTGGCAGCACCCAATCTCTTACAGGGGGCTGTGATCCGATGGTATATTCTAACATAGAGGCGTTCCCATGGTGATGGGGACGCTTCAAGTTAAAATATACCATCAGATTGGAGAAAACTCAGATCCAATGGTATATTAATATTACCCGAACACCGAACCCGAACTTTTACTGAAATGTTCGGGTTCGGGTTCGGATGCCGAACACCGTAAAGTTCGGTACGAACCCGAACTTTACAGTTCGGGTTCGCTCAACCCTACCTACATTGTCTCCAGGAACAGGCTGTCCACAGTTGGTGCACATACTACTATTAGCCTTATGGGATTCTTGGCCGAGTTCTGTAATTGTAACATATTAATTCGCTCACACATACAAACAAGCTACATATGAGCCATTCCAGCAAACAGGATCCTTAAAGCTGCTGTGATTCCGCTGCTGCAGTAAGATCTCGCTCCTGTTCAGAGCCACAGATGTAACTGAGCTAAAATCGGCCCAGATAACTCTGATCAGTGGTGTAGCTAGAAATGACTGAGCCCCACAGCAAATTTTTGAATGGGACCCCCTCCCCCAGTAATTTTATGCCGCAACCCCTTCCTTTCATGCCACCCCCATTCCTGTGGCTAGTAAAGATCACTCTCTCAGACCAGGCCCGGCAGCTGTTCCATCTGTCTATACTGTCACTGTATATAATTTCATTGTGTAATACTGTTGAGGGGGCCCTGACAAAATCTTTTAGTCCTCTTCCTCCTGGATGGGCCGCTTCTGGGTTAGGGCCCCAAAGCAGCCGCTTACCCTGCTTCCTCTATAGCTATGCCCCTGACTCTGGTGAGACTTGGCACAGTGTTAATTTATGCCATTTTATTCTTAACATGTTACCCATCAAGTTTAGATCAGCTGCATCTGTATACTTCTTCACTGAGATTTACTCCAAGATGGCTCCTGCGATTGAGACACTGCCTGCAGGCCTGTAACACACATTGATAGTCTGCAGGGAACACTAGCTGCAAATGAGAAACTTACCGGGAACACTCCAGGATAAATCTCAGCTCAATCATCCTATGGAACACCCGATGGGGAAAATAAACTCTGGAAAACACTTCCAGCTCAGTCATGTTATGCAGTTCATTCTGGAACACACCTCCAGCTCTATAACATGCATATAATGTAACTCTGGAACACTTCCAGCACCTCATATGATACATGATACTCTGGAAACCACTTCTGCCTATATAATATCAGGCTTAGCAACCATACTGGCCTTCACAGCAGCAGGAGCCTCTGTATATGTGAGCTTCACTGTCCTAGACAGATGAAAAAAAACATGTCTGTCTAGTGGGTCTGCGCTCCTTGATAGGGGGGTTAATTAGTCTGATTTACTAATGATTTGTCTTCTGTCCTAGACGGGAGGAGAAATACATTAACCCTCTGTGTGTGTGTAATGCCCCCAAGTGGCATTACTACTCCTACATCCTGCTTCTGTCTGTATATGCAATAACCATGTCATTTTATGCCTTTATTCCAGGTCCTCCATGTAGTGTGCATTTCTTCCTATGCATTAGTGTTTGTTCATGTAATAACCTGGTTCCCCAGCGGGTGGCAGCATACTTGGCAGTGCTACTCTACAGACGGTGGAACCTGGCTTTCCAGCTCTCTTATTCTCTCCTCCAAGGAGAAAGTATGATCTATTTAGAACCACTTGGTTCCTGTACTCAATGCTGTAGAGAGAAACGCAGACGCTCGTCCCTGTGGGACTGAGCTCTCCCTAAAAGCCAGCCAGGACAAGAAGTTCCTAGGATCACAGTGAGAGACAGACTCAGAACAACAGCATCAAGCAGAAAGGAAAGCATTCCTATTTTATATTGCTGACATAGTAGAGCTGAGAGAGTACACTACAGATTCAGCAGAGAGAAGTTTGTTTTGCAGAAGTTGTTTGCCTCCCAAAGTCCTGCTAAAACCTGTTGGGAACCAAGACAAGTTCTGTGGATTGTTTGGATTATCGTTTATGCAAAGTAAAGCAACTGTTGAACTTCCATACAACCAAGTCTGGACTCAACTTTATTTTTACACTATCCAAGTTATCTACCCTTTTGCACTGCTTCAGACAGCCACGTCTGGGATCCAACCGTATCCAGGTACGGAGCACAGTAACACGTGCAACACAACCTCTTCAGGGATATTGTGGCCACTTCTACACCGCCCACTTCTACACCAATCCTACAGCTGGGTACCAACACTTCACTTAATGGGAGCTTTGTGCTTCTGTTGCTGGAGGGCAACTGGCATCACGACAGCTTAGGCTACTTTCACACTGGCGTTTTGAATTCCGTTTGTGAGATCCGTTTCAGGGATCTCACAAATGGTTCAAAACGGATCAGTTCAGCCCCAATGCATTCTGAATGGATAAGGATCCATTCAGAATACATCAGTTTGGCTCCGTTCTGCATCCATTCCACTCTGTAAGTCAATGGGGACGGATCCATTTTCACTGACACAATATGGTGCAGTTGAAAACGCATCCGTCCCCCATTGACTTTCAATTTAAGTCAGGACGGATCCGTTTTGACTTAGACTTTTTTTAAAAGAATAATGCAAACGAATCCTTTCTGAGCGGATATCATCGTTTGCATTATAGGTGCGGATTCATCTGTGCAGATACCAGACGGATCCGCACCTAACGCAGGTGTGAAAGTAGCCTTACTCTGTCAGAGGGACATATAATAGTAAAAACCCCTTAACGGGTAAGGGATATCCCAAATGCTGAACCTGTCCGTTGTATGTGCTGCCTGAAGGGCTATAAGGATAGATAGATAGATAGATAGATAGATAGATAGATAGATAGATATGAGATAGATAGATAGATAGATAGATATGAGGTAGGTAGATAAGTGTAGGCAACGCAGTTGCCGTATTTGTGGGAGGGGAGGCACCCGCACATCGTATATAAAGCACTGCGTACCCCTCCCCCTGTCAGCTACGTTCGCATCACGTTCACAGCCGCGTCATGCGCAGGCGCATCTTTACTTCCGGGTCGCGAGCGGGGTCAGCGTCCTCTGCGCCCCAATGTACGGCTAGCAGAGTTCCCACATCGTTCTTCGGCGGGTGTGTCCGGTTCGGGTAGGGTAAGTCCGGCCTCGCGCTTTTCCTTCTGACAGCCGAGCCCCACGTCCGGACAGGTGGCTCTGTCACATGCGGCTCGGCACATTCGGTTCTCTGTGCAGCCGCCTTGAACTACCTGCACGGCGAACACCGGCTCTCGTAGAACAGTGGTTTCGAATCTGCAAAAATACAGGGGGTAATGCCGACACGCCGCTAGCTGCGTGAACCCTCCATACCATCCAGTAAGACGCGGAGCATCAGCAGGCAGAGAGGCAAGTGGAGGCCCAAACGCAGGAGCGGCACCTAAAGCAGCTAAGAGCGTAACAACCCGCTCCAGTACGGAAAAAAAAAAAAATTATAAAAAAAATTCTTAAGAACGTACTTACTGCAATGCTTGACGAGGACCTGGGGTACTCATCGCTAAGGAGACCATCCACTCAGTGTATGTCCAACGGAGGTACATGCTCCGTTCGGCGTTCCTGTATACCTAGTGCGCATGCGTGCCATTTTCCATAGAGTGTGATGCTATCTCATGGCGCCTGCGGGGGGCACACCCCGCAGGTGTCATGGGAACCGGACGCCATGCAACCCCGCGTCTCCATGAGTACTCCGCACCTGCGCCCGACACACGAAACCACCGGTTCCGACGTCGGGCTCCCTGTTCCTGCGCTGTGCGTCCTCGGCCAGCGCCATGGCAACGCTGTAAACAGTCCTGATATCGCTCTCCTGATAGTGTATCGCCGCAACATTTGTTTCGGTCTAATCAGTGCGGCATTCATATTTATTTTTAGCATGTTCTATTATGCTTTATGTAAACCCTCAGCTGGTTCTATCATTGTTAGTGGCCGTTCCAAGTTATCACCCACATTGACAGGGGCTACCCCGCCTGTTGCCCACAGTATCCATGGGGGCCAATTGGGAATCATGTTGTTGACCGTACATACGGAGCCAACACATCAGTGGACACAAATGTAGTGGTCACCAGTCAGTGCCCATGTCATGTCACTACGGCATAACAGTCCATACATACAGGACCCATATACTGGATCAGTGCCCATACAAGCTTATCGATTATACGTCAGTCTAAATATACCACGGTAGGGTTGTGTCAGCTGATTTCACTACCTGGGTCTGCTCTAGCATACAGCAGCTGGCATGGAGGCTCCTTATGGCTGAGCGACGGCAGAAGGTCCCAGGAGGGTGCTGGCGTTTATGGTAGGATCAGAGTGGTTCACACGGGACCCATGCTGTGGTCAGCGACATGTGGCGCTCTAGGATGGAGCTGAGTTTGGGCGCTAATGGTCGAGCGATGGTTGTTGGTTCGTTCGTCCTGCTCAGTATTGGGGTTGCACGTGCTTAGAGTACGTATGTTTGTATGTTGCTGATACTTGGTTATACGCGGGGCGTGTGTCTGCAGTGGCTCCAGCTTCGCACGCTGTGTTAAAGTGATGGTAAAGAGAAATAAATAGATATATAAATGTTTAACGGTCCCCTGTTCTACATGGGCGGCGCACGTCCACAGTTAGCGCCAAACATGCAAGGTGTCGGGTAATGTGCATCAGCAGTCCACGTATGGTGGCCCTAGCAGATAGGGTCATGACATCTGTGATTGAGTTCCGATGTTCTTTCATGTGAATGTGTTTATTCGGTAAACATTACTTACGAGCAGGCACGCGTCAGCGGTTACGTGCATGTCCGTAGGTGCACTATGTCTATCAATTGGCATTGCATCAGGGTCGTGTTCAACCACGTTCACGTGTTTCTAGGCCAATACGAGGGGGAGAGAAAAAAAAATAAAAAATTCAAAAGCTACGTTCAGTTATCCGCATTTTCTTTCGGCCCATGCGCTTTTCACTGCTGAGCGGCGTTCATGCGTCCGCGGTTGCTTTCCATCAATACTCTGCTCACTTCAGATTGCATTCATACAACTGCTTTATACCATGCTCTTCATGCTCATACTCAGAGCCGTGCCCAGACCATGTTTTAGGCACCACTCACATCCAGAGCTGCATTCACCCACTTGTTCTTATATCATGCGTTATACTCTGCTTCCACTAAAGCTGTATTTCTTTTCATTTCTAGGCCATAAGAGTGTGTTCCTACCACGTTCACAAGTTGGTCATTCGTGGTCATGACAAGGGTCTGCAATGCCTCTGGCTCTTGTTTTCCCCCATCTGTTCAATTTCACGGTTCGCGGTTGATTAATGTTTCGGTTGCGCACGTGGTTCGCATCACTACTGTCCATGCATTTTTCCATCAGGTCTGGCTTATGTTTTACTACTTATCATCACCACGAGGTCATCCAGTTCAGTCCCTTGGCTTCGGGCGCCCGGTGTCCGGTTTTAGTATTGTCCATTAGGGGTGCTATACGGTTGTAGGCTGATTAGTGTCTCAAGTTCATTGTCGGAGATGATCATGGTCATGCGAGTCCTATTGGTGACACATAAGCGGTGGGAAAAGGAAAAAGGAAAAAAAAAAAACACACATCTGCTTTTAGTCGCCCCCACGCATGACTTCTCCGTTATAGTTTTACATATAGAACTCCGCCTTTAGTCTCCCACGCATGGCTTCTCCGTTTAGTTGTATACACATGACTCCGCTATTGGAGTCTCTCACGCATGGCTCCGCCACGCATGGATTTAGCTATTTAGTGTTTCACATATAAGTCCGCCATTAGAGTCTCTCACACATGGCTTTTCCGTTTTAGTGTTTCACACATAACTCCGCCATTAGAGTCCCTCACGCATTACTTTGCCGTTTAGTTTTACACACATAACTCCGCCATTAGAGTCTCACGCATTACTTTACCGTTTAGTTATACAAACATGACTCCGCCATTAGAGTCTCGCACGCAATACTTTGTTGTTTTAGTGTTACGCATATAACTCTGCTTTACAGTCCCTCACGCATTACTTCGCCGTTTAGTTCTACACACATAACTTCGCCATTAGAGTCTCACGCATTACTTTACCGTTTAGTTTTACACATGTGACTCCGTTATTAGTCTCACGCATGGCTTCTCCGTTTAGTTATACACACATGACTCCGCCATCAGAGTCTTTCATGCATGGCTTCTCCGTTTTAGTATTACACGTATAACTCCGCCGTTAGTCTCGCACGCATTACTTTGTTGTTTTAGTGTTACACATATAACTCTGCATTTGAGTTTCTCACGCATTACTTTGCCGTTTTAGTTTTACACATATGACTCCGCCATTAGTCTCACGCGTGGCTTCTCCGTTTAGTGTCACACATATGACTTCACCAGTAGAGTCTCACGCACGTCCCCGCCATTAGAGCCTCTTACGCATGGCTTCTCCATTCTAGTTTACACATACGACTCCGCCATTAGAGCCTCTCACGCATGACTTCTCCATTCTAGTTTACACATACGACTCCGCCATTAGAGTCTCTCACGCATGGCTCCGCCATTAGAGCCTCTCACGCATAGCTTCTCCGTGTTAATTTTACACATTAGAGTCTCTCACGCATGGCTCCGCCATTAGAGCCTCTCACGCATGGCTTCTCCGTGTTAATTTTACACATTAGAGTCTCTCACGCATGGCTCCGCCCTTAGAGTCTCTCACGCATGGTTCCGCCATTAGAGCCTCTCACGCAGGGCTTCCCTGTGTTAATTTTACACATATGACTCCGCCCTTAGAGTCTCTCACGCATGGCTCCGCCCTTAGAGTCTCTCACGCATGGCTCCGCCCTTAGAGTCTCTCACGCATGGCTCCGCCCTTAGAGTCTCTCACGCATGGCTCCGCCCTTAGAGTCTCTCACGCATGGCTCCGCCCTTAGAGTCTCTCACGCATGGCTCCGCCCTTAGAGTCTCTCACACATGGCTCCGCCCTTAGAGTCTCTCACGCATGGCTCCGCCCCTTAGAGTCTCTCACACATAGGCTCTGCCATTAGAGTCTCTCACGCATGGCTCCGCCATTAGAGTCTCTCACGTACGGCTTCTCCAATCAAATATTACGCACATAACTCCGCCAGTCGAGGCCGGCTGCGTGGTCCCACAACCAGTAGGTTCGATGTCTTTTCTGCCTGCAGACCCGCTCGCATGGCCCGGTCATCCGTGGCTCGCAATACAATTATCTCATAGTGACTCTCACGCGTGGCTTGCGCCATTAGAGTCTCTCTCACGTTATCGTTCTCCTATTTTCTAGGTCGTCGGGTCTTCATTGTTTTCCCTATTAGCAGTCATCCCAAGCCTGCCTTGCGGACATCATCTTCTCCCAGGCATGCTTATTTCATCTTCTAACTTGGGCTGAGGGGTTGGTGTCCAGCCAAAGTCCTGGGTATCGGTCCATCTTCCCGTAGGAGGTGCAGTAATAAGGCAGAAGTCATTATCCAAGAATACGGCAAGTAATTACGAGACGGCTTGGTACCGTTTCCAGGTTTCAACAGTCTTGTCCGCAACAGGGTTGTATCACATCACATACCTACTAACGTTTATCGCTTTTTTGCCACTTAGATCTTAAACATTCTCACGGAACGATCAAGTTGTTTAGCCGGGATACAACACCATTGGCATTTTCCTATCCAGACGTGTCATCTTCATTCTTAGCACACCCTATTAGTGCATTCCCGTGTGGAATACTTAACGCGTCAACCGTGAGTAAGATGTCCAGGATACCATTCTCAGGTGAAATGTTAAATCCATGTTGTTTATGTTAAGTGCAGACCCCTTTGGTTAAGGACTTGCGCTTTGGTCAAACAGCACTGTATTTACGTTTCAGGGGGTTCCTGCGGCCTGGGAAATTCATGTGCCCCATCACTAGCAGTACCTTCGTGCTAAAACAAACAGCCAAATGCCTAGGTTCCTCCGTGTCCCACACTTGATCACACAAAACCTCACGACCAGGCAAAACCGTAAAATTGAAGTTCTTCCCTACGAGTAACAAGTGGTGTCCAGTGGCAGTCTTTAACGTACGGTCGGAATTCATCAAATGCGCTCCGCCTAACTCCCCTTGTATTAGCATACAATGCCGGCCCCCAAGCAGTCATATATCCCTGAGTACGTACGTGTCGTATAGCCTTAGTTAGATATCGATCCGTTAAGAATAACCAGCCACTCATCCAGAACAGGAGCCGCCTCAGCAGCGTCAAGTACAATGTACCTGTTCACGTTATTAAGTACCGGGTCGTTGGAAATCGCCATGGTACACCCGTTACATACCCTACCTTAAACGAGACGTGTCTTTGGCTTTCAGAATTTGCTATCATGATGTTGTAATACTGTTCCCTGTTTTCTCCACTACTGAGTCTTGTATTTTTGGCCCCTTTAGGCTACCCTTTACAGCAGTTCCGCCACTACTCTACTGCTATGTTTAGGTTACTGTCATTCTGATAGTCGATCCGAGCACAAGTGTAGGCAACGCAGTTGCCGTATTTGTGGGAGGGGAGGCTCCCGCACATCGTATATAAAGCACTGCGTACCCCTCCCCCTGTCAGCTACGTTTGCATCACGTTCACAGCCGCGTCATGCCCCTCCCACCCAACCCTCATATCATCCTTACTTACAGGGTGGCCCCCTTTAGGCTACCCTTTACAGCAGTTCCGCCACTACTCTACTGCTATGTTTAGGTTACTGTCATTCTGATAGTCGATCCGAGCACAAATGATAGATAGATAGATAGATAGATAGATAGATAGATAGATAGAATATGATATAGGTAGTTGAAAGGATAGATAGATATGAGATAAATAGATTGCTGCTCACATTCTTACACACACATATGGCGTCAGCAGTTCAGCTTTTCTGATTCTTTTTTTACCGTCCACTTCTCTTCTCCTCCACCTCTCTCCGTCATAGCCATCAGTTTTCTATGGTCGGCTAGCTTTGCTTCACACACTTGCAAAATACAAATCAACAAATTAAACTATCTGTGTCAGGCACAAATGGAAGTTTTATTATGCAGAACTATGCAGAGGATTTTTATGACTAGATTGAGCTTCCCTAAATATACTTTATATACCTCTTAACTGGACAAAGAAAAGTAAATAACCTTCTGTGCGGTACATACTGAAAGGGCAAAGAAAGTTGAAGAATAATTTTGAAACTTTTTGCTCACAATCAGTGATATTTTCAGCCCCTGGGCATAGTTGTCATTAGCATCGGCCTCTATTTAACTCTTTTAGGTTTTCTCCTACATGAAATGGGTATTTCAGCTAATATTATGTATCCATTGAGTAGGTAAGTAATGTTAGATTTGTAAAAAGTTCTGCTCCCCAAGTAGCAGTGAGAAGTCTGTATGTAATGTCAGTGTGCATGTCTACTGCCACTCTATACAAGCCCCTCCTCGTTGTGGTCATGATAGTGGGGAGTGAGGAGGCAGGGGATTATGATCCCCTATTATCAGCAGATAACAGATACATTTCATCATGGAACATTGACCTCCTATCAATTATACAGCAAGTCATTTACTGGGCATGCACCAATCTGGGAGAGACTAGATGACTATCTAATATGTACAAGGACCACTCAACTGTGTCTTACATTGGCAGATGTTGGGGGAGGTAAGGCTGATGGATTCCAGAAAAGTCTGGTTGCCACTTTCTCCCCTCTCAACATTGGAACACAAATGTGTATGGGGGGGGGGGGGGGAGTTGGGAGTGATAAATGGCAATGGCAAATTAGCTATATACCTGCCTTAGAGTACTTCATACTGAAAATATAACAAAGTTCTAAAGTCAGCTTACATACCTTAGACATCAATTATTGACCATGGGCCCCTTTTTCAAAACTGAGAAATAAAGTTGTGCTTTATCATGACATGAACGGTTGAAGCTGGGTTTGCACGTGATGTGTTTTGCAGCAGTTTTCCACAATCAAAACTGCAATCTTTTGCCATGATTTGAGAAAATCATGGGAAAATGTAGACACAACATGTAGACGCACCCTGAGGATTATTTTGGTCCTTATTGGGGATCAGAGTTTGTATAAACGCTAAAGGTTATGTACACCTTTGGAGGCAATTTTTGTTTATGATTGCATTAAAAAATATTGAGCTGTTCTGTCACAAAGGGTTAACTGTATTTCTAGCTGTGTGACTGGTACTTTCACTTTGTGTCAGCCATCTAATAACCCTCTTCTCTAAACTACTAAGAGGTCATTAACACTTATTTAAGCCACATTCTTATCAGTAACATAAGGATTGAGCTTTTATAATGTCAGAGAGCAAAGATAAGGAGCCCATCAGCTCCCTGACTGACAGAAAAGAGAGAAAATGCACAGGCTGCTATTAGAGCATCTCAACCCTGTACAGAAAAAAGGGCTCCATATTTTTTGATAAAGGCCAATTGAAAAAATGTTAGCTCAAAACGAGTGCAATGCAATAATAAATAAAAAAAATGCCCCAAAAGGTGTACATAGCCTTTAAAGGTGCTGTGAACGGTTGTTCATCGGGTGATCATGTTGTTCTGCCAGCACCAAAAATCATTGTTCCTGTGCTTAGATGTCACGACCGTAGGCAGGGACATGCACTCACACAGTGAGCCCTAACTTGAACCCAGCCCACTGACCCTGCCTACTTGCAGAACAAGTCTTACACGACAAGTCCACAACTGGTCGAAGTTCCCTATACTGGTAAATGCAGAGATACAATCCAAGTGCCTGTGGAAACCGCAGGTACCTGTTCACACACAGGACCAGACAAACAAACGCCAAGGGAAGTCGTGCCAGAAACAGTCAAACCAGGAGATCAATACCAACACAGTCACAAAGCGGAAGGAGGAAGCAATAACAAGCCAAGGGTCAATACCGGACAGGAAGAAGGTACAGAATCGCTAAGCAGAGAGAGAGGTCTAGGTATAGCCGAAGTCAAGTCCAAAAGCACCGTTCAATGAACACACAGGCAGCAGAGCACAGCAAGAAAAACCTATAACTGGCAAAGATGATTGCCAGTAGCTGCCTTAAATAGGGAGCTAATCACCTCAGCACTGAAATCACCTGGGGTCGTAGCTCAGGTGTGACATAATCAGGGGGCGTGACCAAAGCAGGAGGGCGAGAGTGGAAGTGACCTACATGCCGCAAATAGGGGTCTGGCCTAACAGTCCTCGAGGGGGCGTGGCCTAAACACTGAGTCACCAAGGGGCTTGGCATGACAGTGCGTCTGGCACCGCGCTGCAGTGTCCGAGCCCCAGACTGCAGAGCTGGAGCTCGGACAGGCAAGTTGGTGACATTAGGATTGTAATGTTTAAACAGGGATCTGATGCCCAGGAACAATGATTCTCTATGGGAACAAGTGATTGCTCTAGCCAATGCTTGTCCCCATGCAGCGGAAGTAATTGCTGCATGTAAATGCAGTCCTCATTTCTGCTGACGATTAGGCAATTATTTGGAATGTCTGGTTCATTTTCAATAATTGGCTGATACATTGGTCTTTGTAAAAGGACTTTCCTTGGTCTCTAAGCGATATGCGTTCATTTTCCCACTTTTATTACTATGTACATTCATCATTAGATGAGCCCTTCAAATTGGAAAGTACTATACCCATTGCCATAAGTCACCAATAGCTTTGCACATAAAAACATTACATTTTTTCCATTCTCCCAAGAACTGATTAAACTCTGTTGAGTCACTTGGGAACCATGAGTAGAAAAGCATTTTGACCTGGCTAATCCTGGATATTATTTTCTTCCAGACTGCAGCAGGTTTTCATCCAGGATTTCTTTGCATTTTGCTATATTTAATTAATGTATTCTCTACCTTCACAAGACTTCTAGTGCATGGTTAAGATAAGCATCCTCACACTATGATGGCACTACCATTGTTTACTATGATTTTGGTGCAGTTGTGTTCTCAATGGACTTTAAAACTTTATTTCACTCCATTCCAGAACTGTACACAGTAACTTTAGGTTGAGGATGAAGGAAAGAAACTGAAGCCATGTAGCAGTTGTGTCAATAGAAATATTATCTAACATATTAAAGTGTCTCATCTGCAAGTGTAACATCCCAGAGTTGGGTTACTATACGCTTTTACTCCGCTACAATCTGCTAAGAGCATTAATATTGTCATCTGATGTGATTTCCCTCATGTCATTCACTACTGTGCAGTTGAAACCATTTTAAATGTTATATTTTCCTTTATAATGTCTCAGGTCTACCAGCAGGTGGCGGCATCATTGGTAGGCATAGTTTTAATGTTATGGCCATTCAGAATGGAACATTCCAGTTCTGTTCTGCCCCCCTGCTTAAGGGAAGTGGAGTTTCCCACACCGTGCAGCAAGGGAGGGAAGAAACCAGTTAGATCCGGTGTGTTCCAGCTCTCCCTGCTAGGGGAAGGCTGTGTGAAGAGGAGCTCCCAGAAAAACAGAGATCCCAACCAAGGATTCAGGCCTTTGCTGAGGCCCAAAGCAATCTTCCCAGCCGGAGTTCCTTACCTCAGCTGGATGACAAAGAAAGCAGCCATCTTCAGAACTACTAGATCTCCAGGAAGAAACCACCATTCCCTGCGAGCAGTCCTGTAAGTACAGATTTCCAATTACAAGGAGAAGATAAGTACCTCCATAGCTAGTCAGGCCCAAACAAAGCAGAAGATAGACAGAGCAGAAGACAGATACCTGCCAGATTCTTAAAGGTGTATGTACTAGATGCAGAAGATATATAATTCCTGGCACATATTGCCAATACCTTCTGGGACCCTAGACTATTGCTGTAACATTGTATGGATCTAGAGCTGCATAAGATAACCTCAAGTAAAGACAAGTTGGACCCTATTCTCTGTGTGAAATTCCATCATTCCTCCATTACTCCTATTTACAACACTCAATTTGTTGCATGTGAGCCAGGATACAGGAGTCCGGCCGTACTAAGGTAGGAGACACCGTTGACACAATACAGGGACAATATCCCCCTCTGGCATTACTAACCTAGTAAATGAGCTATACCATCTTAAAGGGCCCTTTTACAGTACCTGCGGAAGCTGCAACTGGCGTCACGAACTTAGTTACACCTAAATCTGACCCACTGCATAGCAGCCCCAATGACCCAGTGTCCTGCTCATTGCACAAGGAGATGTTTTGCAAAAAGGGTGATGTAGATGCTGATGCAACCAGGGACATAGCTAAAAGCTCATGGGCCCTGGTGCAAGAGTTCAGCTTGGGCCCCCGTCCCTCAGTGCTTGTTGGCATGGGGCAGGGGAGCACATATCCTTCCTGCTGCCTGAGGCAAACATTGAAAGGGCACCCCCTCATGCCAAATTCTTAACCTAACCCCTTCCCTCCAGCCAGAGGTGTAAATTGACCAGTATGCACTTTCTATAATGCCAGTGTCTTATGTGGCACAAGGGTCTTTGGCCCCCCTCAGGCTCCTGGGCCCGGTAGCGACTGCACCCCCTATAGCTACGTCCCTGGATGCAACCATACAAAACCCAAAACTGCTACTGCTTAGCTCTGCAGGATCAGCCAGGGGTGTCACACAATTGTCTTAAAAACTAGACCACCTTATCTACAATTGTGGCTGCCACTTTTGGTGGAAGATGCATCTCATTGTTCATAAGATGTAAAGGAACCTTTAAAGGGAATCTGTCAACTCACCTAACTATATGTAACCCGAGCCATTTCTTAGTATTATATGTACAGTCAGGTCCATAAATATTGGGACATTGACACAATTCTAAAATTTTTGGCTCTATACACCACCACAATGGATTTGAAATGAAACGAACAAGATGTGCTTTAACTGCAGACTGCCAGCTTTAATTTGAGGGTATTTACATCCAAATCAGGTGAACGGTGTAGGAATTACAACAGTTTGCATATGTGCTTCCCACTTGTTAAGGGACCAAAAGTAATGGGACACAATAATAATCATAAATCAAACTTTAACTTTTTAATACTTGGTTGCAAATCCTTTGCAGCCAATTACAGCGCTACACTTGGTTGCAAATCCTTTGCAGCCAATTACAGCGCTACACATACAGGACCCGACACCAAGCATTTGGATCAGTCGTACCAAACTGTATGTACCCGGCTCCAAAGACTTGATAAAGGAGTACTTTCACTCCGAAACGCGTTGTCACCTGAATGAATAAATAACTCTTAAAAAGACGTCACTCGCAATTGTGGTTTTGCGCCAAGAGGTATCACATTGTGTACGAGCTAGTACACAGTTTTTTTTACAGTAGGCTATATTTTTAGCCAGCACGAGATAGGGCTGGTGTCACACTCTATAAAAAGAGAACTTTCTAGAGGTAGAGAGTCCGTTTTAGTAGTCTGAGTGGAGTTGGAGCCTAGCCTAGGGCTAGGAGAAGGAGGCACAAGTATGCAACTGACAGGCAAGCTCATGCTGGACCTGGGACCATCCAGGATAGAGCCATAAGATCTCTAGAAAGACTAGATGCAAGAGAGGTGTAGAGAAAGACCTGTAGAGGTGACCAGTCATAAAAAGGACTTTATTGACTCTTTGGCACATGTGTTCAGGACTCAGGAGAAGTCTTTGGTGCCTGAGTACATTCCACAAAGTGTAGTTTTCCACATCCCAAGGTGGAACAGTGATTTAACACATTGTACAAATAATTTTTCTGAATTGTATGCCTACTAAAGAGGGGAACATTCTTATTTGTTGCAAAATATTGTTTAAAGTAATGTATTACACCTCACAACTGGTTGCTAAGGTATAAGTCAGCTAGCAAAGTGCAGAGTAAAGGCTCATGCACACCACCATTGCCTATTTTGCAGTTTGCAATTCTCGGATACGCAAAACATGGATACAAGCTGTATGTGTTCCGCATTTTGCTGAACGGAACATCCGGCGCATAATCAAACTGTCCCATCCTCGTTCATAATGTGGACAGGAATAGGACATGTTCTATATTTTTGCGGATGCCACGGAATGGACATACGGATGCAGACAACACACGGTGTGCTGTCCTCATCTTTTGCGGCCCCAAATGGGTTCGCATCCGACCTGCAAAAAATGCAGATCAAATGCGGTCCAAAAATAAACACGTTTGTATAAGCCCTAAGAAAGAAAGATTGCTTCAGCTTTAAAGAGATCTCCTGGCCTTTAATTACCTGTGCAGCTATGAGAATATCTGAGGATCCTGCATTTCTGTGTAACATCAGCCAGTCCTTTGAAGGTAAGATCTGTCCTGAACTGTTTGCATTTGAATACTTCAGTTAAGAAACTGTCCCATTATTGCCTTCTGCACTACATTTACACTGCAAGGTGTTGCTGTCATGAAAACTAGGACCCAGCCTTGCACTGTAAAACCATCAGCATCAATGGCACCTCGACCACCATCAGACAGGAGGATCCCAAGAACCAAAGTGTGCCCCAAAGGGAAGAACCCGTGTGCCCTTTCCGTCCCTACATGTTAGCCCAGGGAGCTTCAGAATTGTGAGCACAACAACTACTACACCTATACGGCCACCCACACTAAGGCACGCCCCATTGATGTAATAAGACATAAAAACTGTAACCCATTGTGTTTTTATTAGGAGTATATAAAAAGAAAAAGGATGAAAAACATCAATCTGATCCCTTAAATTTTTTTATGACACATGGCTAGAAGAAGCAGGGTTTCACAAAGGAGGGGGAGAGCTCCTGCAGGAGTCAGTGTCCTTACAGCCATAAAAAAAAATTGTGATCTAAGGATTGTGAGAAGGTCGGGTTAAAATGACTCATCTCCTGAGAAGATTTCTTTATATATTTCTCTCAGTTTGATTGTCATATGAGAGAGAATAAAATCAAATGAATGGAGGATTTTAATAGAATATTTTCCGGGATTCTTTTTATTTTTTGGTGTATTTTCTACATTTAGTGTCCCTTTAATTGATATTATAAAGCTCTATGCCATCAATTTTAATGTGATGTCTGAGCTTCCATTCTATAATGCAATGTGCTAGACGCCCTGTGTTTTAGTATGCATGTAGCTATGTATTGTCATATTTTATTCAGTCATTCTGCATAGGAAACCATTCCTTTTATACAACTGTGAACATGATAATTGTGTTTCTGGTTCTGGGTTTGTCAGTCATCCCATTGCCTGACCTAAATTAATTGTACAGCCCCATAAAACACCTCATCTAATGAAAATTAAAGAATGAGGTCAAGACTGAAGAATGTGGCCAGGTTTATGTATCATATCATTATTTCTCTCAACACATGGAGAATTGGAGACCTGGATATCCTACTGAAAAGAAGGGAGATTTTATTATTCATTATGACTACGGCTCTTCTGCCTTTGGGTTAAGTGTGTGTTTAATCTTTGCCACACATTTTTTGTTACTAAACTTCATTATTGTTAGACATTGCAGCGGCTAAAAAAGCTGCGCATTCGGGCTTGTAATGTATGTGAATATGCCTTGCAGTAGACAGGGAAATATCATAAGGTTTTTTGCAAATATATCATTGATGTACCGCAGCCCTCAGAACCAGTGTCCCTGTCCAGGGGGTGCAATACCACTAAGGGCAATCATCATAACAGAAGGTATCACTAACTAGAAACGAATGTTCAGAATATTAGATCACAGGATATACCAAAGAATACTCCAATAATAATTCACAAAATTACTAGTAGATTTATTGGAGCTAAAACAACTGAAAAGGGGTTTTCTAAGATATACAGTTAGGAAGTATATACAGAACATGCCATAAATGTCTGATAAGTGAGTGTCAGAACTCTGGCTGGACCCCTATTCCCCCAACAAATACAGAGTTGTTTTTACTTACATTTCCTTTTGGCTTCTCATATCCTCCAATGAGTGACAAGAGATGACCAGCTTTGAGTAGAGACATAGTTTTCCAAAACTGTGTTGGGAGTTGTTTATATTGTATTACGTTTCCTCCCAGTGCAGGGTTGGCAAATATCTAGAAATTTTTGGACAGTCCATAAAAATAGTTGACTTTTTTCTTGTGTCTGTGAAAAAAAAAATAGTTTCTGTGATTTTTTTAGGCTGTTGGTACTTGACCAGATTATTTTAGTGATAATTTACAGCATTTTACAGCTCACAGTAAATGCTGGTAATGTACCCTTATCAGCATATTGAGCTATAGACATTAGAGTTGAGCGGACACCTGGATGTTCGGGTTCGACGGGTTCGGCCGAACTACACAAAAAAGTTCGAGTTTGGGAGCCAAACTTGACCCCGAACCTAAACCGCATTGAAGTCAATGGGGACCTGAACTTTTGAGCACTAAAATGGCTGTAAAAATGTCATGGAAAGGGCTAGAGGGCTGCAAATGTCATCAAAATGTGGTTAAGAGCATGGCAAGTGCTCTGCAAACAAATGTGGATAGGGAAATGACTTTAAATAACATAAAATACATAAAAAAAATATATATCTTGATCTAGGAGGACGAGGTCCATATGGAGTAGGAGGTTGAGGAAGCAGTGGATGTGGCGGTGTAGGTGGAAGCGGCGGTGGAGGTAGCCTACACTGCTTTTTGGTTTAAATTTTTTAGAATTTTTTTTATTGGGAAATATAACCTGTGATAACCCCCTTCCAGTCGGGCTAAACACACGTTCAGACAATACACTAGCTGCAGGGCACCTCCACCTCCAAGGCGTAAAGGGCAAGATCAGGCCATGTGCCCAATTTGAAGACCCTTCAGTCAGTTCGTGTAGGCGTGTGCACACATACTACCCCACCATATCGCATGTCACCGTGACGTCCACGATCCATTTGGATATCTTCTCTATCAGCTTTCAATGTTCTTTTCTGAGCCTACCATGTTGATCACGGTTATCGGCGAATCAGGGTTTCACGCCGGAGAGGGACCACATCCAAGGGAGGTTAATTTTTTGAATTATTGAAGCACAAATGTGGGACAAGTTATTAAAGTTTAAGCATTGAATGAAAGGAGGGGGATTGCATCAATTAAAGAAGAATTTTTGAAATTTAATTCCCTGTCACCTATGCAGAGCAGGGGTTTTGTATACGGCAAAATTGGTAAAATGTCACCTTGTAACAAATTAATTTTTTTAAATTTAGGTCACTATCACCTATGCAGAGCAGGGGTTTAATTACGGCAAAAATGATCAAATGTCACCCAAGAATGTAACAGACAAATTAGTGAAATGTTTTTACCTGTGTAATAGGTACAGCCGGGGTATATCAAAACTAAAAATTGGTGAATTTCACCCGAATATGTAACAGACAAATTAGTGAAATATTACCTGTCTACTAGGTAGAGCAGGGGTATATCACACCCAAAAATTTTTGAATTTCACCCGAATATGTAACAGACAAATTAATGAAATTTTTTTACCTGTCTACTAGGTATAGCATTGGTATATCACACCCAAAAATTGGTGAATTTCACCCGAAAATGTAACAGACAAATTAGTGAAATTATATAAAATAAAATATGTACAAATTTAAAAAAATAAACTTGATTTTTTTCGGGTGGAGGTCCATATGGAGTAGGAGTTTGAGGAGGCGGTGGACGTTGCGGTGTAGGTGGAAGCGGTGGTGGAGGAGGACAAGGTAGCCAACACTGGTTTGGGTTTAATTTTATAATTTTTTTTAAATTAGGGTACACTCCAAAAGAGTGTGAAATATCCAAAATACAACAATGAGCAATTGCGCTGTAGTATAACAATGGCTGGTTAAGGCCGGTATACATGTCTATTCTGCACAAGGTACGGACAAATCCTGTGGTATCCATGCCTAGTTCATTTTAATGAACATGAGCTTTTCCACATTGGCTGTGGACAGGCGGCTACGCTTGTCCTTGATAACGCCCCCCGCCGTGCTAAACACACGTTCAGACAATACACTGGCTGCAGGGCAGGCCAGCACCTCGAAGGCGTAAAGGGTAAGCTCAGGCCATGTGCCCAAATTGGAGACCCAGAAGTTGAAGGGGGCAGACCCGTCATTCAGCACGTGTAGGTGTGTGTACACATACTGCTCCACCATGTTGGTGAAATGCTACCTCCTGCTAAGACGTTCCATATCAGCTGGTGGTGCTGGTTGTTGTGGCGTGCTGACAAAGCTTTTCCACATTTTGGCCATGCTAACCCTGCCTTCTCAAGTGCTGGTGGTGCCCCAGCTGCGTTGGCGACCTCTTCCTCCTCCTCTGCCTTCGCCTTGTGCTTCCACTGTGCCCCCGCTGTCAGGTGGGAATGCCACCAGCAGCACGTCTACCAGCATGCGCTTGAACTCGCACATCTTACGATCACGCGCCAGTGACGGAAATAAGGACGGTACATTGTCCTTGTAACGGGGATCCAGTAGAGTGGCCACCCAGTAATCAGCACAAGTTAGAATGTGGGCAACTCGGCGGTCTTTGCGGAGACACTGCAGCATGTAATCGCTCATGTGTGCCAGGCTGCACAGTGGCAAAGAAAAGCTGTCCTCTTTAGGGGGTGTATTGTCTGTGTCCTCTGTATTCCCCCAGCCACGCACCAGTGATGGCCATGAGCTGGTTTGGGTGCCACCCTGCTGTGAACACGGTTCCTCCTTCTCCATCTCCTCCTCCTCATCCTCGACCTCGTCATCCTCCAGAACTGTGCCCTGGCTGGACAATTGTGTACCTGGCGTTTGTGGGTGCAGGAACCCACCCTCGGAGCCACTTGTGAATGACTGGCCGGAAACCCTATGAAATGATCCCTCTTCCACCTTGCGGGCAGGTCGCATATGAGGCGGTAAGCGGGAAGGCCGAAGTTACGCTGCAGCACTGACAGACGAACAGCAGCAGGGTGAGAACACCGAAGGCGCGCACAGACACCCCGCACTTTATCAGCAGCTCTGACATATCGGGGTAATTTTTAAGGAATCTCTGCACCACCAAATTCAGCACATGCGCCAGGCAAGGGATGTGCGTCAAACCGGCTAGTCCCAGAGCTGCTACGAGATTTCGCCCATTATCGCACACCACCAGGCCGGGCTTGAGGCTCACTGGCACCAACCACTCATCGGTCTTTTGTTCAAGGCCCGTCCACAGCTCCTGCGCGGTGTGGGGTTTGTCCCCCAAACAGATAAGTTTTAAAACTGCCTGCTGTAATTTACCCCTGGCTGTGCTGAAGTTGGTGGTGAAGGTGTTATGCTGACCGGATGAGGAGGCGGTAGAGGATGAGGAAGCGGAGTAGGAGGAGAAAGCAACAGGAGGCAAACTGAAGCGCCCTGAAATCCTCGGTGGTGGAAGGACACAGCTCCTGCGCGGTGTGGGTTTTTTCCCCCAAACAGATAAGTTTTAAAACTGCCTGCTGTCGTTTACCCCTGGCTGTGCTGAAGTTGGTGGTGAAGGTGTTACGCTGACCGGATGAGGAGGCGGTAGAGGATGAGGAAGCGGAGTAGGATAAGAAAGCAACAGGAGGCAAACTGAAGCGCCCTGAAATCCTCGGTGGTGGAAGGACATGCGCCAAACTGCTATCCGCCTCAGGCCCAGCCGCCACTGCATTTACCCAGTGTGCTGTTATGGAGATATAACGTCCCTGACCATGCTTACTGGTCCACGTATCCGTAGTGGGTTGCACCTTGCCACAGATGGCGTTGCGCAGTGCACACCTGATTTTGTCCCCCACTTGGTTGTGCAGAGAAGGGAAGGCACGCCTGGAAAAGTAGTGGCGGCTGGGCACGACGTACTGTGGGACAGCCACCGCCATAAGGCTTCCACCAGATGGAATGACAGCATTTCAAAGGCCAGTAATTTTGAAATGCTGGCATTCAGGGCCAAGGATCGCGGGGGGCAGTGGGATAGTACTTCCTCTTCCGCTCTAGTGTTTGGGAGATGGAGAGCTGAACGTTTCCGTGGGACATTGTGGAGATGCTTGGTGACTCAGGTGGTGGTGTTGCTGACAGAATCTCTGTTTGCGGAGTGGCAGATGGCACTGTCACTCCAGAGGTGGATGAAGAGGTCGAGACTGCAGCAGAAGAGGAAGCAGGAGGAGCAAGAGACCTTTCTTGGTTTTTAAAAGGTGTCTACTCCACTGCAGCTCGTGCTTTGCACTTAGATGCCTGGTCCTGCAGGTTGTGCTCAGGTTGAGAACGTTTATGCCTCGCTTCAGGCTTTGATTGCACAGCGTGCAAACCACTCGTGTCTTGTCGTCAGCACATTGTCTGAAGAACTGCCACGCCAGGGAACTCCTTGGAGCTGGCTTTGGTGTGCTCGGCTCCTTGCTGTGTTGGGCAGTAGCAGGCGTACTGTCAAGGGGCCGGCCTCTCCGCTTTTGCACCCTGCTCCCTCTTCTGCTGTGTTGGTGGCTCTGTGCAACCACTGCCACTTCCACCGAACTACACAGGTCACTCGCATGACCTTGATTCCATGTGGGGTCAAGGACCTCATCGTCCTCCACATCATCTTCCATTCAGTATTTACCCCTGCCCTCCTTGTCGGTCTGCACACTTTCGAAAGCCACAGCAGTTGGCACGTGTATTTCGTCATCCTCCGAGACGTGCTGCGGTGGTCCTCCCATGTACTCATCTTGAAACATAAGTGGTTGGGCATCGGTGCACTCAATCTCTTTCACTTCTGGGGCAGGGCCATGTGGATGGCCCTGGGAAACCCTGCTAGCATCAAAAAGCACAAGAGACTGCTGCATGACTTGGGGCTCAGACTGCTTGGCTGATTTGCAAGGAGGTGAGGTGAAAGACTGATGGACATCGGCTGCAGGTGCTCTGATCTTTCAGCAGGAGACTGGGCGGGAGACAATGTGAAGGAATTGGAGGCACTGTCAGCAACCCAGTCTACTATCGCCTGTACTTGTTCTGGCCTCACCATTCGTAGAGCCGCATTAGGCCCGACCAAATAACGCTGAAGGTTCTGTTGTCTACTCGCACCTGAGGAAGGTGTTTCACTTGTGCGTGTAACTGGCACAGATCGACCACGTCCTCTCCCTGTAACAGGAGCTCCACCAGCAGCACCACGATCAGGGCCACATCCATTATTTGACGCTCTCCTCATTTCCTATGTGTTAAGGACTATGTGTCATTCATGCTGGGTGAGAGAAATATCTCTGTAAAATGACAACTTTGTATAAAAAAAATGGGAAAAGTTGTCTTTTACAGAGATATTTATCTCACCCAGCATGGGTATATGTAAAAAGACACCCCAAAACACATTGCCCTACTTCTCCTGAGTACGGCGATACCACATGTGTGACACTTTTTTGCAGCCTAGGTGCGCAAAGGGGCCCATATTCCAAAGAGTATCTTTACGATTTCACGGGCATTTTTTACGCATTTGGATTCCAAACTACTTCTCACGCTTTAGGTCCCCTAAAATGCCAGGGCAGTATAAATACCCCACAAGTGACCCCATTTTGGAAAGAAGACTGCCCAAGGTATTCCGTGAGGGGTATGGTGAGTTCATGTAAAATTTTATTTTTTGTCACAAGTTAGTAGAATATGAGACTTTGTAATAAAAAAATAAAAAAATAATCTTTTTCCGCTAACTTGTGACAAAAAATAAAAACTTCCATGAACTCACTATGCCCATGAGCGAATACCTTAGGGTGTCTACTTTCCGAAATGGGGTCATTTGTGGGGTGTTTCTACTGTCTGGGCATTGTAGAACCTCAGGAACCATGACAGGTGCTCAGAAAGTCAGAGCTGCTTCAAAATGTGGAAATTCACATTTTTGTACCATAGTTTGTAAACGCTATAACTTTTGTGCAAACCAATAAATATACACTTATTGCATTTTATTTTTTATCAAAGACATGTAGAACAATAAATTTTGAGAAAAATTTATATAGAAATGTAGTTTTGTTTGAAAAATTTTACAACAGAAAGAGAAAAATTTCGGTCAATTTTGATTAATAACAAAAAAAGTAAAAATGTCAGCAGCAATGAAATACCACCAAATGAAAGCTCTATTAGTGAGAAGAAAAGGAGGTAAAATCCATTTGGGTGGTAAGTTGTATGACTGCACAATAAACTGTAAAAGTAGTGTAGTGCAGAATTGTAAAAAGTGGTCTGGTCATTAAGGGGGTTTAAGCTAGGGGAGCTGAGGTGGTTAAATATCACCTGTCCCCGATAAGGGACAACTTTTGGAAGCTTTGGAATATGAAAAAGCATGAGACATGTGTCGGCGCTGTGTGTTTTTAAACACTCTGTATGTTAACAGCGTCAAAGTGTGTTTAACCACAACCATATATGACAGTGTCACTCAGACATTATTTACTACTGTTGTTAATGTGTTTTAGAGCTTGGGGAGAGGGGATGGGGAAGGAAAAAGAAAAAGAAAAAGAAAAAAAAATCGAAAAGAGTCCTAGGAGGCCTGAAGGGGTTATACAGGGCCTTCTAAAAAAATTTGCATATTGTGATAAAGTTCATTATTTTCTGTAATGTACTGATAAACATTAGACTTTCATATATTTTAGATTCATTACACACAACTGAAATAGTTCAAGCCTTTTCTTGTTTTAATATTGATGATTTTGGCATACAGCTCATGAAAACCCAAAATTCCTATCTCAAAAAATTTGCATATTTCAGCCGACCAATAAAAGAAAAGTGTTTTTAATACAAAAAAAGTCAAGCTTCAAATAATTAAGTTCAGTTATGCACTCAATAATTGGTCGGGAATCCTTTTGCAGAAATGACTGCTTCAATGCGGTGTGGCATGGAGGCAATCAACCTGTGGCACTGCTGAGGTGTTATGGAGGCCCAGGATGCTTCGATAGCGGCCTTAAGCTCATCCAGAGTGTTGGGTCTTGCGTCTCTCAACTTTCTCTTCCCAATATCCCACAGATTCTCTATGGGGTTCAGGTCAGGAGAGTTGGCAGGCCAATTGAGCACAGTAATACCATGGTCAGTAAACCATTTACCAGTGGTTTTGGCACTGTGAGCAGGTGCCAGGTCGTGCTGAAAAATGAAATCTTCATCTCCATAAAGCTTTTCAGCAGATGGAAGCATGAAGTGCTCCAAAATCTCCTGATAGCTAGCTGCATTGACTCTGCCCTTGATAAAACACAGTGGACCAACACCAGCAGCTGACATGGCACCCCAGACCATCACTGACTGTGGGTACTTGACACTGGACTTCAGGCATTTTGGCATTTCCCTCTCCCCAGTCTTCCTCCAGACTCTGGCACCTTGATTTCCGAATGACATGCAAAATTTGCTTTCATCCGAAAAAAGTACTTTGGACCACTGAGCAACAGTCCAGTGCTGCTTCTCTTTAGCCCAGGTCAGGCGCTTCTGCCGCTGTTTCTGGTTCAAAAGTGGCTTGACTTGGGGAATGCGGCACCTGTAGCCCATTTCCTGCACACGCCTGTACACGGTGGCTCTGGATGTTTCTACTCCAGACTCAGTCCACTGCTTCCGCAGGTCCCCCAAGGTCTGGAATCGGTCCTTCTCCACAATCTTCCTCAGGGTCCGGTCACCTCTTCTCGTTGTGCAGCGTTTTCTGCCACACTTTTTCCTTCCCACAGACTTCCCGCTGAGGTGCCTTGATACAGCACTCTGGGAACAGCCTATTCGTTCAGAAATTTCTTTCTGTGTCTTACCCTCTTGCTTGAGGGTGTCAATGATGGCCTTCTGGACAGCAGTCAGGTCGGCAGTCTTACCCATGATTGTGGTTTTGAGTAATGAACCAGGCTGGGAGTTTTTAAAAGCCTCAGGAATCTTTTGCAGGTGTTTAGAGTTAATTAGTTGATTCAGATGATTAGGTTAATAGCTCGTTTAGAGAACCTTTTCATGATATGCAAATTTTTTGAGATAGGAATTTTGGGTTTTCATGAGCTGTATTTCAAAATCATCAATATTAAAACAAGAAAAGGCTTGAACTACTTCAGTTGTGTGTAATGAATCTAAAATATATGAAAGTCTAATGTTTATCAGTACATTACAGAAAATAATGATCTTTATCACAATATGCAAATTTTTTTAGAAGGACCTGTATACCAATTTTCAGAGCAACTGGAGCAACTTTAATTTTTATATATTTTTTTTATTTGGTGAACCTGATTCAAACCGAATCTTGGGTAATTTGCTCATTTCTGCGCTCATCTGTAGTCAGCTTAGGCTCAGTATGAGCTCACTGCTATACAGAATATTATATGAAGGCTCAGTTTTCCCTATAAAAAAATTGGAGCAATGTCTTTAAAGGGACACTGACAGGCCCAATAAGCATAATTATCTATAT
Organism: Bufo bufo; assembly: GCF_905171765.1. Lineage (NCBI taxonomy): Eukaryota > Metazoa > Chordata > Amphibia > Anura > Bufonidae > Bufo > Bufo bufo. The sequence continues at coordinate 65,157,817 of NC_053392.1, forward strand.
ACAGTCAGGTCCATAAATATTGGGACATTGACACAATTCTAACATTTTTGGCTCGCTACACCACCACAATGGATTTGGATGGCCCTGGGAAACCCTGCTAGCATCAAAAAGCACAAGAGACTGCTGCATGACTTGGGGCTCAGACTGCTTGGCTGATTTGCAAGGAGGTGAGGTGAAAGACTGATGGACATCGGCTGCAGGTGCTCTGATCTTTCAGCAGGAGACTGGGCGGGAGACAATGTGAAGGAATTGGAGGCACTGTCAGCAACCCAGTCTACTATCGCCTGTACTTGTTCTGGCCTCACCATTCGTAGAGCCGCATTAGGCCCGACCAAATAACGCTGAAGGTTCTGTTGTCTACTCGCACCTGAGGAAGGTGTTTCACTTGTGCGTGTAACTGGCACAGATCGACCACGTCCTCTCCCTGTAACAGGAGCTCCACCAGCAGCACCACGATCAGGGCCACATCCATTATTTGACGCTCTCCTCATTTCCTATGTGTTAAGGACTATGTGTCATTCATGCTGGGTGAGAGAAATATCTCTGTAAAATGACAACTTTGTATAAAAAAAATGGGAAAAGTTGTCTTTTACAGAGATATTTATCTCACCCAGCATGGGTATATGTAAAAAGACACCCCAAAACACATTGCCCTACTTCTCCTGAGTACGGCGATACCACATGTGTGACACTTTTTTGCAGCCTAGGTGCGCAAAGGGGCCCATATTCCAAAGAGTATCTTTACGATTTCACGGGCATTTTTTACGCATTTGGATTCCAAACTACTTCTCACGCTTTAGGTCCCCTAAAATGCCAGGGCAGTATAAATACCCCACAAGTGACCCCATTTTGGAAAGAAGACTGCCCAAGGTATTCCGTGAGGGGTATGGTGAGTTCATGTAAAATTTTATTTTTTGTCACAAGTTAGTAGAATATGAGACTTTGTAATAAAAAAATAAAAAAATAATCTTTTTCCGCTAACTTGTGACAAAAAATAAAAACTTCCATGAACTCACTATGCCCATGAGCGAATACCTTAGGGTGTCTACTTTCCGAAATGGGGTCATTTGTGGGGTGTTTCTACTGTCTGGGCATTGTAGAACCTCAGGAACCATGACAGGTGCTCAGAAAGTCAGAGCTGCTTCAAAATGTGGAAATTCACATTTTTGTACCATAGTTTGTAAACGCTATAACTTTTGTGCAAACCAATAAATATACACTTATTGCATTTTATTTTTTATCAAAGACATGTAGAACAATAAATTTTGAGAAAAATTTATATAGAAATGTAGTTTTGTTTGAAAAATTTTACAACAGAAAGAGAAAAATTTCGGTCAATTTTGATTAATAACAAAAAAAGTAAAAATGTCAGCAGCAATGAAATACCACCAAATGAAAGCTCTATTAGTGAGAAGAAAAGGAGGTAAAATCCATTTGGGTGGTAAGTTGTATGACTGCACAATAAACTGTAAAAGTAGTGTAGTGCAGAATTGTAAAAAGTGGTCTGGTCATTAAGGGGGTTTAAGCTAGGGGAGCTGAGGTGGTTAAATATCACCTGTCCCCGATAAGGGACAACTTTTGGAAGCTTTGGAATATGAAAAAGCATGAGACATGTGTCGGCGCTGTGTGTTTTTAAACACTCTGTATGTTAACAGCGTCAAAGTGTGTTTAACCACAACCATATATGACAGTGTCACTCAGACATTATTTACTACTGTTGTTAATGTGTTTTAGAGCTTGGGGAGAGGGGATGGGGAAGGAAAAAGAAAAAAAAATCGAAAAGAGTCCTAGGAGGCCTGAAGGGGTTATACAGGGCCTTCTAAAAAAATTTGCATATTGTGATAAAGTTCATTATTTTCTGTAATGTACTGATAAACATTAGACTTTCATATATTTTAGATTCATTACACACAACTGAAATAGTTCAAGCCTTTTCTTGTTTTAATATTGATGATTTTGGCATACAGCTCATGAAAACCCAAAATTCCTATCTCAAAAAATTTGCATATTTCAGCCGACCAATAAAAGAAAAGTGTTTTTAATACAAATAAAGTCAAGCTTCAAATAATTAAGTTCAGTTATGCACTCAATAATTGGTCGGGAATCCTTTTGCAGAAATGACTGCTTCAATGCGGCGTGGCATGGAGGCAATCAACCTGTGGCACTGCTGAGGTGTTATGGAGGCCCTGGATGCTTCGATAGCGGCCTTAAGCTCATCCAGAGTGTTGGGTCTTGCGTCTCTCAACTTTCTCTTCCCAATATCCCACAGATTCTCTATGGGGTTCAGGTCAGGAGAGTTGGCAGGCCAATTGAGCACAGTACTACCATGGTCAGTAAACCATTTACCAGTGGTTTTGGCACTGTGAGCAGGTGCCAGGTCGTGCTGAAAAATGAAATCTTCATCTCCATAAAGCTTTTCAGCAGATGGAAGCATGAAGTGCTCCAAAATCTCCTGATAGCTAGCTGCATTGACTCTGCCCTTGATAAAACACAGTGGACCAACACCAGCAGCTGACATGGCACCCCAGACCATCACTGACTGTGGGTACTTGACACTGGACTTCAGGCATTTTGGCATTTCCCTCTCCCCAGTCTTCCTCCAGACTCTGGCACCTTGATTTCCGAATGACATGCAAAATTTGCTTTCATCCGAAAAAAGTACTTTGGACCACTGAGCAACAGTCCAGTGCTGCTTCTCTTTAGCCCAGGTCAGGCGCTTCTGCCGCTGTTTCTGGTTCAAAAGTGGCTTGACTTGGGGAATGCGGCACCTGTAGCCCATTTCCTGCACACGCCTGTACACGGTGGCTCTGGATGTTTCTACTCCATCCTCAGTCCACTGCTTCCGCAGGTCCCCCAAGGTCTGGAATCGGTCCTTCTCCACAATCTTCCTCAGGGTCCGGTCACCTCTTCTCGTTGTGCAGCGTTTTCTGCCACACTTTTTCCTTCCCACAGACTTCCCGCTGAGGTGCCTTGATACAGCACTCTGGGAACAGCCTATTCGTTCAGAAATTTCTTTCTGTGTCTTACCCTCTTGCTTGAGGGTGTCAATGATGGCCTTCTGGACAGCAGTCAGGTCGGCAGTCTTACCCATGATTGTGGTTTTGAGTAATGAACCAGGCTGGGAGTTTTTAAAAGCCTCAGGAATCTTTTGCAGGTGTTTAGAGTTAATTAGTTGATTCAGATGATTAGGTTAATAGCTCGTTTAGAGAACCTTTTCATGATATGCAAATTTTTTGAGATAGGAATTTTGGGTTTTCATGAGCTGTATTTCAAAATCATCAATATTAAAACAAGAAAAGGCTTGAACTACTTCAGTTGTGTGTAATGAATCTAAAATATATGAAAGTCTAATGTTTATCAGTACATTACAGAAAATAATGATCTTTATCATAATATGCAAATTTTTTTAGAAGGACCTGTATACCAATTTTCAGAGCAACTGGAGCAACTTTAATTTTTATATATTTTTTTTATTTGGTGAACCTGATTCAAACCGAATCTTGGGTAATTTGCTCATTTCTGCGCTCATCTGTAGTCAGCTTAGGCTCAGTATGAGCTCACTGCTATACAGAATATTATATGAAGGCTCAGTTTTCCCTATAAAAAAATTGGAGCAATGTCTTTAAAGGGACACTGACAGGCCCAATAAGCATAATTATCTATATACAGTCAGGTCCATAAATATTGGGACATTGACACAATTCTAACATTTTTGGCTCGCTACACCACCACAATGGATTTGAAATGAAACAAACAAGATGTGCTTTACCTGCAGACTGACAGCTTTAATTTGACGGTATTTACATCCAAATCAGTTGAACGCTGTAGGAATTACAAAAGTTTACATATGTGCCTCCCACTTGTTAAGGGACCAAAAGTAATGGGACAATTGGCTTCTCAGCTGTTCCATGGCCAGGTGTGTGTTATTCCCTCATTATCCAAATTACAATGAGCAGATAAAAGGTCCAGACTTCATTTCAACTGTGCTATTTGTATTTGGAATCTGTTGCTGTCAACTTTCAAGATGAGATCCAAAGAGCTGTCACTATCAGTGAAGCAAGCCATCATTAGGCTGAAAAAACACAACAAACCCATCAGAGAGATAGAAAAAACATTAGGCCTGGCCAAAACAACTGTTTGGAACATTATTAAAAAGAAGGAACGCACCGGTGAGCTCAGCAACACCAAAAGACCCGGAAGACCACGGAAAACAACTGTGGTGGATGACCAAAGAATTCTTTCCCTGGTAAAGAAAACACCCTTCACAACAGTTGACCAGATCAAGAACACTCTCCAGGAGGTAGGTGTATGTGTGTCAAAGTCAACAATCAAGAGAATACTTCACCAGAGTGAATACAGAGGGTTCACCACAAGATGTAAACCATTGGTGAGCCTCAAAAACAGGAAGGCCAGATTAGAGTTTGCCAAACATCTATAAAAGCCTTCAGTTCTGGAACAACATCCTATGGACAGATGAGACCAAGATCAACTTGTACCAAAGTGATGGGAAGAGAAGAGTATGGAGAAGGAAAGGAACTGCTCATGATCCTAAGCATACCACCTCATCAGTGAAGCATGGTGGTGGTAGTGTCATGGCGTGGGCATGTATGGCTGCCAATGGAACTGGTTCTCTTGTATTTATTGATGATGTGACTGCTGAAAAAAGCAGCAGGATGAATTCTGAAGTGTTTCGGGCAATATTATCTGCTCATATTCAGCCAAATGCTTCAGAATTCATTGGACGGCGCTTCACAGTGCAGATGGACAATGACCCAAAGCATACTGCAAAAGCAACCAAAGAGTTTTTTAAGAGAAAGAAGTGGACTGTTATGCAATGGCCAAGTCAATCACCTGACCTGAATCCGATTGAGCATGCATTTCTTTTGCTGAAGACAAAACTGAAGGAAAAATGCCCCAAGAACAAGCAGGAACTGAAGAAAGTTGTAGTAGAGGCCTGGCAGAGCATCACCAGGGATAACACCCAGGCTGTAATTGACTGCAAAGGATTTGCAACCAAGTATTAAAAAGTGAAAGTTTTATTTATGATTATTATTCTGTCCCATTACTTTTGGTCCCTTAACAAGTGGGAGGCACATATGCAAACTGTTGTAATTCCTACACCGTTCACCTGATTTGGATGTAAATGCCCTCAAATTAAAGCTGACAGTCTGCAGTTACAGCACATCTTGTTCATTTCATTTCAAATCCATTGTGGTGGTGTATAGAGCCAAAAATGTTAGAATTGTGTTGATGTCCCAATATTTATGGACCTGACTGTATATGCATGCACAGGTCTTCTAATGTGTATTAATAACATATAAGTATAACCCCTGTCCACCTTATAAATACAGCAAACTCATGTTTTATAACCTGATGTAATCGATCTTCTTTCTGCCCAAGGGGTGGCGTTTCAGCTTCACTTGTGCCCAGCCAGCCGTGCCCCAACCGCCGTTTTGAAGCGCCGCCCAGCTCATCAATATTCACTTCGCTGGGCGGCTTCTGCTGTCCCCGACGTTCCGAGATCCCATAGCTTTCTATTGGGCATGCGCGGGATCTCGGAACGTCAGAATGGCAGAAAGAAGAGCGATTACATCAGGTTATAAAACATGAGTTTGCTGTATTTATAAGGTGGACAGGGGTTATACTTATATGTTTTTAATACACATTAGAAGACCTGTGCATGCATATATATAGATAATTATGCTTATTGGGCCTGTCAGTGTCCCTTTAAGTCTTTAAGTTAAAGGAAAACCACAGTCACAATGCAAATCAAAGTTTCCCTGTGGAGAAAAAGGTTGCAAGCTACTACAATTTCTTAAGCCATTAGCTTGATATAATATCAACCAAATTATCTGTCAGTGGGAAGTCTGGGATGTGCCATATTATCAGATTATTATTGCTTTATAATGCACTACTTGAAGGCGAATGGACAGTAAGCTGGATAGTGGTGGAGATATTTATTTTTAGTTGGCATTGTTTTTTTTAATACCTCATGATACATCTACAGTCTTTAGATGCATCATTATCCAGACTGCTCTACAACTGGTTGAATATGACATTCGGAATAATATTATTCCAGCTGTTATGGTTGTCTAGCTCTGTCCCTAGGTACAATACTGGATGGTGAAAGTGGCAATGGGGAATAGAGAATGCATCACTGGAATGATAGATGAAAATAGACAGAGCATGAGAAGGATACGGATGAAGAAGGGAGAGAGATGGCTACCAAAATAAGAGAAAGACCTGCACAAAGTCCTGCACACTTCACCGTTGCTGTTTTTCTGTACATGGTTAATAATTTACTAAATTAGAAAGATTATTATAGACCAGTGTTTCACTACTCCAGCCATCAAATGTCCTCAAATGTCCTAGATAACATACGTAAAGGGGTATTCTGGTCTTATGATATTGATGACCTATCCTCAAGATAGATCATCAATATCAGATCTGTCCAACTCTCGACACTCCCGGCAATCAACAGCTCAAACGGTACTATTGCAAGTGTTGCATCCTTTACAATGTTTACCTGTACCCCATCCACATTGTAGCTGGGGTTCCACGCAATTACAGCTTCCTTTCCCTTTGAAGTGAATGGAGCCAAAAGCTGTAATTACCCTCCATCACCAAGACAATGTAGATTCTAGGCTGATAAACGTTGGAGAGGACACAGCACACAAACAAGCATTGTGGCCTCTTCAAACAGATGGTCACTAGGGTTGTCGATCTGATATTTATGACCTATCCTGAGGATAGGTCATCAGTGTCATGAGACCAGAATATGCCTCTATATCATGATGTGTTTTGGGAACTTGAGAACTGGAGTTGAGAAACAATGGTGGAAGCCAAGGGAAGTCCACAGTACATCATATGCAGCTCTTTGATGTCCTAGTTAGGGCTCTTTCACACCTGCGTTCTTGTCTTCCGGCATAGAGTTCCGTCGTCGGGGCTCTATGCCGGAAGAATCCTGATCAGGATTATCCTAATGCATTCTGAATGGAGTGAAATCCGTTCAGGATGCATCAGGATGTCTTCAGTTCCGGAACGGAACGTTTTTTGGCCGGAGAAAATACCGCAGCATGCTGCGCTTTTTGCTCCGGCCAAAAATCACTTGCCGCAATGCCGGATCCGGAATTAATGCCCATTGAAAGCCATTGATCCGGATCCGGCCTTAAGCTAAACGTCGTTTCGGCGCATTGCCGGAGCCGACATTTAGCTTTTTCTGAATGGTTACCATGGCTGCCGGGACGCTAAAGTCCTGACATCCATGGTAAAGTGCAGCGGGGAGCGGGGGAGCAGCATACTTACCGTCCGTGCGGCTCCCCAGGCGCTCCAGAGTGACGTCAGGGCGCCCCAAGCGCATGGATCATGTGATCGCATGGACACGTCATCCATGTGCATGGGGCGGTCTGACGTCATTCTGGAGCGCCCCGGGAGCCGCACGGACTGTAAGTATACCGCTCCCCCGCTCCCCGCTCCTACTATGGCAACCAGGACTTTAATAGCGTCCTGGGTGCCATAGTAACACTGAAAGCATTTTGAAGACGGTTCCGTCTTCAAATGCTTTCAGTACACTTGCGTTTTTCCGGATCCGGAGTGTAATTCCGGCAAGTGGAGTACATGCCGGATCCGGACAACGCAAGTGTGAAAGAGGCCTTAGAGATGAGCAAATCGAAGTTGACGAAGTGGAATTCAATCCGAATTTCAGGAAAAATTTGATTTGCACCGAATCCGAATTTCCTCACGCTTCGTAGTAACCAATCGCATTTTTTTCTAAAATGGCTGCTGCACATGTGAGGACATGGAGCAAGGAACTCTGGGAAGGCGGGATCACACTTAATGCCATGCATGCAGCCAATCAGCAGCCAGTCAGCCCTGTGATGTCACAGCCCTATAAAAAGCCTCAGCCATCTTGGATTCTGCCATTTTCCAGTGTACTTAGTGCAGGGAGAGACGTCAGAAGGTGCTAGGGAGAGTGCTAGTAAAAACTTAATTGTGCTAAAAAAAAAAATATATACAACTGCAGGGAAAGATTATTCAAGGTGTAGGGAAAGGATAGGAATGAATCATTCCACAGCATTTATGTTGAACAGGGTTCAGTAAGGGAGATTACAGCCTGGGTAAGGCCTCATGCACACGACCGTTGTGTGCATCCGCGGCCTTGTTCCGTTTTCCGTTTTTTTTCGCGGACCCATTGACTTTCAGTCGGTCCGTGGAAAAATCGGAAAATGCACCGTTTGGCTTCCGCGTCCGTGATCCGTTTTTCCAGTCCGTGAAAAAAATATGACCTGTCCATTTTTTTCACGGAAAACGGTTCACGGACCCATTCAAGTCAATGGGTCCGTGAAAAATAACGGATGCACACAAGATAGTCATCCGCGTCCGTGATCCGTGTCCGTGATCCGTGTCCGTTTTTCCTATCATTTTCAATGCAAACTTGACTTTTTTTTCACTTTTCATGTCCGTGGATCCTCCAAAAATCAAGGAAGACCCACGGATGAAAAAACGGACACGGATCACGGAACAACGGAAACCGTTTTTGCGGACCGCAAAAAAAAACGTCCGTGTGCATGAGGCCTAATAGGAACAATCCTATTACACCTTGCTGCACTGATTGGGGACCCAAATTGCTATTATACAGCTCTGTAATTCCAGCAAACCGTTTTTGCTATTGGGGTGTTACAGCCATTAACAGGGTTTATTACAAGGAAATATTTTTATTTGCCGTTGTGCGGTGCAGTTTTATGTTGTAAAGCATTTTTTGGCCTGTATTAGTAGGAAAAAAGGGCTTATTAGGGGCTTATTATACAGCACTTTTTGTAGTGTAATAGTGGCAAAATAAAAATATATTTGCTGTTCAGCGGTGCAGTTATATGTTCTTAAACATTTTGTGGCGTGTATAAGTCGAAAAAGAAAAATATATTTGCCATTCGGCAGTGCAGTTTTATGTTATAAAGCCCTTTTTGTTGTGTAATAGTGGCAAAAGAAAAATATATTTGCCGTTCAGCGGTGCAGTTATATGTTATAAAGCCCTTTTTTGTGTGTATTAGTGTGAAAAAAGGGCTTATTAGATGTTGTGTGGTGAAGTGAGTACATTACAGACTTTTTTGGGGTGTTATAATTTCCTTTTTATTTATTTATTTGATCTAACAGTATGTCAGACAGAGAAGTGCCGGTTGTGTCTTAACCAGCAACCCAGCGGTTCTTGAATGGTTTACTCGATCTTCGACTTCGTCGCAAGTGACATCAGACATTCCCAGCCAAAAGTCAGTGGGTTTGACAGACACAAGCCTTAGTTGGCATGGCTTGGGAACAGGCCCTGGACCCTCACCTGTCCTCAACCTGCCTCTGTCCTTTTCTGTTCCCTCAGCCAGAGAAGTATTGTATGCTGTGGGCTTAGCTCCACTATACAGTGAGGACGAGCTACTAGAAGACAGTCAGCAGCTACTGGCAAGCCAAGATGTGGAGGAGACATCCGCTGATGTCACGGATGGTGATGCAGAAAACTAGAAGTCACAAATAAAGATCCGACTGATTTGATCCCAAACTAAGGAACAAGCCCTAGAGCTCTCACTGACTGCTCAGCCCGTGCAAATATCTCAATGATAGAAAATTGCATGTCCACGTACCTAGACTGAGTGACACCTGAAAACCCTATTATAGTGAGGGGACACAACCACCGGCTCCCTACACTTAATACGGAGGTAGTTAGGGTCACCTAGAATCAAGCCAACAGGAAAACACAAATAAAGGAATATACTTACCTGAGGAACCAGCAGTTGTAGCTTCTAGCAGTGAGCACAATCCAGAAAGTAGTATAAACCGCAAAGTGAGGCAGTATGGGAGGGGATATAAAGGAAGGCAATCACTGCTAATAGATGACAGCTGGGAGAGGGAGAAGAGATGTCAAAGCTAAACCAAAACAAAAGAACATCATGCAGGAGGTACTGAAGAACGTATGTCAGAACTTCTCAGAGATCTGGCGGTGACAGCTGATTCCTCCACTAGGTAGGCAAGTAGTGATTAGGAGAGTGGCGTGGTTGCTGGCTGGTGTTGTGAGCGGTCAAGCTCCTGACCCAGAGATGGTTGAGGAAGACATCAAAGATGTGCAGACAGTACTCAATGATGATGATGTAACTGATTGCACTTGGTAGTCGGGGCTTCATCATCATCAGGAGAAGAGGGTGGCCGCTTGCCCATGAGGCAGCAGTGGAGCTAGCAAGTCGTTAGCATGGCTGGGAGTCAGCAGGGTGGCAGCAGTGGGAGGTCGGGAGCCAAATGTGCCTAGGGTAGACCACCCGCTTCGCAGGAGCCTACCTGCCCGGGAAGTAGCGATGCACGGGTTCACGGAGGCAGCGGTCAGCAGTCAGTCAGTGAGTCAGTCAGTGCGGGGGTAAAATCACCTACTCAGAGTTTTATGTTAAGCCGCCGGAGGAGGTAAACATAGCCTTATGTAGAATCTGTGGGCAGATGGTGAAGAGTAGCCAGGGTGTCAATGTTGGCACTACGGCCCTGCATCAACATATGCAGCGTTACCATTAAGTGGCCTGGGAGAACCATTGCGCCGATGTAGAGGTCCAGCCTACCGCAGCAACCACTGCATCACCCAGTGGCACGCATCCGGTTTCTGGCAGTCAAGGCTCCACCACCTCAGCCGAAGGGAGCTGTCTGTCTTTCCCATCATCTGCTGGTCCTGATGCTCCTGCTCCTCGCCCTCCTACTTCTCGTCAGTCATTCCGTCAGCAATCTGTCACCGAAGCGATTGCCAAGAGACAACAGTATGTGTGCACTCCTCCAACGGCGCAGAAGCTGAACGTGCTCCTGTTCAAGTTGCTGGTGCTGCAGTCCCTTCCTTTCCAAGTGGTGGACTCTGCATCTTTCAGAGAACTGATGGCTTGTGCCGAGCCGAGGTGGAGAGTCCCAAGCCATTATTTCTTTGGCAAAAAGGCAGTACCAGCCCTGCACACACATGTAAAACAGAAAGTGGGCCAGTCCTTGAGCCTGTCGGTGTCTGCCAAAGTGCATGGCAGCGCCGACGTGTGGAGCTATAACTACGGTCAGGGGCAATATATGTCCTTTACGGCCCACTGGTTGAATGTGGTTCCTGCACAGCCACACCAGCAACTTCGCCAGGTGATGCCACTTCCACCTCCACGTTCTCACGCCGTTGGTCCTGCAACAATGTCTGCCTCTGTGTCCTCATCCTCAGCCTACACTGCAGGGACAATTCACAGTGCCCCTGCACCATACCACATGTGCAGAGCACAGTGTCACGCTGTTCTACACCTCGTTTGCCTGTTCGAACTGAGTCACACAGGGGAGGAACTGCTCCATATCCTTCATCAAGAAATCGAATCCAGGCTTTCTCTGTGACAACTCGAAATTGGAACCATGGTGACCGACAACGGGAAGAACATGGTGTCGGCGCTGCGTCAAGGAGGGCTGAACCATGCGCCCTGCATGGCACACATTTTTAATATGGTTGTCAAGTGGTTCCTGAAGTCTTCCACCCATGTGCAAGACATCCTAAAAATGGGCAGGTAACTTTGCATGCACTTCAGCCACTCGTACACCGCAAAGCACACCCTCCTTGAGCTGCAGTGGCAGAACAACATCCCCCAACATAGGCTGATATGCAACATATCTACCTGTTGGAATGCCAATCTCCATATGTTGGGCCGACTATACGAACAGAGAAAAGCCATAAACGATTTCTTGATGATCCAAGTGGACAGGATTAGTCCCCTGTGTAACTTCGATGTCAGACAGTGGCAGCTCATGTGTGACACCTGCCATTTTCTCAGGCCCTTTGAGGCCACGTTATTTTTCAGTCGCCAGGACTACGGGATGAACAACGTCATTCCACTGCTTCATATCCTGGAACAGATGCTGGCAAATCTGGCTGGTCAGGGGACTGGAGACATGGCTAGATCTCATGGCCACATAAGCCCTGTGGAGGCTGAACTGGAGGAGGAGGACATTGGAGGACAAGCAATTTGTAGAGAAATGGGTGGTTTTTCTACACAGGTGACAGGAGAGGAGGAGCAGGAGCAGCCAGAGGAGCTCCAGAGCAATGAGGAAGACGAGGCAGAGGACCCAGACACACTGTGACAGTATGCAGTGGAGATGGAGGCAGGGAGTCCCTCCAAGTCACTTCCGCAAATGGCTCGGTGCATGCTCACTTTCTTGCGTAGTGACAGCCGAATTGTCAGCATTCGGCAGAGGGATGACTTCTGGATCTCCACCTTGTTGGACCCTCGCTACTGGTCCAAAATGGGGGTCTTTTTTACACCCGCTGAGAGGGAGGACAAACTGAAATACTATTGAGACATCCTATGTAGTCAGTTGGCCGCTGCCTATCTTCGCCATAGTCCATCCTCTCGCAGTTCTGACCAGGGGGGCCCTCTGGACTTATGTTCCACTGTGATGGCTGCTGGGGAGGGGTGGGGTGGCAGGAGCAGTACCAGCTCCATCAGCAGCAGCCTGAGTCTAGAATCGCTGATGAGCAGCTTTCTTCACCTGCCTGGTGAAGAATCTACTCACCAGCAGCAGCTAGACCTGGAGCAGGACCTGAACCAGCAGGTGGTGGCATACTTGGACAGCACCCTGCCATCCCACATTGAAGATCCGCTGGACTACTGGGCAGTCAAACTGCATTTGTGGCCGCAACTGACAGTTTGCTCTGGAAAAGCTGTACTGCCCGGCCAGTAGTGTTGCATCAGAGCGGGTGTTTAGTGAGGGGGCCATAGTTACCCCAAGAAGAACTCACCTGTCCACCCAAAATTTGGAGAGACTGACCTTTGTCAAGATTAATCAGTCATGGATCAGCCCGGATTTCCACCAATGCCTGATGCATCAGACTCAATCATCCATAGTGCCACACCAACACTTTGACAAAAGAGACCGGTTTCTTCTGACTACCTGCCTCAGCTAATATTCTGATGCTGCCACCCGCCTGATGCCACACATCTGATGCCAAGTACTCCTTCTTACACTTACTATCATCAGCGGGTATTCTTATTGCCACCCACCCCCCCACTCTGTCACCAGGTAACTCTGTGGTCTCCTCATGCTGCTGCCACCTCCACATTATGTCACCCTGCCACTTTGTGGCCTCCTGATTCTGCTGCCACCTCCACACTATCTCACCTTGCCACTCTGTTGTCTCCTCATGCTGCTGCCACCTCCACACTGTGTCACCTTGCCACTCTGTTGTCTCCTCATGCTGCTGCCACCTCCACACTATGTCACCTTGCCACTCTGTGGTCTCCTTATGCTGCTGTCACCTCGACATCATGTCACTTTGCCACTCTGTGGCCTCCTGATGCTGCTGCCACCTCCACACTGTCATTGTGCCAATCTTTAGCCTCCTGATGCTGCTACTGCCACCTCCACACTGTTATTGTACCACTATGTGGCCTCCTCATGCTGCTTTCACCTCACCATTATGTCATAGGGCCACTCTGTGGACTTTTCATGCTGTTCCCACCCTCCCCACTTCATGACTGGGCCACTATTTTGCCTTTCGACCTGGCTGACATCATCATTTATTTGACCCTTCCTCTGATATGTCAGAAGGAAGGAAAAATGAGACGCACAACGGATCCTGTCTGTGTAGCAGCTGTAAGGCCTGTATGGTCCCATCAGAATTGGCTTTTGATTTGGTAGGCAAAAGCAAGAGTGGGTACAAAACACATAAGACATGCAAATATTCCATTCACGTGTCATCTCTGTTTTGGATCTACTCCTGTTTTTTTTTGGGCATTAGCAATGCTGATGGATTTCTGACCAATTGCTGACCGAGTGAAGGCGGATGCTCAACAGACAGGATCCATTTTTTGTGGGTTATTGTTCATATGGATCAGAGGAAGGGCAAAATAATCATTGACGTTAACACAAACTTACTGCTGACACCCTCTCCACTCTGTCGGGGGGCTCTACTTGTATAAGCGTTTAGTAGAACAGGTTCTGTATACATCTATGTGGAATCAGCTGGCGACGGTGTAAAAGGAGTGTGCTTCTTCTTGACGCTAACATCGACCTGTAAGTCTGAGTTCATACTTGAGTTATTTGATCAGTTTTGGCCCCATGACTGCCCAAAAAAGTGAGGTGTGCAGTGATTCTAAGAGCGACGCCTGTCATCTACTTGTCATACGGACTCACAGTATTATTTCACTACGACAGCAGACTCCCTATGCGTGTTACTGCAAGGTACAGTGTTTTTCACCACTATACAGGCTCTCTGCAGCCAGGAAATAGCAGTTTTTTTACACAATTCGCTGCAAATAAATTCAGAAGAAACCAACTTTTTTCAGAAAATTCGGCGAACTGGTCGAATCAAATTTTTGAAAAATTTGCTCATCTCTAGTCCTAATTTCTCTTAAAACCCATAATATCGAGGAGTCCAGGACTCATTTTGAGATTACGATCACTTTCCTGGAACACCACACATCGGCTCTAATAGAAGGGATCAATCATGGATTCATTTTGCTTTTTGGAACTCTCTATTGCTAGCCTTTGAATTTATAGATTGGCTCAAGAATAAACCTTTACTTTATTGTGAAATCTGAGTGTAAGCTCCTTTAAGTGGAGTTGACCACTGCAGAACCACTCTGTAGCAAAATTGCATGAAGGTGCCCAGGAGTGTGATGTGTACAATGTGCCAGTTGTCTACTTTTAGAAAATAAAATGGTATGGGCGAAGCATACCATGCGTTTACCATGAATTTTATAATTCAAGTTTTATATCTGTATGTCATTAATGACATTTGTCCCAAATCCTCTGGCAGTGAAAGAGTCAATTGCAATCTTTATATCAATCCATATTTTCATATATTTTGTAGTATTTATAATTTAGGTACAATTTACGACAAATAAAAAAAAAAATATTCATTTAAGAATATGGGAAGATTTAAAAATTGCTCCTAAATTACCTTTGGAAAATGTTTGCCGCTCAGTCAGCATTACTCGAGTCTGTGTCAGTCAATAGGTTCTGTTTAAAATAACCTTTTATGGATATCCCTGATGGATTTTCAATTATTAATGTCTGACCAAGACTTTTTGTTCAGCAGTTTATAATGCACATGAGAGTACAACTTAGGAAACCGTACATGAACCATGGTCAGCTGCTGGCAGTCTATTCAAAGCTAAAAAGACAAGAAATGTTCTCATATCATGTGCTTTCACCAACAGATCCTAAAGACTACCCGATGCAAACTCTATGAGGACAAACCTAAATGTTCAGTCATTGGCCCACAACCAACTTAAGCAGGGAGGAATCATGACTTTAGATGGGAAAAATGACGAATATTCTAAAAAACTAATATATAGCACTATATCGAATATATTGGTTTTTCGAATATTCGTAATATTCTAAAGCAAGAATATATAGCAATATAGTTAATATTCCAGAATCATGATAATATATCTACAGGCGGGCATTTATCAAGACCACTATTGTAATTGCCGTTCTTGATTCTCAATTCCCTCTGTGGTGGCAGAGAATGCAACAAATTTATGTTGAGGCACAGGGCTCTCATCAATTTGTAGCAGCCTTCAGCAGGCCGTGCGACACACTTAAATGTATGGCAGCTGCCATAGGTCTCTATCTTTATTCATTGGCGTGACTAAGGGCAGATGTGTATGTCCTTCTGGCCCACCTCCTCCACTCCCTTGCAAAGCCCTCTTTTCATGTCACTTCTGAAAAGTGGCATCAGGGACAGAAAGTCGCAAATTTCACCACATATACAGTGTGCAACGACATTTGCGACTTTTTTACACAAGAATTCTGGTGTAAAAGCCATAGTAAATATCCCCCCCCCACAATGTGTATACTATGTATAGTCTGACAAAATACTAGGTTTAGGACGTAAGTTGTTCCTTCTTCTAGGACCTCACAGGAAGTGAGCAAGATCCCAATGCCCAGGTGCATGCAACTATAGTCCTGCCTACCCAGAATTCATTGTGCTTGTGTGACGTAAGCACAGGCAAAGGCAGAGGGATGATTAGGTAACCACATGGCAGAGTATGGTTGCTCAAAATCAAGTATCTAATACAAGATCAATTCAGATTAATGTTGGACCTGTAACTGCTTTTGATAAATTTGATCAGTTCTGATGTCCAAACAACATGTCTGCTACATGATACACAGGATAAAAACAGAACAAATATCAAAAAGAGCATTTATGGATATAAAATATTGGTAGAAATTTAATACAAAATGAAAATAGTTTTAAGGTTATAAAATAAAAATAATTGTGCTAACATTAGTCCAAAGTAAATTGTAAAAAAAAAATATCTTTTTTGTTTTTATAATTTTTTTATGGGTATTAAATACACTGCTAAATGCAACAGAATTCAAGCTCGATTTACTTAACAAAGCTGGTTTAGGCCTCATGCACACGGGCGTTGTTTTGGTCTGCATCAAGCCGCAGTTTTGGCGGCTCGGATGTGGACCCATTCACTTCAATGGGGCCGCAAAAGATGCGGACAGCACACCGTGCGCTGTCCGCATCCGTTGCTCCGTTCGGTGGAACGCGAAAAAAATATAACCTGTCCTATTCTTGTCTGCGCTTTGCTAAAAATGGAACGGTCGAGTGCATGTTGCCTTACTTTCACTTTTCTTGCCTCATTAGACAACAGGATGTGGCTTAGAAGAAAAAAGTCATGGCTTCAAATAAGCCAACCAATAGGTTGTATAACCCCTTCAGGAACCTGTAATTTTCCATTTTTTGCATTTCCGTTTTTCATTCCCTGTCTTCCCAGAGCCATAACTTTTTTATTTTTCCGTTCACATAGCAGTATAAAGACTTGTTTCAAAAAGGATGGAACTGAAAAAAAACAAAAAAAAAAACAACCGCAATGGTTTTATAGGTTTTGTTTTTAACGTGTTCCCTTTTCAGTTAAACTGACCTGTTACCTTAATTCTTCATATCAGTATGATTGCGGCGATACCATCGTTTTTCTAGTGTTTTAATACTGAAAAAAATAAAATGAAATTATACCTCCAGTTCTTTAGTAGAGCAGAATTACATAATAACCAGATAGTGTCCAAAAAGATATACGAAGCATGAAACAGATAGACAGACAACACATATAGAATAATAAAATCACTGATAGATGGCAGAAAACTGGACGAGGATGACAATGGATGAGTAAAATTGAGTCTGGCAATAGAACAGACATCAAATGGCAATGGTGTACAGGTCATAAGTGAATAAATGTAGGTAAGAAGAATAAAACCTAACAGAAACTGACTGAACTCCAGCAAGACAGTAGAAATTCAAAAGCTGAACCCTCAACCAACACAACCAAATTCATGTAAAACAAAGGCATTTGAGAGAGAAACAGGGAAAAGATTCCTGTTGCCTATAACATAAAGAGAGTTGTATAGTCTCAATGCTTTTGCAGTAAAGAATCCTGTTCTTTGCTGATGACGAAACATTTTAATAATTCAGCATATGTTTATATCCCTACTGAATCAATATAATATCAATAAAAATACACTATGAAAAAAAAAAACAGATATGAATCCAGAAGAAAGGTAAAAAGCTTGAGGTATGAGCCAATCTGCCCTAAGAGAAAGCTTTCTGTGTTGGACTGAAATCCTTGGTCAGTTGTTGAAGAGCTTGTCTAACTCAGGAAACGGAGATCCCGGGAGCTAAAACCTGTCACAGGGCTTATAAGAGATCCAAGTTTCTACCTTGACATAATGTGGCATAATTTTATTTTATAGTGCCCTATTTACATTTTTATAGGACTCACAGTAAACCTATTGAGTTATCTTAAAGGATAACTGTCACACTTAGACCCTAATTTCAATTTTCCTATATGTAGCTACTAATAACATGATATTCCAGAATCAGTTACTATTAGACTGACTTACCCCATATTTAATAAGATTCAGCCCTTCGCAACCAGTCTGCATAAAACTGCAATTTCACTATTCAGTTAAGATGGCTGCCACTGCCCTCACCCTGAGGCTAATCCCACCTGCCCTCACTAGCCAGTAACAATAGCCCCCCAAAAGTGTCAGTAACCAGAGCCCTGCCCCTAAAGGGTTAATCTCCTGCAGCACAAAGGGGTCCTCTTACCACATGTTCCTTTCATTTATACACTGAGCAGATGGCAGATCTCCCTTCCCTGTTGTGCGCTGCTTCAACTCTGCATTCTCCAGCTCTGCTGAGTGAGGGAGCGTCTGCCAAGTGCAGGGAGAGGGAGAAGTGCACACAGCCCAGGCACTGTTATCAGCTGCTGGGGAGGACTTGGCTTTAATCATTTACTTACAGTCCCTGGCTGTCAGTAATCTGACCCTGCACGCTGCGTGCTTCTGCGTCCTCTGTCCTTCAACAGATAGATGGAACATGCCTAGAAACCCTATTTTAAGCACAGGTAAAAGTAGGCACTACAGGGAACAAAACTGTGGAATTAAGGGGTAATTGAATACACAGTGAAAAGTTGAAATAGGGCCACCAAGGTGATATTAATCACCACAATCCAATACTCCAAAAAAAATAAAAAATACGACAGTTATCCTTTAAAGAAACACTCCAGAAAAATAGATACACTGTGTGCCCGAAGTGAGGAGTCAGTGCATGATTCAAGAGATTCAGGCAATACCAAAGATCTGCAGTAGGCACATTATACTGTATATTTAGTTTCTCATACTACTAAGAAAAGTTTCTTTCTTTTGCATGGAGTGTTCTTTTAACTGAAAAGGTAATCCAAGTGCACTATATGAATAAGCAAATAGTAAATCCAGCTGCTGGCTTTGAGGATGGTGTACTGCTTCTCATTGAAGAGATACAGCAGTGTATGAAGACTTAGGCTACATGCACACGACAGTGAAAAAACGGAAGTGTGATGCGCGTTTTTTTAAAGTCCATTTAAAGAGCAATGGGCGTCTATGAGGTTATTTACACAGCAGTTTTTTTGACGACCAGTGAAAAACAGACTTCAAAAAATAGAACATGTTCTATCTTGTCCTTTTTTCACTGACCGACTGCCCCCTAACAATTGAATGGGTCCGTTTTTAACGTATGTTTCTCAGAAAAGCATCAGACAAAAAAAAAGTCTGATAAAAATGGACAGTTTTGCTAATTATCTAATATCAGCCAAACCAGAAACAGCCATCCATAGACAGCAATATTGGGGTTCCTGCCCCTCATTATTACATAACAGGGTACTTGCTGGGCAGATGAGAAGCCTTAGCTGCAGCTCAGGGGTGAACTCCTCAATAAGGGATACTTTTTTCTTAAAGAGAATATGTCACCTATAATTAGACAGGATCTACAGTTGCAAGAAAAAGTATGTGAACCCTTTGGAATGATATAGATTTCTGGACAAATTAGTCATAAAATGTGATCTGATCTTCCTCTAAGTCACAATAAACAAACACACAAAGAATTAAATGTTACCATGTTTTTATTGAACACACCATATAAACATTCACAGTGCAGGTGGAAAAAGTATGTGAACCCTTGGATTTAATAACTGGTTGAACCTCCTTTGGCATCAATAACTTCAACCAAACGTTTCCTGTAGTTGCAGATCAGACGTGCACAACGGTCAGGAGTAATTCTTGACCATTCCTCGTTACAGAACTGTTTCAGTTCAGCAATATTCTTGGGATGTCTGGTGTGAATCGCTTTCTTGAGGTCATGCCACAGCATCTCAATCGGGTTGAGGTCAGGACTCTGACTGGGCCACTCCAGAAGGTGTATTTTCTTCTGTTTATGACATTATGTTGTTGATTTACTTCTATGCTTTGGGTTGTTGTCCTGTTGCAACATCCACCCTCTGTTGAGCTTCAGCTGGTGGACAGATGGCCTTAAGTTCTCCTGCAAAATGTCTTGATAAACTTGGGAATTGATTTTTCCATCGATGATAGCAATCTGTCCAGGCCCTGATGCAGCAAAGCAGCCCCAAACTATGATGCCCCCACAACCATACTTCACAGTTGGAATGAGGTTTTGATGTTGTGTGCTGTGCCTCTTTTTTCCACACATGGTGTTTTGTGTTTCTTCCAAACAACTCAACTTTGGTTTCATCTGTCCACAGAATATTGTGCCAGTACTGCTGTGGAACATCCAGGTGCTCTTTGAAAACTGTAAACGTGCACCAATGTTTTTTTTTTGGACAGCAGTGGCTTCCTCTGTGGTATCCTCCCATGAAATCCATTCTTGGTTAGTGTTTTACGTATTGTAGATTCGCTAACAGGGATGTTAGCATATGCCAGAGACATTTGTAAGTCTTTAGCTGACACTCTAGGATTCTTCTTCACCTCATTGAGCAGTCTGCGCTGTGCTCTTGCAGTCATCTTTACAGGATGGCCACTCCTAGTGAGATTAGCAGCAGTGCTGAACTTTCTCCATTTATAGACAATTTGTCTTACCGTGGACTGATGAACAGCAAGGCTTTTGGAGATACTTTTATAACCCTTTCCAGCTTTGTGTAAGTGAACAATTCTTAATCGTAGGTCTTCTGAGAGCTCTTTTGTGCGAGGCATCATTTGCATCAGGCAATGCTTCTTGTGAAAAGCAAACCCAGAATTGGTGTGTTTTTTTTATAGGGCAGGACAGCTGTAACCAACTCCTCCAATCTCATCTCATTGATTGGACTCCATTTGGCTGACACCTCACTCCAATTAGATCTTGGAGATGTCATTAGTCTAGGGGTTCACATACTTTTTCCACCTACACTGTGAATGTTTACATGGTGTGTTCAATAAAAACATGGTAACATTTAATTATTTGTGTGTTATTAGTTTAAGCAGACTTTGATTGTCTATTGTTGTGACTTAGATGAAGATCAGATCCCAGTTTATGACCAATTTGTGCAGAAATCTATAACATTCCAAAGGGTTCACATACTTTTTCTTGCAACTGTAGACCATTTTTTTCTAATGTATTTTATTTTCTGGTTGTACATTTTTTTTATATTCCTGAACATGATTATGCGGGCAGCCATCTTGTCGGAGCTGTTAAATGCACATAAAGATTAGAAAGTTTTCTAGGCATGCTCTGTGACCAGTGCAGAGAATAGGAGGGAGTAGATAAGCTGTGATATCACCTATTGTGAATGGTGGATCCCGTGTTATCTATACATATGCCATTCTAATCCTGCCTGTAATGATAAGGAGATGACTGCCAAAAAGTGATCGGTACAGACCAAGCTTTGTGGTCAGTGTGAAAAGGCACGATTTTAGGATTTTTTATGTATATAGATAGTCACACGGAAAAATTAAAAATAGCCACAAAAAACTCTTTAAAAGTATGTTTAATATAAAAACTTAATTTAAACAATAGGTTATTTTCTAATGCCACTTGACCTTTAGTGACTACCCACTCTGTACTAAGGAGGAGCAAGAACCCCAAAACACTCCTGTCTACAGATGATTGTCTTTGGTTTGGCTGGTATAATTTAATTTGTATACTTTTTTTTTTTTCTCTTGGAGCATTGCCTGAAAAATAAGTCCCCATACTCTGTTGTGTCTTTTCAATGGGAAACAGTACAAACCCCTTCTGAGCTGCTTCTCATCCAAACAAAGAGTACCTTGTTCTGTACTAATGAGGGACACGTACTCCAAAACACTTTTGTCTTCAGATGAGCATCTGTGGTTTGACCAGTAGTAAAAAAAAAAAAAAAAAGTCTAATAATGTATTTTACTTTCCCTTTCTCATGCACGAACAGCAAATGTACGTTTCATTAAATTGTGTATTTTATATTAATTGTGCCAGTTCTAGATTTCGCTTTTGAAGTCTTTTATGTCTACATTAAAAATTAAACCAGTAAAGTAAACATTTCCCAAGGCTCTTTACAATGGGGAAATAATGATCACAGTTGACTGCACCGCATGCTAGCCAGATATAAATGGCAATGTCACTAGAATATGCTGATCAAGTGGAAAGTGATCTTCAAATTCTATGGAACTAAGTAATATCTAATTATTTTCAAGTATGGAAAAGTTTGCAAGTGCATATCCAGTTAAATACCTTTACCCTTTAATTCAGTGTTTCAAATTAAATTACTGTGCAGTCAGTTATAGACTGATTTTTCCTTCTTTCTGTTCAAACAATGTGTAATTGGAAAATATAAATTTTGCTTATATGCTTCAATTGGTGGCTGAAATAATTTGAAATCCATCAATTGCAAAAAGAGTATATGGTGTGCAAAGGGGAATGTTAATGCAAACATTTCAGCTGCATTTGACATTTAGGTGGATCTATGTGAATGTTCACCATATAATTTTTTTATAAAATTGCTTCAAAATTGTATGCTGTTCTATATCACAATACCTCAATCAGAGCTCCATTTTTCTAATACACAGCTCCAAATCACCTTCATAACCAGAGTCAAAAGAATCAATTATGTCTCTCTCCAGCCCCCAATGAGGGGAACATATTGCATACATAATGTAGGTTGTCTTGCACTCTCTCTATGCTCATCCACTGGGTGACTCACCATATGACTGTAGCATAGTATGCTGTGTTCTTGAATCTGCTGTGCTAGAACTGGTGAACTGATACTGCCTAATCACTGGTCAAGTTCTCTTTTCCTGCAAGCCATGAATCGTCAGAACTCTCTAAAATCCACCATGCTTTTTTGCTTTGCCTGGCAAAACACACCTCACACAAAATTTTACTCAACTCTAAATATAGATTGTGTTACAGTGGTGGAGGGTCACCGTTCAATTTAACTGGTGGGCCAGACCTGCCTTCCACTGACATCCTTTGGTTGGGCCTGGCCACTGGTCTTGCTCTGCTCCCTCATGCAAACTGCAGCCTGCTTGCTGGCTAGACCTCACCCCTTTCTACCCATAGGGCATGCACACATACTCCCTCAGACTCTTAAAAGGCCAGCACACACATACATATTGTCACGAGGGTGTCAAGAACCACGCCTGACTCCGTTATACCCGGGGTCAGGAAGTCGCAGCGGTTGGCTGCGCGCTCTATGTAAGATAGGGCTGTTTCCTTATGGTAGCTTTCTGGGTTTGCTTTGCCTTGTCCAGCACTCCCAACCTCCTTATATTCCCCTCTCACACTTCTCTGGTTGCCAGATATAGAGCTTCCTGCCTGGACTTCTATTCTGACCCTCTGGAGCTGTGTTGCTGCGTTCTCTGGTTGTTGGTCCAGAACGCTACCCTCCGGATCCCTGTTGGACCTTTGTGGTCTGCTGTGGTCGCCCACCTGGGTGTATGTGTTTGTCTGTATTGTCTGTCCTCTCCCTGGTGTTTCCCTCTTAGTGTCAGTGGTGCGGACTAGCGATCACACCGGCCCGTTCACTATCTAGGGCTCATTTTAGGGAAAGCCAGGGTTTAGGCACGTGATCGCCGCACGGGTGAGAAACCCGTCTAGGGACGTCAGGGCAGTCAGGTGCCAGCCGCAAGGTGAGTCAGGGGTCACCACCTTTCCCTATCCCTTGGGCAGGGCTTTCCCTTTTCCCTCCCTGTGCGTGACGCCGGTCATTACACATATTCACCAGCAAATGGCCTGGCTACCCTCGGCACTTAAGGTACCTTCCCCTATGGGAGGGTGCCTGAGCAATAGGTGTTTTAGCTTGCTAAATTTCTGCTAGGTGTGCTATATCTTGTTGGCTGCCTGTGTACTGACCTCTGCCTGTTTACCCTTATTTGATCCTATGCTGCCTGACCTCGGGCCTATCATATTGCACAAACAGATAACTGGAGGTAATTGTTGGCAAAGTGTGAATAAACATTCTCACAACAGTTGTCACAGTTCAGACTTTTCATGGACTTGCAGATTTTGCACAG
This sequence comes from Bufo bufo, assembly GCF_905171765.1. Lineage (NCBI taxonomy): Eukaryota > Metazoa > Chordata > Amphibia > Anura > Bufonidae > Bufo > Bufo bufo. Next base: position 65,181,586 of record NC_053392.1, read on the forward strand.
TTTTGCAATTTCGACAATTCTTTTAGTCCACGTGTTGCAAAAGTAGTAAACAGGCCTAGTTGGTTTATCTCTAAGTTAACCTTCTTACATCTGTACTTTCCACTCAAACCCAAGCTTCCAGACATAGGGGGTGGAACACTTTTCTTGCCGCTGCCTTCTCCCTTTAAGGGCTCATTCAGATGACCATATGAATGGGTCCTCATCTGTTCTTTCATTTTAACTAGATTTGAAGCCATGCTTAGTGGGATAGCGGCGATCCCTGTATGAAGTGGGGTGTGTCACTGTTGACCAATCAGGGGAGGGAGGTGTGTACTGTGGGAATGATTATGAGTTACTTCTGACCAATTAGAAAAGGAGGGTTGGAGGAAGAGTTGTAGGAAATTTATAAATGAAGGAGTCCGGTGAAAGAAATGAATTGGAGTAAAAGTTTTCTAATTAAAAGAAGCAATTCATTGGGAAAGTTATCTATTCAAGTCGTGAATGGGGATTGTTACTTCGCTGGTTATGAATATGTTTTAACCTTTTATGTGTGAGTTATAGGTTATGGGGGAGGGGTATGAGGGTATTTAATGCTTGTGGGTAAAATGTGGGATAGGCCTCTGACGAAGCTTGGAGCGAAACCAGGGTCGGGCAGGATCGTGAAGATTGCTCGTTTTATTGCTTTTTACCGTCTTGTGTTTGTGAGTATAATAAATCCTTTTTATACAGATTTTTCAAGCGGTGCTTCACTATTGGAGCGATTTAAATGTTTTATATAGCGGTGGTGAAAATAAGATAAGAAGAAAAAGAAATAAGAAGCAAAGCCTTGGAGGTTGTGTGATGTACAGCTATGTGAATAGGATTGCTGGTGACACACAGTACTTCACTATTGGCGTATTTTCTGACATCCCACAGGAACCTTTGGATTGGTGATAGTGGGATCTGATAAATTGCCTATGTTTCTAAAATTGGATGGGTCGAGCTTGAAGAGGTTTTCATTCTTCTGGATAGGAAACGCGCGGTCCCAGATAACGCATGAGCACACTGTGTGCTGTCCACATCTGTAGTTCCGTTTCACTGCCCCACAAAATAGATATAGCATGTCCTATTCGCAGACAAGAATAGGCATTTCTATCATAGTGCCAGCCATGTACAGTCCACAAAATGCAGAACGCACACGGCCTACATCCATGTTTTGCGGGTCCACAATTTGCAGACCGCAAAACACGACTGCCATCTAAATGAGCCCTAACTCACAATGCGGCATTACAAATTTCCAACTGTGGAGTGTAGTCCTTAGAAAATTCAATGTTTTGCTCCAAAAGTACGTCGAGGCTCATGAAGTCTTACATCTCCTGGACAAATTTGCTGTTGAGTGCAAAAGTTTCACACAAGTTCTTCCCACGGTCTCTTTTGCTCACGCATTTTCTCAAAATTAGTATGCTCTAATACAGATGTAGCAGGGTTAGCACTCAAACTCTTAACTCAAATTTTTTAAATCATTGTGTTATCTTGAAACAAAAGCCATTGAAAAGCAATTGATGGTGTTTGCTTAGTTTAGATAACACATCTCAGAAATCTCAGAAAGCATGAGTGTTAACTCTACTATATCGGTATGTCTCTTTTGCATCTTCAGAGGCTTGTTCACGTTCTAACACTGGCTTCCTGTTCCCTAAGGCTGTACTCTCTGCTACTCTTCTCTTGACTGTCTTACTCTATGCTGCCCCTACTCCTTAGTCTACTCCTACCTATGGGGAAGGTGGTACAGCCCCATCTAACAAGACAGACATAGATATGAGACAGACCAAATTCGGCATCTGCATGATCAGTCTTATTGGTGAGAAATCTGTACTTGTAAACCCAGTTAAGGGCATAAATTTGCTAATCCAGCATTGCATCAAACAACATACACCTAAAATAATCCAAACATGAATGAAACACCAGCATATATTTAGTATTTATTATTAGAGGCTGTCGATAATCTGTGACTACATTTTTATTGACTATTATAAAATCTCTAGTAATCTGCAAAAATCTGCCCGTTCAATGAGTCATATCAGACTATCACGTCTTTACCTCCTATTACATTGGTTCAGGACAAAGCTTCCTCGTCTCGTCCTGATCTGCCGACATATCTATGTTTGTCAGTCTATTGAATGCAGTTATAAAGCACCCAATGAATATTTATTTCTAGCAAGCGTTCTTGCTCCTTCTCATTTAGCTGATATGTGCTATACAAATGATTAGCAGAAGAAGCAATATACTCCTAATGCCGTGCTTTGCAACTCATTTACTTTGGAGTCATGTATGTTAAAAGTTGTTAATGATCCATTCAACGGTAATATCACAGGAGGCAAAAGAAAGAAACAAATAAACAAGTTTTCCAATGGATTTCACATCCTTTCCCACACGTTCCACTTGTTTACCCATGTTCTGGTAACAAAGGGAAGACTCTGCATATTAATTACAATTGGTGCATGCATTATACGGGTTGAAGTTAAAGGGATTGGCCAATTTCTGGCTACTGTTGATCAATGTGCATTTGAGATGACTATATGGCACTTATTAAGATAGCCTTTGTTGATATTCTGCACCATTTTCTATATTTCATAAGGTATGCCCCTTTATTCGGCAAATCTTTTGTGCTGTCAACATGGAGGTCATGTCCATAAAATGGCTGCTGATGGAGGGTCATGTGACCACATGTCACTCGCTCCTCTCCATTCAAATATTTATTGCAGGTTGAGTATTAGAATGGAATGATGTGTCTGGTCCCTCTATCAGTGGCTATTTTATGGACATGACCGCTATGTAGACAGCCAACAAGATTTGGCCAACAAGGGAAAATGGCGTATGAAATATAGCAAAAGGCACAGAATATCAAGAAAGGCTATATTAATTAATTAAGTGCCATATGGTCTCTTACATTGACATTGGTCAACAGTAGCCAGAAAGTGGACAACCCTTTAATTGGGGTGGTTCATCCTAGGAGCCATACAACCCAATGCTCTGAACCTCTGCCAAATTTTAAAAAATTACTCACCTGTCCGTAGTTACATATGTTAGAACAGCACATCACTAGCAGAGCCATTCTACTGAGACCAGAGCCATTCATGAGACCAAGCTTCTTCTGCTCTTGCTTGAGCCAGAAGCGGATTAGAATTGCGCAGCGACAATGGAATGGCAGGACTGCAGACAAATAGGTCTTTTTAAAAAAAAAATTAGCACACCTTAAGAACATTGGGTTGGTCAGCTCATTGGCCGGACAACCCCTTAGGTTGTTGACTTTTGATTAGTTATTATGTACTGTACATGTCTGTATTACAGATACATTTTGTAGAGCATCTTCAAAGAGTTGCCATTATAGATGAGTGAAGTTTTTAAAAATTTGATTCGGCAGCCTCGCCGAAGTTTGCCAAGAAAATAGATTCGTTATGAATGAATTTGTTATGAATTGCTATAGATCAAGTATACCCAGTCCACTATGCCTTTATGGCCAAACAGAGCGGTCATGCTGTGGGCGGGTTGCCACCATGCCAATTAGCCAGCAGCTTCCTTTCATGTAATAATGAAGACCGCACTGTATAGTCATTCTTCATTATTAATGGCCGCGTGGCACCTTTAATGAACCTTTAAACAGGATATGTTGCTGATATGGGGTTTGGCTGGTTAGGTGGGGGCACAATATGCTGCCATACTCACTTCTCCAACCCCAGTGCTCTCCTGCCATTAAAGTGGGAGCCCTTCTTCTACCGTCTGTGAAGGTTCTCATTTATCCAGGTCATGGTATATCTGTAAAGAATAAATCAAGGCAACTGGACGTACTGTAGATTTCTTGAAAACGTTTCACTCGTTCTTCCAATGAGCTTTCTCAATTCTGAGTGACCGTACAAGAATTCTCTGGGAATAAATATGTAACTGAATCAACATCTGGTAATTATACCCAGCATGGGGTCAGAGGTCATTATACCCAAAACACGTACATGACTGTCTTCAAAGGTGTGACTTGTTTCTTTTAAATGTAAGTACACGGCTGAATCTTGACCAGAGGTTTTGGCTCTTCTATGCTGAGCCATACGCTGATGTAGTTGTTGTTTTGTTTCACCAAAATACAGTTCTGAGCATTCCTCATTGCACTGGACTTCGTACACAATGTTGTCCATCTTGTGTTTAGGCGTTGGGTCTTTTGGGTGAACCAGTTGTTGCCTCATTGTGTTGCTGGGTTTAAATCAGACAGGGATGTGATGTTTATTAAAAATCCTTTTGAGTTTCTCAGACACCCCAGCTACATTTGGAATAACCATGTTCTTGCGTCTGTCATGCTTCTCGCCCTCACTGGTAGTCTTGGTGCTCTTTCTTCTCCTTCCTTCTGTTTCTTCTCCTTCCTTCTCCTACCATTTGCTTTTCCTCTTTTTCCACATCATCTAATATCGATGGGAATATGTCATCAGGAACATCCGGCTCCTCTTCTCTCTGCATCTTGCTGACTTTTCTAGAAAGTAAAGACAGCAAAATATGAGGATGGTCATCAAGACCTGGCTCCCCTAAGGGGTGCAGACTGGATGGGATTAGTTGGCACACTGGGCACTGGAATAATAAAGGCTTCCATCTTATTGGTATTCAATTCTTCTATTAATCATTTTCAGTAACATTGTTCTAGAGCATTAGCACTTGCCACATCTCTCCCTATGCTCAGCTCACAGGACAATGGCGGTAACCACGCGGGATGAGGGAATTATACTGCTGTGACATCAGAGGAGATGGCTGTCTGCATGGCATTATGGATGATCTTACGTTCCCAGGCTTGTTTCCTCTACATTTAGTTTTGCTTTGTAACACTTGCAACCAACATTTTAGTAAAACCTGATCTGTTACCATGAAGCTCGAGGAAATTCAAATTCTTTTTCCTAAACTTCGAACCGAATTCCACTTTGAAAGCTTAGTTTCGCTTAACACTAGTTGCGATAGCATAAAGATACATGTGGTGTATTCTGTATATCCAGTGTTCTGTATTCTGAGTTCTGTTGGATTTCATCACAAATCTGAGATAAAAAAAATTGTGGCATACTGCATGGTGCTCCACATGTACTGAGTTATAATAAAGTACAGTGTTCCTATGCTAGATAACTCCATACAAAAGGAACCTCTTAGGCCCCAAGCACTGCTGTACAGACTCTATACCCATGTGCTTGAGCCTTTAGATAAATGTATGTATTAAAAAGGCATTTATAATAAACAGAAAGGGCCAGATTTATCATTACTCTGACAGCTCACTCCACTTTCACATATGGCTAAAGTCAGTTTTAGCCAAGTCAGATCGGCCCTTTAAGACTGTAATAAATGTGGTTTGACGGTAGCAGTTTATCCGTCAGTAAGCAGCTTTACAAAAGTCGCACATCTTTACGAAAAAGTCGCACATCTTTACGAAAAAGTCGCACGTTTTTATGAAAAAGTCGCATGTTCTATTAAAAAGTCTCAGATAAGCATGGTCCTCACTGGAGTGAAATTGCGACTTTTTTGCGACTTTTTAAATAGTCCCAATAGTAAATCTGTCTAGAGATTCATTTACATAAGAAAACACGCCCACTTTCAGAAAACTGGCGAGCATAGTGCAGAGCAGAAAAAAGTCGCAAATTTGTGCGCAGTTTTAGCGTTTGGGACTTTTTTTGGGACTTTTTCACTCCATTATTCTGACCTGAGCTAATGATAAATCTGGCCCCATATGTTTTGTTCCTCTGGGGTGGAACTTAAGTTATTTGCATATTAAATTAAGATTTAAAGGCACGCACCACATTATTAAAATTTTATACTACAGGGAGTGCAGAATTATTAGGCAAGTTGTATTTTTGAGGATTAATTTTATTATTGAACAACAACTATGTTCTCAATGAACCCAAAAAACTCATTAATATCAAAGCTGAATATTTTTGGAAGTAGTTTTTAGTTTGTTTTTAGTTTTAGCTATTTTAGGGGGATATCTGTGTGTGCAGGTGACTATTACTGTGCATAATTATTAGGCAACTTAACAAAAAACAAATATATACCCATTTCAATTATTTATTTTTACCAGTGAAACCAATATAACATCTCAACATTCACAAATATACATTTCTGACATTCAAAAACAAAACAAAAACGAATCAGTGACCAATATAGCCACCTTTCTTTGCAAGGACACTCAAAAGCCTGCCATCCATGGATTCTGTCAGTGTTTTGATCTGTTCACCATCAACATTGCGTGCAGCAGCCAACCACAGCCTCCCAGACACTATTCAGAGAGGTGTACTGTTTTCCCTCCTTGTAAATCTCACATTTGATGATGGACCACAGGTTCTCAATGGGGTTCAGATCAGGTGAACAAGGAGGCCATGTCATTAGATTTTCTTCTTTTATACCCTTTCTTGCCAGCCACGCTGTGGAGTACTTGGACGCGTGTGATGGAGCATTGTCCTGCATGAAAATCATGTTTTTCTTGAAGGATGCAGACTTCTTCCTGTACCACTGCTTGAAGAAGGTGTCTTCCAGAAACTGGCAGTAGGACTGGGAGTTGAGCTTGACTCCATCCTCAACCCGAAAAGGCCCCACAAGCTCATCTTTGATGATACCAGCCCAAACCAGTACTCCACCTCCACCTTGCTGGCGTCTGAGTCGGACTGGAGCTCTCTGCCTTTTACCAATCCAGCCACGGGCACATCCATCTGGCCCATCAAGACTCACTCTCATTTCATCAGTCCATAAAACCTTAGAAAAATCTTGAGATATTTCTTGGCCCAGTCTTGACGTTTCAGCTTGTGTGTCTTATTCAGTGGTGGTCGTCTTTCAGCATTTCTTACCTTGGCCATGTCTCTGAGTATTGCACACCTTGTGCTTTTGGGCACTCCAGTGATGTTGCAGCTCTGAAATATGGCCAAACTGGTGGCAAGTGGCATCTTGGCAGCTGCACGCTTGACTTTTCTCAGTTCATGGGCAGTTATTTTGCGCCTTGGTTTTTCCACACGCTTCTTGCGACCCTGTTGACTATTTTGAATGAAACGCTTGATTGTTCGATGATCACGCTTCAGAAGCTTTGCAATTTTAAGAGTGCTGCATCCCTCTGCAAGATATCTCACTATTTTTGACTTTCCTGAGCCTGTCAAGTCCTTCTTTTGACCCATTTTGCCAAAGGAAAGGAAGTTGCCTAATAATTATGCACACCTAATATAGGGTGTTGATGTCATTAGACCACACCCCTTCTCATTATAGAGATGCACATCACCTAATATGCTTAATTGGTAGTAGGCTTTCGAGCCTATGCAGCTTGGAGTACGACAACATGCATAAAGAGGATGATGTGGTCAAAATACTCATTTGCCTAATAATTCTGCACTCCCTGTATAAATTGCAGTCAGTTTTGGCTTGTAACTTTTGACTATGTACCCTGACTATGTAATTTCACCTCCCCCCAAATTATGGGGTTACCTGAGGAAAAACATGCACTCCAATGTTTACTGTAGAATTCCTTCCATTTTAGTTCCTTTATTTATATAAATGACAACTCTCTAGTAATCTATCTATATGAAAGCATTTCTGATAAATATAAATAAGTACATGTATATTTTCATAGGCAGAAGGAATAAATATATAGAACTGAATGACTATAAAGGACATAATACTAGAACTTTTAATTACTTGAAATTCTGGTTCAAACTCTTGAACCATATTATGAGTAAGATACTTGTACTGCCTATCAAGGATGATACAGATTTTTATCCCAATCAAAGCATATGTGTGTTCCTAATAATAGCATATGGGAAATTCTTTCCTGAATATTGTATTCATATGTCAAGAACCATGAATATGATGAGCGTACAAGGAGCTGAAATCAGATGTGAAGAGCATGCCACCACCTTCAATTTATGATAATACTCTATAGGAAATAGTGTGCCTCTTACTTGAACTTCGGTCATTCATCATCTAACAGAAATTAAGGAAAAGTATTTCTCCTGAAAATGTATTTGATGTGGTTTTTTATTTCACAAAGAAGATTCTGTTTCTCTTTTAAGGTTGTCTTATGGGAAATCATTGAATGATCATGAGAATAACAAGCATAGAAAGTCACCCTGATTAAAAACTTAACGAACTGCATATGAATATGTAAGTAGGCCAAAAGTGACACACTTGCATGTTCATTAGAAATACTCAACTTTAATTCAGCCATCATCAGTTGAACAAGTCTATTTAGATCACTGACTGGTTAAGTTCATATAGAAAAATTTAATTTGTTAATCTTAAAAAATGAAATCTTACCTTGATTCAATGAACATTGAGAGACATCTTAATAAATTCAAGACAACTTGCATCATAGCTTATCATGTTAACATCTTCCATTAGCTGACTACAAGCTGCAGTATACTGGGAAAGTTTAAGGAAATTGTTGCACATTATGTATGATTATACATTTCCAGTTGATTATTAAAGGGGTCATCAGTATCTGATTGGTGGTGGTCCAACACCTGGGACCCCCGATGATCAGCTGTTTGAGAAGGCAGCAGTGTTCGCAGTAGCGCTGTGACCTTCTCCATTTTTCCCTAGGCTGTGTGACATCACATTCATCGGTCACATGGCCTAGGTCAGCGATGGCTAACCTCCGGCACTGGTTAAAACTACGACTCCCAGCATGCTCCATTCATTTCTGTGAAGTTCTGAGAACATACAAGCAAGTGAACATCCTGGGAGTCATAGTTGGAGTGCCGGAGGTTAGCCATCACAGGCCTAGGTGCAGCTCAGCCCAATTGAGGTGAATGGGGCAAAGCTGTGATACCAAGCACAGGAGCTATGCAATGTACGGTGCTGTGCTTGGTAAGCAGAGAGAAAGTCGTGGCACTAATCCAAGTAGTGGTGACTTCTTAAAGAGCTGATCAGCAGGGGTCCTAGGTGTCAGATGCCCACCTATCAGATACTGATAACCTATCCTCAGTTAAAGACACTTCTAAAACCCCAACCATACTCTGCAACTTTGTACAGTGATTGTCATTACTGACATACAGTACAGTAGGTCCCTGTACCAAATAGGACAATTTTATTCTATGTCTAGGACATACATTAGGGCCAATTCCACATGTAACCAGGGTGGATTTGCCATAGACCTTACAGGGAAATTTCCCGGTGGGCAGATGCCCTGGTGGCTGCCCAAGCCTCCATCTCTGCCGATGGCTGGGTACATAATAAGCTATCAGTGGTAATTAACTCTGTTAAAATCAGGTACTCATATACCCTCCAGCGACAAGCCTTCCTGAATTCAACTATTTTCCGCATCTCACCTTCCTAAGCACCCTGTGCCATATCTTAATCAGAGACAACTGGAAGAGGAAGAAGTCCTAGTGTTTCAGTTATACTGTATATTAGCCAGTTACGTCGTATCGTCTTTTGTTTTGTACATGAACCCTCTGAACTGTAAAGCACTGAGGAATATGGTGGTGCTATATATATAAATATTCTTATTATTGTTATTAATTGACCGAGCCAGACATCTTGCCGGGCCCTGGAAATCTGAGCCTGGCACTGTTGTTCTGAAGCTTTGAATTCATCTTTGGGAGCAGCAAATGCGCTTGCACCCAAAAGTGTAGAGCAGCATGCACAGTTGCTGCTCCCAAAGCTGAATTTGAGCTTGAGGGCCTGTGCTGCTACTTGGGGCAGCGACACTGAGCCCAGGCTTCCAGGGCCAGGTGAATTATTCTATGAGACACTCAACTTAGTAGACTACCAGCAGGTCATGGAGTGACTCCTTCTGTAATGTACACCTAAATCCCATAATAGTATGGTGTCTCTTACCTGTGATGAAACTTTACTCTAAAATGCAAAGGAAAAATAAGTATCCACATTCAGTTTAGATAATGAAAAGTTCCATTTAAAGTTCTAAAAAAAAGTTTCTCTCTTTGTTCACATCTTGCCATATTCCTATACAAGGAAATCCAGCCAACATTCTTCAATAGACAGTCTACATGACAAAAAACCCTTGATATTTTAGCCATCAGCGTGCAATCATATGACCTTAATCCTGCCCTTGCTGAAAGTGTTGAAACCATCAGGAACTCTGTATTATAATTAAGCACTGCTGTGGAAGTAATGTAAAAGGGCTGCTGGCAGTAATGTATGCCAAAGGATTAGTTCTTTACTTCTGTTTTGATTAATTTATGAAAAGCTAAAAAAGGAGGAGAGGCAGTCATGGATGAACAATTGATGTAATCTCCAAATGAGTAAGAAAGATAGAGAATTACTTCTAAGCCATGGAAACATTGAATTGTTTCAATGTTGGAATATATGAATTAGCTATTATGAGATGGTAAAAAGCTAGTGAAATCCCTACTGGGTATCAAAGATTGTGTGCAAATCATAGAAAGCTACTTATGGGTGTCATGCATTCCTAGACACTTGTAAGGTAACATGTCCTGTACATTATATTATGGATGACTTTGAAAATGAGGTAACAGTACTCCAGACCTCCTAGATTAAGTCAAGTGACTTCCATTCTTCAAAGTATGAGACATGCCATGTACCCTTAGGAAGAATATGAAGTACAATTTGAAAGTTCTATCAGAAAAATAAGGTTCAACAATCTACTTTTGACTGCTTATGACAAGTCAACTGAACCCAACCTAAAACATCTGCAGTAGGAACTGACAGTTTTTGCAGAGCATGTGCAGTCCATTGGCCAAACCACTGCTTTAAGGCATACTAATAGTTTCATGAACACCCAGCTGACTACTTCAACAGTCTCATTTGACTGACTACAACTGGATCCTCATCCTACTCTGGCTCCTGTATTTGCTGTATCAAGTTTGTGACTTTCTTGTTTTGGCAGCTATAAGTGGCTGTGGGTCACTAAACTTGACAATGATGCCAAACCTTATAACCTAATTAAAGAAATATCTTCCTGTCATGCATTGCCTGTTGTTTTAAGTTTATACCCTGTCCTGGCTCTTGTTCCCGGATATTTCTTCTGTCTTGACACGACCTTTGGATTGTTGGTCTGGTACCTGGTGTTCTATCCTGGCTGTAACTTCTAGTATACATTCCTGATCAGCTCCCATCTTGTCCTCTGGCTTGTCACATCCTCACCACTATTCTGATGATGACCCATGAGTCTGTTCTTGACCACAATACTTCTGTATCAGTGCTACTGCTTACAATCTGTGACTTTTCTGGGGATTGCATTTTCTGGGGATTACCTACGTCCATGGGTAATGGGTTGAGACCAGGGATCCCTGAGACTCCAAAGCTCAGTGTTGAGATGTGGGTGTATCTGCTGCTATAAAAAGTCTTTGCTCAGTTTTTGGCAAAACAAATGCTAACACTTATTTTGAGCAAAAAATTAAATAAAAGCAACATAAACAACTCTGAGGGGTTAAGTTGCATCTACCTTGCTAGCAAGTAGCTTCCCCAGTGTCTATTTCCCACTCTGAACTGAAGTTGAATCCCCAGTATATTCCAGAAGTGCCCTTAAGTACACAACATCCAGGAACATATATTCTTAAAGGGGCACTCACACAGATAGGTTGGCTGGCCAGCAAGAGAAAGAAAGCAGAGAGACAAAGAGTAAGACGTACAGATGCACACAGACAAAGTAAGATCATATTCACCCCACAGTACTAAGTCCAGCCAGTACCAGAAGAATTATGGCTTAGAGAATCCACATTTCTGGCACAAGGCCATCACAGAATGGACTGCAGTAATAATTTAGATCCATGGCTCCCAATTGCTAGTGAATAGGCAGACATGTGAGGGAATTTCCAGATTTCCATTACCAATTGAAACCCTCCGTTATTACAGTGTAAAATATGAGGAGTTACCCTCACGCTGGTAAACTTTGCCTACTTAAAGGGGTTGTACCACGAAAAATATTCTACACTTTTGAAACCAGCACCTGGGTCTGAATACTTTTGTAATTGTATGTAATAACAAAAAATTGTATATCCACTGAGTTATTCACTCATCTACAAATCTATCTGTATAGCGCCACCTGCTGTTTGCCCTTTTTTCAAAATTCTCTGTCCAGCTCACTGAGGTTGGCATACATGCTCAGTTCTATCCTTCAACTGCTGCAGTAGAAAGGACATGCCAACTGAGAAATTGCACACCTCCTGAGTTGCCAGCTTGAAATAAATCCTGCAGAGCAATTGGAGCAATGAATGGGGTGATCTCTGGATCCATGTCAGATACAGGACTGGTTCTAATTTGTTAGAAGGGGATTGTCATGTACTGTATTATATTGGATTTTCATTGTTTGTATTACTTAATGGATAACCCCTTAAATATTTTCTCCTTCAGCAACTTTTAGGAAAATTCTAATTGCAACTTCTTTTGGTGATACCAACTGTTCAGATACTGAAGATTGCTAATATAATGCTCAAATTGATTTTTGACCTGGGAATTCCATCTCCTCGTGTTATGGAACCTTGTGAACATGTGACAGCCTCCAATAAAGTCTGACATATTATTATATACGGATCATGACAGGTTAGTACACTTTGCTTTGGCAACAATTAGAAATATCAAAATTCACCACCCATATTCAAGGTTCACCACGTTTTAATTGCTCCAATAGTTCTAAATAGAGATGAGCGAATCGAAGCTGACCAAGTGGAATTCAATCCGAATTTCAGGAAAAATTTGATTTGCAACCAATGCGAATTTCCTCGCGCTTCGTAGTGACGAATCACATTTTTCCTAAAATGGCTGCTGCACGTGTGAGGACATGGAGAAAGAAAGCCTAGGAAGGCGGGATCACCCAGACTGACATGCATGCAGACAATCAGCAGCCAGCCCTGTGATGTCACAGCCGTATAAATACAGCGGCCATCTTAGATTCAGACATTTTCCAGCATTTTGCAGGGACAGACATGAGAAGGCACTAGGGACAGCAATAGAAAAAACCTCATTGTGAAAAAAAAAAACTGAAAAAAACGTTTTATAAGTGCAGGGAAAGGATAGGTAGGAATGATTTCACAGCATCTTAGCGCAGGGAGAGACATCAGAAGGTGCTAAGGACAGTGATAGGAAAGCGATTTATAAGTGCAGGGAAAGATTATTTGGGGATACAAATAGCCATTATACAGTTCTGTCATTCCAGCAATTTGTTCTTGTTATTGGGATGCAAGTGCTATGTTGAAAAGCCTTTAGTGGCCTATTTCAGTCCAGAATGAAAAATATATATGCATTTCACTTTTGCAGTTATATGTGGTGAAAGTGTTTAGTGGCCTATTTCAGTACAGAAAGAAAAATATATTCTCAGTTCACTTCTGCATAAACGCTTTCACCACATATAACTGCAGAAGTGAACTGAGAATATATTTTTCTTTTTCTACTTAAATAGGCCACTAAACGCTTTCACCACATACTGTATAGTATGTGGTGAAAGCGTTTAGTGGCCTATTTCAGTAGAAAAAGAAAAATATATTCTCATTTCACTTCTGCAGTTATATGTGGTGAAAGCGTTTAGTGGCCTATTTCAGTACAAATAGAAAAATTTATTCAGCACTTTTAGGGGTGTTTCAATTAAATTTTTATTTAATTCGTTCAGCTAACAGTATGTCAGACAGAGAAGTGCCAGGCCCTGCACAGGGGAGTTGCAAAGGCCTAAATGTTTCTGGCGTAGGCACAGGTCGCAGCGGAGTAAGGGGGCGTGGCAGCAGGGGTCACTTCAAGGCACCTGAGCTCCCATTGTCAGCTAGTGGTCGTGTCTTGACCAGCAACCCAGTGGTTCTTGATTGGTTGACTCGATCTTTGACTTTGTCTAGAGTTGCTGATGAACAGCTTTTTTAACCCGCATAGTGAAGAAACTACTCACCAGCAGTTAGACATAGAGCAGAACCTGAACCAGCAGGTGGTGGCATACTTGGAGTGCACCCGGCCAGACATCATTGAAGATCCACTGGACTACTGGGCATCCAAACTGGATTTGTGGCCGAGTTTGCCCTGGAAAAGCTGTCCTACCAGGCCAGTAGTGTGGCATCAGAACAGGTGTTTAGTGTGGCGGGGGCCATAGTTACCCCAAGAAGAACTCGCCTGTCCACCCAAAATGTGGAGAGACTGACATTTGTCAAGATGAATTAGGCTTGGATCAGCCAGGATTTCCACTCACCAATGCCTGATGCATCAGACTAGATCATCCATGGTGCCACACCAACAGTTTGACAAAAGAGATCGATTTCTTCTGGCTACCTGCCTCAGCTACTATTCTGATGCTGCCACTCGCCTGATGCCACATATCTGATGCCAAGTTCTCCTTCTTTCGCCCACCATCTTCAGCTGGTACTTGTATTGCCACCAACCTCCCCACTCTGTCACCGGGTCACTCTGTGGTCTCCACATGTTGCTGCCACCTCCACACTATGTCACCTTGCCACTCTGTGGTATCCTCCTGATGCTGCTGCTGTTGCTACCTCCAGACTCAGTCATTGTGGCCTCCTCTTGATGCTGTTGCTGCCGCCACCTCCACACTCTGTCATTGGGCTACTCTGTGGTCTCCTCATGCTGCGCCACCTCCAGACTCGGTAATTATGCCACTTGGTGGCCGTCTCCTGATGCTGCTGCTGCCACCACCTCCATACTCTCTCATTGTGCCACTCGGTGGCCTCCTCATACTGCTGCTGCCACCACCTCCAGACTCTGGCATTGTGCCACTCGGTGGCCTCCTCATACTGCTGCCACCTCAAGATTCTGTCATTGTGCCACTGGGTGGCCTCCTCATACTGTTGCCACCTCCAGACTCTGTCATTGTGCCACTCGGTGGCCTCCTCATACTGTAGCCACCTCCAGACTTTGTAATTATGCCACTCGGTGGCCTCCTCATACTGCAGCCACCTCCAGACTTTGTAATTATGCCACTCGGTGGCCTCCTCATACTGATTCCACCTCAAGACTCTGTCATTGTGCCACTCGGTGGCCTTCTCCTGATGCTGATGCTGCTGCTGCCACCTCCAGACGCTGTCATTGTGCCACTCGGTGGCCTCCTCATACTGCTGCCACCTCAAGACCTTGCCATTGTGCCACTCGGTGGTCTCCTCATACTGCCGCCACCTCCAGACTCTGTCATTGTGCCACTCGGTGGTCTTCTCCTGATGCTGCCTGTTTTGTCCCATCACAGGGAGATTCATTTCAGTATCATTATAGATCTCATCGGCTGTATTTCTGTATTTATAGTACCATCTAACAGTCTAAAAAATGTACTACACTTTGTTTGTATGTTAATAAAGATTATTGTATTGTTGGGAGGTGCAAAGCATTGTGGGAGTGTAGTGCATTCTGGGAAAGAGAAGCCCAGTCTCCATGTTACAGAACATCAGCAGAGCTGTCTCCTGCATATCTTCTTCTTAAACTCTACCATCCTTTTGCAAGTATATCTGGTAAGACATATACCGTATTTTTCGCTTTATA
Source organism: Bufo bufo (assembly GCF_905171765.1). Classification (NCBI taxonomy): domain Eukaryota; kingdom Metazoa; phylum Chordata; class Amphibia; order Anura; family Bufonidae; genus Bufo; species Bufo bufo. The sequence continues at coordinate 65,196,979 of NC_053392.1, forward strand.
AGACGCACTTTTTCCCCCCCAAAAGTGGGGGGAAAATGGCCGTGCGTCTTATAAAGTGAATACTTCGCTGGCCGCTATGCTGCACAGCGCGGCCAGCGAAGTATCAGTGACAGTGTGGAGGGAGGAGGCGGGGCCCGGTGCAGTGACTCTACTCTAATACACCGGGCCCCGCAACTGTTAAACATTCAATCTAATAGTATATGCTCTGTACGGGCGGCTCTTACTATAGTACCGTAAGTATAGCGCAGAGCGGCATCTCCATCGGTCATGCGCCGCTTGCCGCACCTCCTTCCTCATGCGCCCTCTGCTCCAGCTCCCTCTGTCATGCGCCACCTGCCCCAGCTCCCTCTGTCATGCGCCGCCTGCCTGTTCATTCATAAAGTGAGATAAGCAGGCAGGCGGCGCATGAGGAGGGAGCTGGGGCAGGCGGCGCATGACAGAGGGAGCTGGAGCAGACAGCGCATGACAGAGGAAGCTGCGGCAGGTGGCGCATGACCGATGGAGATGCCGGTCTGCGCTATACTTACGGTACTACAGTAAGAGCAGCCCGTACAGAGCATATACTATCAGATTGAATGTTTAACAGTTGCGAGGCCCGGTGTATTAGAGTAGAGTCACTACACCGGGCCCCGCCTCCTCCCTCCACACTGATGCATCTGATGGGGGATCTGTAGATGACACTTATGGGGATCTGTGGATGACATAAGTGTCATCCACAGAGCCCCATAAGTGTCATGCACAGATCCCCCTTCAGTGTAATGCACAGATCCCCCCATCAGTGTCATCCACAGATCCCCCATCAGTGTCATCCACAGATCCCCCATCAGTGTCATCCACAGATCCCCCATCAGTGTCATCCACAGATCCCCATCAGTGTCATCCACAGATCCCCCATCAGTGTCATCCACAGATCCCCTATCAGTGTCATCCACAGATCCCCATAACAGTGCGTCATCCACAGATCCCCATAACAGTGCGTCATCCACAGATTCCCCCATAACAGTGCGTCATCCACAGATTCCCCCATAACAGTGTCATCCACAGATTCCCCCATAACAGTGCGTCATCCACAGATTCCCCCATAACAGTGTCATCCACAGATCCCCATAACAGTGCATCATCCACAGATCCCCCCATAACAGTGCGTCATCCACAGACCACCATTAGTTCAAAAGCTACCAAAAGCACACCTTTTGGTTCAAAATATTTTTTTCTTATTTTCCTCCTCAAAAACCTAGGTGCGTCTTATCATCAGGTGCGTCTTATAAAGCGAAAAATACGGTACCTTTGTTTCAGGGACAGTATGTTATGCAGAGCTGTTCAAGTAGTTGTAGTGTTACTTAGAGAAAGAGGTTGTACTGTTAGCTAGTCATGCAGTCTTATGTATAGGCAGCCATTTTGGACATATGCTTTCTCTGTTAATGTATTACTGTACATGCTATTCTATATGTTTTACTTATACAAGCCATTTGTATTCTTGTAGTTTAACCAATTCACAATCCTGTTCACCAATAAACAAGTTAGACTACAGAAAACAGTCCTCTTATTTGGAAGACAGGAATGGTTTATTGTTGTCAATCAATATTAACCGGACAGAATAATATCAAAAACATCGGACCCCCAAGGAGTCATGATAATTACCAAAAATATGAATAAAACTAACTTACATATGTATGAAGATCCAAAAAACTTTATTGTAAGTATATATAAACATATAAACAATACATACATATATAATAAAACAGGCAGCACAAGGAGGGACACACAGATGAGTAGCAGGACCCAAGGAGAGGCCGGGAGATCAGTGCACGAAATAACAGGGGAAAAAGAATGCTAGCTGAAAAAGCATATCTCAAAACCTCATAGCAGCAACGCCCCAAACAAAGTGCAAAGGAGGCAATTGTGGAGATTGAGGTTGGAATGAAAAGGACAAAGTATAAACATACCCTGACTGGTGCAAAGATCTCTCGGCCGACTCCTGACCCAACGCCGTTTCGCCAGTAGATCTGGCTTCTTCCGGGGGTATCCCTCTGTTTTATTATATATGTATGTATTGTTTATATGTTTATATATACTTACAATAAAGTTTTTTGGATCTTCATACATATGTAAGTTAGTTTTATTCATTTTTTTGGTGATTAGGAATGGTTTATGCTGAATGTCAGACTGCACACTGTGTGAACGTGTATGAAGACAGAACACTGCCAACTCCAAACTGTGTCATTGTGCCACTCGATGGCCTCCTCATACTCCTGCCACCTCCAAACCCTGTCATTGGGCCACTCTGTGGTCTCCTCATGTTGCTTCCACCTCACCACTATGTAATAGGTCCACTCTGTGGACTTCTCATGCTGCTCCCACCCTCCCCACTTCATGACTGGTCCACTATTTTGGCTTTCGGCCTGGCTGACATCATCATTTAGTTGACGGATCATGTCTGTGTAGCAGCTGTAGGGCCTGTATGGTCCCATCAGAGTTATCACCCCATATCACTTCTTCCGTATGCCTCAAAGCTACTTGAACAACATGTCCATTCTGAACTGTCCTCTCACCTCTCCTCCTGCTCCCTCTTTGACCGCCTACAATCTGGCTTCCGACCCCACCACTCGACTGCCCTTACCAAAGTCACCAATGACCTACTAACAGCCAAATCCAAGAAACAATACTCTGTCCTCCTCCTTGACCTGTCCTCTGCCTTCGACACTGTTGACCACTCCCTTCTGTTCCAAACTCTCTCATCTCTTGGCATCACTGACCTGGCCCTCTCCTGGATCACATCATACCTCACAGACTGGACGTTTAGCGTCTCCCACTCCCGCACCACCTCCTCGTCTCATTCCCTCTCTGTTGGTGTCCCACAAGGCTCTGTCCTGCTCTTCTCTATGTACACTTTTGGCCTGGGACAGCTCATAGAGTCCCATGGCTTTCAGTATCACTCCTATGCCCACGACACACAAATCTACCTCTCTGGTCCAGACATCACCACCTTACTATCAAGAATCCCACAATGTCTATCTGCTATATCATCCTTCTTTGCCTTTCGCTTTCTAAAACTTAACATGGATAAAACAGAATTCATCATCTTTCCCCATCTTGCTCACCCCCCCCCCCCCAACAGACCTATCTATCATGATCAATGGCTGCACACTCTCCCCGGTCAACCAAGTCTGCTGCCTTGGAGTGACCTTGGATTCTGCCCTTTCCTTCTGACCACACATCCAAGCCCTTTCCACCACCTGCTGCCTCCAACTCAAAAACATCTCCCGCATCCGCGCTTTCCTTAACTTTGAATCTGCGAAAATGCTTGTACAGTACATGCCCTCATCATCTCCCGCCTAGACTACTGCAACACTCTCCTCTGTGGCCTTCCATCTAGCACTCTCGCACCCTCCAATCTATCCTCAACTCTGCTGCCCAACTAATCCACCTTCACCCTATTACTCCTCTGCCTCTCCCCTCTGCCAATCCCTTCACTGGCTCCCCATTGTCCAGTGAATTCACTTCAAAGTACTAACAAATACATACAAGGCTGTCCATAACCTGTCCCCTCCCTACATCTCTGAGCTACTTTCCTGATACATCCCCACACGCACTCTCCGATCCTCACAAGACCTCCTTCTCTCCTCTCCTCTTATCGCCTCTTCCCACAATTGACTCCAAGATTTCTCCCGTGCATCCCCCATACTCTGGAACTCGCTACCCTAGCATATCAGACTCTCACCTACAGTGGAATCCTTCAAAAAAACCTGAAAACCCACCTCTTCTCCCATACCATGTAGATTGAAAGCCCTCACGGGGAGGGCCCTCTCTCCTTCTGTACCAGTTTGTAACTTGTCTTGTTTATGATTAGTGCAATTGTCTGTATTATGTATGTATACCTCTTCTCATATGTACAGCGCAATGGAGTGAATTGCGCTTTAATAATAATAATAATAATAATTGGCTTATGATTTGGTAGCCAAAAGCAGGAGTGGGTAGAAAACACAGAAGACATGCAAATATTCCATTCACGTGTCATCTCTGTTTTGGATCCACTCCTGTCTTTTTTTCATTTGCAATACTAAGGCCCCATTCACACGTCCGCAAAAGGGTCCGCACCCGTTCTGCAATTTTGCGGAACGGGTGCAGACCCATTCATTCTCTATGGACCCGGACGTGAAGCGTTTGGGGAGCGCGGCCCCGAACTTCCGGGTTTCAGTCCCGAACTTCCGGTCCGCAGCTCTGCAAAAGACAGAACATGTCCTATTCTTGTCCGCAGCTGCGGACAAGAATAGGCATTTCTATAGGGAATGCCGGCCGGGTGTGTTGTGGATCCGCAATTTGCGGGTCCGCAACACACCATGGACGTGTGAATGGACCCTTATGGATTATTGAGCAAATGCTGACCGAGTGAAGGCGTATGCTCCACAGACAGGATCCGTTTTTTTGTGGGTTATTGTTCTGAAGGATCAGAGGAAGGGCAAATTAATCAGTGACGTGAACACAAACTTACTGTTGACACCCTCTCCACTCTGTCAGGGGGGCTCTACTTCTATAAGCGTTTAATAGAACAGGTTCTGTAGACATCTATGTGGAACATAATTTGCCGTGAATTTATTCGGATCGAACCAAATTTTTCCCCAAAAAATTTGCCGAACCAGCAAATAGAATTTTTAAAAAATTCGCTCATCTCTAGTACTAAACGTAAAAATAAAGCAAATTTGCAAATAATTTTCATTAAAAATATGCTACAATTTTGTGCCTATAACTGCAATACAATAGGATGATTCACGGTAACAGACTATGAACAAACTCCAGGAATCCAGAAAAAAGACCGATATCCAACGCTTATTCTAAGGGTTGCGTAAATTTTATTTAAAACTAAAAGGATAAAATAAAAGTTTTTAGACTTTATTGTTTTTATCCTTTTAGTTTCCTATGTATTTTTTATTTAAATAACATTTACGCAATTTTTGGAGGAACAGTTGGATGTCGGTGTTCTTTCTGGAATCCTATACTGCACAACGTTCAACCTTCTGGCTCAAGTTTCACCATATTATTATTGTGTGTCTCGGGGGTATCACCCAATCCGTAGGCTCTGTTTTTTCTAGTCTCATCATTACAAACAAACTCCATGTAGACTGAACCTGCAGTCCCATTTCCTGATATCTCTCTCCTATACTTCTTGCTAACCAAACAAATTCATTCTGATGAGGAAAGCATAATAAAAGGGGTATCTCACGAAGATATCCTCTTTTCCAATTAAAGTGATTCACGAATCTGTCACACAGCCAGTGTCTGAGCCAACACAGATATAAAGTATAAGGTTCTTTTGAATCGGGGATCCTCTCTATGACGTCCAAATACCCAAATGGGATGTCTTAATCAGAAATGTTAAGCCTGTATAAGACAGGCAGATCAGCAAGCGATTGCCCGGAGGGAAGCGTTCCCTCATGGCAATCGCTTGCTAGCTAGCAGAGGAGACCGCTGCTATTACATGCAGTGATTTCCTCCCCAGCATGGGGAGGAGCAATCGCTCTGCTATCACTTGTCCCCATGCTGTATAGTGGTTTGCCAGTGGAAGATCGCTATTAGCATGATCTGCCGCCAGCAAGCGCTTATTTTCAAGCATGCTTAAAAATCAGAATTGCCCAATGAATGAGTGTTTGCTCAATTATCGGGCTATTGGCGGCAGTATTACACTGCCAGATGATCGCCAACGATCGTGCATCCACGACGAGCATGTGAACGCTCATTAGCGATTATCGGCAGAAATATCGGCCAGTGTAATATAGCCTTTACTGTATGCATGCAGTTAAATGGATATTTACACAAGGGTAGAAGTGTTGAGGACTCACAGGAGCAAAAAAATTGACCAGTGTCACCTATTGATGACCCCACCGAGGAAGAACAATGAACTTTTAAATTATTCATACAATGACTAGTTACAATGAGAAAATCCACTCTTTACCAAATCTATTCCATTCCATTTGCAATGTAGCATTCCTTCATATGCTAAATATTGGAAGCAAGTGCATGTGATAAAGGAGCTGACGTGGATTGGAGTTGAATCAGCAAATTTTACGGATGGAGCATACGGCTCATTTGGGATTGAGTGTGTTTATTTAATTATTCTTGTTGAAACATAAAATACAAATGTTTTTCTAGCTCATCATTAAAATTTGAAAAAATTATATTTTTCTGCATTGTTGAGTACTTATCAATCATCATTCAAACAACTGATTCCTAGGGAAAGACAGAATAAGCAGAACAGTGCTTAGAGATGCAAATATATTAATATAAGCAAGTGAAAATATACGGTATTATATTCTTATTCAATAAAAAAAATGTGCCATTATGAACATATCATCAGATTTTCTACATTTAAACATAGCAGTTTATGTTATAACCCCACATTGTAAAGTATATTACTAAGGGCTCATGCACACGACAGTATGGCTTTTTCAGTGTTTTGCGGTCCGTTTTTTACGGATCCGTTGTTCCGTTTTTTGTTTCCATTGTGTTTCCGTTTCCTTTACGTTTTTCCGTATGCCATATACAGTATACAGTAATTACATAGAAAAAATTGGGCTGGGAATAACATTTTCGATAGATGGTTCAGAAAAAACGGAACTGATACGGAAGACATACGGATGCATTTCCGTATGTGTTCCTTTTTTTTGCGGACCCATTGACTTGAATGGAGCCAAGCACCGTGATTTGCGGACAAGAATAGGACATGTTCTATCTTTTCACGGTACGGAAATACGGAAATACTGAAACGGAATGCACACGGAGACACTTCAGTTTTTTTTGCTGAACCATTGAAATGAATGGTTCAGTATATGTACAGCATACTGAACTCAAAAAACGGCCCGTATACTGAACGCAAAATACTGTCGTGTGCATGAGCCCTAAGGGTGTGTAGGCTTTGGACAAGCTCCTTTTTTCAGGAGGACATACAACAGATAACCGCTCTTCTAAAGGCTGTATTACACAGGCCAATGTGGCAGATGATTGTTCCCAGCAATCGCCTGCTCACTAGTGGAGAAGACCGCTGCTATTACATGCAGTAATCTCCTCTGCAGGGAGGAGCGATCACTATGCTATCATTCGTCCCCATGCTGTATAGTGGTTTGCTGGCGGCAGATTGTGATTAGACACCACGATCTGCCACCTGCAAATGATAATTTTTTTAACATGTCAAAAGATTTGGATTGGCCGATGAACGAAGGGCAATCGGCGGCAGTATTACGTTGCAAGTTGATCGTTAGCAATCATCTGCCAAAAAATCGGCAGGTGTAATACAGGCTTAAGACTCAATCAAAACAATCACCTGTGATCTGTGGTGGAATTTGGAAAGTGTTTCATTAAACTGCAGTGCCACCACAGGAGAAATGAAGAATTACACACAGTCCAACAACCTGAAATCAATGGTGTCAGGTCCTTCAGAGTGAGAGATTTTTCTTTCTGGTCACTCTCTGCTCAGGCTAAAGTAGATTTCAGTTCTGGTACAGAGACACCAGAAGATGCAACACATTTATTAGGAGGCATGCACCTCTTAATATACTGGTCGGACCCAGATCTTCTACTAGACTTTCAAATGATCTCCAATACCTGAGGAACAGACCCAGTGTCGGACTGGTGTGCCTAGGACCCACTAGTAAAAATTTATTTTGGGGGCCCACCATATGGATTCATTCAAATATTACCTGCTCACACAGCAGCAATATGCTACCAGATGACTGCAGCAACTTTGAGAAGGTATGTAGCTATAGCTTTCCTCTATACCTAGAAGTCATCTCAGCTCTGATCGTGTCTATAATAATAAACTGGGGAGTTTCTTTAATAATCTATCAAGGTTTTTTTCATATGAACATAGGCTGGTTGAGGAGCTGTACATTGAATATAGTTAAGTAGCGCAGTAAGTCTACTGTTTTATGTGCCACTTCTGTTTTATGTGCCATTTGGGAGACTAGGGACCCACCTTGCTCCGGAGCCCACTGGGGGATTCACCTATACCCCTGTGGGCCGGTCTGAGCCTGAACAGATTTAAAATAAAATTTGAAAACTTGCACCTTAAGATGCTATGGACACCTTTGCATTGAATTGTGTCCATTATAGGTTAGAAAATCAGTCTGGTAATGTGTGACAAACATATGACATTTTTGAGTTAGTTGTATTCCCTCTTGGTGTTTTAGGGAGTCAATGGCTAGATTGTAGTGTGTGAGTTAATGACCTTTAGCTGGGTTATGGCCTCACATTCCTCTCTGAAACTGGGCAAGGAGAGTGGAAGATTATGGGATTGTAGGTTTCATTTTGCTATTTGAAGAGACTTAGAAAGAGACTGAAATGATCTAACTCTAGTCACCAGAATTAATTGGCTGGAGGGCAGGAAGCAACTGATAACATTTTTAGCTAACCATCTGCGTAGGCAAAGGAAATTTAAGGGGTGTTTGCCCAGGGAAATTTTAAAAAATAAATAAAAAATACCTGGATATGTGCGTGGGAGAGTCTCTGTGTGTGGAGCTATGCCATAACAGCGAACCAATGCTCCCTGTATAACGGACTACATGAAGTAAATGCAAAGCTCCACTGGCAGCACTATCCAAACCACATCTTTTAGGGAAGCAAGTTTAGATTTTAAGTAATTCCCATGTTTTACTGTATCTCCCTTTGTACTGTCTTTCTGTAATAGCTGCTGTGTTGTCCTGTTGATGAACTTGGTAATATTTAATATTGCAATCTACCGTGTAAAGTAGTGTATTGGCATGACTACAGAGTGTGGTAGCTCCTGCAGATGCTGTACAGTGAGCGGGAACCCACCCAGCATGTAAGAGTGGGGTCCCATAGAGTACTGTATCTAGCTTTGTATACTCTGGGATAGTCTGGGAAAAGTCCTCTGGACTGACCCACAAGGAAGTGAGAATAGGCCTAGCCAAGAAGTGAGTGAACGGTGGTGTTTGGTTTAGTGTTCCATAATGGTTTTAGTTAAAAAAATATATCTACTGCTTGTGTCTTGCAGCCTGCAAGTGTTATTTTGCACAGCAGGCTGCTTAGTTCCATTCAGAGTGAAATCCATCAGACCAGCTGCCTGACACTCACTCGGTACAACTAATCTCTTTAAAAAAAAGATGGCACATTAAAAGATAGTTCAGGAGACCAAAGAGTTAAGGGCTACATAGAGAACTGTCAGAGAGCTCATCTCAACTCTGAATGACTGAGCACCCTGCAATATATGTGAGCACAAGAAGGCTGCAGAAGACAAACAGTGGATAGTTTTTAATTACAACCAATTACACATGTATGTTTCATCACAAAATAAATGCAATTAAAATCTTGATTTGAAGATATTCATAATCATAGCCTTTCCTCTATTTCCCACAAAACTATATATCAATTTGTTCAGGTCCTCCTGCCCACAGGTTGGACTGTATATTCATGGTACTGTAACATGTTCCATTACATTTTTAACACAATAAAATCACTACTGATGTCTATGACGTTGTTCTGCTTCTGCCCTCAGTACAACAAGTGTCCACCACCTCTCCAGCTATTGCAAAACTACAACTCTTAGCATGCCTGCAACTGGCATGATGGGAGTTGAAGTTTTGCAATTATTTCAGTGCCACACTTCAACCGGTATGTAACTGACTGTAAGGTACTATACTAAAGATAAGCAAGTCAATTCTGCAAAATCAAAATTTGACCCAAAGTTTTAGGAAAATTCAGGTTGTATAGAATCAGGATTTGATTCAAGAGAATTCTTGAAGAAAAGAGAGACACACAAAGAGAAAGGCATTTAAAGGACTTTCCATTTGATTTGAATTGACTCAGGTCTGAACCAAATCAGATGGTTGATTCCATCGAATCAGAGTCAGACCTGATTCAAATTTACAGAAATTCATTCATAGACTCTATGCTCTCTCAGGTGTATGCTAAATTATATTCCATTTCATGGTCTTTTCTTAAGCTTTAGGTACTGAGAACCTTATAAAATACAAGCACAGAACACTGTTCATTAAGAATATGGAACAGTATGCAGTTGTAAGGAATAATATCTGTATTAAAGACTTTTTTCTGTGATTTCCAAATGACCTAAATACTACATTATCCCTGTAAGCTATCAGAGGTTGAAGATACAGGAGTTCTGCAATCCTCTTCAAGTGGTTTCAAAACAATACTTCTTCCAATGTGCTCTAACAGCTCAAAGTTCTCACTGGACACAGAGTCTCATAGCAACTAGAATCCAACATTTCTAGCGCTTGTAGGAAAATGATTAGCTTCAATGAAACCTGAGTCACTGTGAGTGCACCGAGCAACCAAGGAGCTCTTCACACAGAGGTTTGTGACTGCAAACTCCAGAATTATATATTTTTTAAAGGTATGTTTGTCTGATCCATCCACATGAAGCGTGCAGTTTTTTTTCTGTATATCAACTATATAGAGAATCCAACAGAAAAATCCTCAATATGTCTAGTTATGAAATTGGAGGAACACAGAGGTACAGTTTAAGCCCTTTAAGGTGTTATATTATAGCTATGAACCCTTTAGAGGTGGCATGGAGTCATAATATAGTCATGTCTTTAAGATTTGATCAGTTTAGGTCCAACTCAGACCCTCATGGATCACAAGAACAAAGGTCCCAAGGCCCCCTGTCTATAGGACTGCCATAAGTGGCCAAGTACATCAATCTGCTATCTCCGGCAATGCCAAAGAGAATGAATGGAGTGGCAGCTGGCATTTGCTACCTGCTTCTGCATTCATACATGGGTGCAGGAACCCATTCTTGTAACCAGCAGATGGACCTCCACTGGTTGAATACTTAATTCCTATCCTGCGAATAGAAAATATGATTCTAACTCGGGACAACTTTCTCAATTGCCATAAATCAAACTCCATACATGTTGCCCTAGTGGGAATACGAAAATGTTTGATGCCCAAGACAGATTGCATGACACCTGGTTTTATTTAATGACCTTGTAGTTTACCCCATGTATTGAAGTCTACATACTTCACAGTAGATAACATGAATGACATGGCAGAATTACAGTTCATAAGTCATCTAATGGGATATGAGTGCAGAAGTAAATGTTTATGCTTTTGTTATATACTTGTATAATTTGCACCTTAGGCCACCATATTTGTAATGTCGACCATACACATGAGATACCTGTCAGCAGAATGCTTATTCAGACGATAGCTATCTCTCTCAACCCCTCCACAGAATACATGTGTTCAGAATGGAGAGCGAGGAAAAGGCAACTGCAGGACACTTTTGGTGCTGACTTACCTCCTCAAGAACAAAGGGTTCGTACATGTTGACATCCAACATCTCGATTAGCAAATTGATTGTAAGCGAATCAGATTTTATTGGAATTTTGTAAAAAATGAAGTTTAATCCGAATTTTTGGTGATTTGGGTGAATTTAGAGAGAAAGAGTTAGACAGAAGTGAGAAAAAAATATACCGTATATACTCGAGTATAAGACGAGTTTTTTGGCACATATTTTTGTGCTCAAAAAGCCTCCTCGTCTTATACTCGAGTCTAGGTCTTAGCTCCGGTAATACAGGCAGTGCGGGGGGCGGCGCTCACTCACTGACGTCATGCGCCTGCGCCGCCTAGTGGGAGAAGGCGCGTGACGTCAGTGAGTGAGCGCCGCTCCCCGCACTGCCTGTATTACCGGAGCAAAGACAAAGTAAGAATACTGCTGTGAGCGTCGGGGAGGGGGATCTGTGGATGGCACTGTAGGGGGATCTGTGGATGGCACTGTAGGGGGATCTGTGGATGGCACTGTAGGGAGATCTGTGGATGGCACTGTAGGGAGATCTGTGGATGGCACTGTAGGGAGATCTGTGGATGGCACTGTAGGGAGATCTGTGGATGGCACTGTAGGGGGATCTGTGGATGGCACTGTAGGGAGATCTGTGGATGGCACTGTAGGGGGATCTGTGGATGGCACTGTAGGGAGATCTGTGGATGGCACTGTAGGGGGATCTGTGGATGGCACTGTAGGGGGATTTGTGGATGGCACTGTAGGGGGATCTGTGGATGGCACTGTAGGGAGATCTGTGGATGGCACTGTAGGGAGATCTGTGTATGGCACTGTAGGGAGATCTGTGGATGGCACTGTAGGGAGATCTGTGGATGGCACTGTAGGGGGATCTGTGGATGGCACTGTAGGGGAACTGTGGATGGCACTGTAGGGGGATCTGTGGATGGCACTGTAGGGGGATCTGTGGATGGCACTGTAGGGGGATCTGTGGATGGCACTGTAGGGGGATCTGTGGATGGCACTGTAGGGGGATCTGTGGATGGCACTGTAGGGGGATCTGTGGATGGCACTGTAGGGGGATCTGTGGATGGCACTGTAGGGGGATCTGTGGATGGCACTGTAGGGGGATCTGTGGATGGCACTGTAGGGGGATCTGTGGATGGCAGTGCCCCTACAGTGCCCCTACAGTGCCATCCACAGATACCCCCTCCCCATCATGGCACTGTTTAGGGGAGGGGGGATCTGTGGATGGCACTGTTTAGGGGGGATCTGTGGATGGCACTGTTTAGGGGGGAGATCTGTGGATGGCTCCCTGTATTTAATGCAGAGTGTGTGTGTATATAAAGGGGTCTATGAAACAGAATTGTGTATATAATGCACACACTCTGCATTAAATACAGGGAGTCACCCTCTTGCAGATGTGTGTATATAATGTAGAGTGTGTGCATTATATACACATACACTCTGCATTATAGCTGCCTTTCCCACCCTAGTCTTATACTCGAGTCAATAATTTTTCCCATTTTTTTGGGGTAAAATTAGGGGCTCGGCTTATACTCGGGTCGGCTTATACTCGAGTATATACGGTAAGTCCTAGGAGACTTCACAGTGTCTTCACAAATTTTCATGTCAATTCAAGCACTTTCAATTCAGGTAGAATGCTTTCGGACCTAAACCCAAATTGAATTTTGAGCGATTCACTCATCTGTAATCAGGGTGGATTTCTTAGCAACCAGCTTTTAAAATATGCACCAAAAGTCACTTCCTTTTAAGACACTTTTGGACAATACTTACAATCTGACAATATTCCTGTCTGTATTGTACATTTTACATTACTGAAGGATATTTCTTATTAATAAGATGTCCAGGACTAATCAAACTGCTAGTTTAAATGGTTGGATGTGATAAACCATGCTCAGAGGTTTTGACTTTGGTTTCCCGTTCCTTCATCTATAATGATGTTTTTTTTACATTTTTATTACCACCAGCAGAAGATGGAATTACGTTAGGGATTTTACAGTTAGAATAATCTGACATCTGTGAGGTTACGTCTACCGCCATGTATATTATTCTTTACAAGGCTAGCAGAAAGACCACAATGTACCATAAGGTCACTGTATTTCTAAGAAAAAAGACAAAAAATCACTTGCTCTTTCTTATTACCCAGATTTAGTCATTATCTGCAATCACTTGACACATTGCATGGTGACGAAGATTCAATGATAACATTAATCTGTTTCTTCATCCCCTCCCTTCCCCCTGCACTTTAAAAACACTTGTGTGTTCAATATGCCCTGAAAGGTTAGGATGGAGGCAGCAGATGTTGTATCACAATGGAAGTAAGCAATGTGTTGTACTTGATATAGACCAGGGCTATGTCTGTCATGTTGCCTTAAAATGTAATGGATTATTGTGGTATGTTCTATGGGAGCGAAGTATCTGTATCGTCTTCTGCAAGCTTTGCTTCTATGATTAGAATACACCTGGAAGGGAACCTATCACCATAAAATGCAGTGCAATCTGCAGGCAGCATGTTGTAGAGATGGAGGAGATGGGCAGATCTGAGTGACGAGAGAGGTCCTGTCCTCATAGTGGGGGTGGGAGGAAGCAGCTCATAGAGAAACCACTCCGAACCATATTGTTTTCCCTGTAAGGAAGTGCAAGACCGAAATTATCCCCCTCCTTCCATAGATTGAGGAAGCATCTCATAAAGCACCCAATCTCCAGAACTGAAGAAAGGACTCAAGTTAAGCCTTGAGATCCTAGACAGCAGAGTGAACTGCGACAGTGCTTCTACAGACACTGCTGTTAGGTGAGGGATTATTGCTAAAGACACCCTTATCAGTAGACAACCACTGGGCTAACAACATCTAAGCACAGAACTGAAGCCATCCAACCATCCAGCATACCTCCTCAGCTGGTGCCAGGGAAAAATTGCATGAAAGCCTGCTGCTACTGTATGTATTTTCAAATTCTACATTGCACTTAGTAGAAAGAACTTTGTTGCATTCAACTCTAGCCTCTGTCTTCAGTGCTACAACTTTCACTGCAACAGACCCTAGGGAGCGACGGTCTGAGGTAGGACACCGTGACACTACAAAACTACAAACCGGATTCCAAAAAAGTTGGGACACTATACAAATCGTGAATAAAAACTGAATGCAATGATGTGGAGGTGCCAACTTCTAATATTTTATTCAGAATAGAACATAAATCACGGAACAAAAGTTTAAACTGAGAAAATGTACCATTTTAACCACCTCAGCCCCCATGGCTTAAACACCCTGAAAGACCAGGCCACTTTTTACACTTCTGACCTACCCTACTTTCACTGTTTATTGCTCGGTCATGCAACTTACCACCCAAATTAATTTTACCTCCTTTTCTTCTCACTAATAGAGCTTTCTTTTGGTGGTATTTCATTGCTGCTGACATTTTTACTTTTTTTGTTATTAACCGAAATTTAACGATTTTTTTGCAAAAAAATGACATTTTTCACTTTCAGTTGTAAAATTTTGCAAAAAAAAACGACATCCATATATAAATTTTGCTCTAAATTTATTGTTCTACATGTCTTTGATAAAAAAAAAATGTTTGGGTAAAAAAAAAATGGTTTGGGTAAAAGTTATAGCGTTTACAAACTATGGTACAAAAATGTGAATTTCCGCTTTTTGAAGCAGCTCTGACTTTCTGAGCACCTGTCATGTTTCCTGAGGTTCTACAATGGCCAGACAGTACAAACACCCCACAAATGACCCCATTTCGGAAAGTAGACACCCTAAGGTATTCGCTGATGGGCATAGTGAGTTCATAGAACTTTTTATTTTTTGTCACAAGTTAGCGGAAAATGATGATTTTTTTTTTTTTTTTCTTACAAAGTCTCATATTCCACTAACTTGTGACAAAAAATAAAAACTTCCATGAACTCACTATGCCCATCAGCGAATACCTTGGGATGTCTTCTTTCCAAAATGGGGTCACTTGTGGGGTAGTTATACTGCCCTGGCATTCTAGGGGCCCAAATGTGTGGTAAGGAGTTTGAAATCAAATTCTGTAAAAAATGGCTGGTGAAATCCGAAAGGTGCTCTTTGGAATGTGGGCCCCTTTGCCCACCTAGGCTGCAAAAAAGTGTCACACATGTGGTATCTCCGTACTCAGGAGAAGTTGGGGAATGTGTTTTGGGGTGTCATTTTACATATACCCATGCTGGGTGAGAGAAATATCTTGGCAAAAGACAACTTTGTATAAAAAAATGGTAAAAGTTGTCTTTTGCCAAGATATTTCTCTCACCCAGCATGGGTATATGTAAAATGACACCCCAAAACACATTGCCCAACTTCTCCTGAATACGGAGATACCAGATGTGTGACACTTTTTTGCAGCCTAGGTGGGCAAAGGGGCCCATATTCCAAAGAGCACCTTTCAGATTTCACTGGTCATTTTTTACAGAATTTGATTTCAAACTCCTTACCACACATTTGGGCCCCTAGAATGCCAGGGCAGTCTAACTACCCCACAAGTGACCCCATTTTGGAAAGAAGACACCCCAAGGTATTCGCTGATGGGCATAGTGAGTTCATGGAAGTTTTTATTTTTTGTCACAAGTTAGTGGAATATGAGACTTTGTAAGAAAAAAAAAATATTAAAATCATAATTTTCCACTAACTTGTGACAAAAAATAAAAAATTCTAGGAACTCGCCATTCCCCTCACCGAATACCTTGGGGTGTCTTCTTTCCAAAATGGGGTCACTTGTGGGGTAGTTATACTGCCCTGGCATTTTCCAGGGGCCCTAATGTGTGGTAAGTAGGTAAATGACCTGTGAAATCCTAAAGGTGCTCTTTGGAATGTGGGCCCCTTTGCCCACCTAGGCTGCAAAAAAGTGTCACACATGTGGTATCGCCGTATTCAGGAGAAGTTGGGGAATGGAATACCTTGGGGTGTCTTCTTTCCGAAATGGGGTCACATGTGGGGTATTTATACTGCCCTGGCATTCTAGGGGCCCTAAAGCGTGAGAAGAAGTCTGGAATATAAATGTCTAAAAATTTTTACGCATTTGGATTCCGTGAGGGGTATGGTGAGTTCATGTGAGATTTTATTTTTTGACACAAGTTAGTGGAATATGAGACTTTGTAAGAAAAAAAAAAATAATTTCCGCTAACTTGGGCCAAAAAAATGTCTGAATGGAGCCTTACAGGAGGGTGATCAATGACAGGGGGGGTGATCAATGACAGGGGGGGTGATCAATGACAGGGGGGTGATCAGGGAATCTATATGGGGTGATCACCCCCCTGTAAGGCTTCATTCAGATGTCCGTATGTGTTTTGCGGATCCGATCCATGTATCAGTGGATCCGTAAAAATCATACGGACATCTGAATGCAGCCTTACAGGGGGGTAATTAATGACAGGGGGGTGATCAGGGAGTCTATATGGGGTGATCACCTCAGTCATTGATCACTCCTCTGTAAGGCTCCATTCAGACGTCCGTATGTGTTTTGCGGATCCGATCCATCTATCAGTGGATCCGTAAAATTCATACGGACGTCTGAATGCAGCCTTACAGGGGGGTGATCAATGACAGGGGGGTAATCAATGACAGGGGGGTGATCAGGGAGTCTATATGGGGTGATCACCACAGTCATTGATCACTCCCCTGTAAGGCTCCATTCAGATGTCCGTATGTGTTTTGCGGATCCGATCCATGTATCAGTGGATCCGTAAAATTCATACGGACCTCTGAATGGAGCCTTACAGGGGGTTATCAATGACAGGGGGGTGATCAGGGAGTCTATATAGGGTGATCACCTCCGTCATTGATCACTCCCCTGTAAGGCTGCATTCAGACGTCCGTATGTGTTTTGTGGATCCGTAAAATTCATACGGACCTCTGAATGGAGCCTTACAGGGGGTTATCAATGACAGGGGGGTGATCAATGACAGGGGGGTGATCAGGGAGTCTATATGGGGTGATCACCTCCGTCATTGATCACTCCCCTGTAAGGCTGCATTCAGACGTCCGTATGTGTTTTGCGGATCCGATCCATCTATCAGTGGATCCGTAAAAAATTCATACGGACCTCTGAATGGAGCCTTACAGGGGGTTATCAATGACAGGGAGGTGATCAGGGAGTCTATATGGGGTGATCACCTCCGTCATTGATCACTCCCCTGTAAGGCTGCATTCAGACGTCCGTATGTGTTTTGCGGATCCGATCCATCTATCAGTGGATCTGTAAAATTCATACGGACCTCTGAATGGAGCCTTACAGGGGGTTATCAATGACAGGGGGGTGATCAATGACAGGGGGGTGATCAGGGAGTCTATATGGGGTGATCTGGGGTGATCAGGGGTGAATAAGGGGTTAATAAGTGACGGGGGGTGTAGTGTAGTGTAGTGGTGGTTGGTGCTACTTTACTGAGCTACCTGTGTCCTCTGGTGGTCGATCCAAACAAAGGGGACCACCAGAGGACCAGGTAGCAGGTATATTAGACGCTGTTATCATAACAGCGTCTAATATACCTGTTAGGGGTTAAAAAAATCACATCTCCAGCCTGCCAGCGAACAATCGCCGCTGGCAGGCTGGAGATCAACTCTCTTACCCTCCGTTCCTGTGAGCGCGCGCGCCTGTGTGCGCGCGTTCACAGGAAATCTCGCGTCTCGCGAGATGACGCACGGATGCGTCCAGGAGGAATGAATCAACCACCTTCCGGACGCATCCGTGCGTTAGGCGGTCGGGAGGTGGTTAAGGGAAGAATATGTTGAATCAGAATTTCATGGTGTCAACAAATCCCCAAAAAGTTGGGACAAGGCCATTTTCACCACTGTGTGGCATCTCCCCTTCTTCTTACAACACTCAACAGACATCTGGGGACCGAGGAGACCAGTTTCTCAAGTTTAGAAATAGGAATGCTCTCCCATTCTTGTCTAATACAGGCCTCTAACTGTTCAATCGTCTTGGGCCTTCTTTGTTGCACCTTCCTCTTTATGATGCGCCAAATGTTCTCTATAGGTGAAAGATCTGGACTGCAGACTGGCCATTTCAGTACTCGGATCCTTCTCCTACGCAGCCATGATGTTGTGATTGATGCAGAATGTGGTCTGGCATGATCTTGTTGAAAAATGCAGGGTCTTCCCTGAAAGAGATGACGTCTGGATGGGAGCATATGTTGTTCTAGAACCTGAATATATTTTTCTGCATTGATGGTGCCTTTCCAGACATGCAAGCTGCCCATGCCACACGCACTCATGCAACCCCATACCATCAGAGATGCAGGCTTCTGAACTGAGGGTTGATAACAACTTGGGTTGTCCTTGTCCTCTTTGGTCCGGATGACATGGCGTCCCAGATTTCCAAAAAGAACTTCGAATCGTGACTCGTCTGACCACAGAACAGTCTTCCATTTTGCCACACTCCATTTTAAATAATCCCTGGCCCAGTGAAAACGCCTGAGCTTGTGGATCTTGCTTAGAAATGGCTTCTTCTTTGCACTGTAGAGTTTCAGCTGGCAACGGCGGATGGCACGGTGGATTGTGTTCACTGACAATGGTTTCTGGAAGTATTCCTGAGCCCATTCTGTGATTTCCTTTACAGTAGCATTCCTGTTTGTGGTGCAATGTCGTTTAAGGGCCCGGAGATCACGGGCATCCAGTATGGTTTTACGGCCTTGACCCTTACGCACAGAGATTGTTCCAGATTCTCTGAATCTTCGGATGATGTTATGCACAGTTGATGATGATAGATGCAAAGTCTTTGCAATTTTTCGCTGGGTAACACCTTTCTGATATTGCTCCACTATCTTTCTGCGCAACATTGTGGGAATTGGTGATCCTCTACCCATCTTGGCTTCTGAGAGACACTGCCACTCTGATAAGCTCTTTTTATACCCAATCATGTTGGCAATTGACCTAATTAGTGTTAATTGGTCTTCGAGCTCTTCGTTATGCTCAAATTAACTTTTTCCAGCCTCTTATTGCTACTTGTCCCAACTTTTTTGGGATTTGTTGACACCGTGAAAATTGGAATCAACGTATTTTTCCTTTAAAATGATACATTTACTCGGATTAAACGTTTGATCTGTCATCTACGTTCTATTACAAATAAAATATACATTTGCCATCTCCACATCATTGCATTCAGTTTTTATTCACAATTTGTTTAGTGTCCCAACTTTTTTGGAATCCGGTTTGTACATCAGGGCCACTACCACTGCCATCCTCTACACCAGCTCCCACAGGAGCTCACTGCAGATGCAAAGATATATACCTGTCTCCATCAGGCAAGTGTCAGACAGTGTTTTTCAAATGCGGGAAAGAAGTGACTAATAGTGTTGAGCGCGAATATTCGAATTGCGAATTTTTTTCTGAATATCGCAATTTCGAGATTTCGCGAATATTTAGAATATCGTTCTATATATTCGCGAAATAGAATATTCGTTTTTTTTCTTTTTTTTTTTATTATATTTTTTTCTTTCCCACTTCCCTAAAGTTGTTCTTACCTGTCCTTTGGATTCCTGGCTTCCTGGCTGCTCCAGTCAGTGGCGCTTTCAACTTACTGCTATATTCCATATTAGCTAAATTACAATCTAATCTATATGTGTATTTTACGAAATTTCGCAATAGTCGCAATTGCGATGCGAGTAATATAACACGAAATATTCGCATGAAGATTTCAACTTAGCACTGCTATACTCCATATTCTATCCCAATATGGAATATAGCTGTGCTAACTTAGCACAGCTATATTCCATATTAGGCTAGAATATGGAGTATAGCTGTGCTAAGTTGAAATCTTCATGCGAATATTTTGTGTTATATTAGTCGCATCGCAATTTAATAGAACGCATCGAGTAATATAACACGAAATATTCGCATGAAGATTTCAACTTAGCACTGCTATACTCCATATTCTAGCCTAATATGGAATATAGCTGTGCTAACTTAGCACAGCTATATTCCATATTAGGCTAGAATATGGAGTATAGCAGTGCTAAGTTGAAATCTTCATGCGAATATTTCGTGTTATATTAGTCGCATCGCAATTTAATAGAACGCATCGAGTAATATAACACGAAATATTCGCATGAGGATTTCAACTTAGCACTGCTATACTCCATATTCTAGCCTAATATGGAATATAGCTGTGCTAAGTTAGCACTGCTATATTCCATATTAGGCTAGAATATGGAGTATAGCTGTGCTAAGTTGAAATCTTCATGCGAATATTTCGTGTTATATTAGTCGCATCGCAATTTCGACTTTTTCAAATGTTCTTAATATTGCTCTAACTTCGTCTTTTAGAAATTTCGTAATATTGCTCTAACTTCATCTCTTAGAATATTACGAATATTCTAAAAGACGAAGTTAGAGCAATATTACGAAATTTCGTAAAATACACATATAGATTGTAATTTAGCTAATATAGTGCTATAATCCCTTTTTTTTCCTGTAATTTTTTTTGCCTCTTCTGAACTTAAGTTTTGTAAAATATGTACACTATTAAAAATTATTACTATAGCAGTATATTAGCTTAAATACAATCTATGTGTATTTTACGAAATTTCGTAATATTGCTCTAACTTCATCTTTTAGAATATTACGAATATTCTAAAAGACGAAGTTAGAGCAATATTAAGAATATTTGCAAAAGTCGAAATTGCGATGCGAGTAATATAACACGAAATAGTCGCATGAAGATTTCAATTTAGCACAGCTATATTCCATATTCTAGCCTAATATGGAATATAGCAGTGCTAACTTAACACAGCTATATTCCATATTAGGCTAGAATATGGAATATAGCAGTGCTAAGTTTAAATCTTCATGCGACTATTTCGTGTTATATTACTCGCATCGCAATTTCGACTTTTGCAAATGTTCTTAATATTGCTCTAACTTCGTCTTTTAGAATATTCGTAATATTCTAAGAGACGAAGTTAGAGCAATATTACAAAATTTCGTAATATACACATATTAGCCTAGCCATAGTCATTAGCTTAGCATAGGAACGTTGCCTTTATACTATCAAGATAAATTTTCGCAATATGCGAAAAATAATTTCGCGATAATTGGAATAATTGCGAATATTCGATTTCGACGAATATAACACGAATATTCATGCGAATATTCGCGAAATATCGCGAAACCGAATATGGCACCTCCCGCTCATCACTAGTGACTAACTTCTCCTCCAATGAGAATATCTACTGAGACTCATGATTTGGGGCTTGCTGTCAGGGGTGTATTCAGGTATTATAGGACCCCACAGCAAAGCTTAGTATTTTCCCACCCCACCCCTCTTTTCATAAGATTTCTGTGGAATTTATGGAAAAAGACGTGCTCCAGCTTAACCTATGGCTTACATATATATGGCGCTCCAACACCATATTTCTCAAATGGAATAAACACGTTGTCCTCCCATCCAGCTTTAGATCGTCTGATTCCCTTTATATAGCACATGAAAAAAAAATGCCTAGAGTGTGCTCAGTGCATAGGACTTATACAGTTACCATTTAGCTCAATGGAAGCTGTAAAAATAAACTTTCCCTTTTGACAGTTGCAGGAAAAAACAAGTCGTTTTATGTCAGGAGCAGAAAACAGAGTTCAGTACTTACCGCAGACCCAATAGCAGCCATGTGGTCTGCCTCCATGGTGAGTACTCCACCACTTGCTGGCTACAATCTGCTAGCATTTTTCTTGAAACAAAGAAAATCTCCTCTGGCTTCCCGTGTAAGGAAATACCAGGCAATAAAACCTAATACAATAAAGAACTATATTATATAACAATACGAATAATACATCCACAATACTGCACAATTCCACGCAGCGTGTGTATCGAAAAGTCCGGTACAGTAGGAATCAGTGATTCTATTTTAAGCCAAGATTAAGAAGCTGGAGCCGTTCCCTGAGGTTGCTGTGTACTTTTCTCTATCAGTCAGCCTTTATAGTGTCACTGTGACTGTGGTTTATTGATTCTAAACCACACTGGATACTATTGATCGTATTTTGGAATGCAGAAAATGTATTACGACATTAAATAACTTTCTGTGCGCTGAAAGGATAAAAGTCTGTTACTTTGAATAACCTGGACATGATTTTTAATCTTCTACTTCTCTTTTCTGATAATTTAATGGGAATTGTGACCAAGATAATGGCTAAGGAGTGTTATGTGTCTATTCATAGTTGTGCGTTGACTACTACAACTTCCTGATGTTTTATATCACTACCTGAGTGATGTATTAAAGTTTTTATAATTATCATTGTTATGACTTATAACACTAATTAGAAGCTTTATTTAAGTGCTACCAATATAGTTTGTAACAGCTTACCGGGTCCAGTACGTTCTGATCTTGCCCATCCCCCCACTCTGTGACCGCGTGGTAGCTGGTTAGTGAGTGCTGTTACCTTGCATTAATGTGGTCATGGATTTGAACATCTGCACTGGAGTTTGCATTCCGTACTTGTATTTGTGTGGATTTTCATCAGGTGCTCTGGTTTTCACACTCCAAAAACATACTGTTACGGATCAGTGAGTGTGAACCCATTGTGCCAACTAACCTGTTTGGCTTTGGGCTAAACCTTAAGGGCATTATTGCAGGGCTCCCCTGGTATTCACCCATTCACCTCTATGCAGGGATCTGGACTTCGTTGCAGGGAAACAACCTCATGGGATAGTCCTGGTATAGTTGGCAGCTGATCTACTGGGGTCAGGGACTCTGGTGCAAGCACCAAAATCTCAGGGTATAGAAAACGCAGCAAAATGCCAAAAAAACACAGGTATAGTCTGAACAGTCACCAAGACCAGACTAGATGGTTATTAGAGACCCAGGCAACACACAGATAATGTAGATAAAGGAAAGACTATTGGGCATACTAGTGAAGAGGAAAACACAAGGCAGACAGGCTGGGGACTTGACTTGAGCACATAGAGGGTCAACAGATTAGGTTACCGTATATACTCGAGTATAAGCCGACCCGAGTATAAGCCGAGCCCCTAATTTTACCCCAAAAAAATGGGAAAAATTATTGACTCGAGTATAAGACTAGGGTGGGAAATGCAGCTATAATGCAGAGTGTATGTGTATATAATGCACACACTCTACATTATATACACACATCTGCAAGAGGGTGACTCCCTGTATTTAATGCAGAGTGTGTGCATTATATACACACACACTCTGCATTAAATACAGGGAGCCATCCACAGATCTCCCCCCTAAACAGTGCCATCCACAGATCCCCCCTAAACAGTGCCATCCACAGATCCCCCCTCCCCTAAACAGTGCCATGATGGCACTGTTTAGGGGAGGGGGTATCTGTGGATGGCACTGTAGGGGGATCTGTGGATGGCACTGCCATCCACAGATCCCCCTACAGTGACATCCACAGATCCCCCTACAGTGCCATCCACAGATCCCCCTACAGTGCCATCCACAGATCCCCCTACAGTGCCATCCACAGATCCCCCTACAGTGCCATCCACAGATCCCCCTACAGTGCCATCCACAGATCCCCCTACAGTGCCATCCACAGATCCCCCTACAGTGCCATCCACAGATCTCCCTACAGTGCCATCCACAGATCTCCCTACAGTGCCATCCACAGATCTCCCTACAGTGCCATCCACAGATCCCCCTACAGTGCCATCCACAGATCCACCTACAGTGCCATCCACAGATCCCCCTACAGTGCCATCCACAGATCCCCCTACAGTGCCATCCACAGATCCCCCTCCCCGACGCTCACAGCAGTATTCTTACTTTGTCTTTGCTCCGGTAATACAGGCAGTGCGGGGAGCGGCGCTCACTCACTGACGTCACGCGCCTTCTCCCACTAGGCGGCGCAGGCGCGTGACGTCAGTGATTGAGCGCCGCCCCCCGCACTGCCTGTATTACCGGAGCTAGACTAGACTCGAGTATAAGACGAGGAGGCTTTTTGAGCACAAAAATATGTGCCAAAAAACTCGTCTTATACTCGAGTATATACGAAACATGGACTTAACTTGGACTTGACAGAAGCACACAGGCAGGAAGGTATACACTTGAAATATGGCAAAAAATACAGGCAGGAAATAACACAGGATAAATGTAAATCACAATAACACTAGACTATAAAACTACCAGGGAAACTAAAGCTCAGGTACCCTCTTGCTGGAGAGGGTGCCTTAAATACCGACCCTATCGAATGCTACAGCAGCTATACTCCATTGAAGTGCCCAATCTTATTATATGGCTGGAGACATCCTCTTCTAACAGCTCTAACTAAAATGAATAATGCTCCAAAATTTTAGGTTTAGAGCAAATTCTGGGTCGAGTTTAAAGAGAGTCTGTCAGTACTTTTGACCGTACTAAACTGCTGACAGCACTAAGTAAAAACTGGGGAGAGCAGTGCAAACATACCTTTTGTGGAGCTTTTCTCATCAGGAGTAGTGAGAATGAGAAGTTTTATTTTGCCAGGTTCTGCTCCTGCAAGTGTCCTCGAGGAGGAGTTTCACTGTGAAGTGCCCTCTGCCTTCAGCTACTTCACAGCCCCTTCCCTCTGTTCTGAGTGACCACTGTAGCACTACTATGTACAGCGTACACATGGGCTAACCTTTCCTATGTACTTACCTGCTATACAGTATCTTACCTGCTCCTGATGAAATGCGGGCTTACCACTGCATAGAAACACGTAGAGTAGGTTACTGTGAAGTATTTTCAATAGGTGAAAGGAGTAGGAGTAAAACCAATGTGGTAACCATGTGGGCGACCACATGAAATGAGGCCTCCACACAGAGCCTATTGTTTGATTCTGCCTTAGGGAAGTGTCCTGAGGATATCCCTCAGCGCAGCAGCGTACAGTTGTGCCAATGACGAAGTGCTGAGTTTTTTGAGAATAGTGGCATTAGTGTTGATATATTTCTGATAGTGCCACATCTCAATTGTAAAGCCTTTGAAATAGGGGTGTGTGTATAGTGCCTTCTTCTCTTTCATCAATCTTGAGAGACGGCAGATATCTTTGTGGCTTCCATCCTTTAAATTCCACCCCCCCTATGAGGTGATACTTGTCAGCCTGATTAGGTGTTACAGGTGAGCTCCTTGCTCCTTTGTTTTAACAAACATACGAAATAAAGATTTATTGTTTTATTGTTTAGCGTTCTATTCAGGCATAGATTATTATGACCACTGTAGCATCCAGACAGTAGACCACTGTAGCTGTCACTCAGAAAAGAGGGAGACTGTGAAACAGCTGAATGCAGAGAGAACTTCTCAGTGAAGCTCCACCTCCTGGGCACTTGACAGAACAGCATTTGGCAGAATAAAACTTCATATTCTCACTACTCCTATTGAGAAAAGCTTCACTACAGCCATGTATGTCCTGCTCTCCCCAGTCCCTACTAAGTGCTGTCTGCATGGACAAAACTGCTGACAGATTACCTTTAATGTACAGATATTTTTTACGCTTTGTGAGTATAATTAATGCCATAATCTACAGTAAGACAATCTCAGCACTACCTACCACAGATTACACCGTGTGCAGTCATACAGTTGTCCGTTGAGAAAGAAATATTGCAGCTGCATCCCCCTCCTCCTCCCTTTCTAGTAATGACTGATTTACACTAACTAGATTTTTTGGTAGGTGAGGAGTAAGTAGGCAGGGACAGCGGTAATACAGATTCATGGAAGGTAAGGAATATGCCACTAATAACAGATTATAAAGTTTCTTTGCATATGCCAAAAATATAATAAAACAGATGTTTTTTTATTATTTTCTGAATTAAAATGTCCTTGAAGGTGCAGTATGTGAATGATTAATCATAGAACATGTGAGGTTTTCAGTACTGTCAATACCATATGAAATCATTGTACTCAATTGTGACCTTTTCCCCAGTGGAATGATGCATTTGGATGAGTTTAGATAACCCTTTACATCTCTGATAACCTGTGTACAAGTTTCTGTAGAGAATGTTCCAATGCAATGACTGCGGTATAGTACATCACATACTGTATGCTGATGTAATTACTGCTTCTCACTATGCCTGGCTTTGCCTAAAACAATTGCTTGTGCAAGCAGTTTAATAATAGTCTCACCTTAAACAACATGCAGGTCTATGGCAGAATGCATTTGTTATGTCTGCTTTGTGATTTCATCGTACAGCTAAGCTGCCTTTAAAACTTTACCGACAAATATAATTTAGCATTCAGTAAAGCGGATGTTTGAGGTCAGAAGAACAAGGCAATTATACAAGAATAGGCTGTTTATAATCCAAATTATTATAGGAAAAAATATACAGTATATTGGTGGCTTTCACGTGGCGATGACACATGGCGTGAAATCCAGGGTGCTCTAGGGTTGTTACTGGTTAATGCCCAGGGTGGGTTAGAGGCTGAAAGTCAATATTCCTGGTGGTGTATGATGAAGAAGGGGTTAACGTACATTATTATATCTGGATGTCTAGAGAAATAATTAAAATGTCAAAAATAGAAGACCAGTCTAAACTTCTGTGCTGATGAATGCCATAAAAATATATCAGCTACAGAGCTCCAAATCCACTGATTCCCTTTATACAGTCATAGATTTCAATGACATAATTAGTCCTGCCTGCAGCCACCACTAGGTGGAGCTTAATCCATCTGTAAGTAGCACCCCCTAGTGGGATTTAGGAGAAATGACTTCCATTATTAATCTCTATAGCTAGGTGGATATAGCGCAGGAGGGTAGGGGAGTCTCAAGGTACTCTAAGTTAACTTCTAGCAATTGCAATTACAGCCACTATGAGCATAATATATTTGCTTGCACTATTGCTCCTTGATATCAGTAGAAAAAAAAATTGCAGATTTTGTTAAGGACTCCAATTTCTGACAATGAATAACTAGCGAAATCCTTGTCAGGCTTCAGTTCACATCACAACCACTGCATGGCCACACACTGACAAATACAGAATAGGCATTTCCTGAAAGAGTATCGTAAAGCAACTCTTCTACAGATCGGTGAGTGTGGACCCAATTTGCCAACTAACTAGTTTGGCTTAGGGCTAAACCCTAAGGGCATTATTATGGAGCTTCCCTGGTAAAACCTTTTAACTCCTGTACGGGGATCTGGACTTTGCTGCAGGGGAGCAACCAGACCTTTGACTCTTGGGATAGTCAGTCCCAGAATAGTTGGCAGCTGAGCTGCTGGGCTCAAGGACTCTGAGAATCTCTGACGGGACTGAGTGCATGAGCAAGATGATGGAGGACACCAGCGACCAAGACGCCCGATAGCATACTGAGTAGCACAGCATAAGTGTCAACATTGACAGTAGGAGTGCAATGGGCAAAAACTGCAGACCTAAAATTCTCTTACTATTCATCACAGGATATTATGAGCCAAGAGAAAGGTAAGGGAGATCATATCTGTAAGTGTACTTACACCAAACATTTTTATTTGGATGATAGACAGGACTGTCACTTTTCAAGTTTCCTACCACCAACTAGGAAAATAAATGGTAGCGACAGTCCTGAATTTTTCTCTGCCTACCACCCATAATTAGGAACCAACTAGATTCACAGATGACTAAGCAAATGCTGCCAGATTACCACTCCAAGCTTGCAAATACATTTTGCTATATTTTATAAAGAAACATAGTAATGTTGCACACACTACATTGCAAAATGCATAATCTTGAAAGGAGCAGGTGGATGGCAGCAATGACACTAATGGAAAACTGCAGTAACTGGCTGTAGGAGATGTAAGCAGGATAACCCAGGGTAGCAAACAGGCAGATTTGGACTACATTCTGTATATGGTTTAAAGGCAATCTGTCACCAGTTTATATATACACTCACTTAAAGAATTATTAGGAACACCATACTAATATGGTGTTGGACCCCCTTTTGCCTTCAGAACTGCCTTAATTCTACGTGGCATTGATTCAACAAGGTGCTGATAGCATTCTTTAGAAATGTTGGCCCATATTGATAGGATAGCATCTTGCAGTTGATGGAGATTTGAGGGATGCACATCCAGGGCACGAAGCTCCCGTTCCACCACATCCCAAATATGCTCTATTGGGTTGAGATCTGGTGACTGTGGGGGCCATTTTAGTACAGTGAACTCATTGTCATGTTCAAGAAACCAATTTGAAATGATTCAAGCTTTGTGACATGGTGCATTATCCTGCTGGAAGTAGCCATCAGCCATGGATACATGTTCTCATTCTGTTTACGCCAAATTCGGACTCTACCATTTGAATGTCTCAACAGAAATCGAGACTCATGAGACCAGGCAACGTTTTTCCAGTCTTCAACATTCCAATTTTGGTGAGCTCGTGCAAATTGTAGCCTCTTTTTCCTATTTGTAGTGGAGATGAGTGGTACCCGGTGGGGTCTTCTGCTGTTGTAGCCCATCCGCCTCAAGGTTGTGCGTGTTGTGGCTTCACAAATGCTTTGCTGCATACCTCGGTTGTAACGAGTGGTTATTTCAGTCAACGTTGCTCTTCTATCAGCTTGAATCAGTCGGCCCATTCTCCTCTGACCTCTAGCATCCACAAGGCATTTTTGCCCACAGGACTGCCGCATACTGGATGTTTTTCCCTTTTCACACCATTCTTTGTAAACCCTAGAAATGGTTGTGCGTGAAAATCCCAGTAACTGAGCAGATTGTGAAATACTCAGACCGGCCCGTCTGGCACCAACAACCATGCCACGCTCAAAATTGCTTAAAACACCTTTCTTTCCCATTCTGACATTCAGTTTGGAGTTCAGGAGATTGTCTTGACCAGGACCACACCCCTAAATGCATTGAAGCAACTGCCATGTGATTGGTTGACTAGATAATTGCATTAATGAGAAAAAGAACAGGTGTTCCTAATAATTCTTTAGGTGAGTGTATATATATATATATACAGTTGCAAGAAAAAGTATGTGAACCCTTTGGAATGATATGGATTTCTGCACAAATTGGTCATAAAATGTGATCTGATCTTCATCTAAGTCACAACAATAATCACAGTCTGCTTAAACTAATAACACACAAAGAATTAAATGTCACCATGTTTTTATTGAACACACCATGTAAACATTCACAGTGCAGGTGGACAAAGTATGTGAACCCCTAGACTAATGACATCTCCAAGAGCTAATTGGAGTGAGGTGTCAGCCAACTGGAGTCCAATCAATGAGATGAGATTGGAGGTGTTGGTTACAGCTGCCCTATAAAAAACACACACCAGTTCTGGGTTTGCTTTTCACAAGAAGCATTGCCTGGAGTGAATGATGCCCCGCACAAAAGAGCTCTCAGAAGACCTACGATTAAGAATTGTTGACTTGTATAAAGCTGGAAAGGGTTATAAAAGTATCTCCAAAAGCCTTGCTGTTCATCAGTCCACGGTAAGACAAATTGGCTATAAATAGAGAAAGTTCAGCACTGCTGCTACTCTCCTAGGAGTGGCCGTCCTGTAAAGATGACTGCAAGAGCACAGCGCAGACTGCTCAATGAGGTGAAGAAGAATCCTAAAGTGTCAGCTAAAGACTTACAAAAGTCTCTGGCATATGCTAACATCCCTGTTAGCGAATCTACGATACGTAAAACATTAAACAAGAATGGATTTCATGGGAGGATACCACAGAGCAAGCCACTGCTGTCCAAAAAAAACATTGCTACACGTTTACAGTTTGCATAAGAGCACCTGGATGTTCCACAGCAGTACTGGCAAAATATTCTGTGGACAGATGAAACCAAAGTTGAGTTGTTTGGAAGAAACACACAACACTATGTGTGGAGAAAAAGAGGCACAGCACACCAACATCAAAACCTCATCCCAACTGTGAAGTATGGTGGTGGGGGCATCATGGTTTGGGGCTGCTTTGCTGCGTCAGGGCCTGGACGGATTGCTATCATCGAAGGAAAAATGAATTCCCAAGTTTATCAAGACATTTTGCAGGAGAACTTAGGCCATCTGTCCACCAGCTGAAGCTCAACAGAAGATGGGTGTTGCAACAGGACAACGACCCAAAGCATAGAAGTAAATCAACAACAGAATGGCTTAAACAGAAGAAAATACGCCTTCTGGAGTGGCCCAGTCAGAGTCCTGACCTCAACCCGATTGAGATGCTGTGGCATAACCTCAAGAAAGCGATTCACCCCCATGCCAAGAATATTGCTGAGCTGAAACAGTTCTGTAAAGAGGAATGGTCAAGAATTACACCTGACCGTTGTGCACATCTGATCTGTAACTACAGGAAACGTTTGGTTGAAGTTATTGCTGCCAAAGGAGGTTCAACCAGTTATTAAATCCAAGGATTCACATACTTTTTCCACCTGCACTGTGAATGTTTACTTGGTGTGTTCAATAAAAACATGGTAACATTTAATTCTTTGTGTGTTATTAGTTTAGGCAGACTGTGATTGTCTATTGTTGTGACTTAGATGAAGATCAGATCACATTTTATGACCAATTTGTGCAGAAATCCATATAATTTCAAAGGGTTCACATACTTTTGATTGCAACTGTATATATATCTCGCTCTCTCTCAGGGGGTCGCAATCACAGACTTCTCCTCTGACAATGGGGTTCAAGTCCAAAAGGTGCTTTATTTTGGCACTTCAGCACCATCACACACATAAACATAGAAAATAAAACACCTGCCCGTCGGCTCTACCTTCTACACGTGTTGTCTCTACCTCACCTATAGAGCGCCGTTTACACACGGGATTAGATCCGGCTTCCTGAGCCATATACTGTCCAGCAGCCTCCAGGCTGTGACCACACCAGCACCCTTGGGGGGAGATACTCCAGAAGTCCTCCCGAATCTGACCGTGCGACCCTCTTTCTGTAAGTGTCGCTGGGCCCCCCCAAACTTCAGGCTTTACAAAGCCTCGTGGCCCCTCAGCCCTCCTGGCTGAGACCACACAAAGCCTTTCAGGCTCCCCTCTCTCTCAGGCTTCCTCAGCCTTAGGCCTCTTTCACACGACCGTTTGTCCCCCGTGGCCGTATTGCGGCCCGCATAAAGCGGGTCCGCAATACACGGGGCACAGGCCCTGTGCATTCCGCACGGATGCAGACCCATTCACTTGAATGGGCCCGCAAATCCAGAGATGAGATGCGGAACGGAACCACAGAATTTTAAGCACTACGCAAAAAAGTAGTGCGGACCATCGGATGCGGATCGTGGACCCCATTCAAGTGAATGGGTCCACGATCTGCATGCTCCTGCCCCACGGTCAAGCCTGTGCATTGCGGACCACAATTTGCGGTCCGCAGCATGGGCACTGAGCTCTTACGCTCGTGGGCATGAGCCCTTACTCCCTTCAAATCATACACAGAGGGTTGTTTTATCCCTCCTTCATTGCAGCAGCAGGCCTCACCTGGGATCACCTCTGGCAAAAGACAAAACATGTAGTGGAAGGGTGTGGACTGGCAGATCCCACTAGAAAAACCTATCCCCCAGTCCACATGAAATCCAGCCCAGAACAACATCTAGACAAAACTGTCTCAGCAAACTACACTTTGCTGAAACCACTTGCAGGTTTCTGGATTTCAGTTATCTCACCCAGCTGAGATATCTGGGTGGGATATACACACCTCCCAGCACTTATAGTGTCATCAACCAATCAACCACTATAAATATATATACAGGATCTTCTCAAAAAATTAGCATATTGTGATAAAGTTCATTATTTTCTGTAATGTACTGATAAACATTAGACTTTCATATATTTTAGATTCATTACACACAACTGAAGTAGTTCAAGCCTTTTCTTGTTTTAATATTGATGATTTTGGCATACAGCTCATGAAAACCCAAAATTCCTATCTCAAAAAATTTGCATATCATGAAAAGGTTCTATAAATGAGCTATTAAATAACCTAATCATCTGAATCAACTAATTAACTCTAAACACCTGCAAAAGATTCCTGAGGCTTTTAAAAACTTGTGTCTATTGTGGTAGGATGTCTATTGTGGTACTTGTGGTTCGCCGCGGGCATCCTCCATTGTATGCATTTTGCTGGGGATTGCCATTAGCAACGGGCCACAAGTGCAGGATTTGCTCCCCTATATATATGCACAACTGCATGTGGGTTTGAGCAGCTCCTGCTGATGCCAACCTGTCTTCTTAGTTTGTATATATAGATTCCTGTAGGTGTATAAACTCCTATTTAAATGTGCCTGTTTTCCATCTACAGGTCACATTTAGGTGCACCTGTGAAGCCTGGGCTATATCAGCAAGTCTTGAGTGGGACTCACAGACTCCTCCCTCCTCCCATTGCAAGCATGGCTACATGCTGGAGGTAACTGGTGAGTTGTTTGCGAGTCGGCCCTATGCTCCTGTAATTTGCCCACTGGCTCCTGGTATCGCCCATATGGCTCAGGTAGGAGAGTGTAGGGTCCCGGGCTACTTGAGAAACCTTGTCGTGGTGTCCGGGCTTAAGACATGTTCTACACCGTAGGACATGTTGACTAATCTCTCAATTTTAAAATCAGTTTGAGAATTAGTGAGACTGCAGAGTGCACCTATGTTTGTTATTGTTTTGTTATATTAATTATCACATCCGCACTTGTTACCTTGTGTAGGATGTCTATTGTGGTACTTGTGGTTCGCCGCGGGCATCCTCCATTGTATGCATTTTGCTGGGGATTGCCATTAGCAACGGGCCACAAGTGCAGGATTTGCTCCCCTATATATATGCACAACTGCATGTGGGTTTGAGCAGCTCCTGCTGATGCCAACCTGTCTTCTTAGTTTGTATATATAGATTCCTGGAGGTGTATAAACTCCTATTTAAATGTGCCTGTTTTCCATCTACAGGTCACATTTAGGTGCACCTGTGAAGCCTGGGCTATATCAGCAAGTCTTGAGTGGGACTCACAGACTCCTCCCTCCTCCCATTGCAAGCATGGCTACATGCTGGAGGTAACTGGTGAGTTGTTTGCGAGTCGGCCCTATGCTCCTGTAATTTGCCCACTGGCTCCTGGTATCGCCCATATGGCTCAGGTAGGAGAGTGTAGGGTCCCGGGCTACTTGAGAAACCTTGTCGTGGTGTCCGGGCTTAAGACATGTTCTACACCGTAGGACATGTTGACTAATCTCTCAATTTTAAAATCAGTTTGAGAATTAGTGAGACTGCAGAGTGCACCTATGTTTGTTATTGTTTTGTTATATTGTTATATTAATTATCACATCCGCACTTGTTACCTTGTGTAGGATGTCTATTGTGGTACTTGTGGTTCGCCGCGGGCATCCTCCATTGTATGCATTTTGCTGGGGATTGCCATTAGCAACGGGCCACAAGTGCAGGATTTGCTCCCCTATATATATGCACAACTGCATGTGGGTTTGAGCAGCTCCTGCTGATGCCAACCTGTCTTCTTAGTTTGTATATATAGATTCCTGGAGGTGTATAAACTCCTATTTAAATGTGCCTGTTTTCCATCTACAGGTCACATTTAGGTGCACCTGTGAAGCCTGGGCTATATCAGCAAGTCTTGAGTGGGACTCACAGACTCCTCCCTCCTCCCATTGCAAGCATGGCTACATGCTGGAGGTAACTGGTGAGTTGTTTGCGAGTCGGCCCTATGCTCCTGTAATTTGCCCACTGGCTCCTGGTATCGCCCATATGGCTCAGGTAGGAGAGTGTAGGGTCCCGGGCTACTTGAGAAACCTTGTCGTGGTGTCCGGGCTTAAGACATGTTCTACACCGTAGGACATGTTGACTAATCTCTCAATTTTAAAATCAGTTTGAGAATTAGTGAGACTGCAGAGTGCACCTATGTTTGTTATTGTTTTGTTATATTGCTTTTAAAAACTCCCAGCCTGGTTCATTACTCAAAACCGCAATCATGGGTAAGACTGCCGACCTGACTGCTGTCCAGAAGGCCATCATTGACACCCTCAAGCAAGAGGGTAAGACACAGAAAGAAATTTCTGAACGAATAGGCTGTTCCCAGAGTGCTGTATCAAGGCACCTCAGTGGGAAGTCTGTGGGAAGGAAAAAGTGTGGCAGAAAACGCTGCACAACGAGAAGAGGTGACCAGACCCTGAGGAAGATTGTGGAGAAGGACCGATTCCAGACCTTGGGGGACCTGCGGAAGCAGTGGACTCAGTCTGGAGTAGAAACATCCAGAGCCACCGTGTACAGGCGTGTGCAGGAAATGGGCTACAGGTTCCGCATTCCCCAGGTCAAGCCACTTTTGAACCAGAAACAGCGGCAGAAGCGCCTGACCTGGGCTACAGAGAAGCAGCACTGGACTGTTGCTCAGTGGTCCAAAGTACTTTTTTCGGATGAAAGCAAATTTTGCATGTCATTCGGAAATCAAGGTGCCAGAGTCTGGAGGGAGACTGGGGAGAGGGAAATGCCAAAATGCCTGAAGTCCAGTGTCAAGTACCCACAGTCAGTGATGGTCTGGGGTGCCATGTCAGCTGCTGGTGTTGGTCCACTGTGTTTTATCAAGGGCAGGGTCAATGCAGCTAGCTATCAGGAGATTTTGGAGCACTTGCTTCCATCTGCTGAAAAGCTTTATGGAGATGAAGATTTCATTTTTCAGCATGACCTGGCACCTGCTCACAGTGCCAAAACCACTGGTAAATGGTTTACTGACCATGGTATTACTGTGCTCAATTGGCCTACCAACTCTCCTGACCTGAACCCCATAGAGAATCTGTGGGATATTGAAAAGAGAAAGTTGAGAGACGCAAGACCCAACACTCTGGATGAGCTTAAGGCCGCTATCGAAGCATCCTGGGACTTCATAACACCTCAGTAGTGCCACAGGCTGATTGCCTCCATGCCACGCCGCATTGAAGCAGTCATTTCTGCAAAAGGATTCCCGACCAAGTATTGAGTGCATAACTGAACTTAATTATTTTAAGGTTGACTTTTTTTGTATTAAAAACACTTTTCTTTTATTGGTCGGATGAAATATGCAAATTTTTTGAGATAGGAATTTTGGTTTTTCATGAGCTGTATGCCAAAATCATCAATATTAAAACAAGAAAAGGCTTGAACTACTTCAGTTGTGTGTAATGAATCTAAAATATATGAAAGTCTAATGTTTATCAGTACATTACAGAAAATAATGAACTTTATCACAATATGCAAATTTTTTGAGAAGATCCTGTATATGTCGCAGGAAAATGCTGAAAATGGAGATTTGATCAAATCCCTAAGATGAAAATTGAGATTTGATCAAATCCCTAAGGGAGATGTTCAATTCACGGAAGATGATGTTCCCTAAAGAAAGTAAGTGTTTAAGAGATCATCAAATCTCTTAACTGTTTAGGTGAAAAGTTTAATATTTTTGATAATATAATAATAATATGAAATAATATTGTTTAGATATTAAAAGTATTTAATTAGTAAACCATGCATTAATAAATGTAGAGTAGGTAATACAACAATAGTCATTGAAACACAAATTATTAAAGAAAGTAAGTGATTTGATCATCAAATCCCTTAACTGTTTTAGTGAAAAGTTTAATATTTTTGATAATATAATAATAATATGAAATAATATTGTAAGAAATAGGTACTTAAGCTATTTTAAAAAAACAAAAAGGATATTTTTAGTGAAATTTTAAACATTTTTAGTCAATGTAATTAATAAATAATAATGTTCATTAATTTTTATTAAAACACGTTGATGATTTGTGGCATCTCGAGTTACAAAGTACGTAACTTTTTTTACAGGCAAATATTTTTGTTTTACATTGTATTTTGGATTGTTCACAAGAACACTTCTTAAATCCTTGACCTCCAAATAAGGATAATTTTCCTGCAATCTCACGCAGACTTAGGTGAGTTTGGGGAACTGTTTTGGTAAATGTTGTAGTAGCTATTTAAAGAGCGTCTTTAGGTAGCCAATCTTTTATAATTCCAACTGAGGTACCAATTTAGCATAAATAATTTTTTATATCTAATACGATCCCCACAATATTATTTCCATCTAATGGGCCTCTATCTACCTTAGGTACATTCATTTTCATAATTTCCCTTAGGGATTTGATCAAATCTTCATTTCCCTGCGACATATACACTGCTCAAAAAAATAAAGGGAACACAAAAATAACACATCCTAGATCTGAGTTAATTAAATATTCTTCTGAAATACTTTGTTCTTTACATAGTTGAATGTGCTGACAACAAAATCACACAAAAATGTAAAAATGGAAATCAAATTTTTCAACCCATGGAGGTCTGGATTTGGAGTCATCCTCAAAATTAAAGTGGAAAAACACACTACAGGCTGATCCAACTTTGATGTAATGTCCTTAAAACAAGTCAAAATGAGGCTCAGTAGTGTGTGTGGCCTCCACGTGCCTTTATGACCTCCCTACGATGCATGCTCCTGATGAGGTGGCGGACGGTCTCCTGAGGGATCTCCTCCCAGACCTGGACTAAAGCATCTGCCAACTCCTGGACAGTCTGTGGTGCAACGTGACGTTGGTGGATAGAGCGAGACGTGATGTCCCAGATGTGCTCAATTGGATTCAGGTCTGGGGAACGGGTGGGCCAGTCCATAGCATCAATGCCTTCGTCTTGCAGGAACTGCTGACACACTCCAGCCACATGAGGTCTAGCATTGTCTTGCATTAGGAGGAACCCAGGGCCAACCGCACCAGCATATGGTCTCACAAGGGGTCTGAGGATCTCATCTCGGTACCTAATGGCAGTCAGGCTACCTCTGGCGAGCACATGGAGGGCTGTGCGGCCCTCCAAAGAAATGCCACTTCACACCATTACTGACCCAATGCCAAACCGGTCATGCTGGAGGATGTTGCAGGCAGCAGAACGTTCTCCAAGGCGTCTCAAGACTCTGTCACGTCTGTCACATGTGCTCAGTGTGAACCTGCTTTCATCTGTGAAGAGCACAGGGCGCCAGTGGCGAATTTGCCAATCTTGGTGTTCTCTGGAAAATGGCAAACGTTCTGCACGGTGTTGGACTGTAAGCACAACCCCCACCTGTGGACGTCGGGCCCTCATATCACCCTCATGGAGTCTGTTTCTGACCGTTTGAGCAGACACATGCACATTTGTGGCCTGCTGGAGGTCATTTTGCAGGGCTCTGGCAGTGCTCCTCCTGTTCCTCCTTGCATAAAGGCGGAGGTAGCGGTCCTGCTGCTGGGTTGTTGCCGTCCTACGGCCTCCTCCACGTCTCCTGATGTACTGGCCTGTCTCCTGGTAGCGCCTCCATGCTCTGGACACTACGCTGACAGACACAGCAAACCTTCTTGCCACAGCTCGCATTGATGTGCCATCCTGGATAAGCTGCAATACCTGAGCCACTTGTGTGGGTTGTAGACTCCGTCTGATGCTACCACTATAGTGAAAGCACCGCCAGTATTCAAAAGTGACCAAAACATCAGCCAGGAACTATAGGAACTGAGAAGTGGTCTGTGGTCACCACCTGCAGAACCACTCCTTTATTGGGGGTGTCTTGCTAATTGCCTATAATTTCCACCTGTTGTCTATCCCATTTGCACAACAGCATGTGAAATTGATTGTCACTCAGTGTTGCTTCCTAAGTGGACAGTTTGATTTCACAGAAGTGTGATTGACTTGGAGTTACATTGTGTTGTTTAAGTGTTCCCTTTATTTTTTTGAGCAGTGTATATATTCATATATATATATATATATATATATATATATATAGCAGGGCTGGGACAAGGTCCACCACCAACAGAGGCTGAGCTGCCCAAGTGCGCCCCCCCCCCCCCTCCCCGCCATTTAGATATGTATGTTTGTTATTAATCATCATCCAGATCCCCCTCCACTAAACAGCGCCATCCACAGATCCCCCTCCCCTAAACAGTGCCATCCACAGATCCCCCTCCCCTAAATAGTGCCATCCACAGATCCCCCTCCCCTAAATAGTGCCATCCACAGATCCCCCTCCCTTAAACAGTGCCATCCACAGATCCCCCTCCCCTAAACAGTGCCATCCACAGATCCCCCTCTCCTAAACAGTGCCATCCACATATCCCCCTCCCCTAAACAGTGCCATCCACAGATACCCCTCCCCTAAACAGTGCAATCCACAGATCCCCCTCCCCTAAACAGTGCCATCCACAGATCCCCCTCCCCCAAATAGTGCCATCCACAGATCCCCCCTCCCCTAAATAGTGCCATCCACAGATCCCCCTCCCTAAATAGTGCCATCCACAGATCCCCCTCCCCTAAACAGTGACATCCACAGACCCCCCTCCCCTAAACAGTGCCATCCACAGATCCCCCTCCCCTAAACAGTGCCATCCACAGATCCCCCTCCCCTAAACAGTGCCATCCACAGATCCCCCTCCCCTAAACAGTGCCATCCACAGATCCCCCTCCCCTAAATAGTGCCATCCACAGATCCCCCTCCCCTAAACAGTGCCATCCACAGATCCCCCTCCCCTAAACAGTGCCATCCACAGATCCCCCTCTCCTAAACAGTGCCATCCACATATCCCCCTCCCCTAAACAGTGCCATCCACAGATACCCCTCCCCTAAACAGTGCAATCCACAGATCCCCCTCCCCTAAACAGTGCCATCCACAGATCCCCCTCCCCCAAATAGTGCCATCCACAGATCCCCCCTCCCCTAAATAGTGCCATCCACAGATCCCCCTCCCTAAATAGTGCCATCCACAGATCCCCCTCCCCTAAACAGTGACATCCACAGACCCCCCTCCCCTAAACAGTGCCATCCACAGATCCCCCTCCCCTAAACAGTGCCATCCACAGATCCCCCTCCCCTAAACAGTGCCATCCACAGATTCCCCTCCCCTAAACAGTGCCATCCACAGATCCCCCTCCCCGACGCTCACATGAGTACATTTATAAACTAATCAGTAACTTTAACTTTAATCATTGCTAATCTCTTTACTTGGATACCTTACTCTGTCTTAGCTCCGGTAACAGCAGTAAGTGCGGGCGGGCGGCGCTCACTCACTGACGTCACGCGCCTGCCCGCCTAGTGGGAGGAGCTGGCGTGTGGCGTCAGTGAGTGAGCGCCGCCCGCACTTACTGCTGTTACCGGAGCTAAGACAGAGTAAGGTATCCAAGTAAAGAGATCAGCAATGATTAAAGTTAAAGTTACTGATTAGTTTATAATGTACTCATGTGAGCAGAGTGGCTTTGTATATTCTAACCCCCAGGCAAGCGTCCCTGTCACCATGGGAACGCCTGGGGGTTAGAATATACCATCGGATTTGAGTTTTCACGATCGTGAAAACTCAGATCCGATGGTATATTCTAACCCCCAGGCAAGCGTCCCCGTCACCATGGGAACGCCTGGGGTTAGAATATACCATCGGATCTTCTAACTCAGTGGCCTGCCTGCCGCCCAGAGGTTGGGGAGCTGGCCTGCGCCCTGAGGCTGGAGCCTCCCCAACCTCTGTGTCGGCCCGGCCCTGATAAATAGTAACATAGTATATAAGGCCGAAAAAAGACATTTGTCCATCCAGTTCAGCCTGTTATCCTGCAAGTTGATCCAGAGGAAGGCAAAAAAAAAAAAAACTGTGAGGTAGAAGCCAATTTTCCCCACTTAAGGGGGGAAAAATTCCTTCCCGACTCCAATTAGGCAATGAGAATAACTCCCTGGTTCAACAACCCCTCTCTAGTAGCTATAACCTGTAATATTATTACACTCCAGAAATACATCCAGGCCCCTCTTAAATTATTTTATTGTACTCACCTTCACCACCTTCTCAGGCAGAGAGTTCCATAGTCTCACTGCTCTTACCGTAAAGACTTCTCTTCTATGTTTGTGTACAAACCTTCTTTCCTCCAGACGCAGAGGATGTCCCCTCGTCACAGTCACAGTCCTGGGGATAAATAGATGATGGGAGAGATCTCTGTACTGACCCCTGATATATTTATACATAGTACTGTAATTAGATCTCCCCTCAGTCGTATTTTTTCTAAAGTGAATAACCCTAATTTTGATAATCTTTCAGGGTACTGTAGTTGCCCCATTCCAGTTATTACTTTAGTTGCCCTCCACTGAACCCTCTCCAGCTCTGCTATGTCTGCCTTGTTCATAGGAGCCCAGAACTGTACACAGTACTCCATGTGTGGTCTGACTAGTGATTTGTAAAGTGGTAGGACTATGTTCTCATCACGGGCATCTACGCCCCTTTTGATGCAACCCATTATCTTATTGGCCTTGGCAGCAGCTGCCTGACACTGGTTTTTGCAGCTTAGTTTGCTATTTATTAAAATTCCTAGGTCCTTTTCCATGTCAGTGTTACCCAGTGTTTTACCATTTGGTATGTACGGGTGATTTGCATTATTTCTTCCCATGTGCATAACCTTACATTTGTCAGTGTTAAACCTCATCTGCCACTTATCTGCCCAAGCCTCTAATCTATCCAGATCCATGTGTAGCAGTATAATGTCCTCTATAGTATATATACAGTATACTGTCCTCTTCAGTGTCAATTACTTTACACAGTTTAGTGTCATCTGCAAAAATTGATATTTTACTGTGCAAGCCTTCTACAAGATCATTAATTAATATATTGAAGAGAATAGGGCCCAATACTGACCCCTGAGGTACCCCACTAGCAACAGTGACCCAATCTGAGTGTGTACCATTAATAACAACCCTCTATTTTCTATTACTGAGCCAGTTACTTACCCACATACAGACGTTTTCTCCCAGTCCGAGCATTCTCATTTTATATACTAACCTTTTATGTGGTACAGTGTCAAATGCTTTGGAGAAGTCCAGATATACGAAATCCATTGATTCGCCGCTGTCAAGTCTAGAAATTACCTCCTCATAGTAACTGAATAAATTAGTTTGACAAGACCGATCCCTCATGAAGCCATGCTGATATGATGTTATTTGCTTGTTTAACCGCCTCCGGACCGCCTAACGCAGGATTGCGGTCCGGAGGCGGTCGACTCAGGCACACTCACGCGCCGGCGCGTCATCTCGCGAAAGGCGAGATTTCCTGTGAACACGCGCACACAGGCGCGCGCCTTCATAGGAACTGCAGGTAATCGAGTGGATCTGCAGCCTGCCAGCGGCGATCATTCGCTGGCAGGCTGTAGATCCGATTTTTTTAACCCCTTAAAGGTATATTAGACGCTGTTTTGATAACAGCGTCTAATATACCTGCTACCTGGTCTCTTTTGCTTGGATCGACCACCAGAGGACACAGGCAGCTCTGTAAAGTAGCACCAAACACCACTACACTACACACCCCCCCTGTCACTTATTAACCCCTTATTAACCCCTGATCACCCCATATAGACTCCCTGATCACCCCCCTGTCACTGATCACCCCCTGTCATTGATCACCCCCCTGTAAGGCTCCATTCAGACGTCCGTATGTGCTTTGCGGATCCACGGATCCGCAGATCCGCAAAACACATACGGACGTCTGAATGGAGCCTGACAGGGGGGTGATCAATGACAGGGGGGTGATCACACCATATAGACTCCCTGATCACCCCCTGTCATTGATCACCCCCCTGTAAGGCTCCATTCAGATGTCCGTATGTGTTTTGCGGATCCACAAATCCGCGGATCCGGAAAACACATACGGACATCTGAATGGAGCCTTACAGGGGGGTGATCACCCCATATAGACTCCCTGATCACCCCCCTGTCATTGATCACCCCCCTGTAAGGCTCCATTCAGACATCCGTATGTGTTTTGCGGATCCGCAAAACATGGACACCGCGGATCCGCAAAACACGGACACCTGCAATGTGCTTTCCGCATTTTGTGGATCCGCACATTGCCAGAACTACCGTATATAGAAAATGCCTTTTCTTGTCTGCAATTGCGGACAAGAATAGGACATGTTCTATAGGCTCTACAAAAAACGCAGTGTTCGCCCGATCAGGCCTGATCTTGTGCGCACACTTGCGTTCAGTCCGCCCCACCGCAGTGACAGAAAAAAAAAAATTCTGACCACTGCAAAAACACCGTAAAATCGCTGCGGCGCTATAAAAAGATCACTTTTGAGGGGTATGGCGAGTTCATAGAAGATTTTTTTTTTTTGTCACAAGTTAGCGGAAATTGATTTTTTTTTTTTAGTTTTTTTGTTTTTTCTTACAAAGTCTCATATTCCACTAACTTGTGACAAAAAATAAAATCTCACATGAACTCACCATACCCCTCACGGAATCCAAATACGTAAAAATTTTTAGACATTTATATTCCAGACTTCTTCTCACGCTTTAGGGCCCCTAAAATGCCAGGGCAGTATAAATACCCCGCAAGTGACCCCATTTCGGAAAGTAGACACCCCAAGGTATTCACTGAGGGGCATATTGAGTCCATGAAAGATTGAAATTTTTGTCACAAGTTAGCGGAAAGGAGACTTTGTGAGAAAAAAAAAAAAAAAAAACTATTTCCGCTAACTTGTGCAAAAAAAAAAAAACTTCTATGAACTCGCCATGCCCCTCACGGAAAACCTTGGGGTGTCTTCTTTCCAAAATGGGGTCACATCTGGGGTATTTATACTGCCCTGGCATTTTAGGGGCCCTAAAGCGTGAGAAGAAGTCTGGAATCCAAATGTCTAAAAATGCCCTCCTAAAAGGAATTTGGGCCCATTTTCCCACCTAGGCTGCAAAAAAGTGTCACACATGTGGTATCGCCGTACTCAGCAGAGGTAGGGCTATGTGTTTTGGGGTGTCTTTTTACATATACCCATGCTGGGTGAGATAAATATCTCTGTCAAATGACAACTTTGTATAAAAAAATGGGAAAAGTTGTCTTTTAGAGAGATATTTCTCTCACCCAGCATGGGTATATGTAAAAAGACACCCCAAAACACATTGCCCAACTTCTCCTGAGTACGGCGATACCACATGTGTGACACTTTTTTGCAGCCTAGGTGGGCAAAGGGGCCCAAATTCTAAAGAGCACCTTTAGGATTTCACAGGACATTTTTTACACATTTGAATTTCAAACTACTTCTCACGCATTAGGGCCCCTAAAATGCCAGGGCAGTATAACTACCCCACAAGTGACCCCATTTTGGAAAGAAGACACCCCAAGGTATTTCGTGATGGGCATAGTGAGTTCATGGAAGTTTTTATTTTTTGTCACAAGTTAGTGGAATATGAGACTTTGTAAGAAAAGAAAAATAAAATAAAATAAAA
This sequence comes from Bufo bufo, assembly GCF_905171765.1. Classification (NCBI taxonomy): domain Eukaryota; kingdom Metazoa; phylum Chordata; class Amphibia; order Anura; family Bufonidae; genus Bufo; species Bufo bufo. The sequence continues at coordinate 65,240,292 of NC_053392.1, forward strand.
AAATCATCATTTTCCACTAACTTGTGACAAAAAATAAAAAGTTCTATGAACTCACTATGCCCATCAGCGAATACCTTAGGGTGTCTACTTTCCGAAATGGGGTCATTTGTGGGGTGTTTCTACTGTCTGGGCATTGTAGAACCTCAGGAAACATGACAGGTGCTCAGAGAGTCAGAGCTGCTTCAAAATGCGGAAATTCACATTTTTGTACCATAGTTTGTAAACACTATAACTTTTACCCAAACCAATAAATATACACTTATTGCATTTTTTTTTTATCAAAGACATGTAGAACAATAAATTTAGAGAAAAATTTATATATAAATGTAGTTTAAAAAAAAATATTACAACTGAAAGGGAAAAATGTCATTTTTTGGCAAAAATTTCGGTAAATTTCGATTAATAACTAAAAAAATAAAAATGTCAGCAGCAATGAAATACCACCAAATGAAAGCTCTATTAGTGAGAAGAAAAGGAGGTAAAATTCATTTGGGTGGTAAGTTGTATGACCGAGCAATAAACCGTGAAAGTAGTGTAGTGCAGAATTGTAAAAAGTGGTCTGGTCATTAAGGGGGTTTAAGCTAGGGGAGCTGAGGTGGTTAAATTGAGATCCTCCAAGATAGCATCTCTTAGAAAACCTTTAATCAGTTTACCCATATATACAGTACAGACCAAAAGTTTGAAAACACATTCTCATTCAAAGAGTTTTCTTTATTTTCATGACTATGAAGGCATCAAAACTATGAATTAACACATGTGGAATTATATACATAACAAACAAGTGTGAAACAACTGAAAATATGTCATATTCTAGGTTCTTCAAAGTAGCCACCTTTTGCTTTGATTACTGCTTTGCACACTCTTGGCATTCTCTTGATGAGCTTCAAGAGGTAGTCCCCTGAAATGGTCTTCCAACAGTCTTGAAGGAGTTCCCAGGGATGCTTAGCACTTGTTGGCCCTTTTGCCTTCACTCTGCGGTCCAGCTCACCCCAAACTATCTCGATTGGGTTCAGGCCCGGTGACTGTGGAGGCCAGGTCATCTGGCGCAGCACCCCATCACTCTCCTTCATAGTCAAATAGCCCTTATTTTCAAAGTTTTCCCAATTTTTCAGCTGACTGACTGACTTTCATTTCTTAAAGTAATGATGGCCACTCGTTTTTCTTTACTTAGCTGCTTTTTTCTTGCCATAATACAAATTCTAACAGTCTATTCAGTAGGACTATCAGCTGTGTATCCACCTGACTTCTCCTCAACGCAACTGATGGTCCCAACCCCATTTATAAGGCAAACAATCCCACTTATTAAACCTGACAGGGCACACCTGTGAAGTGAAAACCATTTCAGGGGACTACCTCTTGAAGCTCATCAAAAGAATGCCAAGAGTGTGCAAAGCAGTAATAAAAGCAAAAGGTGGCTACTTTGAAGAACCTAGAATATGACATATTTTCAGTTGTTTCACACATGTTTGTTATGTATATAATTCCACATGTGTTAATTCATAGTTTTGATGCCTTCAGTGTGAATCTACAATTTTCAGTCATGAAAATAAAGAAAACTCTTTGAATGAGAAGGTGTGTCCAAACTTTTGGTCTGTACTGTATATATATATATATATATATATATATATATATATATATATATACACTGCTCAAAAAAATAAAGGGAACACAAAAATAACACATCCTAGATCTGACTTAATTAAATATTCTTCTGAAATACTTTGTTCTTTACATAGTTGAATGTGCTGACAACAAAATCACACAAAAAAAAATAAATGGAAATCAAATTTTTTAACCCATGGAGGTCTGGATTTGGAGTCACCCTCAAAATTAAAGTGGAAAAACACACTACAGGCTGATCCAACTTTGATGTAATGTCCTTAAAACAAGTCAAAATGAGGCTCAGTAGTGTGTGTGGCCTCCACGTGCCTTTATGACCTCCCTACGACGCCTGTGCATGCTCCTGATGAGGTGGCGGACGGTCTCCTGAGGGATCTCCTCCCAGACCTGGACTAAAGCATCTGCCAACTCCTGGACAGTCTGTGGTGCAACGTGACGTTGGTGGATAGAGCGAGACGTGATGTCCCAGATGTGCTCAATTGGATTCAGGTCTGGGGAACGGGTGGGCCAGTCCATAGCATCAATGCCTTCGTCTTGCAGGAACTGCTGACACACTCCAGCCACATGAGGTCTAGCATTGTCTTGCATTAGGAGGAACCCAGGGCCAACCGCACCAGCATATGGTCTCACAAGGGGTCTGAGGATCTCATCTCGGTACCTAATGGCAGTCAGGCTACCACTGGCGAGCACATGGAGGGCTGTGCGGCCCTCCAAAGAAATGCCACTTCACACCATTACTGACCCAATGCCAAACCGGTCATGCTGGAGGATGTTGCAGGCAGCAGAACGTTCTCCACGGCGTCTCCAGACTCTGTCACGTCTGTCACGTGCTCAGTGTGGTTCTGCTTTCATCTGTGAAGAGCACAGGGCGCCAGTGGCGAATTTGCCAATCTTGGTGTTTTCTGGCAAATGCCAAACGTCCTGCACGGTGTTGGGCTGTAAGCACAACCCCCACCTGTGGACGTCGGGCCCTCATATCACCCTCATGGAGTCTGTTTCTGACCATTTGAGCAGACTCATGCACATTTGTGGCCTGCTGGAGGTCATTTTGCAGGGCTCTGGCAGTGCTCATCATGTTCCTCCTTGCACAAAGGCAGAGGTAGCGGTCCTGCTGCTGGGTTGTTGCCCTCCTACGGCCTCCTCCACGTCTCCTGATGTACTGGCCTGTCTCCTGGTAGCGTCTCCTTGCTCTGGACACTAGGCTGACAGACACAGCAAACCTTCTTGCCACAGCTCGCATTGATGTGCCATCCTGGATAAGCTGCACTACCTGAGCCACTTGTGTGGCTTGTAGACTCCGTCTCATGCTACCACTAGAGTGAAAGCACCGCCAGCATTCAAAAGTGACCAAAACATCAGCCAGGAAACATAGGAACTGAGAAGTGGTCAGGTCACCACCTGCAGAACCACTCCTTTATTGGGGGTGTCTTGCTAATTGCCTATAATTTCCACCTGTTGTCTATCCCATTTGCACAACAGCATGTGAAATTGATTGTCACTCAGTGTTGCTTCCTAAGTGGACAGTTTGATTTCACAGAAGTGTGATTGACTTGGAGTTACATTGTGTTGTTTAAGTGTTCCCTTTATTTTTTTGAGCAGTGTATATATATATATATATATATATATATATACAGTGGATATAAAAAGTCTACACACCCCTGTTAAAATGTCAGGTTTCTCTGATGTAAAAAAAATCAGACAAGGATAACTCATTTCAGAACTTTTTCCACCTTTAATGTGACCTATAAACTGTACAACTCAATTGAAAAACAATGCTCTATGCTTCACTGTGGGTATGGTGTTCTTTTGGTGATGTGCAGTGTTGTTTTTGCGCCAAACATATCTTTTGGAATTATGGTCAAAAAGTTGAACCTTGGTTTCATCAGACCATAACACCTTTTCCCACATGCTTTTGGGAGACTTCAGATGTGTTTTTGCAAAATGTAGCCTGGCTTGGATGTTTTTCTTCGTAAGAAAAGGCTTTCGTCTTGCCACTCTACATCATAGCCATATGAAAAATACGGGAGATTATTGTTACATGTACCACACAGCCAGTACTTGCCAGATATTCCTGCAGCTCCTTTAATGTTGCTGTAGGCCTCTTGGTAGCCTCCCAGACCAGTTTTCTTCTCGTCTTTTTATCAATTTTGAAGGGACGTCCAGTTCTTGGTAAATGTCACTGTTGTGCCATATTTTCTCCACTTGATGATGACTATCTTCACTGTGTTCCATGGTATATCTAATGCCTTGGAAATTCTTTTGTACCCTTCTCCTGACTGATACCTTTTGTACCCTTCTGACTAATACCTTTTAACAATGAGATCCCTCTGATGCTTTGGAAGCTCTATGTGGACTGTGGCTTTTGCTGTGGGATGCAACTAAGAAAATTTCAGGAAAGACCATCTAGAGCAGATGAACTTTATTTGGGGTTAATCAGAGGCACTTTAAATGATGGCATGTGTATGCTGACTCCTATTTAACATGATTTTGAATGTGATTGCTTAATTCTGCTACATCCCTTTTTTTTCCCCCTCCACCTAAAAGATTTCAGTTTGTTTTTCAATTGAGTGGTACAGTTTATAGGTCACATTAAAGGTGAAAAAAGTTCTGAAATGATTTATCTTTGTCTCATTTTTTTTACAGCACAGAAACCTGCCATTTTAAGAGGGGTGTGTAGAGTTTTTATATCCACTGTGTATACAGTTGCAAGAAAAATTATGTGAACCCTTTGGAATGCTATGGATTTCTGCACAAATTGGTCATAAAATGTGATCTGATCTTCATCTAAGTCACAACAATAGACAATCACAGTCTGCTTAAACTAATAACACACAAAGAATTAAATGTTACCATGTTTTTATTGAACACACCATGTAAACATTCACAGTGCAGGTGGAAAAAGTATGTGAACCCCTAGACTAATGACATCTCCAAGATCTAATTGGAGTGAGGAGTCAGCCAACTGGAGTCCAATCAATAAGATGAGATTGGAGGTGTTGGTTACAGCTGTCCTGCCCTATAAAAAACACACCAGTTCTGGGTTTGCTTTTCACAAGAAGCATTGCCTGATGCAAATGATGCATCGCACAAAAGAGCTCTCAGAAGATCTACGATTAAGAATTGTTGACTTACACAAAGCTGGAAAGGGTTATAAAAGTATCTCCAAAAGCCTTGCTGTTCATCAGTCCACGGTAAGACAAATTGTCTATAAATGGAAAAAGTTCAGCTCTGCTGCTACTCTCCCTAGGAGTGGCCGTCCTGTAAAGATGACTGCAAGAGCACAGCGCAGACTGCTCAATGAGGTGAAGAAGAATCCTGGAGTGTCAGCTAATGACTTACTAAAGTCTCTGGCCTATGCTAAAATCCCTGTTAGCTAATACATAATATGTAAAACACTAAACAAGAATTGATTTCATGGCAGGATACCACAGAGGAAGCCACTGCTGTCCAAAAAAAGCATTGCTGCACATTTACAGTTTGCACAAAAGCACCTGGATGTTCCACAGCAGTACTGGCAAAATATTCTGTGGACAGATAATACCAATGTTGAGTTGTTTGGAAGAAACACACAACACTATGTGTGGAGAAAAAGAGGCACAGAACGCCAACATCAAAACCTCATCCCAACTGTGAAGTATGGTGGTGGGGGCATCATGGTTTGGGGCTGCTTTGCTGCGTCAGGGCCTGGACGGATTACTATCATCGAAGGAAAAATGAATTCCCAAGTTTATCAAGACATTTTGCAGGAGAACTTAAGGCCATCTGTCCACCAGCTGAAGCTCAACAGAAGATGGGTGTTGCAACAGGACAACAACCCAAAGCATAGAAGTAAATCAACAACATAATGTCATAAACAGAAGAAAATATGCCTTCTGGAGTGGCCCAGTCAGAGTCCTGACTTCAACCCGATTGAGATGCTGTGTAGAGTTGAGCGGACACCTGGATGTTCGGGTTCGACGGATTCAGCCGAACTTCGGAAAAAAGTTTGAGTTCGGGACCCGAACTGACCCAAACTTGACCCCGAATCCGAACCCCATTCAAATGAATGGGGACCCGAACTTTTGAACACTAAAATGGCTGTAAAAATGTCATGGAAAGGGCTAGAGGGCTGCAAATGGCGTCAAAATGTGGTTGAGAGCATGGCAAGTGCTCTGCAAACAAATGTGGATAGGGAAATGACTTTAAATAACATAAAATACGTAAAAATAAAAAATAATAATCTTGATCTAGGAGGACCAGGTCCATATGGAGTAGGAGGTTGAGGAGGCGGTGGATGTGACAGTGTCGGTTGAAGAGGCGGTGGAGGAGGAGGTAGCCTACACTGTTTTTTTTGTTTTAAATTTTATTTTTAAAATGAGGGTACACCCCAAAACATTGGGAAATATAACCTGTGATAACCCCCTCCATTCATGCTAAACACACGTTCAGACAATACATTGGCTGCAGGGCAGGCCAGCACCTCCAAGGGGTAAAGGGCAAGCTCAAGCCATGTGCCCAATTTGGAGATCCAGAAGTTGCAGGGGCTGACCCCTGTCAGTCAGTTTGTGTAGGCGTGTGCACACTTACTGCCCCACCATGTCGCACGTCCCAGTGATGTTCACGATCCAATTTGATATCTGCTCTATCAACTTTCGATGTTCTTTTATGCGCCTACCATGGTGATTACGGGTGGCGGGGAATCAGGGTTCCAGGCAGGAGAGGGAGCGTGAGAAAAAGAGACCAAATTTAAGGGAGGATCCATTTAAAATAAAAAATTAGAGTTGAAATATGGGAGAAATTATTAAAGCATAAAAGTGTGACAACTTTTCAAAGTTTAAGCATTAAATGTAAGGATGTGGTGCGCATTAATTACTGAATAATTTATAAAATGTTATTCCCTGTCACCTATGCATAGCAGGTGTTTATTCACGTGTAAAATTGTATAATGTCAACCCAAGAATGTAACAGAAAAATTATTGAAATTTATTAAGCTGTCAACTAGGTAGAGGAGGGTATATTACACCCAAAAATTGGTGAATTTCACCAAAAAATGTAACTGACAATTATTATATTTTTTTTGGTCTACTAGGTATAGGAGTTGTACATCACACCCAAAAATTGGTGAATTTCAACAGAATATATAACTGACAAATTTTTTTTTGCCGTTCCACTAGGTATAGCAGTGGTACTATACACCCAAAAATTGGTTAATTTCACCCGAAAAAGTAAATTACATTTTTTTATTTTTTTGCTTAACCTGTCTACTCGGTATAGCAGTGGTACTATACACCCAAAAATTGGTTGATTTCACCCGAAAAAGTAAATGACAATTTTTTTTCCTTTGTTTAACCTGTCTACTAGGTATAGCAATGGTACTATACGCCCAAAAATTTGTTAATTTCACCATAAAATGTAACTGACAATTTTTAATTTTTTTTTACCGGTCCACTAGGTATAGCAGTGGTACTATACACCCAAAAATTGGTGAATTTCACCCTAAAATGTAATTGACAACGTAATGAAATGATATAAAATAAAACACGTACAAAAAAAAAAAAATGGATTTATGAGGTGGAGTTCCATATGGAGGCGGTGGACGCAGCGGAGTAGCTGGAAGCGGCGGTGGAGGAGGACGAGATAGCCAACACAGGTTTTTGGTTTTAATTTAATTTTGTAAAATTAAGGTACACTCCAAAAGAGTGTGAAATATCCAAAATACAAACATGAGCAATTGCGTTGCAGTATAACAATGGCTGCTTAGTGCCGGTATACATGTCTATTCTGGTAATTCAAAAAACGGGGCACATCAAAATTAGAATAAGAGTGCTGGCACACGGTATGTAATACACAATATAGTTCAAAGAATAAGAAATTTATTCAAAACAAAAGACACGACAGAAAATAGCTTAAAATCATTGCATACAAAAAATCAGGGCCATGTGAACCAATCATGTACACAGGCCACCCTGGCTCACCACAAAGCCATAAACATGCCCCCACATAGGTAAATATATTACAATTTAAAGTGCATGAGATCCATCAGCAAGAATGGAAGACTGAAATACTTATCATTGAGGTAGCATAGTGGGGGTATGCGTGGTCGTCAGGAAAAAAGAAGCCCAACGCGTATCGCCAGGCTCTGCTGGCTTCCTCAGGGGAAATAGAAAAGAGATTAATTGCTCTGGAGTATAACAATGGCTAGGTGCGGTCGGCATACTTGTCTATTCTGCACAAGGTATGGACAAGTCCTGAGGGATCCATGCCTGGTTCATTTTAATGAACGTGAGCTTGTCCACATTGGCTGTGGACAGGCGGCTGCGCTTGTCTGTGATGACGCCCCCTGCTGTGCTAAACACACGGTCAGATAATACACTGGCTGCAGGGCAGGCCAGCACCTCCAAGGCGTAAAGGGCAAGCTCAGGCCATGTGCCCAATTTAGTAACCCAGAAGTTGAATGGGGCAGACCCATCATTCAGTACGTGTAGGCGTGTGCACACATACTGCTCCACCATGTTGGTGAAATGCTGCCTCCTGCTAAGACGTTCCATATCAGCTGGTGGTGCTGGCTATTGTGGCGTGCTGACAAAGCTTTTCCACATTTCGGCCATGCTAACCCTGCCTTCTGAGGTGCTGGCGGTGCCCCAGCTGCGTTGGCGACCTCTTCCTCGTCCTCTGCCTTCGCCTTGTGCTTGCACTGTGCCCCCGCTGTCAGGTGGGAATGCCACCAGCAGCGTGTCTACCAGCGTGCGCTTGTACTCGCGCATCTTACGATCACGCTCCAGTGATGGAATTAAGGACGGTACCTTGTCCTTGTAACGGGGAACCAGCAGCATGGCCACCCAGTAATCAGCACAAGTTAGAATGTGGGCAACTCGGCGGTCATTGCGGAGACACTGCAGCATGTAAACGCTCATGTGTGCCAGGCTGCCCAGAGGCAACGAAAAGCTGTCCTCTGTGGGAGGTGTATCGTCTGTGTCCTCTGTATCCCCCCATCCACGCACCAGTGATGGCTATGAGCTGGTCTGGGTGCCACCCTGCTGTGAACATGGTTCCTCCTCCTCCATCTCCTCCTCCTCATCCTCCACCTCCTCATCCTCCAGAACTGTGTCCTGGCTGGACAATTGTGTACCATGGGTTTGTGGGTGCAGGAACCCACCCTCGGAGCCACTTGGGAATGACTGGCCGGAAACCCCACAAAATGATCCCTCTTCCTCCTCCTGTGCCACATCCTCTTCCATCATCGCCAGGAGCGTTTTTACAAGGAGGCATAGAAGTGGGATAGTAACGCTGAGAACGGCGTTATCGACACTGGCCATGTTGATGGAGTACTCGAAACAGCGCAACAAGGAACACAGGTCTCGCATGGAGGCCCAGTCATTGGTGGTGAAGTGGTGCTGTTCCGCTGAGCGAATCACTCGTGCGTGCTGCAGCTGAAACTCCACTATCGCCTGCTGCTGCTCGCACAGTCTGGCCAGCATGTGCAGGGTGGAGTTCCACCTGGTGGGCACGTCGCATATGAGGTGGTGAGCGGGAAGGCCGAAGTTACGCTGCAGCGCTGACAGGCGAGCAGCAGCAGGGTGAGAACACCGAAAGCGCGCACAGACGGCCCGCACTTTATGCAGAAGCTCTGACATGTCGGGGTAATTTTTAAGGAATCTCTGCACCACCAAATTCAGCACATGCGCTAGACAAGGGATGTGCGTCAAACCGGCTAGTCCCAGAGCTGCTATGAGATTTTGCCCATTATCGCACACCACCAGGCCGGGCTTGAGGCTGACTGGCACAAACTACTCATCGGTCTGTTGTTCAAGGCCCGTCCACAGCTCCTGCGCGGTGTGGGGTTTGTCCCCCAAACAGATACGTTTTAAAACTGCCTGCTGTCGTTTACCCATGGCTGTGCTGAAGTTGGTGGTGAAGGTGTTACGCTGACCGGATGAGGAGCTGGTAGAGGATGAGGAAGCGGAGTAAGAGGAGGAAGCAACAGTAGGCAAACTAAAGCGCCCTGCAATCCTCGGTTGTGGAAGGACATGCGCCAAACTGCTATCCGCCTCAGGCCCAGCCGCCACTGCATTTACCCAGTGTGCTGTTATGGAGATATAACAACCCTGACCGTGCTTACTGGTCCACATATCCGTAGTCAGGTGCACCTTGCCACAGATGGAGTTGCACAGTGCACTCCTGATTTTGTCCCCTACTTGGTTGTGAAGGGATGGCTCGCCTTGAAAAGGTTGGGCACGACGTACTGTGGGACAGCCACCGCCATAAGGCGTTTAAAACTATCCGTCTCCACCAGACATAATGACAGCATTTCAAAGGCAAGTAATTTAGAAATGCTGGCATTCAGGGCTAGGGATCGCGGGTGGGTAGGGGGGTACTTCCTCTTCCTCTCCAGCGTTTGGGATATGGAGAGATGAACGCTTCCGTGTGACATTGTGGAGATGCTTGGCGACCCAGGTGTTGGTGTTGCTGGCAGATCCTCTGTTTGTGGGGTGCCAGGTGGCACTGTCACTCCAGAGGTGGATGAAGAGGCTGCGACTGCAGCAGAAGAGGAAGCAGGAGGAGCCAGAGACCTTTCTTGGTTTTTGAAGTGTGTACTCCTCTGCAGCTCGTCCTTTGCACTTAAATGCCTGGTCATGCAGGTTGTGCTCAGGTTGAGAACGTTTATGCCTCGCTTCAGGCTCTGATTGCACAGCGTGCAAACCACTCGTGTCTTGTCATCAGCACATTGTCTGAAGAACTGCTACGCCAGGGAAATCCTTGGATCTGGCTTTGGTGTGCTCAGTCCCTTGCTGCGGTGGGCAGTAGCAGCCATACTGTCTAGAGGACAGCCGCTCCGCTTTTGCACCCTGCTGCCTCTTCTGCTGTGCTGGTGGCTCTGTGCGACCACCGCCTCTTCCTCCGAACTACATCTGTCACTCGCATGATCTTGATTCCATGTGGGGTCTAGGACTTCATCGTCCTCCACATCATCTTCCACCCAGTCTTCACCCCTGACTTCCTTGTCTGTCTGCACACTTTCGAAAGCCCCAGCAGTTGGCACCTGTGTTTCGTCATCATCCGAGACGTGCTGCGATGGTCCTCCCATGTACCTTGAAAAATAAGTGGTTGGGCATCGGTGCACTCAATCTCTTCCACTTCTGGGGCAGGGCTATGTGGATGGCCCTGGGAAACCCTGCTAACAGAGTCATCAAAAAGCAGAAGAGACTGCTGCATGACTTGAGGCTCAGACTGCTTGGCTGATTTGCAAGGGGGTGAGGTGAAAGACTGATGGACATCGGCTGCAGGTGCCAACTGTGGTCTTTCAGCAGGAGCCTGGGTGGGAGACAATGTGAAGGAACTGGATCCACTGTCAGCAACCCAATCTACTATCGCCTGTACTTGTTCAGGCCTCACCATTCGTAGAGCAGCATTAGGCCTGACCAAATGCCGCTGCAGGTTTTGTCGCCTACTTGCACTTGAGGAAGGGGTTTCACTTGAGCATGTAGCTGGCACAGATCGACCACGTCCTCTCCCTGCAACAGGAGCTCCACCAGCAGCACAACGACGTGGGCCACGTCCCTTATTTGACGCTCTCCTCATATTTTTTAAATTTAGGATCTTGCCCTAAATGGGTGTTTAATTAATAGTAGAATAGAACGACAGTATGTAAAGGGTGTATCTCACAAGGCCTGAACCAGGCCTCAATAAAAGATTTTTTTGCCCAAAAATGGCTGTATTTCAAATGCCTAATTCAAACCCCTGTATGTAGAGGTAGTATCTCAGAGGGCCTGAACCGGTGTAGGCCTGCAGTAAATATATCTTTGCACAAAATGGCTGTATTTCAAAAAGCTGTATTTCAAATGCCTAATTCAAAACCCTTTATGTAAAGGTAGTATCTCACAGGGCCTGAACCTCTGTAGGCCTGCAGTAAATATATCTTTGCACAAAAAGTCTGTATTTCAAATGGCTGTATTTCAAATGCCTAATTCGAACCTCTGTATGTAGAGGTAGTATCTCACAGGGCCTGAACCAGTGTAGGCCTGCAGTAAATAATATTTACTGCAGGCCTACACTGGTTCAGGCCCTGTGAGATACTACCTCTACATACAGAGGTTCGAATTAGGCATTTGAAATACAGCCATTTGAAATACAGACTTTTTGTGCAAAGATATATTTACTATATCTTTTCACAAAATGGCTGTATTTCAAATGGCTATATTTGAAATGCCTAATTCAAACCCCTGTATGTAGAGGTAGTATCTCACAGGGCCTGAACCTCTGTAGGCCTGAAGTAAATATACCTTTGCACAAAATGGCTGTATTTGAAATGCCTAATTCAAACCCCTGTATGTAGAGGTAGTATCTCACAGGGCCTGAACCAGGGTAGGCTGAAGTAAATATATCTTTGCACAAAATGGCTGTATTTCAAATGGCTGTATTTCAAATGCCTAATTCAAACCCCTGTATGTAGAGGTGGTATCTCACAGGGCCTGAACCTCTGTAGGCCTGCAGTAAATATATCTTTGCACAAAATGGCTGTATTTCAAATGGCTGTTTTTCAAATGCCTAATTCAAACCCATGTATATAGAGGTAGTATCTCACAGGGCCTGAACCAGTGTAGGCCTGCAGTAAATATATATGTCATGCCCTGCTCAGGCTATGTGCGGAGGTCTGCCAGATTAGCAGCACGTGTTTAGCCTTTTGTTTTGTTTTGTTTTGGAGTCAAGCTAGATCCGCCTCTCTTCAGGTGCACTGGGTGGGGTCGTTGGTTTCAGTTTAAATCACACCCACTCCCAGTGTTCCCTGCGGGTTATAGCTCTGTCTGGCTCTGTGTTTGCAAGGAAGGAAGGATTGGCTGTTCCTGCTCAAAAGATAAGTTGTTTTTTTGTTCGCTTGTGATTTGCTGTCTAGGCTGTTAGAGAGACGCCTGCCCCTCCAGGGTCGGAGGGAGCAGACTGCCTCTATTCCCCCTTTCATCATCTTAGGGATTTTTAGGGTATTCTCAGCCCAGGCACGAGGACACGTTATTCCCACCTTAAGGGTCTGAACGTGGGCTTAGCAGTATAGGGAGAGCTGGTAGGGATTTATCAGAAGGTGACCTTGATCCCCAGCTTCTCGCCTAGAAACTTGTTTATTTATCTGTGTTTCTATATCCTGTCCTCCGTGACAATATATTTGCACAAAATGGCTGTATTTTAAATGCCTAATTCAAACCCCTGTATGTAGAGGTGGTATCTTACAGGGCCTGAACCTCTGTAGGCCTGCAGTAAATATATCTTTGCACAAAATGGCTGTATTTCAAATGGCTGTATTTCAAATGCCTAATTCAAACCCCTGTATGTAGAGGTAGTATCTCACAGGGCCTGAACCAGTGTAGGCCTGAATTCAATATTGTTGCACCAAATGGCGGTATTTAAAATCTCTGAATGTAACCCAAATATATTAAGGGTGTATCTCACAATGACATATGCATCAAAGGCTGCCAACTAAATTTTTTGTGCCCAAATGAGTGTTTTTTTAAAAACTGATTTTGACAGCAGTATATAAGCCTGTAATTTCACACGTGCTGATGCTGCAAGGCCTGAAAATAGTGTTTTTTGTCAAAAGAGTGTGTTTTTCAAACCCCGGGAAATGATTGGTGTATTTCTACCTTAAATTGCACACTGACTAAGGCCTCATGCACACGACAGTATTTTTTCACGGTCCGCAAAACGGGGTTCCGTTGGTCCGTGATCCGTGACCGTTTTTTCGTCCGTGGGTCTTCCTTGATTTTTGGAGGATCCACGGACATGAAAAAAAAGTCGTTTTGGTGTCCACCTGGCCGTGCGGAGCCAAACGGATCCGTCCTGACTTACAATGCAAGTCAATGGGGACGGATCCGTTTGACGTTGACACAATATGGTGCAATTGCAAACGGATCCGTCCCCCATTGACTTTCAATGTAAAGTCAGGAGTTAATATACCATAGGATCAGAGTTTTCTCCAATCCGATGGTATATTTTAACTTGAAGCGTCCCCATCACCATGGGAACGCCTCTATGTTAGAATATACCATCGGATTTGAGTTAGATCGTGAAACTCATATCCGACTTTTTCAGATCTGAGTTTTCACTTCGTGAAAACTCATATCCGACAGTATATTCTAACACAGAGGCGTTCCCATAATGATGGGGACGCTTCAAGTTAGAATATACTACGAACTGTGTACATGACTGCCCCCTGCTGCCTGGCAGCACCCGATCTCTTACAGGGGGCTGTGATCAGCACAATTAACCCCTCAGGTGCAGCAGGGGGCAGTCATGTACACAGTGCGTAGTATATTCTAACTAGAAGCGTCCCCATCACTATGGGAACGCCTCTGTGTTAGAATATACTGTCGGATATGAGTTTTCACGAAGTGAAAACTCAGATCTGAAAAAGTTTTCATACAGACGGATCTTCGGATCCGTCTGTATGAAAGTAACCTACGGCCACGGATCACGGACGCGGATGCCAATCTTGTGTGCATCCGTGTTCTTTCACGGACCCATTGACTTGAATGGGTCCGTGAACCGTTGTCCATCAAAAAAATAGGACTGGTCGTATTTTTTCGACTGACAGGAAACACGGATCACGGATGCGGCTGCAAAACGGTGCATTTTCCGATTTTTCCACGGACCTATTGAAAGTCAATGGGTCCGCGAAAAAAAATGGAAAACGGCACAACGGCCACGGATGCACACAACGGTCGTGTGCATGAGGCCTAATACAGATGTTGTAGATTGCCAAAAAAGTCTTTTTTTGCTAACAGAATATAAAAACTGTATATATTAAACTTGAATTTAACACTTGCAGATCTGGAAAATACTGTTTTTTGAAAAAAATTGTGTGTTTTTAAAACCCCAGAAAATGATGGGTGTATTTCTACTTTAAATTGCACACTGACTAATACAGATGTTGTAGATTGCCAAAAAAGTCTTTTTTTGCTAACAGAATATGAAAGCTGTATATATTAAACTTCAATTTAACACTTGCAGATCTGGAAAATACAGTTTTTTGAAAAAAAATTGTGTGTTTTTAAAACCCCAGAAATTGATGAGTGTATTTCTACCTTAAATTGCACACTGACTAATCCAGATGTTGTAGTTTGCCCAAAAAAATGGTGATTTGCAATGTCCCAAAAGCTCAGATGCAGTGCTAGTGCACTGAGCATGCATAAAATGGCCGCCGCCGCCACCCACCTAACTAACAGAATTCTAAAAGTTTGTATTTTTTGGTCAATGAGCTCAGGGCAGGGAAAAACGACACACAACTATTTGTCTGTAGATCGCTGAGTTAGATTCTCTCCTATTCTCTCTCTGAAATCACAAGTCCAGCAGCATCCTCTCCCTACACTTGTAACAGCAGAGTGACGTGCAGCACTATGTGACTCAAGCTTATATAGAGCCTTGGTCACATGCTGCTCTGGCCAATCACAGCCATGCCATTAGTAGGCATGGCTGTGAGGGCCTCTTGGGGCAAGTAGTATGATGCTTGTTGATTGGCTGCTGTGCAGCCTTTCAAAAAGCGCCAAGAAAGCGCCGAACACCGAACCCGAACCCAAACTTTTACGGAAATGTTCGGGTTCGGGTCCGAGGTCCAAAAATCCTAAAGTTCGGTACGAACCCGAACTTTACAGTTCGGGTTCACTCAACCCTAATGCTGTGGCATGACCTCAAGAAAGCGATTCATACCAGACATCCCAAGAATATTGCTGAACTGAAACAGTTCTGTAAAGAGGACTGATCAAGAATTACTCCTGACCGTTGTGCACGTCTGATCTGCAAGTACAGGAAACGTTTGGTTGAAGTTATTGCTGCCAAAGGAGGTTCAACCAGTTATTAAATCCAAGGGTTCACATATTTTTTCCACCTGCACTGTGAATGTTTACATGGTGTGTTCAATAAAACCATGGTAACATTTAATTCTTTGTGTGTTATTAGTTTAAGCAGACTGTGATTGTCTATTGTTGTGACTTAGATGAAGATCAGATCACATTTTATGACCAATTTGTGCAGAAATGCATATCATTCCAAAGGGTTCACATACTTTTTCTTGCAACTGTATATATATATATATATATATATATATATATATATATATACATATGCACCGAGCCACTCCCCAGGGCCCTATCCCATCCCAGGTTTAGTGGAATGCCGAGTGGTGTGGTGCGGCCTATATGTGTCACGGTGCTCCTACCTGGATACAGCGGGACACCAGGCTTTGGCCCCATAACATTAAAAAGGGGAATAATTGAGGGATGAAGGAAGAATAACTTGAGCCCAGACCTTGATGTGTAATTCAATGACAGCTTTACATGAATAAACTTTCATCCAAACGATTTGCAGGCTTTGTCTTGGTTCCAGCAGGCTTTAGCATAAACTGGCAGGCAAATTCTTTAACTCTGCTTTCTCTGTTGTACTGACAGGCTTGCTTAATTACTTTGCTTTCTTGCTCTGTGATGCACTAAATTCTGGTTTCTGTACTTTAGATCTGTTCTGGTATCCTTGGATGGGGTAATGTCGACTGTTATTCCCCTCCTGACACTCAGTAAACAACTTATTGCCAGCTGAAGAACAATTTCCTCTGCCTGTTACTTCTTTTAGGTGATCTCGGCTCCAACATGGAGTATAAACTGGAAAAAACTAGAACTACCACCCCTCCTTCTGGAAGTAAGCAGGACTGGCCCACTTCTACCCAAAGGGCAGGGGGTAGGAAGGAATGGAATAGTGAGTTCCATTCTGTCTAAGGATAGCTCTGCCATTATCGTTGCCACCTTCTGGTGAACCAGGCACTTTACATGTAATAAACAGTTGCATAACAAGATTAGTAATAAACAGTGTAGAGGACCTGGACAAAAAAAATACGTAAGATGGCATTTAGGTTAGACCATTAAAGATAGTAGCAGGGTGTAGGGGTGGTAACACCACTCCGGGGTGTTACAGATATATATAATATATAAACAGTCTTTGGTAACTATGGCAACCAGCCACTTGACGCTGGCACTCAATACAATTCTACAGACAGTTTTTCATAAATAAATAGTACAGGAATAAACAAGAAACTTTGTAATATATCTTATCATAGAAATATGCTTCTTTCTCCTTTTCTCTAAAGGCCAATTCACTGATTAGATATGACTTCAGTGCAGACAATTGAAGACGAGCTGCCTGCTTACTGAAGAATCAGATTACATAGAAGTCTATGGAGAGGGGAAGGGGAGGAAGAGAGGGAGATGGGAGGGGCTGCTGCACAAAGACACAAGCATAGAAACTGAATAGAGATGTGTTAAGTGATTTACTTTCTTATTTCATGGCTAGTTTAACATCTGAACTGCTCAGTTCTGCTGTGTAATATACTCCAGTACTGCTCTGAGGGGATTCTACAGAGAGATAGTGAGCAGATATTCCTCCTTATCCCTGTCCTGTTGGGGGCAGAGAATACGATCAGATAACTCCATGCAAAAGCTCTGAAAAAGTTGAGAATTCCAAAAGATGGACACAATCACATTCTTTATTTCATTATCAAGGACCTTTGTCATTGTCTATTGAAGTAATGGGGATGAAGCCCCGTCCTGCAGGTGTCAATGGGATTTACTGCACTTTTATGAATAATGTAATTTCTAGGGGCATTTTACCACTGTAATAATAGCAAAGACAGGTGCAAGGAAGTAACAGGTATAATAAAGATGCTTCTCGTGTTCCTTCACTCTTATGAATAATTTAGAACTCAACAAGGCAAAACTGAGCAATACTTCTGAGAAAAATTGCAACCCTCTGCAAAACAGTTAACCTTCAGAGCCACTGAAAAGCAGATTTCAATGTTAAGATATTATTGCAAAAATACATTAACAATGAGGCACATTAAGAAACCTAAAACTAAGACCTTTACCTCTGCTTAATATGCAGATTTCAGGGCACACATTCCATCTTTTGATGGATATAGTATTCCTAGGGTAAACTGTAGGTCCAATGTGTCACCAATAGGGATGAGCGGACCCGTGGATGGGTTCGGCCGAACTTGGGGTCAAAGTTCGTGTTCGGGACCCAAACTTGACCTGAACTCGAACCTGAAGTCAATGGGTACCTGAACTTTGGTGCACTAAAATGGCAAGGTGGATTGTGGGTACGTCGCATATGAGGTGGTGAGCAGGAAGGCCGAAGTTACGCTGCAGCGCAGACAGGCGAGCAGCAGCAGGGTGAGAACACCGAAAGGCTCACAGACGGCCCGCACTTTCTGCAGCAGCTCTGACATATCGGGGTAATTTTTCAGGAACCTCTGCACCACCAACACATGCGCCAGGCAAGGGATGTGCATCAAACCGGCTAGCCCCAGAGCTGCTAAGAGATTTTGCCCGTTATCGCACACCACCAGGCCAGGCTTGAGGCTCAGCGGCACCAATCACTCATCGGTCTGTTGGTCTATGCCCGTCCACAGATCCTGCGCGGTGTGGGGTTTTTCCCCCAAACAGATGAGTTTCAAAACAGCCTGCTGTTGTTTCCCCCTGGCTGTGCTGAAGTTGGTGGTCAAGATGTTACGTTGACCGGATGAGGAGGCAGTAGAGGAGGAATCAGAGTAGGAGGAGGATGCAACAGGAGGCAATCCTGTCCTGCAATCCTCGGTGGCGGTAGGACATGCGCCAAACTGCTATCCGCCTCAGGCCCAGCCGCCACTGCATTTGCCGAGTGAGCAGTTAGGGAGATATAACGTCCCTGCCCACGCTTACTGGTCCATGTATCCATAGTTATGTGGACCTTGCCACAGAGGCGTTGAGCAGTGCACACCTGATTTTGCCTGCCACTTGGTTGTGCAGGGCAGGGATGGCTCGCCTGGGAAAGTAGTGGCGGCTGGGAACCACGTACTGTGGGACAGCCACCGCCAAAAGGTTTTTAAAAGTCTCTGTCTCCACCAGATGGAATGACAGCATTTCAAAGGCCAGGAATTTTGAAATGCTGGCATTCAGGACCAAGGATCGCGGGTGGGTAGGGGGGTATTTCCTTTCTCTCCAGTGTTTGGGGGATGGACAGCTGAATGCTTCCATGGGACAGTGTTGACATGCTGGGTGACGGTGGTGGAGGTGGTGGTGTTGCTGCCACATCCTCTGTTTGTGGGGTGGGAGGTGCCACTGTCACTCCAGAGGGAGAGGAAGAGGCTGAGACCCCAGCAGAAGAGGGAGAAAGAGGAGCCTGAGATCTTTTGTGATTTTTCAGGTGTGTACTCCACTGCAGCTCGTGCTTTGCATTTAGATGCCTGGTCATGCAGGTGGTGCTCAGGTTCAGAACATTTATGCTTCGCTTCAGGCTCTGATTGCACAGCATGCAAACCACTTGCGTCTTGTCGCCAGCACATTGTCAAAGAACTGCCACGCCAGGGAACTCCTTGGAGCTGGCTTTGGTGTGCTCGGTCCCTGGGTGGGGTGGGCAGTTGCAGGCATACTGGCTAGGGGACGACCACTCTGCTTTTGCACCCTGATCCCTCTTTTGCTGTGTGGCTGGTGCTGTGTGACCACCACCTCTTCCAGAGACGTGCTGTGGTGGTCCTTCCATGTCCACATCCTGAAACATAAGTGGTTGGGCATCAGTGCACTCAATTTCTTCCACTTTTGGGACAGGACTAGGTGGTTGGCCCATGGAAACCCTGCCAGCAGAGTCATCAAAAAGCATAAGAGACTGCTGCATGACTTGGGGCTCAGAGTGCTTGGCTGATTTGCAAGGGGGTGAGGTGAAAGACAGATGCCCATGGGCTGCAGGTGCCAACTCTGTGGTTTCAGCAGGGGACCGGGTGGAAGACAATGTGAAGGAACTGGAGGCACTGTCAGCCATCCATCTACTACCGCCTCTATACTTGTTCTGGCCTCACCATTCGTACACCAATATTCAGGCCCACAAAATGACACTGAACATCCTGTCGCCTACATGCACCTGAGGAAGGTGTTTCATTTGGGCGTGTAGCTGGCACAGATCGATCATGTCTTCTCCCTGCAACAGGAGCTCCACCAGCACCAGCAGCACCACAACCAGGGCCATGTCCCTTATTTGATGCTCTCCTCATTCTTTGAGATCACCCACCGAACTAACAGACAGATTAACTATATTATTTTCCCTGTCACGTATACAGTGCAGGTGTACCTCACACCAAAAATGGATATATGTCACCGGCCGGACTTACAGTCAGATTAACTATATTAATTTCCATGTCACTTATGCAGTGCAGGTGTGCCTCACACCAAAAATGGGTATATGTCACCCACCGAACTAACAGACGGATTAACTATATTATTTTCCCTGTCACGTATACAGTGCAGGTGTACCTCACACCAAAAATGGAAATATGTCACCCACCGAAATAACAGACGGATTAACTACAGTATATTAATTTACCTGTCACGTATGCAGTGCAGGTGTACCTTACACCAAAAATGGGTATATGTCACCCACCGACCTAACAGACGGATTAACTATATTATTTTCCCTGTCACATATGCAGTGCAGGTGTACCTCACACCAAAAATGGGTATATGTCACCGGCCGAACTAACAGTCAAATCAACTATATTAATTTCACTGTCACGTACAAAGTGCACGTGTATCTCACACCAAAAATGGGTATATGTCACCCATCAAACTAACAGACAGATTAACTATTATATTTTTTTGTCAGGGGTACAAAAATGGTGCATTGCACCCACAGAAAATCGCTATAGGTCACGCACTGAATTAACAGCCAGATTCCTAACACTCTCCCTTGCTTTAGCTGCCTGCTACACATGATCCAGCTTGCATAGAGGCTGGGTCACATGATGCACCGGCCAATCACAGCCATGCCATTACTAGGCATGGCTGTGATGGCTTCTAAGTGCCCACAGCTTAAAAGCTTGTTGATTGGCTGCCCTGCAGCCTTTCAAAAGCTTTGTTAAATGCCCGAACACCGAACTCGAACCCAAACTTTTCCGGCAAAGTTCGGGTTCGGTTTGGGTTTGCTCAACACTAGTCACCAATACAAGAGTTACCCTTTCATCAGTCAGATGTAATGCTATAAAAATCTGATGTTCCATTTGGACTAGAAATAGATACAAAATCACAGAAAAAAAAAATGAACAGAAATTAATTATATTTGCCAAGTATGACCAAGTTGCCATCGTGGCTACATATGTTCTTTGATTTTATGAATTTATGAAAAATCATACTAGAATGCGACCTATAGTTACATGACGGTCTAAAGTAAAGCCTATTATAATGTCTTACAGAATGCCTGATTGGATTTCTATTCTAACAGATTCTCAGTATGTATAAAATATTCCTTAAAGAGTTAATCCTTTAAAAGTTAATTACCCATTGTCTGTATTGGCAAAGAAGATCAGTCCATAAATAAGCGACAGATAGATACACTTCCACCTCTCGGCTGGTCTAACTTCCTGCCAGGAGAAGTGAGTTTTAGGTAGGACAGTTAGGATTGAGAAAGAACATCCTATTGTTCCTGCTCCAAGGGCCTTAGAGTCCAGAGAACCAACTCATCTGTTAGACCACTACTCTAGAGAGACTGAAGGATCCAAAAACTACAGATATGTGCAAAATTGCAAAGTTTAAAGTCAGCAGAGTGACCAGAAACCATAGCTATACAGATACTGCTGCAGGTGAGGGACTACAGTTCAGACACCCATCGCCTAGATTAAATCCAGGTCAGGCAAACTCATAAAAGCCTGTATTGCACAGTAGACACCTACAGACACAAGTGTCAGCTTTCAGCTGTTAGCCAGAAGTTCAGGAGAGAGACATTAGCAAGATAGAATACCAAAAGTGGCATTATCTGTCACTTCGCCAGCCACCAATACCTCATCTGGGAAGAGAAATTGCACTGTGTACAACTACTGCTGGATGTACTACAACTCCTATTTTGAAGTTAATAAAGAGAGACTGTCATTTTTCTACTTCTGGCCTGATTCTCTAAACCTTCTTTTCACTGCACCGATTCATAGGGAGCAACGGCATAAAGGAGTACACCGTGACAACATCATCTCAACAGGGCCACTACCACTCCCATCATTTGCACTAATAAAACCTTTGAAAAAAACTATATGTCTTTGTATTGCAAAGAAGCAGTGGTGTGCATAAATAAAAAAAAATAAGTAACTACTCACCTTCTCCCACTCCTGATGATGTTATCCCCTCTAGCATTCCCCTACAGGCACAGATCGTGCTGCAGCAGAGTGCACAGGCAGATTCCCAGGCCTACATAATCCTCCTACACAGTACGGCAGCGCGATCTGTGCCTGCAGGGCTGAGGAGGGAAGGAGCGAGCAGAGCTGAGCAGTCAGTAAGGACCTCCAGTTTCCCTGCACTCTAGCAATGAGCACTTCCATCTGTATTGACGGAGTTGCTCGTTGCTTCAAGCGCCCCCCTGACAGCTTGACAGCTTTGCTGCCTGATGCGAAAACTGAAATGTCGCCCCCCCCCCCCCCCCCTCATCCTCAGGATAGGTCATCGATATCTAAACATCTGAGCAACTGTTTGAAGAGAAGGCGGTGCTCCATGCAAGCGCAACTTCCTCTTCATTACCCTGCCCATGATCTCAGAGGCGCAGTGTATTTACATGTATTCGCTCCATTCACTTGAATGGAGTGAGTACTTGTAATTACACTACCCCGCTGCCGCTGTTAAGGCCTTAGCATATTGATGACCTCAGGAGGATAGGTCATCAATATCATATCAGCGGCGGTCTGACACCCATCACCACCCCGATCAGCTGTTTGAAGAGTGGTGAGCAGTGTAATTACAAGTATGACATCCACATTCACTACTTTGGAACAGCTCTGAACAGATGGAGCCGCCCCATAGATGTGAATGGGGACGCCATACTTGCAATTACACTGCTCACCACTGAATTTGCAGTGAGCAGGTAAACAGAGCACAGAAGGCTGCATTCATACAAGCACGGCCTTCTCTTCAAACAGCTGATCGGCGGGGGTGCCGGGAGTCAGACCACCACTGATCTGATATTGATGACCAACCTGAGGATAGGTCACCAATAGTAAAAAAAATGGACAACCCCGTTAAGTGTGTTGCACAGACTGCTGGAGGAGGCAAAAAATTTATGAGGGGCTTGTGCCTTAATATCAATTTGTTGCATCCTCTGGCAGCACAGAGCGAATCAAGACCATTGCTTTAAACGTTGGTCTTGATAAATGTCCCCCATAATCTTGATATATATATAAATATATATATATACTGTATATATATATATATATATATATATATATATACACTCACCTAAAGAATTATTAGGAACACCATACTAATACGGTGTTGGACCCCCTTTTGCCTTCAGAACTGCCTTAATTCTACGTGGCATTGATTCAACAAGGTGCTGATAGCATTCTTTAGAAATGTTGGCCCATATTGACAGGATAGCATCTTGCAGTTGATGGAGATTTGAGGGATGCACATCCAGGGCACGAAGCTCCCGTTCCACCACATCCCAAAGATGCTCTATTGGGTTGAGATCTGGTGACTGTGGGGGCCATTTTAGTACAGTGAACTCATTGTCCTGTTCAAGAAACCAATTTGAAATGATTTGAGCTTTGTGACATGGTGCATTATCCTGCTGGAAGTAGCCATCAGAGGATGGATACATGTTCTCATTCTGTTTACGCCAAATTCGGACTCTACCATTTGAATGTCTCAACAGAAATCGAGACTCATCAGACCAGGCAACATTTTTCCAGTCTTCAACAGTCCAATTTTGGTGAGCTCGTGCAAATTGTAGCCTCTTTTTCCTATTTGTAGTGGAGATGAGTGGTACCCGGTGGGGTCTTCTGCTGTTGTAGCCCATCCGCCTCAAGGTTGTGCGTGTTGTGGCTTCACAAATGCTTTGCTGCATACCTCGGTTGTAACGAGTGGTTATTTCAGTCAACGTTGCTCTTCTATCAGCTTGAATCAGTCGGCCCATTCTCCTCTGACCTCTAGCATCCACAAGGCATTTTTGCCCACAGGACTGCCGCATACTGGATGTTTTTCCCTTTTCACACCATTCTTTGTAAACCCTAGAAATGGTTGTGAGTGAAAATCCCAGTAACTGAGCAGATTGTGAAATACTCAGACCGGCCCGTCTGGCACCAACAACCATGCCACGCTCAAAATTGCTTAAATCACCTTTCTTTCCCATTTTGACATTCAGTTTGGAGTTCAGGAGATTGTCTTGACCAGGACCACACCCCTAAATGCATTGAAGCAACTGCCATGTGATTGGTTGACTAGATAATTGCATTAATGAGAAATAGAACAGGTGTTCCTAATAATTCTTTAGGTGAGTGAGTGTATATATATATATATATATATATATATATATATATATATATATATGAGCATTACTACTCATATCTAGATATTTAGGAATCTAATATGTAAAGCTGATTGTATGTGTGTATTTTTGCTAAAGGAATCCGCACACAGGTACCACAGGAGAAAAATAAAAAATATATATTTTTAACCAAAAGGTGTGCTTTTGGTGGGTTTTGAATTAATGGTGGTCTGTGCATGACACTATTATGGGGGATCTGTGGATGACGCACTGTCATGTGGGGGATCTGTGGATGGCACTGTTATGGGGGACCTGTGGATGGCACTGTTATGAGGGATCTGTGGATGGTGCTGTTATGGGGGATCTGTGGATGACACTGTTATGGGGGATCTGTGGATGGCACTGTTATGGGGGATCTGTGGATGGCGCTGTTATGGGGGATCTGTGGATGGCACTGTTATGGGGGATCTGTGGATGGCACTGTTATGGGGGATCTGTGGATGGCACTGTTATCGGGGATCTGTGGATGGCACTGTTATGGGGATCTGTGGATGGCGCTGTTATGGTGGATCTGTGGATGGCGCTGTTATGGGGTATCTGTGGATGGCACTGTTATGGGGGATCTGTGGATGGCACTGTTATGGGGTATCTGTGGATGGCACTGTTATGGGGGATCTGTGGATGGCACTGTTATGGGGGATCTGTGGATGGTACTGCTATGGGGTGGGAGATCTGTGGATGGCATTGTTATGGGGTGGGGGATCTGTGGATGGCATTGTTATGGGGTGGGGGATCTGTGGATGGAACTGTTATGGGGGGAATCTGTGGATGACACTGCTATATGTAATCCACAGATCCCCCTCATAACAGTGTCCCCCAATACACCGGCCCTCTGCTCACCGAAGTATTTATAAACATGAATCCATATGATGTTATTAAGTTTAACTAACGCTGCGCTCTCCCAAGTTCCCATGTTCCCCTGTATCCCCACAGCAGTTACGAACAAGCTTCAATAGCAGGCAGAGCGGACGGCACCAGTAACGTCACTCACTGACGTCGCGCGTCTGCTCCGCCTGCTTCATTCATAAAGTGGGAGGAGCAGGCGCGCAACGTCAGTGAGTGACGTTACTGGTGCCGTCCGCTCTGCCTGCTATTGAAGCTTGTTCGTAAGTGCTGTGGGGATACAGGGGAACATGGGAACATGGGAGAGCGCAGCGTTAGTTAAACTTAATAACATGATATGGATTCATGTTTATAAATACTTTGGTGAGCGTTGGGGCCTGGTGTAAGAGTACAGTGACTGCACCGGGCCCCGCCCCTAGTTCCGGACTCCAGCCCCTCCTCTCTCCCGGCTCATACATCGCAGTCTGCGATGCTGCAGCATCGCAGACTGCGATGTAAAATGGAAGCATTCGCCCCATAAGACGCAGGGGGGGAAAAAGTGCGTCTTATGGGGTTAAAAATACGGTACATCAGGTGTCCGGCAAGGTTTTAGACCAGGTCTCAGCTCTCTAGGACGTACCGTTCCTGAGATATTCCCCAAAAAATGCATTAGCCAATAGAAGCTTGGTCACATGACCCTTATCAGCCAATAGAAGCTCACAGGCAGTTAGCCTCCACATACACAGTTTTACTCCAGGTTTCCATAACAACCCAGCCACTCCAGGATAATCGCTATTGAAGTAAAGCCATGGCCTAATAGCACTTAGTACCTTATTTCAAGATGTGCCTTTGTTCCAGCAATATATGTTTTTTATCCTATGAAAATCCTGTTTATTTGGTATGCAAATGAGCCAGTAAGGTGCCCAGAGGGGAGTCACTCTTGCAGGAAGGAGCCCAGACACGCCCCCTGCCACCAGGGCCGGCGCCACCTGTAAGGAGACCTAGGCAGCCCCCTAGGGCGCATTTTAGCAGGGGGCGCCGGAACCGTGCGGTTTAAAAAATAAAATAAAACGTTTGTTATAACTTAAGTGGCAGCCGGCTGGCGGCGCCCCTCATGCTGCGCCACCTGAGCGGCTGAGTGCTCTAAAGAATCCCGGCCTCAGGCGGCACAGCACAGCACTGAGCCGGCGGCCGGAGATGATGAATGATGTATGTCCTACTCCAGTCTCCAGAGGGCAGAGGCTGAGCCTCAGTGAAGCCGTGGGGGTGGGGGTGGGGGTGGGGGTGGGGGCGCACCGGCGCAGCAGCAGACCAGAGAGACTGACACCGCTGTCTCTCTGGTCTCTGACTGAGTGACTAAGCTTACTTTCAGGCCGCTGAGGGTAGAGCGGAGGCGGAGATCTGCCGACTTGGAGAAGGCTGGCCGGGTTGGTACTTGGTAGCTGAATCTCAAGGGCACCCTGATGATCCATCTGAACTCTACGTAAAAGTGGGGGGAAAATGGCCGTGCGTCTTATAAAGCGGATACTTCGCTTGCCGCTATGCTGCACAGCGCGGCCAGCGAAGTATCAGTGTGGAGGGAGGAGGCGGGGACACTCATGGCGGGGCCAGGTGCAGTGACTCTACTTTAATACACCGGGCCCCGCCGCAGCTGTTAAGTACATTCAATCTGAATGGGTCCGCAATTACTGTACTGTATTTACTGTAGTACCTTATGTATAGCATTAAGACGGCGCAGACCGGCAGCTCCCTCGGTCAGGCGCTGCCTGCCGCAGCTCCCTCCTCATGCGCCGCCTGCCCCGTCTGCTTGTTCATTCATAAAGTGAGATAAGCAGGCAGGTGGCGCATGAGGAGGGAGCTGCGGCAGCCGGCGCATGACCGAGGGAGCTGCCGGTCTGCGCCATCTTAATTCTATACATAAGGTACTACAGTAGGTACAGTACAGTAATTGCGGACCCATTCGGATTGAATGTACTTAACAGCTGCGGCGGGGCCCGGTGTATTAGAGTAGAATCACTGCACCGGGCCCCACCATGAGTGTCTCCGCCTCCTCCCTCCACACTGATGCATCTGATGGGGGATCAGTAGATGACACTTATGGGGATCTGTGGATGACATAAGTGTCATCCACAGAGCCCCATAAGTGTCATCTACAGAGCCCCCATCAGTGTAATCCACAGATCCCCCCATAACAGTGCGTCATCCACAGATCCACCCATAACAGTGCGTCATCCACAGATCCTAACAGTGCGTCATCCACAGATCCTCCCATAACAGTGCGTCATCCACAGATCCCCCCATAACAGTGCGTCATCCACAGATCCTCCCATAACAGTGCGTCATCCACAGATCCTCCCATAACAGTGCGTCATCCACAGATCCCCATAACAGTGCGTCATCCACAGATCCTCCCATAACAGTGCGTCATCCACAGATCCCCCCATAACAGTGCGTCATCCACAGATCCTCCCATAACAGTGCGTCATCCACAGATCCTCCCATAACAGTGCGTCATCCACAGATCCCCATAACAGTGCGCCATCCACAGATCCTCCCATAACAGTGCAGTCTTTTAATTTAAATGCTGAGAAAGGGGTAGAACATATGTGATGTCATGATATGGGCAGATCATCTGATAAGGGGGGGGAGGCCCTGCCTGCCACAATGTGTCCAATGTTCACCCTCAAAAGATGAACTAAAACCCCCGCCCCTAGGCCCCGCTAAGCCACGCCCCCTGATCCGGTTAAGTCATGCGCCCTCCCACTCCTCAGCTGACGGGGTTTGAAAAAATGAAGTTAAAAATCAACTTCAGTCAGCTACAGGGGTGGGAGGGACGGTGACTTTCTTCCTGCAGCTCACACTCAGACAGCACAGTGCTGCTGTCTGAGAGTTAGCTGTTCAAAAGGACATCCTTGTGTCTGTCCAGGCTCTGCGCCAGACAGAGGACAGGGAGTCTGAAAGCCAGACTGTCTGGCCTAAAACTGGACCTCTGGCCACCCTAGGGGCAGGCTGCTGTGGAGGTCACAGTTAAGGGGATGGTCCGCAATGGAGGTCAGTGTTTAGGGGCAAATTCCTGTAAAGGCCTCTGTTAAGGGGGCGAGCCCCTGTGGAGTCACTGTCAAGGGGGTGGGGGCTGTGAAACTCACTGTTAAAGGGGAAGGCTGCTGTTATGGTCAAAGCTAAGGGGGTGGGCTGCTATGGAGGTCCAATTTTAAAGGAACAGAGAACTGTGGGGGGTTCAGTGTTAAGGCTTGGAGGGCTGTGGAGGTCACTGTTAAGGGGGCGAGGTGCTGTAGATGTCACTGTTATAGTGGATAGTGTTGATAACTTTTAACGACACACACAAACATTAAATTAAATAGATTAAAAATACCCGAGTGAAGCCGGGTCCTTAAAGGGTTTCTATCACTTCGTTTCACCTATTTAGCTTTCAGACACTAGCGATCCACTAGTGTCTGCTTTATCTAACCATCCTAATATAAGAGCTTATTGTCCTGCCGTTTAGCTAAAAAAATAACTTATATAGATATGCAAATGAGCCTCTAGGTGCTATGGGGGCGTGATTAGCACCTAGAGGCTCCGTCTACCTTAACAAACTGCCGCCGCCCAGCGCGTCCCTCCAGCCCGCCCATCTCATCCGGAATGCGATGCTCCTCGTATTCGGCGCATGCGCAGTGAATGTCTGATCGCTTCCCTGCTCAGACATCTCCACTGCGCCTGCGCCGATGACGTCATAGTGCTCCGAGGAACAGGCGCAGTGGAGATGTCTGAGCAGGGAAGCGATCAGACATTCACTGCGCATGCGCAGAACAGAGACGCGCACGGAGAGGATCGCTTCAGCTGGAGATGGGCGGGCTGGAGGGACGCGCTGGGCGGCGGCAGTTTGTTAAGGTAGACGGAGCCTCTAGGTGCTAATCACGCCCCCATAGCACCTAGAGGCTCATTTGCATATCTATATAAGTTATTTTTTTAGCTAAACGGCAGGACAATAAGCTCTTATATTAGGATGGTTAGATAAAGCAGACACTAGCGGATCGCTAGTGTCTGAAAGCTAAATAGGTGAAACGAAGTGATAGAAACCCTTTAAGCTAATATATATATATTTTTTTTTTATTATTTTTTTTTCAAAGAAGAGGCAGCACTCCAGGATAAGGTGAAAAACGACCCACTTTATTCCCCTGTGCAACGTTTCAACTGCTCATTGCAGTCTTTCTCAAGCATAACAATTGGTGTCACAGCATCTACATTTATACCCATGATGCTTAGTGGGTATATTAACAGACTAATTGGTAATAGCATAATTAACAATATACAAATAGTGGAAATAGTGGATTTACATTAAAAAGTTTTTCATGATCATATGTGCATTCATTTATATAACATGTATCAAGATCACAGTCTTTTCATACATAGTGACATCTCATAGGCAGTTTTCAAAATTCACAAATAAACAAACTAACACTGCCCAATATATAAAGTGCCTCGTGCTTTGTGTTTAATTATAGTGAACACCTGTAAGTGCTAATTGTGCGGTCAATAGCCGCATGGTTAAAAAAACTTACATCGTGGAGTGTCAGGATGGCAGGCGTCTCGGCGTCCCTGGGGTCCCACAGCGCATGCCCGGTATCCCGGATACCTGCGTACACAAAGAGAAGACGCAACCGGAAGTGACGTCTATCCCGATGTGCACATCAGCATCCCGGCACCTCCCCCAAGGCATGACGAAATGGAGGGCGGCATCTCCCCGTTCGGCCTCCCGATCATGTGACACAGTCACATGAATCGTTGCCTGACAACCAGGAAGCGCTTACCCTCAACACCACGTCATCCCCAGGTTCGGTCAGAGCACGGCAATGAGACCTTTATTGGGAACAAACCAGCGCAACAGGAGAATGATCGGATCAAAAACCCATTTACATGGTTATTACAGATAATTAGAATATAAAAGTTTATAGATACATAAGGATGTCATATCGTGGATATCGGAGGGTTGTGGTCCTTAAAGAGGACATAACATATATTGTATATCATGTAGAAAAGGGGGTATGGTCTATGAGGACGCACCTGTCAGGTGACCATCCCCATACACCCAAAGGATCATGGGGTATAGAGTGTTATCCACACCCCGCATCCCCACATTCCTCTCCTACCCCCTATACATCTCCCATAGCCATAATTTCCTCCATTCACGATTTATCCGTTTTTCTTGTGAAGCCATGATTTTAAGTGTGGATCCCATTCTCCTGCTCCGGACCTATACCGCCATGGTAACCGCCGCCATCCTCCTCCACCATGAAAATAACTTGAGGAATAGATGAATCCCTTTTGGATCCCAATGATCCTAAAAAGAAAAAGAAAATATAATGGGTGAAATATAGTTATTAAATTAGACACCAAAAGGTGGTCACATAACCAATTTGGTAAAAACAAAACCCCACAAAGGCATAAGAGAACCCAGCATTCTATATAATGTTCTACTTTAAGTCCACATTCAGACCCTTAGGTTTGAGTGACTGTAGGCGATGTATCCACCGCAGTTCCCGTTGTTTGAGGGTCACTGTACGGTCGCCACCTCGTCTACCCCTTTGGACCTGATCTATAATCATACATTTGAGGTCTTTCTCAGTATGGCCAAGCTCCACAAAGTGTTTAGGGACCGGTAGGTCCAATCTTTTGCGTCTTATCGAAAACCGGTGGTTATTTAAACGCGTTTTCATGTCACATGTGGTCTCCCCCACATAGAGGAGACCACATGGACATTTCAACACGTAAATAACAAACGTACTATCACACGTCAAATAATGACGGATGTCATATTGTGCTCCAGTTTCCGGATGTGTGAACACATTCCCTCTAATCATATAGGTGCAGTTTACACATGTAAGGCACGGGAAACATCCCGTCCTCCTTGCACCAAGAAATGTTTGTACCTTCTTTTTAATAGGAACATCGGCCCTCACCAGCCTATCTCTCAGGTTGGTGGGCTGTCTATATGACAGGAGAGGAGGTCTAGTGAGTACTTCAATCTTAGGGAAATTACTCTGTAGAATAGGCCAGTGTTTTTTCAATATACCGGCTATATCCTTACTTTGTTCAGAGTAGGGATCTGTTTAGATTTCGGTTTCTTTTCCTCCTCCCCTTGCGGATACTGAATTCTCTTCAGATGTCTTGCTAGATTTTTTTGCGGGTACCCCCTCTGTCTAAACTTATTGACCATCTGTTCATATCTGACAGGTAGGTTTTTTGGATCCTGCACGATTCTCTTTACACGCAGTAGTTGGCTGCGCGGTAGAGAGTCAATACAGGGTCTAGGATGGCAGCTTTCGTATCGCAATAAAGTATTGCAATCAGTAGATTTGGTGAAGATGTCTGTAGACAATCTATCACCAATGATGGACACCATCGTGTCAAGGAACTGGACCTGTTTATTGGAGTGTGTTAATGTAAAAACAATCTCACTGTCCATATCATTCAGATAACAGTGAAACTGCTCCAAGGACTCAGTGTCCCCTATATGATTAGAGGGAATGTGTTCACACATCCGGAAACTGGAGCACAATATGACATCCGTCATTATTTGACGTGTGATAGTACGTTTGTTATTTACGTGTTGAAATGTCCATGTGGTCTCCTCTATGTGGGGGAGACCACATGTGACATGAAAACGCGTTTAAATAACCACCGGTTTTCGATAAGAGGCAAAAGATTGGACCTACCGGTCCCTAAACACTTTGTGGAGCTTGGCCATACTGAGAAAGACCTCAAATGTATGATTATAGATCAGGTCCAAAGGGGTAGACGAGGTGGCGACCGCACAGTGACCCTCAAACAACGGGAACTGCGGTGGATACATCGCCTACAGTCACTCAAACCTAAGGGTCTGAATGTGGACTTCAAGTGGAACATTATATAGAATGCTGGGTTCTCTTATGCCTTTGTGGGGTTTTGTTTTTACCAAATTGGTTATGTGACCACCTTTTGGTGTCTAATTTAATAACTATATTTCACCCATTATATTTTCTTTTTCTTTTTAGGATCATTGGGATCCAAAAGGGATTCATCTATTCCTCAAGTTATTTTCATGGTGGAGGAGGATGGCGGCGGTTACCTTGGCGGTATAGGTCCGGAGCAGGAGAATGGGATCCACACTTAAAATCATGGCTTCACAAGAAAAACGGATAAATCGTGAATGGAGGAAATTATGGCTATGGGAGATGTATAGAGGGTAGGAGAGGAATGTGGGGATGCGGGGTGTGGATAACACTCTATACCCCATGATCCTTTGGGTGTATGGGGATGGTCACCTGACAGGTGCGTCCTCATAGACCATACCCCCTTTTCTCCATGATATACAATATATGTTATGTCCTCTTTAAGGACCACAACCCTCCGATATCCACGATTTGACATCCTTATGTATCTATAAACTTTTATATTCTAATTATCTGTAATAACCATGTAAATGGGTTTTTGATCCGATCATTCTCCTGTTGCGCTGGTTTGTTCCCAATAAAGGTCTCATTGCCGTGCTCTGACCGAACCTGGGGATGACGTGGTGTTGAGGGTAAGCGCTTCCTGGTTGTCAGGCAACGATTCATGTGACTGTGTCACATGATCGGGAGGCCGAACGGGGAGACGCCGCCCTCCATTTCGTCATGCCTTGGGGGAGGTGCCGGGATGCTGATGTGCACATCGGGATAGACGTCACTTCCGGTTGCGTCTTCTCTTTGTGTACGCAGGTATCCGGGATACCGGGCATGCGCTGTGGGACCCCAGGGACGCCGAGACGCCTGCCATCCTGACACTCCACGATGTAAGTTTTTTTACATGTGTAAACTGCACCTATATGATTAGAGGGAATGTGTTCACACATCCGGAAACTGGAGCACAATATGACATCCGTCATTATTTGACGTGTGATAGTACGTTTGTTATTTACGTGTTGAAATGTCCATGTGGTCTCCTCTATGTGGGGGAGACCACATGTGACATGAAAACGCGTTTAAATAACCACCGGTTTTCGATAAGAGGCAAAAGATTGGACCTACCGGTCCCTAAACACTTTGTGGAGCTTGGCCATACTGAGAAAGACCTCAAATGTATGATTATAGATCAGGTCCAAAGGGGTAGACGAGGTGGCGACCGCACAGTGACCCTCAAACAACGGGAACTGCGGTGGATACATCGCCTACAGTCACTCAAACCTAAGGGTCTGAATGTGGACTTCAAGTGGAACATTATATAGAATGCTGGGTTCTCTTATGCCTTTGTGGGGTTTTGTTTTTACCAAATTGGTTATGTGACCACCTTTTGGTGTCTAATTTAATAACTATATTTCACCCATTATATTTTCTTTTTCTTTTTAGGATCATTGGGATCCAAAAGGGATTCATCTATTCCTCAAGTTATTTTCATGGTGGAGGAGGATGGCGGCGGTTACCTTGGCGGTATAGGTCCGGAGCAGGAGAATGGGATCCACACTTAAAATCATGGCTTCACAAGAAAAACGGATAAATCGTGAATGGAGGAAATTATGGCTATGGGAGATGTATAGAGGGTAGGAGAGGAATGTGGGGATGCGGGGTGTGGATAACACTCTATACCCCATGATCCTTTGGGTGTATGGGGATGGTCACCTGACAGGTGCGTCCTCATAGACCATACCCCCTTTTCTCCATGATATACAATATATGTTATGTCCTCTTTAAGGACCACAACCCTCCGATATCCACGATTTGACATCCTTATGTATCTATAAACTTTTATATTCTAATTATCTGTAATAACCATGTAAATGGGTTTTTGATCCGATCATTCTCCTGTTGCGCTGGTTTGTTCCCAATAAAGGTCTCATTGCCGTGCTCTGACCGAACCTGGGGATGACGTGGTGTTGAGGGTAAGCGCTTCCTGGTTGTCAGGCAACGATTCATGTGACTGTGTCACATGATCGGGAGGCCGAACGGGGAGACGCCGCCCTCCATTTCGTCATGCCTTGGGGGAGGTGCCGGGATGCTGATGTGCACATCGGGATAGACGTCACTTCCGGTTGCGTCTTCTCTTTGTGTACGCAGGTATCCGGGATACCGGGCATGCGCTGTGGGACCCCAGGGACGCCGAGACGCCTGCCATCCTGACACTCCACGATGTAAGTTTTTTTAACCATGCGGCTATTGACCGCACAATTAGCACTTACAGGTGTTCACTATAATTAAACACAAAGCACGAGGCACTTTATATATTGGGCAGTGTTAGTTTGTTTATTTGTGAATTTTGAAAACTGCCTATGAGATGTCACTATGTATGAAAAGACTGTGATCTTGATACATGTTATATAAATGAATGCACATATGATCATGAAAAACTTTTTAATGTAAATCCACTATTTCCACTATTTGTATATTGTTAATTATGCTATTACCAATTAGTCTGTTAATATACCCACTAAGCATCATGGGTATAAATGTAGATGCTGTGACACCAATTGTTATGCTTGAGAAAGACTGCAATGAGCAGTTGAAACGTTGCACAGGGGAATAAAGCGGGTCGTTTTTCACCTTATCCTGGAGTGCTGCCTCTTCTTTGAAAAATCTACTACTTATTTGACCTTACAGCCAGAGGTCAGAGGATTTTTGCACCCGGCTTCATCTGCAAGTAGTGCTGCTGCTCTCTCTTTGTATTATATATATATATATATATATATATATATATATATATATATATATATACAGTATATATATATATATATATATATAAAAATATATACATACACACTACAACTCCTATCTAAATATTTAGGACACTGGTGCTATCGCCTATATACAGAATAAGCAGATGTTGACACAGATACACAAACACTCACATACATACATACATACATACAAACTTATTTACTTATAGGCTGCAGGTTCTCTGTTATCTTCCTTCTCCTCTGGTGACTTTTGGAGGCTAAAGGACATGTGATCATGTGACATGTTGACATCATCAAAAGTCCTTTAGCCTACCATTACTATTTCTCAAGATCCTTCATACTATGTATACCTATGACAGGCAAGGGCCCCCTTGGAGGGGGCCTGGCCTGAATTGTACTTGAAAGACATTGCTCCCGGGCTCCTTCTCAACCCGGGCCCCAAAGCAGCCACTTCCCCTGCTTGCCCTGTAGTTATCCCACTTGTTAATGAGGATCTGGTGTTGACTGGCAGTGTCCACAAAAAGCAAAGATAGGGGTGCCCCTTTAATGGCTCTATTCTATAATATTACTATAGATAAATATTTCCAGAATGCTACTTTTTGCTATAATATTTTTAATGTCAATTTCCACAGGTTTTCATCAGAGAATAAACTAATCTGTGAACTCTTCGGAGGCCAGAGCAGATGTAATGAAGCCAAGTAGTCATGTATGTTGCAGGCTATTTTACACACATCCCAATATCAGTCATTTAAGTCTAAAAGCTGACAATGTACAGATGACATTTTTCTGTTACTCATTCTGTCCACTTGAAGCTCAAACCTTCTGGTCCTCTTAATCTTCAGATGCTGCTCCTTGACCTCTGGAAATCCATGTTGATGAAAAGGATTGCTGAGAAATACAGTATGTTTCGCCCTATAAGACGCACCTAGGTTTTAGAAGGTGAAAATAGAAAAAAAATATTTTGAACAAAAGGTCGAGTTAATGAGTGACATTAACCCCAATGTTGCTGACTGCCTGGTACATATGTTTTTGCCTGCCTTTATTTTCAGGTAGACTAATCACTCTTGTACTGGGGGGGAGGGGGGATGGGATTGATACCTGCTGGCTGCTACTCAGTGCACACTGTGGGGCTGGGGCCCGGGCTGACACTGAGGATGACAGGACAGTCAGGAGGAAAGGCTGCTGCTGTTTGTCACACTAACAAGCTCAGATGGCGCAGCAGTTTATTCCCTCCCCATCCCTTCTCCTCCTATGATTATCGGCTCATTCATTGATGGCAGTGACACAGGCTTCAGTGCACGTTGTTTTCATTGGGGCAGTGCCGGCTGCACCATAGGAGGGACTTTTCCCGCCTTCTTTACTGTAAAAGTAAACAATAACAGTAAAAATGAAGCGTGCCGAGCCAGGGGCACTGCCCACATCCTCAATGCTGCAGATGGGCAGGAGCGCTGCCGGCCAGGCTGTCCCCTTATCCATGCCACATAGAAGCGCCAGGCTTTTCCTCAGCAGGAACCGCACATGCCAGGATGGATGTCCGGTACATCACAGGCTGCTGTCCTTATGCAGTACAGCCTGCGATGTTCTGGCCACATGCAAAACGCCGGCCATTTTTTTCCCTTTCCCCCTGTATTTGTCCTATAAGACGCACTATCGTTTTCCCCTCACTTTGGGGAGGGAAAGGGAGTGAGTCTTATAGGACAAAAAATACGGTATTTGAAATGATTCTGATTCTGAAAATAATTCCATTCAGGCCGAGTGTCACCTTTTCTCATTTCCTAGAAAGAAGCTCAATTTATCTTCTAGTTATTGCTTTACTCTAATGTCCATATTATCTTCCTTACGATGTTCCTTGTTTCACTATCTTTACTACCGAATATTTTGACACAATTCCCAGCTCACTGCCCATCAAATGTTTGGTGCCAGGAAGTTGCCAACAAGCCACTTTGCTGTGACCAAACTATTAACACAAAGGACTGGGGCAGTAAACTGAACTTTCCAAAGCTTCTACTGCTTGACCCCTGCAATTTGTTGTGTTGAATTGATTATAATTTAGTTTTTCTCAGAAAATCTATAGTGTACGTTAAAACTTCTTATCATGGTAAGTTTTTTATTCTTATTATTCTTATTATATTAGCCTTTGGGCTGCACATAATTTACTGATTAACATTTACTAACTCTTTCTGTGGGGGGCGCAATACTGCAGCTGAGTTTTTAAGTTATAAATTTGGCAGCGTTCATTTTTTGGCATAAATAACACAATAAATTTTATCTCTGTGTTACTATGATTTTTGCGTTTTTGCATTGCGGCATCCCAAGACCCATAGTTTTTTTATTTTTTATTTCTAAGGAGATGCCTAAGGGCTTCATTTTTGCAGGACGACTTGTAGATTTTATTGGTATCATTTTGGGACATGTAAAAGTTTAGGCACTCCTGGTCGGGATTCTTGGTCAAAATTGTTGTTACTGTGAACACTTAAGCAAGTTCAAGATTAAATAATCTCTAAAAGGCATACAGTTAAAGATGACCCATTCCCTTTGTATTTTAATTAAAAACATTTTTTAATGTGGTCAGTTATACATTATGGTCATTGTGTGAGGTACATGAGGTAATAGAGGTTGTAACTGTCTGCAACACTATATATATGAATGAGATATGAGTACAAATAAGGAATGGGGGGCAAATGAAGAGAAAGGAGGAGGAACTCCTCTTACCACTCCATAGTCTGAGTAGAGAGCTCATCCTGCAGTTCTTCTCCATGCTGTTTGGGGTTGAAGGACCTGTGATGATGCTCTGTGTAGTTCCTTTACTAGATGTTCAGGACCTTTGATGATGATGCAGTGCAGGGAAAGATTATTCAAGGTGTAGGGAAAGGATAGGGAGTAATCATTCCACAGCATTTATGTTGAACAGGGTTCAGTAGGGGAGGTTACAGCCTGGGTAATATGAACAATCCTATTACACCTTGCTGCACTGACTGGGCACTTAAATTGCCATTATACAGCTCTGTTATTCCAGCAAACCGTTCTTATTAGGGTGCAAGTGCTTTTTGATACAGGCATTAACAGGGTTTAGTACAAGGAACTATTTTTAAATCTTATTTGCCCTTGTGTGGTGCAGTTATATTTTCTAAAGCATCTTTTGGCTTATATTGGTGGGAAAAAGGGCTTATTAGCCGTTGTGTGGTGAAGTGCTAAAATTACAGCCCTTTTTGTCGTGTATTAGTGCAAAATATATATATATATTTGCCATTCAGCTGTGCAGTTATATGTTCTAAAGCCTTTTGTGGTGTGTATTAGTGCAAAAAGAAAAAATATATTTGCCGTTCAGTGGTATAGTTTATATGTTCTAAAGCCTTTTGTGGCGCGTATTAGTGTAAAAAGAAAAATATAATTGCCGTTTAGCGGCCCAGTTATATGTTCTAAAGCCTTTTGTGGTGCATATTAGTGCAAAAAGAAAAAATATATTTACCGTTCAGCAGTGCAGTTATATGTTCTAAAGCCTTTTGTGGCGTGTATTAGTGGAAAAAGCAAAATATATTTGCCGTTTAGCGGTGAAGTTATATTTTCTAAAGCCTTTTGTGGCGTGTATTAGTGGAAAAAGAAAAATATATTTGCCGTTCATCGGTGCAGTTATATGTTCTAAAACCCTTTTTTGTGTGTATTAGTGGGGAAAAAAGGCCTTATTAGCCGTTGTGTGGTGAAGTGAAAAAAAAAAATTTGGGGTGTTTTCATTTCCTTTTTATTTATTTATTTGATCTAACAGTATGTCAGAAAGAGAATTGCCAGGCCCTGCACAGGGGAGTGGCAGAGGCCTAAATGTTTCTGGTTCAGGCACTGGTCGCAGCAGAGTAAGGGGGCGTGGCAGCAGGAGTCGCAGCGAGAGGCTTGAGCTCCCAGGGTCATATAGCGGTCGTGTCTTGACCAGCAACCCAGCGGTTCTTGAATGGTTGACTCAACCACTTCATCCCAAATGACATCAGACACCCCCAGCCAAGAGTCGGTGGGTTCGTCAGACACAACCCTTAGTTGGCATGGCCCGGGAGCAGTCCCTGTGCCCTCACCTGTCCTCAACCTGCCTCTGTCCTTTTCCGTTCCCTCAGCCAGAGAATTATTATATGCTGTGGGATCAGCCCCGCTATGCAGCGAGGACGAGCTACTAGAGAACAGTCAGGAGCTATTGGCCAGCCAAGATGTACTGGAGACATCCACAGCTTCCTCCGCTAGGCGGGCAAGTAGTGATGAGGAGAGTGGCGTGGGAGCTTGTGTTGCGAGTGATGAAGCTCCTGACCCATAGACCGTTGTGGAGGACATCAGTGACATGCAGACAGTCCTCGATTATGATGATGTAGCTGATCGCACTTGGGAGCCGGGTGAATTAGGGGCTTCATCATCATCGGGAGAAGAGGGTGGCAGCTTGCCCGTGAAGCAGCGGCGGAGCCAGTAAGTAGCTAGCGTGGCCGGGAGTCAGCAGAGTGGCAGCAGTGGGAGGTCAGTAGCGAAACCTGCCTGGGGTAGACCACCCGCTTCGCGGGAGCCTACCTGCCCGGGAAGTAGCGGTGCACGGGTTCACGGAGGCAGCGGCAGTAGCAGTCAGTCAGTGTGTAGTGTTGGGGGTAAAATCACCTACTTGGCGGTGTGGGAGTTTTTTGTTAAGCTGGCGGAGGAGGGGAACATGTCTATATGTAGAATCTGTGGGCAGAAGGTGAAGCATGGCCAGGGTGCAAAGTGGCCTGGGAGAACCGTGGCTCCGATGTGGTGGTTCAGCCTGCCGCAGCAAATGCTGCATCACCCAGTGGCACGCACTCGATTTCAGGCAGTCAAGGCTGCACCACCTCAGCTGAAGGGAGCTGTCTGTCCTTCCCATCATCTGCTGGTCCTGATGCTCCTGGTCCCTCTCCCCCTCATCAGTCATTTCGTCAGCAATCGATCACTGAAGCGATTGCCAAAGACAACAGTATGCGTGCACTTATCCAACAGCGTAGAAGCTGAACGTACTCCTGTCCAAGTAGCTGGTGCTGCAGTCCCTCTCTTTCCAAGTGGTTGACTCTGCACTTTTCAGAGAACTGATGGCTTGTGCCGAGCCGAGGTGGAGAGTCCCAAGACGTCATTTTTATGCCAAAAAGGCAGTACGAGCCCTGCATAAATATGTAGAACAGAAGGTGGGCCAGTCCTTGAGCCTGTCGGTGTCTGCCAAAGTTCACAGCAGCGCCGACGTGTGGAGCTGTAACTACTGTCATGGACAATACATGTCCTTTATGGCCCACCGGGTAAATGTGGTTTCTGCACAGCCACACCAGCAACTTGGCCAGGTCATACCTCTACCACCTCCACATTCTCACGCCGTTGGTTCCGGCGACAATGTCCGCCTCTGCCTCCTCATCCTCCACCGTGTCCTCAGCCTCCACTGCAGGGACAATTCACAGTGCTCTTCCAGCATACCACATGTGCAGGGCACAGCGGTGTCAGGCTGTTCTACACCTCGTTTGCCTGGGAGAATGGAGTCACATAGGGGAGGAACTGCTCCATGTCCTTCATCAAGAAATCAAATCCTGGCTTTCTCTGCGACAACTCAAAATCAGAACCATGGTGACCGACAAGGGGAAGAACATGGTGTCGTTGCTGCATCAAGCAGGGTTGAGCCATGCGCCCTGTATGGCACACGTGTTTAATATGGTTGTCAAGCAGTTCCTGAAGTCTTTCACCCATCTGCAAGACACCCTAAAAATGGGCAGGAAACTTTGCATGCACTTCAGCTACTCGTACACCACAAAGCACACCCTCATTGAGCTGCAGCGACAGAACGGCATCCAACCAACATAGGCTGATATGCGACGTTTAGAACCATTGGAATTCCACCCTCCATATGTTGGACCGACTTTACGAACAGAGAAAGGCCATAAACGATTTTCTGATGATCCAAGCAGACAGTAGTATTTTACCCCTGTGTAACTTCGATGTCAGCCAGTGGCAGCTCATGCGTGACACCTGCCGTTTGCTCAGGCCCTTTGAGGAGGCCACGTTATTTGTCAGTCGCCAGCACTAAGGGATAAACAATGTCATTCCACTGCTTGACATCCTGGAACAGATGCTGGTAAATCTGGCTGGTCAGGGGACTGGAGACATCGTGCCCAGATCTCACGGCCACATGAGCACTGTGGGGGCTGAACTGGAGGAGAAGGAGGACATTGGAGCACAAGCAATGTGTAGCGAAATGGGTGGTTTTTATACACAGGTGACAGGATAGGTGGAGCAGGAGCAGGCAGAGGAGCTACAGGGCGATGGGGAAGATGAGGCAGAGGACCCAGACACACACCGTGGCAGTATACAGTGGAGATAGAGGCAGAGTGTCCCTCCGAGTCACTTGCGCAAATGGCCCGATGCATGTTCTCTTGCTTGCGTGGTGACAGCCGAATTGTCACCATTTGGCAGAGGGATGACTTCTGGCTCTCCACCTTGTTGGACGCTCGCTACCAGTCCAAAATGGGGGCCTTTTTTACACCAGCTGAGAGGGAGGGCAAAATTAACTACTATAGAGACATCCTATGTAGTCATTTGGTCGCTGCCTATGTGCGCCATCTCCCATCCTCACGCAGGTCTGACATAGGGGGCCCTCTGCACTCACGTTCCACTGCCATGGCTGCTGGAGGGGGGTGGGTAAGCAGGAGCAGTTTTAGCTCCATCAGCAGTAACTTAAGTCTAGAGTTGCTGATGAGCTATTTTCTTCACCCGCCTACTGAAGAAACTATTCAACCAAAAGCAGCAGGTAGACATAGAGCAGAACCGGAACCAGCAGGTGGTGGCATACTTGGACAGCACCCTGTCTACCCAAGTTGAAGATCCGCTGGAATACTAGGCAGCCAAACTGTATTTGTGGCCTCAACTGGCAGAGTTTGCCCTGGAAAAACGTGGCAGTAGTGTGGCATCAGAGCGGGTGTTTAGTGCGGCGGGGGCCATAGTTACCTCAAGAAGAACTCGCCTGTCCACCCAGAATTTGGAGAGACGTACCTTTGTCAAGATGAATCAGGTGTGGATGCGCCAGGATTTCCAACCACCAATGGCTAATGCATCAGATTAGATCATCCATGGTGCCACACCAACACTTTGACAAAAGAAACCGGTTTCTTCTGGCTACCTGCCTCAGCTACTATTTTGATGCTGTCACTCGCCTGATGCCACACATCTGATGCCAAGTGCTCCTTCTTTCATCCACCATCTTCAGCAGGTACTGGTATTGCCACCCACCTCCACACTATGTCACCTTGCCACTCTGTGTCCTCCTGATGCTGCTGCCACCTCCACACTATGTCACCTTGTTACTCTGTGGCCTCCTGATGCTTCTGCCACCTACACACTATGTCACATTGTCACGCTGTGGTCTCCTCATGCTACTGTTACCTCCACACTATGTCACCTTGCGACTCTGTGGCCTCCTGATGCTGCTGCCACCTCCACACTATGTCACCTTGCCACTCTATAGCCTACTGATACTGCTTCCCCCTCCACACTGTCATTGTGCCACTCTGTGGCCTCCTGATGCTGCCGACACCTCCACACTCAGTCATTGTGCTACTCTGTGGCCTCCTGATGCTGCCTCCACTTCCAGACTCTGTCATTGGGCCACTCTGTGGTCTCCTTATGCTGCTTCCACCTCACCACTATGTCATAAGACCACTCTGTGGACTTCACATGCTGTTCCTACACTCACCAATTCATGACTGGGCCACTATTTTGCCTTTCGTCCTGGCTGATATCATCATTTATTTGACCCTTCTTCTGATCTGTTGTGAGACAGCTATCCTTGCCTGAACACTGTGTAGATTAAGTTAAATGATCTGTAATGACATTCTGTGGTTTGGCCACAAGATGCCGCTGTTTCCTAAACACAGCTACAGACTGCTTATACGGATGGAGTAGAGTTAACACTCCTGTTTTCTGAGATTTCTGAGTTGAGTTGTGTTATCTAATCTAAGCAAACACCTTCAATTGCTTTTCAATGGCTTTTGTCTCAAGATAACGCGATGAGTTAAGAAATTTGAGTTAAGAGCTGGAGTGCTAACCCTGCTCCATCTGTATTTCCACATTCATGAGAGGTGGAGTTACACAGAGCCTGGAGAGGAAGAGAAAGGAAGCAGCCATCTTAGAGGGAACTGAGACTGAGGAACTGTGTCAGCACAGGATCCGACGGCATCCAGGTGTGGTGGCATACGTCAGTGACCAGAGTGGCAGCTAAGTGAATCTGATTGTGTCCAAGACCCTGATCCTGTCCAGAGGAACGAGCATTGCTTTCAGGAACGCTGATAAGAGCTGAGGAGCAAAGAAACATACAGTGCAGGACCGCATGCTTGCTGGAGAGGCATTTGTTCTGTTCAGAGTCACCAGCAGAGGAAGAGCAGACTCGGGTCGGTAAGATCATGCATGTATCTCATTACAGTGTTGGCACCTAGAGACTGAGACCAGGCCTGTAGTTAGTTACTTAGGGTTTCTGTTTGTGTCAGGCCACAAGTGTTACTACTGTTCATTGCATAACTTAAAGTGACATTTCACATTGGAGAGCTGATAAAATTCTCACAAACTCAAGCCAGGCTGGTGTTTTTGCTCAGGAAGGATATTCAGGCACGTACTACAGGACCAGTTATGGGAGGGGGAATACTGTAGAACTTGGTAAGATTGTAAGCTCGTAAGATTGTAGCCCGTAACAAACACCCATACAGTGGTTCTTGTCTTTAGGGTAATAACAGGTAAGGTGTGGCAGTTTAGTTGTGCCCATCAATAGGTAAATTACCACGCTTTCCTCCCACATCCACCGGAGGGCGACGTGCTGTGCAGCACAAGGGTCTCAGCCTTCGGGCTGGGTGTATGTAAATGTTTTGTATGTTCCCAGCATTTGTCGTTGTGTTCATTACCACATTTAAGTTAAATTTTGTCAAAAGCTAGTGGTGGAGTTGTTTTCCTTGTTCGTGACTTCACTGTATCCTGGGGAGCCCACCTCGGTACACGGCTTACACTGTCAGAAGGAAGGAAAAATGAGACGCACAATGGATCCTGTCTGTGCAGCAGCTGTAAGGCTGGTCCCATCAGAATTGGCTTGTGATTTGGTAGCCAAAAGCAGGAGTGGGTACAAAACCCAGAAGACATGCAAATATTCCATTCATGTGTCATCTCTGTTTTGCATCCTCTCCTGTTTTTTTGGGCATTAGCAATACTGATGGATTACCGATCAAATGCTGACTGAGTAAGGGCGGATTCTCAACAGACAGGATCATTTTTTTGTGGGTTATTGTTCTGATGGATCAGAGGAAGGGCAAATTAATCAGTGACGTCAACACAAACTTACTGCTGACACCCTCTCCATACTGTCGGGGGGAGGGGGGGGCTCTACTTGTATAAGTGTTTCATAGAACAGGTTCTGTAGACATCTATGTGGAATCAGCTGATGATGGTGTAAAAGGAGTGCGCTTCTTCTTGGCGCTAACATCGACCTGTAAGGCTGAGTTCACACTTCGTTATTTGGTCAGTTTTGGCCCCGTGACCGCCCAATTAAGTGAAGTGTGCAGTGATTCTAAGAGCGACGCCTGTCATCTGCATGTCATACGGAC
Organism: Bufo bufo; assembly: GCF_905171765.1. Classification (NCBI taxonomy): domain Eukaryota; kingdom Metazoa; phylum Chordata; class Amphibia; order Anura; family Bufonidae; genus Bufo; species Bufo bufo. The sequence goes on from NC_053392.1 coordinate 65,284,353, forward strand.
TCACAGTATTATTTCACTACCAAAGCAGACTCCCTATGTGTGTTACTACAAGGCACAGTGTTCTACACCACTATAAAGGCTCTCTGCAGCCAGGAAATAGACATTTTTTTTCCGAACTTTGCCACAAATATATTCGGATCGGACCAATTTTTTTAAAAAGATTCGGCAAAACTTATCTCTAATGATGCATGAGGCTTTTTTAGATGTTCTTTTGGAAACTTCTGACATTATAACTGCTATTATATATTATTGTTACATTTCAAACTGAGAAAATGGCAACCTGAAAATGCTTTGCTATCTTCTTTTAGTCTTCTTCTGCGCTGTGGGCCTCTTTCACACAAGCATGTCCAAATAAGGTCCGGATGCGTTGTGGCAAACCCATGCGAGTAGGTACGCAATTGCAGTCAGTTTTGACTGCGATTGTGTTCCGTTGTTCAGTTTTTATCGCGCGGGTGCAATGCGTTTTGCACGCGCGTGATAAAAAACTCAATGTGGTACCCAGACCCGAACTTCTTCACAGAAGTTCAGGTTTGGGTTCAAGGTTGTGTAGATTGTATTATTTCCCCTTATAACATGGTTATAAGGGAAAATAATAGCATTCTTAATACAGAATGCATAGTACAATAGGGCATGGTAATAGATCATGTGACGGACCATGTGATGATCGCAGTGACGTCATCAAAGGTCCTATTCCTCACAGATGAAGACAGAAGAGATGCCGGCTGCGCGAACAAGTGGATTAAGGTGAGTTAAATTTTATTTTTATTTTTTTAACCCCTCCAGCCCTATTGTACTATGCATTCTGTATTAAGAATGCTATTATTTTCCCTTATAACCATGTTATAAGGGGAAATAATACAAAATAGAGCTTGCTGCGATTTTCACGCAACGCACAAGTGATGCGTGAAAATCACCGCTCATGTGCACAGCCCCATAGAAATGAATGGGTCCGGATTCAGTGCGGGTGCAATGCGTTCACTTCACGCATTGCACCCGTGCGGAAAACTCGCCCGTGTGAAAGGGGCCTTAGGCAGCTGCTTAGAAGAACCCCTGACTGCTGTTTTCTAAGAAAGGGTTGAAGAAGTCTGGGTAATTATAAAGCTTTGAAAATTGCATCACCTGGCCTTTCCTAATGATAGTGGTGAACAAGCCTTTAGCCTGACATGCTATTTAATTTCTGAGACCTCGGTCAAGGTTATCTGTGTGCTATAGAAGGATATTTTGATTGCTTCTACAATTCTCTTGTGCAGTTAATGCGGTTCAAGAGAATTACACTGCCAATGCTATAATGACAGTCACCAGCAGGCGGCAGCAGAGAGGCACGGTCTGCTAGGATACACCAAGTCTGCTTCTTGATTAGACCCTAGGCTGCCATTCCAAGACATCAACACCCCACAAATGACATTGACAGTACACTCCCACCATGTACCGCTTAAATGCCACCTTCGCTATTGACCACGGTATCTAAGGGGCTCTGCCAGTCCGGACAGTTAGAGACGAGCCCCCCTTTGTGCTGCACAGGAGACCCATGCAGTACTTAGACTGGCCCGCCATAAAAAAAAGTGTGTTGGTAATCACTTAAAAACATCATACTGCATATTGCAAGGTGCAAAGAAATAATGTAAAACACAGTGGCAATATTGCTGCTTTATTTCCATCACCATCACAAATAAAAGTTAATATACTGTATAATGTCTGAAATTATAACAGGGTCTCCAAAGTGAAGGAGGATGCTCCACCCACCAATGTCAAATAGGTGTGGGTCCCAAAGTTGGGACCCACTTCTATATCCAGAAAGTGGCACCCAAAGCAAAGGAATGAGCAATGTGCATGCGCGGCATGTACACACAGCCTACTCTCCATTCACTACTATAGGACTGCGGGGAATACTGTAGTTTAGCCAGTGCTCGTCTGTTTTCGGCAGTCCCATAGCTAGTGAACATGCATAGTATGCTCTGAGACTTTTCAAAATAGCAGAGCTTGCCCATTCGGCTAGTTTCATAACTCCCATAGAAGTGAATGGAGAGCACCCCATGCATACGCAATGCGCTCTCCTTCACTTTGAGGGCCCTGCACCTATCTGAAACTTGTGGATGTATTATACTGCAATTTGGGTGGCCTATTCTGGAGATAGAGGCGGATACCAGAGATGGGACTTGCACCTATCTGATATTGGTGGCATATCCTAGTGCCGTGATGGCTAACCTCCGGCACTCCAGCTGTGGTAAAACTAGGACTCCCAAGATGTAAATTTGCTTTACTGTTCTCAGAACTCCATAGAAATGAATGGAGCATGCTGGGAGTTGTAGTTTCACCACAGCTGGAGTGCCGGAGGTTAGACGTCACTGCCCTAGTGATATGCTTCCAGAGATGAGACTATCCATTCAAGGCTACTTTCACACTTGCGGCAGTGTGATCCGGCGGGCAGTTCTGTCGTCGGAACTGCCTGCCGGACCCGCCAATCTGGATGTGACTGAAAGCATTTGTGAGACATATCCGGATGCGGACCCGTCTCACAAATGCATTGCAAGAACGGATCCGTCTCTTCGCTTGTCATACGGACAGACGGATCCGTCTAGTATCTTTTTTCACATTTTTACCGGTCTGCGAATGTCGGATCAGGCACTAATACATTCCTATCGGGAAATAATCAGCATTCAGGCAAGTCTTCAATTTTTTTCGCCGGAGATAAAACCGTAGCATGCTACTTTCACACTAGCGACAGGACGGATCCGACAGGCTGTTCACCCTGTCGGATCCGTCCCGCCGCTATTTCGCCGTGCTGCCGTACTGCCGCTCCGTCTCCATTGACTATAATGGGGACAGGGGGCAGAGCTCCGGCACAGCACGGCAGTGCAAGGCGAGAGGCCGCCGGACTAAAAGTACTGCATGTCCGACTTTTTAGTCCGGCGGCCTCTCACCGCACAGAGCTCTGCCCCGTCCCCATTATAGTCAATGGGGACAGAGCGGCGGCACAGCGAAATAGCGGCAGGACGGATCCGACAGGGTGAACAGCCTGGGTGAGAGGCCGCCGGACTAAAAAGTCGGACATGCAGTACTTTTAGTCCGGCGGCCTCTCGCCGTGCACTGCCGTGCTGAGCCGGGGCTCTGCCCCCCGTCCCCATTATAGTCAATGGGGACAGAGCGGCAGTCCGGCAGCACGGCAAAATAGCGGCAGGACGGATCCGACAGGGTGAACAGCCTGTCGGATCCGTCCTGTCGCTAGTGTGAAAGTAGCCTAAGAAGGGATATATTAATACATCAAAAACAATACAAACCACAATGTAGATTCTGTTTTTTACATCACTAAAAAAAGCTTTAAAAATTCTGAAATAAATCAGGCTGTGCTGTGATACCAGAAAAAGCCTTTAGACACAAGTGGTAACGTTTTTGGAAAACAACAGATTCTTTTTTTTTTTTATCACATAACAATCCTTTGATTTGTTTTCTATAGTCGGGTATCACACGAAGAGCAGGTTTACATTAGGAAGACATTTTTTTTTTAACTAAACAAACTGAAAGTTGTCTTCGGATGTGAAGTCGCTGATAATTCATTCTAGACGACATGCTGAAATCTATTTGTGTGGCTGGATTAAAAGGTGCTGTCAGGAACACTGCGCTTTTCTCATCACTTTAAAGTGACTGGGATTTTATCTGTATGCAGTTTTCAGTTTAAAATATCATCTGTCTTTCCAAAGTAAATTAGATGATTCATATTAAAAGCTAAGCTAGGAGGCTGAGAAAACTTTTAGTTTAGAGGGATTTTGTGTATAGAGCTGAGGACATGGGCTGCTAGATGGCCGCTAGCACATCCGCAATACCCAGTCCCCATAGCTCTGTGTGCTTTTATTGTGTAAAAAAACGATTTGATCCGTATGCAAATTAACCTGAGATGAGTCCTGTACGTGAGATGAGTCCAGCGTGAAGGAGCTCAGCACCGCCCCGCATCCTCCGAATCTCCTCCTTGCTCCCCGACGTCAGAAAGCTAGAGCGCCGTAATCTTGCGATGCGTGAGCTAGCCAGCACAGGGAAGGAACACTATGACGACAACGCAAAATTACGGTGTTCCAGCTTTCTGACGTCGGGGAGCAAGGAGAAGATTCGGAGGATGCGGGGCGGTCCTGGGCTCCTTCACGCTGGACTCATCACAGGGACAGGACTCATCTCAGGTTAATTTGCATACGGATCAAATCGTTTAAAGGGGTTTTCCGAGATTTTTTTTACTGATGACTCCCACATAGGTTAACAGTATCTGGGGTCCGACACCCGTCAATCAGCTGTTCGAGAAGGCAGCGGAGCTCCTGTGAGCGACGTGGCCTTCTCTCTGCTTTTCCTAGGCCAGTGACATCACTTTTATCGTTCCCGTGGCCTAGGGGCAACTTCAAGTGAAGCTGAGCTGCAATAACAACTATACAATGTACAGTGCTGTGCTTGGTAAGCGGCAATTAGGCTGCGGCGCTCCCAGAAGCACGGCTGCCTTCTCAAAACAGCTGATTGGCAGGGTATCGGACCCCCCACCGATCAGTCGGGCCTACCCATTGTCACGGAACCATGAACCAGACGTACAACAAGGGATAAGTGAAAATAAGAAGGCTTTATTGAAAATAAAGCTGTAAAGCAAAAGTCCAAATGGATGGCGAAACCGAAGCAGAGTCTTTGCGAAGCCAGAGGTCAGGAACCAGAAGGGTAGTCAGACGAAGCCAGGATCAGGAACCAGCAGGGTAGTCAGACGAAGCCAGGATCAGGAACCAGCAGGGTAGTCGGACGAAACCAGGATCAGGAACCAGCAGGGTAGTCGGACGAAACCAGGATCAGGAACCAGAAGCAGCAGCAGTCTAGAAGCATGTGAACACAGGAGGACCAAACAAGGAACTGAAGCCACAGACCTCCTATATATATGAGCTGGGCATCCAGCTCCTCCCAGTGGGAAGGAGGAGCCGCAGGGTGGGAGGCTACAAGAAACCCAGAAACCAAGATGGCCGCCAGCACATGTCAAACGAAGGAGAACAGCAAGAAGGTAAGACCATGACAGTACCTCCCCCTCAAGGGCCCCTCCTCCGCGGAGTAAAGAACGGTTTCTGAGGGAAGCGTGCGTGGAAGGCTCGGAGCAAGGCAGGAGCATGGACATCTGCGGAGGGAACCCAGGAACGCTCCTCTGGACCATAACCACGCCAATGGACCAAAAACTGCACCCGACCGCGGACCAGGCGTGAGTCCAGGATATTGCTCACCTCATACTCCTCACGATTACCCACTTGGACCGGACGAGGCCGAGGAGCCGAGGAAGTGAAACGATTACACACCAGTGGCTTCAACAGGGAGACATGAAACACGTTGGAGATCCGCATGCCAGGAGGAAGCGCAAGGGCATAGGCTACCGGGTTTACCCTGCGAAGCACTCGGAAGGGACCAACAAAGCGAGGCGCCAGCTTGGGAGTGGGCACTCGAAGGTTGAGGTTGCGGGTGGACAACCATACACGGTCTCCGACCTGGTAGGAAGGAGCAGGCGCTCGTCTGCGATCAGCCTGGAGTCTCTGGCGCTGCGCAGAGACCTCAAGGGACTTCTGGATCAGTACCCAAGAAGCACGTAGGACGGAAAGGTGATCCTCCACAGCCGGAATATCTTGGGGAGAGAATACCTCCGGTAACACGGCAGGTTGGAACCCATAATTGGCCATGAAGGGAGACGTCCCAGAGGAAGAGTTCACCGCCGTGTTCCTGGCAAACTCAGCCCAAGGCAGGAGGTCAACCCAATTGTCTTGGTGATCGGAGACATAGCAACGAAGGAATTGCTCCAAGGCCTGATTGGATCGTTCTGCGGCCCCATTGGACTGAGGGTGGTAGGCCGAGGAGAAGGAGAGATGAATCCCCAACTGGGAGCAAAAGGCGCGCCAGAACCTGGACACAAACTGACTCCCCCGATCCGACAGAATCTCCTTGGGCAAACCGTGCAACCGGTAGACCTCCCTGGCAAAAATCGTGGCCAACTCTTGTGCAGAGGGTAACTTCTTGAGAGGAACACAGTGGCACATTTTGGAAAACCGATCCACAATCATGAGAATGACCGTATGGCCTCGGGATGCAGGGAGGTCCACAATGAAATCCATCCCCAGGTGTGACCATGGGCGCTCCCCGGTGGCTATGGGTTGCAGAAGGCCCAACGGAAGGTGCCGAGGGGACTTACTCTGGGCACAAACAGGGCATGCCGCTACATATGCGGCGATGTCGGAACGTAGGGAAGGCCACCAGAACAGACGTGAAACAGCCCAGGACAGCTGATTCTTTCCAGGATGCCCCGCGGTCTTGGAGTTATGGTAGGTTCGCAACAACCGAGTGCGCAACTCCTCAGGCACAAAACATCTGCCGTTGGGTCTCCCAGAGGGAGCACCAGATTGAGCCGCCAAAATCTGCTCACCCAGGGGAGAGGTCAGGCTGGTGCGAATGGCGGCCAAGATCTGATTCGGAGGTATGACCGAAGTCGGAATCGACTCCTCCCTGGACAGCTCGGAGTACTGCCATGATAAGGCATCCGCCCTGATGTTCTTGGAACCGGGTAGGTAGGAGACCACGTAATTAAAACGTGACAAGAACAGAGCCCATCTGGCCTGACGTGGTGTCAATCTCTTGGCCTCAGAAAGGTAGGTCAGATTCTTGTGGTCCGTCAGGATGAGGACCGGAACCACCGAACCCTCGAGCAAGTGCCTCCATTCTTTAAGGGCCTGCACGATGGCCAATAACTCCCTGTCACCAATCTGATAGTTGCACTCCGCGGAAGACAGTTTCCGGGAGTAAAACCCACAAGGAAGCAGAGGACCCTCTGGTGTTCTACGCTGAGACAGAAGGGCGCCTACTCCCGTCTCAGACGCGTCCACCTCGAGGACAAAGGGCAACCCAGGGTTGGGATGCGACAGAATCGGAGCCGACACAAAGGCGGACTTTAGAGCCTCAAAAGCTCGGATGGCTTCGAGCGGCCAGACCTGGGAATTACTGCCCTTCCTGGTCAGATCCGTGAGAGGCTTGGCTAGCATGGAAAAGTCCCTGATGAACTTCCGATAATAATTGGCGAAGCCCAAAAAGCGCTGCAGGGAACGAAGACCACTGGGCTGGGGCCACTGTAAGACAGCCGAAACCTTCTCAGGATCCATGGAGAACCCCTCAGCGGAAATGATGTAACCTAAGAAGGTTACCTGGGATCGGTGAAATTCGCATTTCTCAAGCTTACCGAACAGCTTGTTCTCTCGTAACCGTTGCAACACTCGTCTGACATCCAGAATGTGGGCCTCCATGGATTCAGAATATACCAAGATGTCATCCAAATAGACCACCACACACTGCTGCAACAGGTCACGGAAAACATCGTTGATGAATTCCTGAAAGACTGCGGGCGCATTGCACAACCCAAAGGGCATAACCAAGGATTCATAATGACCGGTCCTGGTGTTAAACGCGGTCTTCCACTCATCGCCCGCCTTGATCCTTACCAGGTTATATGCCGCCCTCAGGTCGAGTTTGGTAAAGACCGTGGCCCCTTTAAGGCGATCGAACAGCTCGGAAATCAAGGGTATCGGGTAAGCGTTCTTGATCGTGATGCGATTGAGACCCCTGTAATCGATGCAAGGCCTCAACTCATCGCCCTTCTTTTTCACAAAGAAAAATCCAGCCCCTGCCGGGGACGAGGATTTGCGAATGTGTCCGCGTGAAAGCGCCTCCCTCACGTACTCCTCCATGGCCTCATTCTCCGCTACCGACAGTGGATAGACTTTGCCACGAGGAGGAACGGCACCAGATTGTAACTCTATGGCACAATCGTATGGGCGGTGCGGAGGTAGGGCAACCGCGCGCACCTTATCGAATACATCCCGGTACTCCTCGTATTCAGGAGGCAACAGAGAGTCCGAGGAAGTACACAGCAACTTGACAGACCCATGGATGCAACTAGCCCCACACTGCGGTGACCACGAGAGGATCTCGGCCGATCTCCAATCGAAAGTCGGATTATGCTTCCGGAGCCAGGGGTACCCCAAGACCACCGAGTAGTGTGGAGACGAAATAACCTGGAGGCAGACCGACTCTCTGTGAACGGCACCAATGGCTATCCCCACTGGAAGGGTCTCATGAGTCACGTGTGGCGGCAGAAGGGGTCTGCCGTCTATCGCCTCAAGAGCCAGTGGGGAACCTCGAGCCTGCAGAGGAATGGAATTGGCGGCAGCGAACACATTATCAATGAACAAACCACCAGCACCAGAGTCCACCAACGCCTGGGTCGTCACCGAGCCCCCGACCCAGGAGAGGACAACAGTGATCAGTGGTTTGTCAACACGGGAAACCGGGGACGAGGAGACTCCACCCAAGATCTGCCCCCGACAGGATCTCAGGTGCGAGCGTTTCCCGGACGGTTCGGACATGCCAACCGAAAATGCCCACCGAGACCACAGTACATGCATCGGCCCTCGCGTCTCCGGAGTACCCTCTCCTCCTCGGACAGGCGAGCAAACCCCAGCTGCATGGGTTCACCCCCAGACAAGTCATCCCCAGGAGGCGTGGGAGGAGAGGGAGGCACGGGTGGGACAGCAAACGTAGGCGCCAATCTGTTAGAAAACCTCCGCAGGCTCTCCTTAAAGGAAGGTCTCTCCCTGAGTCTGGTGTCAATCAAAATCAGGAAAGAAATAAGAGACTCGAGCTCCACTGGTAGGTCCTTAGCTGCAACCTCATCCTTCAAGGCATCCGAGAGACCATGAGAGAAAGCAGCGACCAGAGCCTCATTATTCCAGCCCACCTCTGCTGCCAGGGTACGAAACTCAATGGCGTATTCAGCTACGGATCGTGAACCCTGTCTGATGGACATAAGGAGCTTCGCAGCAGAGGCAGCACGAGCCGGCACATCGAATACCTTCCGAAGAGAAGCAACAAAACCGGAAAACTCGGCAACCACCGGATTGTTGTTCTCCCATAAAGGGCTGGCCCAGGCCAAGGCCTTGTCCGAGAGCAGCGAGATCAAGAAGCCCACCTTTGATCTCTCAGTGGGAAAGGCATGTGGCAGCAACTCAAAATAAATGCCCACCTGGTTAAGGAAACCTCGGCACTGAGTTGGCTCTCCCCCAAAGCGCTGTGGAAGAGGGGCAGAACCGGTCATACCCCGAAACACCGCAGGTGCAACAACAGGTGTCGGGGTAGACTCTGGCGCAACAACCGGAGCGGCAGTAGGAGCGGGCCCAGGAGCGACAACCGACCCATCGGCAACGGGAGCGAAATGAGCCGTGCGTTCAAGCAGGGTTTGCAACGCCACAGCGAACCGACCCAACAGGTGATCCTGCTGATCAAGTCTGGCAACCAGCGTGGGTAGCGAGGATGGCCCTGTACCGTCAGAATTCATGGCTTGGTCCTAATGTCACGGAACCATGAACCAGACGTACAACAAGGGATAAGTGAAAATAAGAAGGCTTTATTGAAAATAAAGCTGTAAAGCAAAAGTCCAAACGGATGGCGAAACCGAAGCAGAGTCTTTGCGAAGCCAGAGGTCAGGAACCAGAAGGGTAGTCAGACGAAGCCAGGATCAGGAACCAGCAGGGTAGTCAGACGAAGCCAGGATCAGGAACCAGCAGGGTAGTCGGACGAAACCAGGATCAGGAACCAGCAGGGTAGTCGGACGAAACCAGGATCAGGAACCAGAAGCAGCAGCAGTCTAGAAGCATGTGAACACAGGAGGACCAAGCAAGGAACTGAAGCCACAGACCTCCTATATATATGAGCTGGGCATCCAGCTCCTCCCAGTGGGAAGGAGGAGCCGCAGGGTGGGAGGCTACAAGAAACCCAGAAACCAAGATGGCCGCCAGCACATGTCAAACGAAGGAGAACAGCAAGAAGGTAAGACCATGACACCCATCAGTAGAAAAAAAACTTTTGAGTTTTTGTTTTCACCATTTTAAACATTGTTTGAAATTAAATATGCATTTGATGACAATTACCATAAATGTTAAATAGATTTCAAAAAGTTTTATTTTTTTATGAACTCTTCAAAATGAGCTTGGTTTGACTAGCAGTTGTTATCACAAGGGGGATCTATATGTACTGTATAGTGAAGAGCAGACCACATGGATGCTGATGGGACTGTTTTAGTTTTATTATTTGTTTTTACACTCATATGTTTTTGTGAATTGTGTTGGTGCTTTTTTTGCCTTTACAAGTCCTGAGTAAAGGACCAGTTGTTACTGCTGCTATTTGAATAATGTCTGCATTATGCCTTTAAAGGGAGTCTGTCACCAGTAAATTCTCTAATAAACCAGACACAGTGCCTTGTAGGACTAGCTCAGCTGAATGTCTTGATACCTTTCCACTAGTGCAATGGGCGGCAGCACCCCAGGGCCCTCTATATAACGCTTCCCAGGTGTAGGAATTGCCAAGTGGTATAGTGCGGCCTAAAATGTCTCTTATTGTGTGTCACGGTGCTCCTACCTGGATATGTGTCATGGTGCTCCTACCTGGATACGGCGGGACCCCAGGCTTTGGCTCCAAAGCAATAATTAGGGGGAATAATTGAGGGATAAAAGAATAACTTGAGTCCAGACCTTGAGATGAAGTTCAATGGCAGCTTTACTTTGCATAAACGTTCTCCAAAACAATTTACAGGCATTGTCTTGGTTCCATCAGGCTCTAGCATTAAAACTGGCAGGTAAACTCCACTCTGCTACATCTGTTTCTCTCTGAATCTGCTGTACTGACAGGCTGGCTGTATAACTCAGCTTCTTCTGTATGCCGCACTTCTCTTTGTAGTCTGACTCTAGGCTATGCCAGGGAACTTTCCTCCTGGCTCCTGAGGCTTCAAGCTTTGGCCTCCATGGCCAGCAGAGTTTAAGGTGTCCTGGCTGGCATGGGCATGTCCCGCAGAGACATGCCCCTGCACACCTTTCCCCTAGCAGGGGGTAAACTAGACTGTTTAGAACTTCTGCCCCACCCTTCCTGATGGAAGAAAGACTAGCCCAGCTCTCTCCAGAGGGGGGTTAGAATGGAATGGAAAGTTCCATTCTATCTAAGTATAGCTCTAATGTGTTTGCTGCCACCTGCTGGTGAACCAGGTGCATTACATGAACAGTTACATAACATTAGAAATGCACAGTGTGGAGGACCTGGAATAAATGCATAAGATGACATGAGGTTAGACCAATAAAGACAGTAGCAAGGTGCAGAAGTGGTAACACCACTCTGGGGTGTTACACTAGTAAGTCATTGCTTTATTATAGAGAAAAAGTACATTTACCATACATGCAAATGAGCAGATAAGTGCACCTTGGGTGGGCCCAAGCCACTCTGTGCACCCTTGCATCTTCTGCTTCCTCTGCAGGCCCCACCCTCTCCTTCTTAATTGCCAAGGTTAAGCGGGATGACTATGGAGGAACCTTTCCGTCAATTAAAAAGGAGAGAGAACGGCTAGCAGAGAAAGGAGGAGTAGCAAGGGTGCGCAGAGTTGTCTGAGCCCACCTTCAGTGTACTTCACTGTTCATTTGCTTTTGGATAAAAAGTACTTTCACTCCAGAATGAAACACTGGATTAATAAGAGATGATTACATTCAGCTGAGCTAGCCCTACGAGACATTGTGCCTGGTTTATCAGTGCATTTCCTAGTGAGAAATTCCCTTTAACTGTTAGGTATAGCTGTCATATACATATATTCTATGTATAGCAGTTATTGTACATGAAAAGCATGGTGGTTCTTGGCATATTACACTGGTATTGGCTGTGCCCTTTCCAATATGGCTCTTGGGTAAGATATAGCTAGACAGGCCATGATAGGGGGGAACATACACAGTGGTGGGCCTGTATATGTATAGTGTGAGAGTGTATAGGACACCATGCTTATGTTGTTTGTTTTTTTTGTTTTTACACTAAACTTTAATAATAACATGACAAAATCACATAGAGACAGGCAGCCATTTTACAACTTCACCTAGAGCAGGGTTTTTCAACTCCAGTCCTCGGGACCCACCTACCAGTCAGGATTTGAGAATATCCCACAGAATAAATACCTGTGGTAAGTTCTGATACATGGACACTAATTATATCACCTGCTCAATATTAAGGAAATCCTGAAAACATGACTGGTAGGTGGGTCCCGAGGACCGGAGTTGAGAAACCCTGATCTAGAGACAGGCAGCCATTTTACAAGTCACCCACAGATAGGCAGCCATTTAAATACACACAGTAATGTAGTTATTGCAGTAATGATTCCATTACTAGTCCTATTTACTTACCACATGAATGTGCCCTGTGTTCTGACCCTGCACATATATGTCATGTAACACTGCTGCTTACCGAATGCCAGGGATTATATGATTTGTAGGGTGTCATGTGACTGATGCCATGTTTCAGTTAGGCCATGGATACATTACAAAGGACTGATAGATGGGCTATACCAGGGATGCCCAACCTGTGACCCTCCTGCTATTGCAAAACTACAATTCCCAGCATGCCTGGATGGCCTACAGCTATTAGAGCATGCTGGGAGTTGTAATTTTGCAACAGCTGGAGAGTTGCAGGTTGAGCATCCCTGGACTATACCATTCTACTGAATATAGGGGTCAACCGCCTGATATAAGAAAAGCATGTAAGCAGAATTTAAAATAAAAGTATTTAAGAAAATTGTATGATTTCCTGTTATATAAACAAATATATAAACAACTAGAATAACCATTTAATTAATATAGCCTATAGGATATGTAGCATTCAGACACATTCACATCTCCAAATTCAATCCATCTAAATAAAATTAGGCGTACTGTTACATTTTAAGGTAATTAACCCTTAGAGGACCCGTGCGATACATGTACGGCGCAGATGTCCGTGAATTAAGGACCAGCGCCGTACATGTACGGCGCTGTGATCGGGCGGGTGCATGAGATGCGCCCGCCCGATCCGCAGCATGGGTCCAGCAGTCACTGATAGCCGGACCCCTGCTGCATGCGCCGACATCGGTGAAATCACTGATGCCGGCGCATTAACCCTTGATGTGCCGCGGTCAGCGCTGACCGCGGCACATGTGATGTCCTTGCGGAGCTGCCATTGGGTCCCCGTGCTTCTGTGACAGGGACCCGATGGCATGGAAGGCAGCACGATGCCTTCTTTAGGCATCGTGGCTGCCTTCCGGGAGAGCCTGTGAGATCCAGTCCCCTGGATCTCACAGGCAGGAAGGCTGTAAGTGTATTACAGTGTGTAATACACTTAGTGTCAATGCATGACAATAAAAAAGTATTGTCATGCATTGTAAAGGGGATCAGACCCCCAAAAGTTGAAGTCCCAGAGTGGGACAAAAAATAAAGTAGAAAAAAGTTAAAAAAATAAATAAAAATAAAGTTTACCCCCAAAAAAAGTTTCAAGTAAAAAAAGAAATAAAAATATCCTTTTGCCGAAATAAAGGGAAATAAAATTGTAATAGATAAGGGAAGAAAGAAAACTACACATATAAGGTATCTCCGCGTCCGTATCGACCGGCTCTATAAAACTATCACATGACCTAACCCCTCAGGTGAACACCGTCAAAAAATAAAAATAAAAATAAAAACTGTGCTAAATAAACAATTTTTGGGTCAACTTACATCAATAAAAGTGCAACACCAAGTGATCAAAAAGGTGTATACCCCCCAACATAGTACTAATCTAACCGTCACCTCATCCCGCAAAAAATGAGCCCCTACCTAAGACAATCGCCCAAAAAATACAAAAATATGGCTCAGAATACGGAGACACTAAAACATATAAATATTTTTTTAAATGCTGTTATTGTGTAAAACTTAAGTAAATAAAAAAATAAAAAATAAAAACTGTGTAAATAAAGCCATTTTTTGTCACCTTGCATCACAAAAAGTGTAATCGCAAGTGATCAAAAAGTCATAGGTACCCCAAAATAGTGCCAATCAAACCGTCATCTCATCCCACAAAAATGAGCCCCTACCTAAGACAATCACTCAAAAACTGAAAAACTATGGAGACACTAAAACATGATTTGTTTTTGTTTCAAAAATGAAATCATTGTGTAAAACTACATAAATAATAAAGTAGACATATAAGGTATTGCCGCATCCGTAATAACCTGCTCGATAAAAATATCATATGACCTAACCCCTCAGGTGAATACAGTAAAAAAATAAAAACAAAAACGGTGTCAAAAAATCCAATTTTTGGCACCTTACAATACAAAAAGTGTAATAGCAAGCGATCAAAAAGTCATACGCACCCCAAAATAGTGGCAATCAAACCGCCATCTCTTCCCGAAAAAAATTAGCCCCTACACAAGACAGTCGCCCAAAAAATAAATAAAACTACGGTTTTCAGAATGTGAAGACACTAAAAAATCTTATTTTTTCAAAAGTGCTTTGTTATGTAAAACTGAAACAAACAACCCAAAAAGTTGTCATATTTGGTATTGTCGCGTCTGTAACAACCTGCTTTTTAAAAATACCACATGATCTAACCTGTCAGATGAATTTTGTAAATAACAAAAAATAAAAACGGTGCCAAAACATCTATTTCTTGTTACCTTGCCTTACAAAATTTTTTATATAGAGCAACCAAAAATCATATGTACCCTAAAATAGTATCAACAAAACTGCCACCTTATGGCGTAGTTTCCAAAATGGGGTAAGTTTTTTTGAGTTTCTACTCTAGGGGTGCATCAGGGGGGCTTCAAATGGGACATGGTGTCAAAAAACCAGTCCAGCAAAATCTGCCTTCCAAAAACCGCATGGCGCTCCTTTCCTTCTGCGCAATGCAGTGTGCCCAAACAGCAGTTTACGACCACATATGGGGTGTTTCTGTAAACTACAGAATCAGGGCAATAAATGTTGAGTTTTGTTTGGCTGTTAACCCTTGCTTCGTTAGTGGCAAAATTTGATTAAAATCTGCCAAAAAAGTGAAATTTTGAAATTTTATCTCCATTTTCCATTAATTCTTGTGGAACACCTAAAGGGTTAACAAAGTTTGTAAAATCAGTTTTGAATACCTTGAGGAGTGTAGTTTCTAAAATTGGGTCATTTTTGGGTGGTTTCTATTATGTAAGCCTCACAAAGTGACATCAGACCTGAACTGGTCCTAAAAATGTGGGTTTTGAAAATTTTCTGAAAAATTTCAAGATTTGCTTCTAAACTTCTAAGCCTTCTAACGTCCCCAGAAAATTTATAGGCATTCACAAAGTGATCTAAACATGTAGTAGACATATGGAAAATGTAAAGTAATAACTATTTTTGGAGATATTACTATCTATTATAAAATTAGAGAAATTGACATTTGAAAATTTTTCTATTTTTTTTTTGTAAATTTGGCATTTTTTGAATAAATAAAAATAAATTTTTTGACTGAATTTTACCACTGTCATGAAGTACAATATGTGACGCAAAAACAATCTCAGAATGGCCTGGATAAGTAAAAGCGTTTTAAAGTTATCACCACATAAAGTGACACGTGTCAGGTTTACAAAAAATTGCCTGGTCCTTAAGGTGAAAAATGGCAGGGTCCTGAAGGGGTTAAAGAAGTTAAAAATAAATTGTCCTAGTGTCTGTGACTGAATACCTTATTGTCATCATAAAATTATTTGGGGTGACATCTAATAAATAATTTATTTGTTTATTATAAAACACTAATTTGACTATGACAAGGACAAAACTAAAAATGTCAAATATAAAATGTGCTGACAAGCATAATGGCCTGCATAACACGTAGAATATATGTAACAATGCTAGAAAACAACATTCCTGCACATTTACAGGCAAGATATAAAAAATGATATGGACTATGAGAGACATAAATAATACAGAAATGATTACATATGAAATTCCTATACATTTTATACATTGCCCTATAAATCTTTTATATGAATGAACTGAAAATCAATGAGCCTCCATTAAATGAGGATTTAAGCACTCTTACTGGAGAGATACTGATCTTTTAAAGTTTATAAGAGGCGATTTTTAAGTGAAATTTATAAGTGGTGTCTCAGATAAACCGTTCCAATCACGAAAGCAGAAAACATATACTGTATTTCGCACCTCCAGTCGAAAAGGGTAAATTTCTAGAGTTGCTGAATCTTCAGGTTAAGGAAAGGTGTGAAGTCCTTTTCTCCAAAACTCACTTGTTTTCTATCCAGACTCCTGGGTGGGTGATAACGGGTTGATCCCTGGGAACCCAACCGACCACAAAAACAGGGGTCCCCTCATCCCCATCTGAATGGAATGATGGTCTCACGTTTCTGCGGGCACTTCATTCATTCTTTATGTGACTGACTCTTGGTGAGTGCTGTACTCTACTATCTATAGGAGTCCCACAGAGAATGAATGGGGCAACTACACTGTCACTCCACAGTTCACCTAGTAGCGGCAGCAGTACTTCTTTGGTTGTATACATGCTGCTCATTGAGGAATTAAGCCCCTTAAGCTAATTTCACATGTGTCTTTGGCAAATCAAACATGTACAGTACAGACCAAAAGTTTGGACACACCTTCTCATTCAAAGAGTTTTCTTTATTTTCATGACTATGAAGGCATCAAAACTATTAATTAACACATGTGGAATTATATACATAACAAACAAGTGTGAAACAACTGAAAATATGTCATATTCTAGGTTCTTCAAAGTATCCACTTGATTACAGTATGCTTTGATTACTGCTTTGCACACTCTTGGCATTCTCCTGATGAGCTTCAAGAAGTAATCCCCTGAAATTGTCTTCCAACAGTCTTGAAGGAGTTCCCAGAGATGCTTAGCACTTGTTGGCCCTTTTGCCTTCACTCTGCGGTCCAGCTCACCCCAAACCATCTCGATTGGGTTCAGGTCCGGTGACTGTGGAGGCCAGGTCATCTGGCGCAGCACCCCATCACTCTCCTTCATGGTCAAATAGCCCTTACTTTCAAAGTTTTCCTAATTTTTCGGCTGACTGACTGACCTTCATTTCTTAAAGTAATGATGGCCACTCGTTTTTCTTTACTTAGCTGCTTTTTTCTTGCCATAATACAAATTCTAACAGTCTATTCAGTAGGACTATCAGCTGTGTATCCACCTGACTTCTCCTCAACGCTACTGATGGTCCCAACCCCATTTATAAGGCAAGAAATCCCACTTATTAAACCTGACAGGGCACACCTGTGAAGTGAAAACCATTTCAGGGGACTACCTCTTGAAGCTCATCAAGAGAATGCCAAGAGTGTGCAAAGCAGTAATCAAAGCAAAAGGTGGCTACTTTGAAGAACCTAGAATATGACATATTTTCTGTTGTTTCACACTTGTTTGTTATGTATATAATTCCACATGTGTTAATTCATAGTTTTGATGCCTTCAGTGTGAATCTACAATTGTCATAGTCATGAAAATAAAGAAAACTATTTGAATGAGAAGGTGTGTCCAAACTTTTGGTCTGTACTGTAGTTATAGGAGGATCCAAAGATGATACTCAGAGTGCTACCACCGGTGTGCTGCAGATGAATCAATGGATTCACACAAGGATTAACCCCATTCAATGGTATCAATCATCCTGGGGGTTAATCTGCATGGTCAGACTGGCCCACCAGAGTACCAGAGGATACTCTGGTGGGGCCAGGTTTTGATACCATAATGGGTCCATTTGTTTGACTCAAAACCTTTTAAACTGTATTGATGATATAGGGGGGTTGGGCTTTGAAATTATTTCTATTAAAACCTGCGTTTTTTTCAAGTTAAATTGAAAGAATCATGTGCATGATCAATATTCTAACTTACCTTTTTTGCCACAACGTGAGAATATTGGCAGATTTAGTGAGAATTTAGGCTTGGAATCTGTCAAAATCCTCATCAAATTAAGAATGTGAACTTACCCTTAGTAGCAGTAATAAAACACACTGAACAACCAAAAGAGAATAAAGGTTGCATCTCCTGGTTTTGAAAATACTTTAGATTACTGGTATATACTAAACTTACAAGTGGCTTGTGCAGTGAGTCCCTGAGGAACTGGTGCAGAGGATGGGAGTGGTAGTGGCCCTTGTGAGATGTTGTGTCATGGTGTACTCCCGCAGGCCATTGCGTCCTGGGGCTCAGTGCAGTGGAAATGTAGTTTGAAGAATCAGACCAGAAGTAAACGTAAAACAGTCTCTCTTTACTCAGTGCAAAATATAACTTACGGCACATCCTGCAGTATGAAGTACAAAATACAATTTCTGGCACCAGATGAGGAGGTATGGTGGCTGGTTGCATGGTAATAGATTGGCACTAGCAAGCCCTTGTGTATATAGGTGTCCACTGTAATACAGGCTTAATGTTAATCTGGCCTAAAGATGGCTTAGGTAGGTGGTGGTGTCTGAGCTGTTGTACCTCACCTTGCAGCAGTGTCTGTAAAGCTGTATTTCGTTGATCACTCTGTTGTCTGGTTGCTTTCTTGAAGCTGTGCTTTTGAAGTTTGCTCATCTCTCTGGAATAATGGTCTCACAGGAGAATAACATCTAGTTCCTGAGTTTTACTCTGGAATGTTGATCTCACAGAGGAATAGGATACAGTTCCTCAGAGTAGGAGCTCTTCATGCAAATAGAGGCATTTTTTTTTCCAGGCAGTGTTAGCTTTATTTAAATAAAATGAAAAAAAAAATATATATATATATATATATATATATATATATATACAGGGAGTGCAGAATTATTAGGCAAGTTGTATTTTTGAGGATTAATTTTATTATTGAACAACAACCATGTTCTCAATGAACCCAAAAAACTCATTAATATCAAAGCTGAATATTTTTGGAAGTAGTTTTTAGTTTGTTTTTAGTTTTAGCTATTTTAGGGGGATATCTGTGTGTCCAGGTGACTATTACTGTGCATAATTATTAGGCAACTTAACAAAAAACAAATATATACCCATTTCAATTATTTATTTTTACCAGTGAAACCAATATAACATCTCAACATTCACAAATATACATTTCTGACATTCAAAAACAAAACAAAAACAAATCAGTGACCAATATAGCCACCTTTCTTTGCAAGGACACTCAAAAGCCTGCCATCCATGGATTCTGTCAGTGTTTTGATCTGTTCACCATCAACATTGCGTGCAGCAGCAACCACAGCCTCCCAGACACTGTTCAGAGAGGTGTACTGTTTTCCCTCCTTGTAAATCTCACATTTGATGATGGACCACAGGTTCTCAATGGGGTTCAGATCAGGTGAACAAGGAGGCCATGTCATTAGATTTTCTTCTTTTATACCCTTTCTTGCCAGCCACGCTGTGGAGTACTTGGACACGTGTGATGGAGCATTGTCCTGCATGAAAATCATGTTTTTCTTGAAGGATGCAGACTTCTTCCTGTACCACTGCTTGAAGAAGGTGTCTTCCAGAAACTGGCAGTAGGACTGGGAGTTGAGCTTGACTCCATCCTCAACCCGAAAAGGCCCCACAAGCTCATCTTTGATGATACCAGCCCAAACCAGTACTCCACCTCCACCTTGCTGGCGTCTGAGTCGGACTGGAGCTCTCTGACCTTTACCAATCCAGCCACGGGCCCATCCATCTGGCCCATCAAGACTCACTCTCATTTCATCAGTCCATAAAACCTTAGAAAAATCAGTCTTGAGATATTTCTTGGCCCAGTCTTGACGTTTCAGCTTGTGTGTCTTGTTCAGTGGTGGTCGTCTTTCAGCCTTTCTTACCTTGGCCATGTCTCTGAGTATTGCACACCTTGTGCTTTTGGGCACTCCAGTGATGTTGCAGCTCTGAAATATGGCCAAACTGGTGGCAAGTGGCATCTTGGCAGCTGCACGCTTGACTTTTCTCAGTTCATGGGCAGTTATTTTGCGCCTTGGTTTTTCCACACGCTTCTTGCGACCCTGTTGACTATTTTGAATGAAACGCTTGATTGTTCGATGATCACGCTTCAGAAGCTTTGCAATTTTAAGAGTGCTGCATCCCTCTGCAAGATATCTCACTATTTTTGACTTTTCTGAGCCTGTCAAGTCCTTCTTTTGACCCATTTTGCCAAAGGAAAGGAAGTTGCCTAATAATTATGCACACCTAATATAGGGTGTTGATGTCATTAGACCACACCCCTTCTCATTACAGAGATGCACATCACCTAATATGCTTAATTGGTAGTAGGCTTTCGAGCCTATACAGCTTGGAGTAAGACAACATGCATAAAGAGGATGATGTGGTCAAAATACTCATTTGCCTAATAATTCTGCACGCAGTGTATATACACTGCTCAAAAAAATAAAGGGAACACAAAAATAACACATCCTAGATCTGAGTTAATTAAATATTCTTCTGAAATACTTTGTTCTTTACATAGTTGAATGTGCTGACAACAAAATCACACACAAATAAAAAAATGGAAATCAAATTTTAAACCCATGGAGGTCTGGATTTGGAATCACACTCAAAATTAAAGTGGAAAAACACACTACAGGCTGATCCAACTTTGATGTAATGTCCTTAAAACAAGTCAAAATGAGGCTCAGTAGTGTGTGTGGCCTCCACGTGCCTGTATGACCTCCCTACAACGCCTGTGCATGCTCCTGATGAGGTGGCGGACGGTCTCCTGAGGGATCTCCTCCCAGAATGGGCGGGACAGTCCATAGCATCAATGCCTTAGTCTTGCAGGAACTGCTGACACACTCCAGCCACATGAGGTCTAGCATTGTCTTGCATTAGGAGGAACCCAGGGCCAACCGCACCAGCATATGGTCTCACAAGGGGTCTGAGGATCTCATCTCGGTACCTAATGGCAGTCAGGCTACCTCTGGTGAGCACATGGAGGGCTGTTCGGCCCTCCAAAGAAATGCCACCCCACATCATTACTGACCCAATGCCAAACCGGTCATGCTGGAGGATGTTGCAGGCAGCAGAACGTTCTCCACGGCGTCTCAAGACTCTGTCATGTCTGTCACATGTGCTCAGTGTGAACCTGCTTTCATCTGTGAAGAGCACAGGGCGCCAGTGGCGAATTTGCCAATCTTGGTGTTCTCTGGCAAATGCCAAACGTCCTGCACGGTGTTGGGCTGTAAGCACAACCCCCACCTGTGGACGTCGGGCCCTCATATCACCCTCATGGAGACTGTTTCTGACTGTTTGAGCAGATACATGCACATTTGTGGCCTGCTGGAGGTCATTTTGCAGGGCTCTGGCAGTGCTCCTCCTGTTCCTCCTTGCACAAAGGCGGAGGTAGCGGTCCTGCTGCTGGGTTGTTGCCCTCCTACGGCCTCCTCCACATCTTCTGATGTACTGGCCTGTCTCCTGGTAGCGCCTCCATGCTCTGGACACTACGCTGACAGACACAGCAAACCTTCTTGCCACAGCTCGCATTGATGTGCCATCCTGGATAAGCTGCACTACCTGAGCCACTTGTGTGGGTTGTAGACTCCGTCTCATGCTACCACTAGAGTGAAAGCACCGACAGCATTCAAAAGTGACCAAAACATCAGCCAGGAAGCATAGGAACTGAGAAGTGGTCTGTGGTCACCACCTGCAGAACCACTCCTTTATTGGGGGTGTCTTGCTAATTGCCTATAATTTCCACCTGTTGTCTATCCCATTTGCACAACAGCATGTGAAATTGATTGTCACTCAGTGTTGCTTCCTAAGTGGACAGTTTGATTTCACAGAAGTGTGATTGACTTGGAGTTACATTGTGTTGTTTAAGTGTTCCCTATATTTTTTTGAGCAGTGTATATATATATATATATATATATATATATATATATATATATATATATAAATAAATTCTAATTTGCTTGTAAAGGTCAAGGATCAATTTAAAAAAAAAATTTATTCACATCCCGGGGATATTTGTTCATTATAAAATTCACTATTATTTTTTCTCAGGGGAAGGGGGGAAACATTTCCAAAAACTAGAAAAAGGCAATTTTCTTCTCTTATCACTTGTAAAATAAAGCAATTTCTCTAAGAGACATCATTATTCACATCATTAAATATCATTACAGGAAATTTAAATCATAATCTTGGGCTTAATGGTATCATTACCAATAGGTGCTCTGATGTCCAAAGCTTTGAATATCAGGAGCCTTTGTAAGAAAAATAATTAGAGATGAAGAAATGACTTTTTTTTTGCCAGCAGCATCAATTAGAAGGATTTTTATCTCTATTTTTATGATAATCAAGCAGCAAATTGATATGACATAACAAGCAAATATCTTACATTGCGCCAAGCACTTGAAGTATATAACTCAGGATAAAAAAGGGATTTAGCCTGAGTTGCATGTATGGAAGTCTATTGATCACGTACACTAAGAAAATGATACTGACCTACATTTGTAAATGGAGAGGTGACGTCTCATATTTTAGTCTACAAATTATTGCTACATTTTTTTGTAAAAGTAAATTTATCATGAAAAAACCCTGACAATTATCTCACAGAATTATAAAAAAGTAGTCATTGGTCCACATGATATGCAACATTTTCTTGACACATTGGTAAGACAAAAAGTAGCACATTTTAGTTGTATTAAAGGGGGTGTTTGCTGGTTAAAAGAGTTTTAGGGTCCATTCACACGTCCGTGGTGTGTTGCGGACCCGCAAATTGCGGATCCGCAACACACCTGGCCAGCACTCCCTATAGAAATGCCTATTCTTGTCCGCAGCTACGGACAAGAATAGGACATGTTCTATCTTTTGCGGAGCTGCGGACCGGAATTTCGGGGCCAAAACCCGGAAGTTCGGGGCAGCGCTCCGCAAATGCAGAAGCGGAGAGCACATAGTGTGCTCTCCGCTTCACGTCCGGGCCCATAGAGAATGAATGGGTCCGCACCCGTTCCGCAAAATTGCGTAACGGGTGCGGACCCTTTTGCGGACGTGTGAATGGGGCCTTACAATAAGCTAAATAAAAGATGCGTAGATTGGATGAGTAGTCATTCCCTGTTGGTTGAGAACGACCAGGAAGGAGAGACTGGCAGGGGACTTGGGAGGCATCAGAATGGGAGTGATGGGGGATCGGTGAGATGAGTATTACTTCTTTATTTTTTAATCCATTTTCAATGGTAGATAACACCACTTTTTTCTGTTTCCCTCTTGTCAAAGGGGGTAGTTATGAGTGGAACTTGATTTCAAAGACTGCAACATTTTTAAAGGCTTCACCTTCATGTAGACATTTTGAAATTAAAATCACCACACCATCTCCCATTTACCCAGTCCAATACTCTCCATGCAGCTACTATTCAGCAGCAGCAATTTTTTTTCCTCCAGAGTAAAGCCCTTTAAAGGGAATGTGCCAACAGAAAATGACCTATTGTTTAAATCATGTTTTTGTGTTAAATATATTTTTGGTTTTAGAATTTTTGCTGAGTTTTTTTAAAATATTCCATGTCACTATTTATATTTTCAAAAATGTATATAATCCAGCAATTTTCACACTGGCCACTAGGTCTAATAATAGGTCATGATTTTTCCCGTTCTGCACAGGTAACCTTTTCTGTAGCCATTATTGGTATCATGAATTACAATGACGAGTAACACCTCTGTATATACTAATACAGGATCCAACAATAGGTGATATTGTAGCTTATCTACTCCCTCCTGATCTCTGCACAGGACACAGAGCATGCCTAGAAAACTCTCCTATAGAAGTCGATGGGGTTCTTTCCAGTCGATTGTGTCTATGACCCATGTAGCTGCTCTCAAAAGACTGGAAGTCGTAACATATTGTGGGCCTAGTGGCCAGTGTGAAAACTGTGTTTTTTTTTATAATATCTTTATTTATAGCTCAAATATCAAAAATACAAACATACATATTCACATAACAATGGGAATATCATCTCATAGAGACAAAAAAAAAACACTATTGTACATTATTAGTTACCCATCAGTTAGATTACATACACCGATACCTCCATGAGAGAAAAACAGAGACCTTCAGGGGGGCATTAAGACAGGGGATAGGTCCCAGTGAGAAGCGGGGGGGGGGGGGGGGGGGGGGGGAATAAAAGAAAAAAAAAACTCAGTCTTTTATGGAATCCTTGTACTTGCTATGAACTCCTCTTATGTTGTAGGTTTTGATCTAAATATACCTCTTATCTGATTAAAGTCATTCACTTTATGTACAACCTCTTCCAGTGTAGGACTATCCAGCTTCTTCCACCTATGGCAATTGCTATTAAAGCTCTAGTTTCAATGAGAATTTTCCCTACTACCCATCTTTACTTCGAGTTAACACACTGCAGGCCAATATCCAAAAGTGCCATATCCGGTCTTAAAGGGATTGTCTCATCACAGACAATGGGGTCATATTGCTAGGATATGTCCCCATTGTCTTATAGGTGCGGGTCCTATGCATGCGCAGCCGTCCTCCATTTATTTTCTGTGGGGCCACCGAAAATAGCAGAGCACTGGCTCGGCTATTTCCGTCGAGCCCTTAGAAGTGAATAGGAGTGATGGCGTGGTGTGCTATGGGGAGAGGGCTTGGTGGCAGGCGGACCGGAGTCCTCAAGCCACCACTTTGTGGGGCTCCATTCTCAATATAGGTGCGGGTCCCAGAGGTGGAACCCACACCTATAAGACAATGGTGGCATATTGCATTGTCTGAGATAAGAAAACCCCTTCAAGAAGAAATTAGTTTGGCAGATATCTAAAATTAATGTATATATATATCTTTCCAGAAGTGTTTTTTTTAATAGCTAGTGCCGACAAATAATATTTACAAGTAGCGTTGGTTGCCTGAACATATTAGGCTACTTTCACACTTGCGGCAGGACGGATCCGACAGGCTGTTTACCATGTCGGATCCGTCCTTCCGCTATTTCGCCCTGCCGCCGGACCGCCGCTCCGTCCCCATTGACTATAATGGGGACGGGGGCGGAGCTCCGGCGCAGCACGGTGGTGCACGGCGAAAGCCGCCGGACTAAAAAGTCCTGCATGTCCGACTTTTTAGTCCGGCGGCTTTCTCCGTGCACCACCGTGCTGCGCCGGAGCTCCGCCCCCCGTCCCCATTATAGTCAATGGGGACAGAGCGGCGGTCCGGCAGCACGGCGAAATATCGGAAGGACGGATCCGACATGGTGAACAGCCTGTCGGATCCATCCTGCCGCAAGTGTGAAAGTACCCTCCGGGCTCTGTTCACATCATGTTAGTTAATGTATATGTTTGTTTATCTTATATATATAAAGAAGGACGTATGTATGTGTGTATATATATATGTGTGTGTATATGTATGTTCCGCGATCACTCAAAAACGCAACCATCGATTTCTACTAAACTTGGTATACACATCCCTTGCTACCTGGAAAGAAATCTTGTGGGGGTCTCGGCTCTCTAGGATGTACCGTTCCTGAGATATTCCCAAAAAACTGACCTGCATTAGCCAATACAAGCCTGCAAGTCTTTCTCTTCATATCCCAACTGCCATACGCATGGTCACATGTCCCTTATCAGCCAATAGAAGCTCGCAGGCCCTTAGTCTCCACATACACACGGTTTTACTCCAGGTTTCCATAACAACCCAGCCATTTTTCTTCACTGCTGTAGGTCAACTTTAGGCTAGGGCTACATGACGACATTTGTCGCGCGACAACAAGTCGCACGACACATAGGGCACAACTACACTGCTACATGTGTTGCGTGACATTTTTTATAATGATAGTCTATGGTGTTGTGTAGTGTACGGGAACTGTAATACCCGTCACTACCAAAGTGTCACTTGGTGTGCTGTCGTCCCTCCTTAACTATGGAGAAGTTGGTATATGTCAGTTTTATAAAATGTCATGTAATGTAATGTTATGTATTTCGCTGTTACTGTGAAACTTGCATGTACAGGCCTGCAGGGGTGTCATTCCAGCTTCTAGTAGCTAGAGGGAGCTAGAGAGCCCTAGTTTATATAAGGCCCAGACAGGGAAGCAAAGGCCAGTCTAGACCACAGCTCAGAAGTTTCTAGAGCCTGAGGAAGTGTCCAGAAGCTGAGAGAGACAGAAGCAAAGATCAGGAAAGCAATAGGTACTCAGAAAGACAGAGGAGGTACTGATTAAATCTATAGCCAAGGATATAAAGCCAGAACTAGGTTAATGGGCCTTGGTGAAGATTGCTATATTCCAGGATCAGACAGAATTAGAGTGCAAGCTCCTGTGCTGCAAGTCCTGTGTTCAACACTCTGTAATCACCTTGCTGTAACTGAATTGCCTGCATCGACCGAATTGCAAAATCGACTGTATGCCAAGGAACTGCGATTCCAATATTGTCTCTGCTTGAAAATTACAAAAGTTGGAGTTCTGTTTTAACACTACGTTTCCTCAATTCATTCCTGCATCCGCAAACGGCGTGCCACCGTTTACTTGGCACTGGCGTCACGAACTATTTCTACCTATACCTGCCCTTGCAGAGAGTCAGCTGTACCAGGTTAGTGTATATTGCACTACATCACCCAGAAACACCTATTACACACAACTTGAGTACGCTGCACCTCTCTTTTGGCGTCCACGAACAGGATACGCACGCTTTCTAGTGCAAGAAGCGTGAACTTTGTGCCTTATACAGTTGCCCTGTGACCAAAGTGACAATTTGCCTGTTTTATTCAAGTGGACTTTGTGGACTGAAAATCATACCCAAAGTGTACCAAAAAACTGTGAAAAGCGCTGTGCAGTGTTGCGCTACACAGAGGAAGAAAATCGCCACATTGGAGTGTGGTTTTGTGGACTTTTTACAATCCTGCTTGCTGTCAGTGAATGGACAGCGTTTTGCTAAAGATGGCCACCGGCTGCCTGGAGTAAAGTTTCCCGCGCCGCTGAGGACCTTCGTGGGCGGATCCCTGCAAAGACACAGAGAGTCCCGCCCCTCTTCATCATCGCACCGCCGCGGCCCTGCTTCTCCTGCGTCACCGCGGTCTCAGGACGTCCGGAATCTCGCGAGACTTGCCCTGCGCAAGACCAGCGATACCGGTAAGCACTTGTAACCGGAGGGAAGGGGAGTGTACCGGCCCCTTTAGTCGCCAGCGGCCACCTCTCAATAGACTACCATGTCAGAGCCAGGAGTGCCTGAGCAGCCGGCCCCAGGAGAGCTTGCGGCTCCTGATTACCCTACAGCCCCTAGCATGATGCCCTTTACCATGCCCTACTATTTCGGGGCCCCATGGTTCCCCCGCTACAGGGGAGAGACCCATACCCTACGGGACTTTGAAGAAAAGTTGCTGGCACTATTCCGATTATACCCTATAAATGCCGACCAGCAAATGGAAATCATGCTGGCGCAACTGGAGGGGGCTGCCCGCAGGGAAGTGTTATCATGGCCTGCTATTGAGCGGAGTACTCTAGAACAGATATTCACCCGCCTCAGAGCCACTTTTGAAACTAGGACTGCCTCAGAGATAAAGATGCACTTCTTTGGCAAGAAACAGAAGTCCGGTGAGTCTCTCCGTGACTTTGCCCTCTCACTCCAGGAGGCTTTAGGGGCTGTAATTCAGATAGATCCCAAAGAGGCTGATAACCAGGACCAGACCCTGAGGGAACAATTTATCACCGGGGTGTCTAGTGAACAAATAAGGACCCAGTTAAAGATGCTGTCCGCCCAGCACCCTAACAGTGCCTTTCTGGACTTTAAAGAACTGGCTATAAAAATTCTGGGGTCCACAGTATCTCCTGAGTTGAGCGCCCTATCTGAGTCATCAGCCTGCAAGCCAAAACCGCTTGTCACTAACCGAGCTGAGGCCGGCCAAGCTGTTCAAGTGTCAGCTACTGATACTATTGCCATGCTGACAGAGCAAGTAAATCACCTCACTAAAAGTCTAGAGAAAGTGTGCAGAAAAATAGAGGAATGGGAAAAACCCATAATGCTAGATGAAGAATTCCTGTCACCTCCTAGGCCGTTCCCACCTCCTTACCAAGAGACTCACCCCAGGGATCCTGGGAGGCGTAATAGAGGTCGCAAGAAGCCCGTGTGTACATACTGCAAAAAGCTGGGACACACAGAATCCACGTGCTGGCAGTTAAACGGGCAACCCCTGAGGCTGAGGACCACCCCTCGGGAGGTAGAACACTAGGTCCAGAGGATCCAAATTGGATGCCACGTTATGTAGGATCCCATCCTAAAATCAATATAGAGATCAACGGGGTCCCCTTTGAAGCCCTATTAGATACTGGGTCTCAGGTCACTACTATTCAGCTGCCTGCATTTGAAAAGTTCTGGGACACCAACCAGTTGACCCAACCGCCTGACTCCTGGGTGGAAATTATCGCCAGCAATGGCAAACCAGTAAAGGTTCATGGATACTGGGAACCCACCCTGCAGGTGGGAGAAGTAACCCTGCCTCAACAGGGAGTGATCGTAGTACAGGCCGGTGACAGAGGAGGACATCCTGTCATTCTAGGCACCAATGTCTTCAAAAACTGTTATTCAGAAATACTTGCTGTATTACATCAGACTTTGCCCACTGCTTCCTCTGCATCCAGGAGGGTGATTCAAAAGACTATCACTGTGTTAAGTGCCCAGCAGAGGTTTGCTAATGGGAAAGGAGAAATTTGTACTGCCAGGATCCGTGATATTAAGCCTGTGACTTTGCCTCCTAATTCTCAAACTCTTTTGTGGTGTCGTGCTGTCCTGGGAGTCGAAGGCCGAGATTATCCAGCCCTGGTGGAACCAATCCAGATGGAGGATTATCCTTATGTGAGAGCTGCCAAGTGCCTGGTGAACGTCTCCCAAGGTAAAGTACCTGTCCGTCTGATTAACCTGAGTAATCATCCTGTTGCGCTTACTAAGCATTGCCCTGTTGCCCAGCTGTCCCAGGTGTCCTTCCAAGACATCATTCGTCTTCCAGTGACAGAAAAGCCGCCAGCTGCAGACAGTGGATGCTCGCCGGTGACCCAGCCACAAGTGCCCTGGTGGGAGGAGCTCCATGTCGGGGACGAGACTACCCCCCAACAACAACAAGAAGGGATTATACAGCTTGTCAAGGAGCACCACCAGGCCTTCAGTAAGCATGCCACTGATTATGGAGAGGTGAGTGCCATACAACACACTATACCTACTGGCTCTCATCCTCCTATCAAGGAGAGGTACAGACCTTTACCGCCTACTTCATATCAGACTGTAAAGGAAATGATCCAAGAGATGAAGGACTCTAATGTAATCCGGGACAGCCGTAGTCCGTGGGCTGCACCCCTGGTCCTTGTAAAGAAGAAGGACGGTGGTA
Source organism: Bufo bufo (assembly GCF_905171765.1). NCBI lineage: Eukaryota > Metazoa > Chordata > Amphibia > Anura > Bufonidae > Bufo > Bufo bufo. The sequence continues at coordinate 65,313,472 of NC_053392.1, forward strand.
TCCGTTTCTGTGTGGATTATAGGAAAATTAATCAAATAACCCACAAAGATGCATACCCACTGCCACGCATTGAGGAGTCACTAACTGCTCTGGGCTCCTCTGCCTATTTCTCCACATTGGACTTGACCAGTGGCTACTGGCAAGTACCCATGGCCCCTGCAGATAGAGAAAAGACTGCCTTCACTACTCCCATGGGCCTGTTCGAATTCAATTGTATGCCGTTCGGGCTATGTAATGCCCCAGGAACTTTCCAGAGATTAATGGAGCGGTGTTTGGGTCACAAAAACTTCGAAACAGTGCTGCTGTATCTAGATGACGTCATTGTGTATTCAAAAACATATGAAGACCATCTGAAACATTTGGCAGAAGTATTTGAAATCCTTATCAAATATGGCTTGAAGGTAAAGCCATCCAAGTGTCACCTGCTCAAACCTGCAGTAAGATACCTGGGGCATGTGGTAAGCGGAGAGGGAGTGCAACCTGACCCTGATAAATTAGCAGCTGTCCGTAATTGGCCGGTTCCTACTACCGTCAAAGAGGTGAGGAGTTTCCTTGGTTTTGCCGGCTACTATAGACGTTTTATCCCCCATTTTGCTCAAATAGCTGATCCTATCCAGGAACTCTTGAGGGGGCAACCCAAAAAGAGTCCTAGAACTCCTGTGCCCATTGAGTGGAATGAGAAAAGAGAGATAGTGTTCCAATTGCTAAAAAAGAAACTGACCGAGCCTCCAGTGTTAGGTTATCCAGATTATAGCAAGCCCTTCCATCTCTATACTGATGCTAGCAAGCGAGGCCTGGGAGCTGTGTTAGCCCAGATCCAAGAGGGAAAAGAGAGAGTGATAGCATATGCAAGCCGCTCCCTGAAAGGAGCTGAGAAAAATGACCAGAATTATAGTTCCTTCAAACTAGAGTTCCTGGCATTAGTGTGGGCGGTGACAGAAAAATTCAAGGATTATCTAGCCGCCACCCCGTTCATTGCATTCACTGACAATAACCCTCTGGCACATCTCAATACAGCTAGATTGGGGGCCTTGGAGCAGAGATGGGCCTCTCGCCTTGCCAACTATAATTTCTCTGTAAAGTATCGTGCTGGACGTACTAATGATAACGCTGATGCTTTATCCAGGCTTCCCACAGAGACAGCTCCTGATGATGTGCGAGATGCTTGGGAAGATGTAGAGATGCCGGCTTTCTATAACAAATTTGCTCAACAGGATCAGGCTCGAGCTACCAATAACAGAGCTGCAGTTCCTTCACCCTCCAGTAGGCCTGAACCTAAGGAAGAAAGGTGGGTGAAACTACAGTCTGAAAGTAGAGTGCTGGGTGAGTTGTTGGACTTCATTACTAGTGGCAGAGCCCCTGAGAGGATCCGGCGTAAGAGTGCAGATCCTGAGCTCATCAAATTGTGGAGACAGCGCCATCAACTCTTCATACAAAAGGGCCTATTGCTACGGAGAAGCCTAGACCCAGTGTCCAACGAGAGAGTGCACCAGATTCTCATACCCCGACGAGATGCAGGTATGGTGTTGGAGATGTACCACAATCAATCCGGTCACTTTGGGGTCCAAAAGACTGAAGCTACTATCCGCCAGCGGTTTTACTGGGTAGGCATGAGAGAAGACATGGAGAAGTGGTGTCGAGAGTGTGTAGCCTGTGCCTTGAAACGAAGTGAGCACCATGATCAGAGGGCACCACTGAGACCCATTGTAAGTACCCGTCCTCTTGAACTTGTCGCCATCGACCATGTGAAACTGGAGCCTAGTCGCTCAGGGTATGCTTATGCCATGACTATTATTGACCATTTCACAAAGTTTGTTGTAGCAGTGCCTGTGAGAGACCAGACAGCCAAGACTACAGCCGAAATGTTCTGGAAGCACTTTCTCCTGCCCTATGGATGTCCAGAAAAGATCCTCACCGATCAAGGACCTGCTTTTGAGTCCCATCTGTTCCATGTCCTGTGCCGCTTACACAACTGTAAGAAGATCCGGACGACGGCCTACCATCCTCAAGGTAACGGATTATGTGAAAAAATGAATCAGACCTTGATAGAGATGCTGAGGGCTGTGCCTCCTGAAAACAGAGGAGATTGGCCCAGTCTGTTGCCACAGCTCATGTTCACATACAATCATACCATACATTGTTCCACCGGGTATACCCCTTTTTACTTGATGTTTGGGCGCCAAGGGACATTGCCTGCTGATCATTCATTGGACATACATGTGCCTGATTGCATTAACCCATTACCTAACACCGACTGGGTTGCTGAGCACCAAAGGCGATTAGATGCAGCCAAAGCCATTGTTCAGGAACGTATGGACCTTGCTAGAGACCGACAGCAGAGAGACTATGATCAGGCAGCCCATACAGAACCCTTGACCATAGGGGCCGTGGTATGGTTAAAGAATAACCGTCGTACCAGCAAATTGGACAGTAAGTGGGAGCGAAGTCCCTATGTTGTCACTGCAATCCCAAATGTTGGAACTCACACTTATGAGATCACCCGGGAAGACAAGGGATCCCAAATTGTACACCGAAACCGGTTGAAGCTCTGCCTGACACCAGAACCTAGTGCCGAGAGTTCCGGATCTGAATATCCTGTGTCAGAGTCAGCAATACCGCCCGAGGATCCTATGCAGGCTGTCAGTAATCTCAGGTATGACGCTGATCCCATGCATTGGCTTCTGACACCGTGGTTGAACTTGCTGGTGCCTGCTCCGGCACCTACTGTAGTTTCACCTCCAGAAGAGCCGGTTCAAGATGCCCTGGATCCAGTTCCCCCTGTAGTGGATATTGTTGTTCCTGTTGTTCCAGTTGTTCCTGACCGAGGTCTCACGGATGGAGACCCTCCTGTTGCTCCTCTCCCTTCTACCTCGTTGCTAAGGGAAGAGGAGACCCCTGTGTTGAGAAGGTCTACCCGGATGACCAGGGGACGCCCGCCAGTCCGTTTAGGAGACTTTGATTATTCTGGTGGTGTCTCCTCCCAAACAGTTGCCACGGGCAATACTTTACTTGACATTTGTGCGCAAGAATGGACTCCTCCACGTGAGCCCTTGCCTGTGATACACCCACGGGAAACTCCTGGGTAGTTCCGTTATTTTGCTGTCCTTTTATTGTGCAACTTCATACTAAGGAACCGTGCCCGGAGACAGACTCAAAAGTACCTGAGCCTCTGAGATTCTTATTCTTTTAAAAGTAATGTGCCCAGAGATGGACTCCACCGCATGAGAGCCTCTGTGATTAATAAGAAATAACCTGGGTACGAACTCATGTTTGTTCTTTGAGCCTCCAAGAACTTTTATACTGTTTTATCCATTTTGCTGTTCTATCATGGACTTATTCATTGTCATGGACTATCCTGGTTATAATGTTACGCTGTGCCAGGTCAGCGCCCCCGTTCCATTCACTATCCTGAGAGAAGAGAACGACGCCCCTTGTCACTACCCTTCACTTTTGCCAATTGGACCTGATGTAAATGTAAATGCAGATGAATTACATGTATGTATGCCTGCATGTCTCTATTTTCTATTTCAGGTAGAGATTCCAGTTGGGCGACCCATGATGGAGTACGAGGTCGTACTCAGCTTAAAGCAGTGGGGTATGTAGTGTACGGGAACTGTAATACCCGTCACTACCAAAGTGTCACTTGGTGTGCTGTCGTCCCTCCTTAACTATGGAGAAGTTGGTATATGTCAGTTTTATAAAATGTCATGTAATGTAATGTTATGTATTTCCCTGTTACTGTGAAACTTGCATGTACAGGCCTGCAGGGGTGTCATTCCAGCTTCTAGTCGCTAGAGGGAGCTAGAGAGCCCTAGTTTATATAAGGCCCAGACAGGGAAGCAAAGGCCAGTCTAGACCACAGCTCAGAAGTTTCTAGAGCCTGAGGAAGTGTCCAGAAGCTGAGAGAGACAGAAGCAAAGATCAGGAAAGCAAGAGGTACTCAGAAAGACAGAGGAGGTACTGATTAAAGCTATAGCCAAGGATATAAAGCCAGAACTAGGTTAATGGGCCTTGGTGAAGATTGCTATATTCCAGGATCAGACAGAATTAGAGTGCAAGCTCCTGTGCTGCAAGTCCTGTGTTCAACACTCTGTAATCACCTTGCTGTAACTGAATTGCCTGCATCGACCGAATTGCAAAATCGACTGTATGCCAAGGAACTGCGATTCCAATATTGTCTCTGCTTGAAAATTACTAAAGTTGGAGTTCTGTTTTAACACTACGTTTCCTCAATTCATTCCTGCATCCGCAAACGGCGTGCCACCGTTTACTTGGCACTGGCGTCACAAACTATTTCTACCTATACCTGCCCTTGCAGAGAGTCAGCTGTATGTACCAGGTTAGTGTATATTGCACTACATCACCCAGAAACACCTATTACACACAACTTGAGTACGCTGCAGTTGCACTGCGACATGTGACATGCTGCGACTGCGACGCAATGGATCTTGGATGGATTTTGTGCAACTGTCGCATCACATTCGCAGCATGTCACATGTCGCAGTGCGACACCATAGACTATCATTATAGAAATTGTTGAGACTAAATGTCGCGTTGCACACATGTCGTTGTGTAGCCATAGCAATAAAAGGGGCAGGGCGCTGTGGAAGTCACTGTTAAAGGGGCGGGCACTGTGGAGGTCACTGTTAAAGAGGCGTTCACTGTGGATGTTACTGTTAAAGGGGCGGACACTGTTGAGGTCACTGTTAAAGGGGCGGACACTGTGGTGTTCACTGTTAAGGGGCAGGGGCCACTATTAAAGGGGCAACTGCTGTGGAGGTCACTGTTAAGGAAGCAGGGTACTGTGAGGTCACTGTTAAGGCAGCAGGGTACTGTGGAGGTCACTGTTAAGGCAGCGGGGTACTGTGGAGGTCACTGTTAAGGGGGCGGGCCCCTGAGGAGGTCACTGTCAAGGGAGTGGGGTGCTGTGAAACTCACTGTTAAAGCGGTGGGCCGTTGTGAAGGTCAAAGTAAGGGGATGGGCTGTTGTGGAGGTCCCGTTTTAAAGTGGCGGGGCACTGTGGGGGGGTCAGTGTTAAGGGGTGGGGGACTGTGGAGTTCACTAATAAAGGGTCTGAGCGCTGTAGAGGTCACTGTTATGGGGGATACTGTCGATATCTTTTAACGACAAACACAAACATTAAATGAAATAGATGAAATATACCCGTGCAAAGTCGGGTCCTTCTGCTGGTTATAAATATTACAGCAAAAAAGTTACTGCACGTGGATGCTCCAGCCGCACATTGGTGTCTATAAGGTAAATGTGAAAAGATCTGTGATTTTATATGTTTGTCTCAGAAGCCAAAACTGCTGAGCTTTTGAGAACATTTTAGTTTTACCATTTCAAACTGTGTCTTTGAGCTATGTCTTCTCCGACTCTGTCTGCCATGCCCATGAGACCCCGTCTTTTCTCTGACACAAAGGGCTTTATAGAAGGTAAACAGTGTACAACAGGGCTGGCGGAATATATTAAAACGTAGCTGAAGGCAAGGTTCAGTATGCAGCCTCAGGCACTTCATTAGAGGCTAGGACTGATGTAGCAGGATACAAGGATGTAAGTAATGGAGGATAGTGAAGCACAGATGGAAGCTATTGGAAGAGCAATTATGTAAATGGTATGTATGGAGGGCAAACTGTGTGCTCCGGTCTTTTACAGGTGGTTATCTGTTTCTTTGTTTGGACTCCTTAACTTGCTGAAAGACTGTTATATATACAGTGTATATATATATATAATATATATATATATATATATATATATATATATATATATAAAAATTTCTGCTTGAAAAAGGCTCATTTAGAGCCGAAACGTTGCACCGGATGGTTGAATAAAGGCATCATCATTTTTTTCACCTTACTGGAGTGCCGTCCTTCTTCTGGATTCTATATATAAATATATATATTTGCTATTTGGTGAATAAACACATTTTTTCTGAAAGTGCCGTGGCATTCGTTTTCTATCCGTTGGATGGTTGGTGGATCGCCTTCACGGCCGCTGGCACCCCTCCTTACATATTTTTGCCTGCTGTGCTGCCTGCAATATTTATTGGTATATATATATATATATATATACAGTGTCGGACTGGGGTGCCTAAGGCTCACCAGTAGACCTGGCTCTTTGGGCCCACCCATAGTTGTACAGTTGAGAATTCATTTTTTTGGCCTTTAGAATGCTGTTTTTTTTGTGTTTTCATCATAACATTTCAAGATCCATATTTTTTAAAATTTTCGCACTGACATAGCTGTACTAGACTAGAGCTTACTTTCTTCATCGCCACCATGTGGGCTACATATCTTTTATTGATTAACCTTTATTTCTTTTTTGGGGTGGTGGGAAAAACAGTAAATCTGAAATAGTTTTTCATCTAGTTTTTTATGATAAGTACTGTGTAGAATAAATAACGATATAACTGGTGGCAATACCAAATATTTCTAATTTATTTCATATTTTACTAATTTTGCACTGCTTTATGGAAAAAGATTATTTTTGTGTCACCATATAGCTTTTTCATTTGTCCACCAATGTCACCAAATGACAGCTTGTTGATTTGTGGGACAAGTTATAGTTATTTTTAGCATTATTTGGGGATATATATACAAAATGATTTATTTTTAATTTTTTTGTTTCATTACTTTTTTTTTGTCAGAATAGGAAAAGCAGTAAATCAACTATTATTTTTACTTTTTTTCCTGCCATGCTATATAAATGTTATATTATCTGTGTTAGGCCTCATGCACACGACCGTTCAGTTTTTTTGCGGTCCGCAAATTGTGGTTCCGCAAAACACGGAAGCCGCCCGTGTGCTTTCCGTAATTTGCAGAACGGAACGGGCGGCCCATTGTAGAAATGCCTATTCTTGTCCGCAAAACGGACAAGAATAGGACATGTTATTTATTTTTTTTGCAGGGCCACGGAACGGAGCAACGGATGCGGACAGAACACGGAGTGCTGTCCGCATCTTTTGTGGCCCCATTGAAGTGAATGGGTCCACACCTGAGCCGAATGGGTCCACACCGGCTTGGATGCGGACCAGAACAACAGTAGTGTGCATGAGGCCTTACCTGATGGTGCCAGGGTCATTATTGTCTGTGGTCAACCTGTGGCCCTTCAGATGTAGGCTGTCCAGCGCAATGTATGTGTGACAGCATCGTGCCTCCCTGCTCCGATCATAAGGGAATGCTTAGGTGAGTATGTAGTGGTTTTCTTTTTTTTTAACAGTTAAGAGGGGCACTGTTGAGAGGCGTAAGTATTGTGAAAGGGCACAGTATGGGCATAACTACTTTGTGGGGGCAAAAGAGGGAATAATTACCATGTGGGGGTACTAAGGGGACTGGGCTGGATAGGGTATGTATGGTGTAGGCATTGGGCAGATTTAGAGGCATGGCTTAGTGTTAAAAAATGTCGCCATTGGCGCGCTACTCTGATTTTCAAAAGTTTGGGCGGTATGGAATCAGTATTCTTTGATCGATGATCCCAGCCATAACGTATTCCACGTAGTAGCCGTGACCGTCATGTGGTCAGAAACCTGAAGTTCCTACGGTCTGCAAATTTATTTTGGTTATCTACTTTGTTACTGATAGTTGGTGGACTTCCGATTTGTGGTCACAGAGTGGCTGCATCTTGGCTTGGCTGCGCACTGGCACTGTGGGGGACACCACTTCTAGGGCAGAATGTCAAGTATGAAATAGCTAGCACCAGCTATGACTGCATCATTGCAACAGTGGTTTGCATTAAAGGGGTACTCCGGGCCTTTTCCATTGATGACCTATTCTCAGGATAGGTCATCAATATCAGATCGGTGGCGGTGCCGGGTGTGGGACTGATCGGCTGCATGAGGAGACGGCGTCTGCAGTGTGCACGTGCCGTCTCCCTTCTCTCTTCCTGTCCCAAAGACATAGCAGCAGCAGGAAGAGAGAAGGGGGACGGCACGTGTACACTGCAGACGCCGTCTCCTCATACAGCTGATCGGCAGGGGTGCGGGGTGTTAGACCCCCGCCGATTTGATATTGATGACCTATCCTGAGGATAAGTTATCAATTGAAAAAGCCCGGACAACCCCTTTAAGGTAAACTAAACTACCAGCAGGTTTTGAAGGTCTGGAGGTGGCAGAACATGCTGGGAGCTGTAGTTCCTTGTGAGAGTCACAAAGTTTTTAAATTGAAAATTAAAGGTTTTTTAACAGTAAATACATGGTTTTCTTTGGGGACTGGCCTGGGGAAATGCTCACACTTTCTCCTCTTGCTTGCAGCCTGAGAGCTTTCTTATTTGCTCAGTCTCCTCCTCACTGTGTCACTGTCAGTGAGAGAGAAGTGCACGCTAAGTGCGAGTGTCTGCCTGCCTTTCAGACCGTAGCACACAGATGCCTCACACAGCCCAGCTCTGCAGAGCCCAGAGAGCTCCAGGATGTGGGCGGGCGGGCAGCAAGGAACGTGTAAGGGTACTTTCACACTCGCCGGTACAGCCTGCCCGATTCAGAAATCTGTATGCCAATGGATAGCATTTGTAGACGGATCCGGATGCGTCTTTCTGGTTGTCATTCGGAAAAAAGGGATCCGGTATTTACAGTATCTTTTTCAAATTTTTTTAAAGGTCTGCCCATGTGCAGACCGCAAAACCGGATCCGTTTTTCTGGAACACTTGGGGCATTAATGCATTTCAATGGAAAATAATGCCGAATCCGGCATTCCGGCAAGTGTTCCGGAATTTTGGATGGAGAAAATACCGCAGCATGCTGCGTTTCTTTCCAGTATTGAGCCCCTAGGACGGAACTCTATGCCGTAAAAGTTTAATGCAAGTGTGAAAGTACCCTAAGGAAGCCGTCCAGCAGAGAGAAGCTGCGAGCTAACAAGATGGGGGGGCGTGTTCGGTTCAGGCAGGTCCGTGGAGCCCATGACTGGAGAGGATGGATGTGCCTTACTGCTGCAACTACACAGGATGCACGTGGCAAGTTGTAATGTCATCCTGCCACTTGCCACTGCTGATGCTTATGGGAACTGGAGCAAGAGGGGGCGGAGCAGGGGAATACAGTGGCAGCACTTCCTTGGGGAAAGATAAGCTCTCATAAAGACTCCTTTACTGAATAGACCAGTGGGCCAGTCCAAGCCTATATACATACAGTACAGACCAAAAGTTTGGACACACCTTCTCATTCAAAGAGTTTTCTTTATTTTCATGACTATGAAAATTGTAGATTCACACTGAAGGCATCAAAACTATGAATTAACACATGTGGAATTATATACATAACAAACAAGTGTGAAACAACTGAAAATATGTCATATTCTAGGTTCTTCAAAGTAGTCACCTTTTGCTTTGATTACTGCTTTGCACACTCTTGGCATTCTCTTGATGAGCTTCAAGAGGTAGTCACCTGAAATGGTCTTCCAACAGTCTTGAAGGAGTTCCCAGAGATGCTTAGCACTTGTTGGCCCTTTTGCCTTCACTCTGCGGTCCAGCTCACCCCAAACCATCTCGATTGGGTTCAGGTCTGGTGACTGTGGAGGCCAGGTCATCTGGCGCAGCACCCCATCACTCTCCTTCATGGTCAAATAGCCCTTACTTTCAAAGTTTTCCCAATTTTTCGGCTGACTGACTGACCTTCATTTCTTAAAGTAATGATGGCCACACGTTTTTCTTTACTTAGCTGCTTTTTTCTTGCCATAATACAAATTCTAACAGTCTATTCAGTAGGACTATCAGCTGTGTATCCACCTGACTTCTCCTCAACGCAACTGATGGTCCCAACCCCATTTATAAGGCAAGAAATCCCACTTATTAAACCTGACAGGGCACACCTGTGACGTGAAAACCATTTCAGGGGACTACCTCTTGAAGCTCATCAAGAGAATGCCGAGAGTGTGCAAAGCAGTAATCAAAGCAAAAGGTGGCTACTTTGAAGAACCTAGAATATGACATATTTTCAGTTGTTTCACACTTGTTTGTTATGTATATAATTCCACATGTGTTAATTCATAGTTTTGATGCCTTCAGTGTGAATCTACAATTTTCATAGTCATGAAAATAAAGAAAACTCTTTGAATGAGAAGGTGTGTCAAAACTTTTGGTCTGTACTGTATATATATACATTACAGACCAAAAGTTTGGACACACCTTCTCATTCAAAGAGTTTTCTTTATTTTCATGACTATGAAGGCATAAAAACTATGAATTAACACATGTGGAATTATATACATAACAAACAAGTGTGAAACAACTGAAAATATGTCATATTCTAGGTTCTTCAAAGTAGCCACCTTTTGCTTTGATTACTGCTTTGCACACTCTTGGCATTCTCTTGATGAGCTTCAAGAGGTAGTCCCCTGAAATGGTCTTCCAACAGTCTTAAAGGAGTTCCCAGAGATGCTTAGCACTTGTTGGCCCTTTTGCCTTCGCTCTGCGGTCCAGCTCACCCCAAACCATCTCGATTGGGTTCAGGTCCGGTGACTGTGGAGGCCAGGTCATCTGGCGCAGCACCCCATCACTCTCCTTCATGGTCAAATAGCCCTTACTTTCAAAGTTGACTGACTGACCTTCATTTCTTAAAGTAATGATGGCCACTCGTTTTTCTTTACTTAGCTGCTTTTTTCTTGCCATAATACAAATTCTAACAGTCTATTCAGTAGGACTATCAGCTGTGTATCCACCTGACTTCTCCTCAACGCCACTGATGGTCCCAACCCCATTTATAAGGCAAGAAATCCCACTTATTAAACCTGACAGGGCACACCTGTGAAGTGAAAACCATTTCAGGGGACTACCTCTTGAAGCTCATCAAGAGAATGCCAAGAGTGTCACCGGACCTGAACCCAATCGAGATGGTTTGGGGTGAGCTGGACCGCAGAGTGAAGGCAAAAGGGCCAACAAGTGCTAAGCATCCCTGGGAACTCCTTCAAGACTGTTGGAAGACCATTTTAGGGGACTACCTCTTGAAGCTCAACAAGAGAATGCCAAGAGTGTGCAAAGCAGTAATCAAAGCAAAAGGTGGCTACTTTGAAGAACCTAGAATATGGCATATTTTCAGTTGTTTCACACTTGTTTGTTATGTATATAATTCCACATGTGTTAATTCATAGTTTTGATGCCTTCATAGTCATGAAAATAAAGAAAACTCTTTGAATGAGAAGGTGTGTCCAAACTTTTGGTCTGTACTGTATATAATATATATAAATTAGATAAATTAGGTTGCCTAGCAGATCACAATGCCCATGTCGCCACCATTGCAGGCAGAAGTGGTTGGCCGGCTGTGGATTGACGGTCTTCTTGACTGAAACAGGGATATTCACTTGGTCCTCTTAGACTGGTCTTAGGCTACTTTCAGATTAGCATTTTTGTAGATCCCTCATGGATCTGAAAAAACGCTTCAGTTACAATAATACACCTGCATGGATCCATTTGTATTATCTTTAACATAGCCAAGACGAATCCGTCTTGAACACCAATGAAAGTCAATGGGGGATGGATCCGTCTTCTATTGTGTCAGAGAAAACGGATCCGTCCCCATTGACTTACATTGTGTGCCAGGACGGATCCGTCTTGCTCCGCACCACATCGCGGACAGAAAAACTTGCTTCCTCTAGATAGGTCATCAGTATCTGATCAATGCAGTCCGACACCTGGGACACCTGCCAATAAACTGAGAAGGCACTGGCGCTTGCAGCAGCACCACAGCCTTCTCGCAGCTTTGTCTAGGCCATGTGATATCACGTTTATCAGTCACCTGGCCTAGGTGCTGCTCATTCCCATTGAAGTGAAAGGGGATGAACTTTGATACGAAGCACAGCTGCTATCATATGGATGGCACTTTGCTTGGTGATTGAGAGGAGGTCACAGAGCTACTGCAACCGTCGATGCCTTCTCAAGCAGCTGATCGGCAAGCGTCCCAGGTGTCGGACCCCCTAGCCAGAGCATAAGTTATCAGTTGAAAAGTCTTAGAAAACCCCTTTAAGAGAATGAAACAATTACAATGTTATTTGTTATATAATATTACTGTTGTAATGCTTAAAGGGGTTGTCCCATGAAAAATATTCTACAGTTTTCAAACCAGCACCTGGATCTGAATACTTTTGCAATTGCATGTAATTAAATATTTAATATAGCCTCTGAGTTATTCAATAAAATGTATCTGTATAGCGCCATCTGCTGTTTGTTCTTTTTCTTTGTCCTGCTCACTGAGATGGCCGCACATGCTCAGTTTCATCCTTCTACTGCCTCCCAGGCATGTGATAGGGAGAGAGCTACAGAAGAAAGACACGCCCCCTGAGAAAGGACACTCCCCTTAAGCTGCCAGCTTGATATAAATCTAGTAGAGCAATTGATGCAACGAATGTTGAGATCTCTGAATCCATGTGAGGTACAGGGCTGGTTCTAGCTTTGTTAGAAAGAGATTGTCATGTACTATATGATGTCTGATTTTTAATTTTTACATTAATCATGGGACAACCCCTTTAAGCTTAAGTGCCCCTATCTGTTATGCATTTGTACGTACCTCATCTGAGATCTGTAACCATTATGAGTATAGAACTTTCTTAAAGTGACCGCAGCCTTAAAATATCTGTACCACTATATGTAAACTTTTTTATTTTAAAGGTTTTTTCAAAAATATATACTGTGGAGTTACATCACTCCAAATGAATAAATGAAAACATTTCTTTACATTTTTGAAAAATGATATGCACATATCCATATCAAAAGAAATAAAGCCATTGATACAAGAACAAATAAAATATGACAAACATGGAAAGAGTAGGGAAGGAGGGAGGGAGGGGGAAAGGGAAAGGAAAGGGAAGAACAGGAAAAGGAAAAAAAAACAGGTTACCAGTCAAGATAACATTTTAGTGAGTCTTTTGGAAAATGGTCTATGTATAGTCCTCTTGGTATATTGACTCAACTTTGACAGATAATCAATTAAACACAATCATTTAACATCAAACTTGTTCTTTCTGGTGTCAGATATGTAGTCCATTTTTCCCAAATGTCCTCAAATCTTTGCCTGTTATGAGCTAAAGTCCACCTCATTTTCTCAAAGCTCTGTACTTTCTTGATCTCCAGAATCCATTCCTTTAGCGTTGGGGGTTCTTTTTGCAGCCACTTCCTTGGTATTAATATCTTGGCCGCATTGAGGAAAAGCATACATAACTCTGACTTAATACCAGCATGACATACATCAAACCAATTAAACAGAATCAGATGTAGAGAGAAGGTCGTTTTAGTTTTGAAAACCTCATTAACAATTTTATTTATCTTTTCCCAAAATGGAACAATTAAAGGACATTTGTACCAAATATGAGCGTATGTCCCCCTCTCTCCTCCACATCTCCAACAGCAATCCGAAATCTCAGGGTTTATACCACTATAACTGCAGTTACGTTCAGAAAAGTTGACTTGCTTGCAGTTAATCTGGTCTGGATCGTGAGTATGGAATGAATTGCTCATCGATAAAGCATAGAATACTAAGGGTAACTTTGTATGCACATTTGGAGAGACTGTGGTTGCTGGGTTAAGTGGATCTCCCGGTGTGGACTTGTTTGTTACACAGTTGGCTGATTGTCGATTTTAGACATTCTCTAATGGGGAACCATTCAAGTTATATCATTCTCTATGGACATGTAAAGCACACAATACTGCGTGATATTTTAGAAATTAATAAAATAACATATACATATCCATATACAATAAGAAAGCAGTACCTTTGGAGGACTATATTTTTACATTCACTGTAAATACAGGTATACAGAAAAAGTTATTTGTGTGCTGTATGGTGGTTTTATTTGTACATTACATGGTACAGTTGTTTGTGTAATTGATGCACTTTTTTGCTAGTGTTATCAGTGTTGTACTGTATGTAAGTTTTTAATATACAGTACAGGGTGAGTCAAAAGTCTCAGGACACCCTTTTAGGGGGCCTATGTTTTAGGCTATGTCCAACTTGAAAGCCTCCATATTGGATCAAGGGCAATTTTTTCCAAAGGGAAGGGGGTCATGTAGCATATCAGAATTGCCGCATTTTTTTTTCTTTCAGAAATCGATTGCCGCAATCAGATTTGCAATCCCTCTTGTGGTTTAAAAGTTATCGACACAGAAAGTTCAAAACTTCAAACTTCTGTGTTCACATTAAACACGTCAAATAGCTGTGCATCACAGGGAACGTTCCCAGTTGTTGTTGCAAATTTCAGTGTTGATAACTTTTGAACCACAAAAGATATTTCAAATCTGATTGCAGCAATCGATTTCCGAAAAAAAAAAAAATGCTACATGGCCCCTTCATGCTAGAGAAATTTGCCCTTGATCCAATATGGCGGCCTTCAAAATGGCGGCTATGTCCCGAACATAGACTAAAAGATAGGCCACGTCCCCCTTTACTTGCTGGGGTATTCTGCGACTTTTGACTTACCCTGTATTGTAACTGCATAGATGCAATATTTTACCTGTAGAACTGCTTTTCTAAAACAAGCTAAAAAGGGAAATGGCCCCAACAGGTGGCAGAATATTTACTGTTGGCATGGCAAGGAACACTGGAACTCCTATCCTTGCTACCACTTAAAATTGCAGGTCCTAGTATTGGCCCCAAATATTACCTATGGATGAGTTCTAAAAGTCAATGTTAGTTGGTTATTGTTAGAACCCCTTTAATAAGATCGTTAAGCTCACATATACCGTAGAAGTCGGTAATAGGTATAAAGACTGGACTATTCATTCTTCTCTATAAATTACAACTGTATCCCGACAGATGCAATTTCATGATATTCTTAAACAGGCTTCATTCAGAGTTATACAAAGAGAACACTTTTTTAATTATTAAGCAAATCCTGAACGCTTGCTCTATCTGTTGACTTCACAGCTTACAAGCCTCATAAATGCTATATTATTTGTGTATTTACGCTTGAAAAAACCCCTTGTTATGATTTTACATTATGATTTTTAATAGCACTGAAAACCCCATTACATTGTGTTCAGCGAGCTTTCATAAGATGTGCATTTTAATTCTGTAAGAAGCTTTTAAGTTAGGATAAAGCATTAACATACATGGTCTATCAAATAAAGAGCGTATTAAAAATGAGAAATAATAGGTGTAATATAATGGGTAATTATGAACTCTGTTTAGAGCTTAAAAATGGAGCCGTGCATTAGAACCATGTAACCGCTTAATTGATTAATGCCTAATCCTGAAAGACAGATTTATCAAATAAACCGTACACCGGGTTAGCATCTGACTACCGTATAAGACTATAATAAAATAGACCAATTATTCACACCATTACTAATGTACATACAAATACAAGGACCATGGAAGGCCATACTGATACTAATACAGAGGAGTGGATCGTAGAGATCATGGATCAGCCTCCTTCGGCACTCCAGCTGCTGTGAAACTACAACTTATGGACACTTACTTGGGTGTTCCTGTAACCAGAGGCAGATTGGCCATAGACCCTATAGGGAAATTTCCCGATGGGCCAATGTCCAGGGGGCCGCTTAACCCCTTAAGGACACATGACGTACCGGTACGGCATGTTTCCCGAGTCCTTAAGGACACATGACGTACCGGTACGTCATGGCTTTAAATAGCGATGCCGGCGCCGCGGGGGTTAATCGGAACGGGATGCCGGCTGAAATCATTCAGCCGGCATCCTGTAACAATGCAGGGGGGGGGGGGTCATTTGACCCCCCCGCATCGACGATCGCAGAAAACCGCAGGTCAATTCAGACCTGCGGTTTTCTGCGTTTCCGGTCCATTCGGGTGTCCTGTGACCCGATGAACCGGAAAAAGACTGCGATCGGTGGCGTAATTATACACCACCTATCGCAGTCCGAGGATTTGGAGAGGCGGTGCTGGCTCTGGTGCTGAATGCCGCTGTCCAGGGTGCTGATTGGTGCAGGGGAGAGAGGCGCGAGATTCAAACTTCCTGCGCTCCTCTCTCCCCTCCTCTTCCTGTCCAGCACCCTGACCGTGCAGCATCGTCCAGCACCAGCTCCTGTGTCCCCCTAATCGCCATCCATCACCCTCCTGCACCCATCGCCACCCAGGTAGGTTAGGGTCAGTGAGGGAGAGGCACCTTTAGGCAGGGATAGAAGGGAAAAGTTAGAAGAAAAAAAAAAGCACATTTATTCTAAACTTTTTTGTTTCAGCTTTCAGACCCCAGACCCCCCCTGCCACTTGCCCCCCCGCATCCCGGGGGGGCAACACGCTCCCGGTTTGAGGCCATCCGGAAATGTCTGCATTATTCCGATAATGCAGCATGTCCCCCCCGAAGTGATCCTGCCTATGACCGGCTGTGCAAGATACGGCCGGTCATCGATCACTTTGGGGCCACATTTCAGCAGGCCTACGTACCTGGAAGGGAGGTCGCGGTTGATGAGTCTCTCGTTGCGTTCAAGGGGAGACTCAGTTTCCGCCAATACATTCCCACAAAGCGGGCGAGGTATGGCGTGAAGCTATACAAAATTTGTGAGAGTACCTCAGGGTACACTTACAAATTTTGTGTGTACGAGGGGCGAGATTCCCGGATTCAACCACCAGAATGTCCCCCCACTCTGGGTGTTACCGGGAAACTCGTGTGGGACCTTATGTACCCACTGCTGGATAAGGGTTACCACTTGTACGTGGACAACTTTTATACCAGCATTCCCTTGTTCAGGTCCCTTGCCGCCAGATCCACGTTCGCTTGTGGGACCGTGCGGAAAAATCAACGCGGCCTCCCTGCCCACCCCCTCCAGGTACCTATCCCCAGGGGTAAGACCCGTGCCCTTACCAGTGGAAGCCTGTTGCTGGTCAGGTATAAGGACAAGAGGGATGTCCTTATGCTGTCCACAATCCACGGTAACAGCACCACCCCCGTTTCTGTGCGAGGTACCGCGGCAACGGTCCTCAAGCCCGATTGTATCGTCGCCTACAATCGGTATATGGGAGGAGTTGATCTCTCTGATCAACTCCTCAAGCCATATAATGCCATGTGCAAAACCCGGGCATGGTACAAAAAAGTTGCGGTCTACTTGGTACAGGTTGCCATGTACAACTCTTTTGTACTATCCCGAAGTGCTGGCAGCACAGGGACATTCCTCCAGTTCTATGAGGCAGTCCTCAAAGACCTGATCTTTTCGGACCGGGAAAGAGCAGGCCAGAGTACCTCGGGAACTGGAGGCGCCCGGATCGTCCCTGGCCAACACTTTCCAGGTGTGGTCCCCCATACTGGAAAGAAGGGACGAACCCAAAAAAGATGCAGAGTGTGTCACAAGAGGGGGATACGGAAGGACACCACTACTCAGTGTGATACTTTCCCCGATCATCCGGGCCTCTGTGTTATCGATTGCTTCAGGGAGTATCACACTTCCATGGAGTACTAAATTTTTATCATCTCCAACAGTCCCCTAGAGAACATAAAAAACTATGTCTCTCAGACTTTGGAGACACAGAAACAATTTTTTTTCCCCAAAAAAATATTAGTTTTAGTGCAGGCATCCTCAAACTGCGGCCCTCCAGATGTTGTAAAACTATAACTCCCAGCATACCCAGACAACCTACAGCCATCAGCAGGGCATGGTGGGAATTGTAGTTTTACAACATCTGGAGGGCCGCAGTTTTAGGGTGCCTGCTTAGTGTCTCCAAAGTCTGAGAGCCATACATATTGGGCATCGTCGCGTGCGTAAAAGTCGTCGCTATAAAAATAACATTTGACCAAACCTCTCGGATGAACAGCGTTAAAAATATAAAATAAAAACGGTGCCAAAACACCCATTTTTGGGCAAAATTTCCATTTGAATCCTTTTTTTCCAGTAATAAAGCAAGGGTTAACAGCCAAAAAAAACTCAATATTTATGGCCCTGATTCTGTAGTTTGCAGAAACACCCCATATGTGGTCGTAAATGGCTATATAGCCGCACGGCAGGGCATAGAACGAAGAGAACTCCATATGGTTTCTGGAAGACAGATTTTGATGGACAGTTTTTTTTTTTACACCATGTCCCATTAGAAGCCCCCTCTGATGTAGCCTAGACTAGAAACTCCAGAAAAGTGACCGCATCTAAGAAACTACACCCCTCAAGGTATTCAAAAGTTACTTTATAAACTTTGTTAACCCTTTAGGTGTTCCACAAAACTAAATAGCAAATGTAGAAAATTTTTAGAATTTTATTTTTTGTTACCTTGCCTCAAAAAACTGTAATTTAGAGCAACCAAAAATCATATTTACCCCTAAAATAGTCCCAAAACAACAACCACCTTATCCCGTAGTTTCCTAGATGGGGTCACTTTTATGGAGTTTCTACTCTAGGGGTGCATCAGGGGGCTTGAAAGGGTACATGGTGTAAATAAACCAGTCCAGCAAAATCTGCCTTCCAAAAACCGTATGGCGTTCCCCTTCTTCTATGTCCTGCCGTTTAGCCAAATAGTAGTTTACGACCACATTTGGGGTGTTTCTGCAAACTACAGAATCAGGGCAACCCATTTTGAGTTTTGTTTGGCTGTTAACCCATTTTTTTCAGTAATAAAGTAAGGGTTAAAATGGAAAATTTTCCAAAAATAGAAATTTCTAAATTGTTTCTCCATCTGCCATTAACTCTTGTGGAACACCTAAAGGGTTAACAAAGTTTGTAAACCCAGTTTTGAATACCTTGAGGGGTGTACTTTCTTAGATGGAGTCACTTTTTTGAAATTTCTATTCTAGGGGTGCAACAGGGGGCTTGAAATGGGACATGGTATAAACAAAACCAGTCCTGCAAAATCTGCCTTCCAAAACCCATATGGCGTTCCCCTCTTTCTACGTGCTCCCGTTTGGCCAAACAGCAGTTTACGACCACATATGGGGTGTTTTTGCAAACTACAGAATCAGGGCAACCCATTTTGAGTTTTGTTTGGCAGTTAACCCTTGTTTTACTCCTGGAAAAAATTTATTATATTGGAAAATTTTCCAAAAAATAGAAATTTCTAAATTGTTTCTCCATCTGCCAATAACTCTTGTGGAACACCTAAAGGGTTAACAAAGTTTGTAAACCCAGTTTTGAATACCTTGAGGGGTGTACTTTCTTAGATGGAGTCGCTTTTTTGAAATTTCTATTCTAGGGGTGCAACAGGGGGCTTCAAATGGGACATGGTATAAACAAAACCAGTCCTGCAAAATCTGCCTTCCAAAACCCATATGGCGTTCCCCTCTTTCTACGTGCTCCCGTTTGGCCAAACAGTAGTTTACGACCACATATGGGGTGTTTTTGCAAACTACAGAATCAGGGCAACCCATATTGAGTTTTGTTTGGCTGTTAACCCTTACTTTATTGCTGGAAAAAATGGGTTAAAATGGAAAATTTTCCAAAAAATTGAAATTTCTAAATTGTTTCTCCATCTGCCATTAACTCTTGTGGAACACCTAAAGGGTTAACAAAGTTTGTAAACCCAGTTTTGAATACCTTGAGGGGTGTACTTTCTTAGATGGAGTCACTTTTTTGAAATTTCTATTCTAGGGGTGCAACAGGGGGCTTCAAATGGGACATGGTATAAACAAAACCAGTCCTGCAAAATCTGCCTTCCAAAACCTATATGGCGTTCCCCTCCTTCTATGTCCTCCCGTTTGGCCAAACAGTAGTTTACGACCACATATGGGGTGTTTCTGCAAACTACAGAATCAGGGCAACCCATTTTGAGTTTTGTTTGGCAGTTAACCCTTGTTTTTTTCCTGGAAAAAATTGATTATATTGGAAAATTTTCCAAAAAATCTAAATTCTAAAAATGTATGTCCATTTGCCATGAAGTGTTGTGGAAGACCTAAAGGGTTAACAAAGTTTGTAAAAACAGTTTTGAATACCTTGAGGGGTGTATTTTCTAGAATGGGGTCATTTTTGGGTGGTTTCTATTATGTAAGCCTCACAAAGTGACTTCAAACCTGAACTGGTCCATAAAAAGTGGGATTTTGAAGATTTCTGAAAATTTCAAAATTTGCTTCTAAACTTCTAAGCCTTGTAACATCCCCAAAAAATAAAATATCATTCCCAAAATGCTACAAACATGAAGTATACATATGGGGAATGTAAAGTCATCACAATTTTTGGGGGTATTACTATGTATTACAGAAGTAGAGAAACTGAAACTTTGAAATTTGCTAATTTTTCAAAATTTTTGGTAAATATGGTATTTTTTTATGCAAAAAAATTAACTTTTTTGACCCAATTTTAGCAGTGTCATGAAGTACAATATGTGACGAAAAAACAATCTCAGAACGGCCTGGGTAAGTCAAAGCGTTTTGAAGTTATCAGCACTTAAAGTGACAGTGGTCAGATTTGCAAAAAATGGCCTGATCCTTAAGGTGAAATAGGGCTGTGTCCTTAAGGGGTTAAGCCCTCTTGATGGCCGCAGGCCAGGTACATAATGATCTGATGCTGCCCTCCTGAACTCAACTGTATTACTGTCTTTGTGATGGTGATACAGTTGAATACTGTGATCAGGGTGGCAGTATTTTGTGCTGTCCTATTTGGTTCTGCTGGGGCAGTATTCTGCGCTGGACTACAGTGTTGCAGGCCCTGCCTACTTCGGTTGTCCACACCTACTTGTTTTGGCCCGTCTTCTGTCAGTTTGAACCCACCTACAACATTGGGCCACTTTTAACTTTTTTTTCCAGGGTCACTTTAAGTTCCCAATCCGCCCCTGCTTTTAGGGAGTTGTCGTTTTAGAACAGCTGGAGTGCCGAAGGTTGCTGATCCCTGGTCTAGATTTTCTTTAAATGAAAGCTTGAACACAAAATTAGTTTTGGATTTAATTTACTAAAACCACAAATATTCAAGCAGAAACATTGCAGAAAAATAACAAGCAGTTTGTCCAGTCTGAAGCCCTTCAAAGTACCTAACAGGGGTATGGCTATAGGGAAAGCAGGAAAGCGGCTGCTTTGGGGCCTGAACTCAGAAAGGACCCACCTAGGAGAAGGACTGAAAGATTTTATTGACGGAGCCCACTCAACAGTATTATACAATAACATTATACATAGTGACAGTATAAACAGTGATATATACATGTAGGAAATGGACAAAGTGGATTCCGGGCCTCATCTGAAAAAACGATCTTTACTAACCACAGTAGGGGGTTGCACAAGAGGAGGGGATTGCGAAAAAATTTGCTCTGGGGTCCAGTCATTTCTAGTTATGAACTTCTTAATTTCTTTATTTGGTCTCTACTTGGCTTAATTAACCCCTTCGCAACCTCCGCTGTGTATGTACAGTGGAAGTGAGCACTTTAAAGGGAACCTGTCATGTGGATATTTGATTATAATCTAACTAATTATATACAATCATTAACTACTAAAAAGTACCTTAGATGTATTCACTTACTGGTGTGACAGATGGTTACCTCATAATATACACACAAAGATGCCGCATGCTAATGAACTGATTTGAGTCCAGCGTGATGTCAGTGAGTCCAGCGCTTATTTAATTAAAAGCTATAGCCACTCCCCTGCCCACCTGCTGCTGATTCATATGGAAAATAACTGTCAATCAGCAGCAGGTAGGCGGGAGCTCATAAATATTCATGACTCATCATTAGTATGAGCTGGAGCTTTTCAATACAAGATGTTGGCAGATTGACTGGGTCAATTAAAGAAAGTGACCCAGCATTTTGCTAAGAGAATCAGTCACTTATTTATGTTGCCCTTAGTTAGGACACCATAAAACTGGTGACAGGTTCCCTTTAAAGATGGTGCCCACTCATGCAGAGGGTGCCATAGCCACCGTTTCAAACAGCAGAAACTTACGGTGGATGTATGTGATCAGCCCTAAGGCTGATCACATACATTAAAACCCTTCAGATGCCATGGTCAAATGTGATCACGGCATCTCAGCGGTTAGGAAGCGGGAGCCGCATGCTCCCACTCCCATAAAAGTGTTCCCCAGCTGAGATCGGGGAAATTCTGAAGTCTTCAAAACTTTGAATGCTGATCTAGAGTATAAGACAGACTGTAACCCAGAATTATTACAAGATACAGAAGGTAATATAAACGTGAAATAAGGAATTGTTTGTAGTCCCGTGCCCGCAATGATTTTTGGCACGGCACAAGGGCTTTGAACATCAGCAGAAGTTTGCGGGAAATGCTTTGCGGGAGATTTATGGAGAGTGGTCTCGCTTATTGTAGATAAGATTGTCAGATACTGATCATATGGTCCAGATACAGAATGCAATAGTATCTATATTTCCAAGTTATCTGACTGATGCATAATCTTTTCTTGGTAATTCCATAGACACTATCCTCACAGGGGCTGGATGACTATTGTTCACAACATCTGTCCAAGGATGCTGTGAGGTGTCAATGGACGGTGCAATACTACTAATGAAGATGGCATATAACAATGAACTGCAAGCCTCTCGTCCCACCCTGATCCAGCTGCCAAGTTACCTACCCATGTTGCTGCTGTAGAATGGTAACACGATTCCCCCACTGCTTCAACCTCGACACGTGTTTCGCCACGTAGGCTTCGTAGTATTGCACCGTCCATTGACACCTCACAGCATCCTTGGACAGATGTTGTGAACAATAGTCAGGTAGTTGTTTTACACTAGGGATTAGCAATTGCACCAGCAACTACACCTTTGTTCACGGCCTCTGGTAAATTGTTGTTCTCTGCTGTTTATGGTCACATTATCCCCCATTGTGATTCTCCACATTGTACAGCCCTTTGTGGCTCAGTCTCCATGTCTTGTCCCTTTTGAGCATTACCTGTAATGATCATGTGATTTATATTGAATAAAATGAGATTTTTTACCTTGTAAAAATCCTTGCTCTTTTTTTGTACAAGTTGCAGTAGGTTGGGGAGTGAGGTACTGTTTTTGGGTTATTGCAGGCTCTAATTGCATCACATTGCATTGCTTAGAAAGAGGAGTGTAGAACATCCCTCCATTCCTTGATGCTTGTGCCAAGGTCAGCTAGAGAAGAGTAGTGTGAGGAACATTGTTCCAAAGAGACAACTGTGCCTGTTAACTCAGACTCAAGCCATGTGCCCTGTAAGATCCACGGAAATTGCACATGGTGTAAGAACTGCCAGTCCATGCATGCTGAGAACTGTTCCTGGTGTACTTGAACTTCATTCTTCAGCAAGGAACTGTTCTACTGCAAAACTGCCTCATTATTGTCTCCACCGCTAAAGGCGTCCCTGCCTTGTACCTCACAGGTCCTTACCATCAAGGGCACCCCAAACCACTATCAGACAGGAGAACCCCAAGACCATGATGTGCACCAAACAGATAACTGCACAGGAGTGTACATTTCTCATTTAAGGCTGTTTTGTCTCTGGATAGTTATTCATCAATTAAGTTCTTTTTTTAGATCATTCTGAGTTATAATTTCACTAATGAAGGCTACATTTTTTGGAGGATGGAATGAAGGATTGAATGCATTTACATAGAAACAGGCACCGCCATTGACAGCCAAAAAGCCCACATATGGGCAGGGGTGTAGCATAGAGAGTAGAGGTAGAAGTTACACTCAAGCACTGGTGTCTGAGGGGCCGAAAGACTCCTCTGCCATTTAATAAGACACTAGAATTACGAATGATGCATGGCAGGTGCGGGCCCTGTTACAGACTTCACAATGGGGTCCAGGAGCTCCAAGTACCGCCTCTGCAGTGCATATATCATTCTACGGGCATGGAGACTGTCGACCTCTAATGTGTAGATGGCATTTAGATGGGCAACAAAGAGTCTTCCACTACAAAGCTGACATCAGACAAAGGTACATTGGTAAGTGGCACAAATTCACAATATTTTATGGCCTTTTAACTAATCTTCCTATAAAATGCTTAACTCATTTATAAGGCACACATGAAAATTTAGTCCTACATTATATTACTTGAGAATGTTCAATAAAATGCCAAATTACCACAAAATGACCTCCAATTCTTGTGCACAATTCCACAGAGCAATGAGAAAAACCTTCTGTTATTCAGCAAATGGGCCTTTCCGATTATTCAGAGCAGCTAAAAGGAGACCTCCAGACCTCATCTCATTCATTGTCTTTTATCTGTTTTAACAGCGGCAACAATATTAAAAGAATCAAAATGAATGCTCTGTGAATGTTTTAGATTACAAAGAAAGGAACAATGCTCAGGAAGCTTAATAATGTGAAGAGCCCATACCTGAACTTCTACAAATGACTGCAAATGCTTCTTTTCTATGTAATTACAGGATGCTCACAGAAGACGTACAAATAAGGTATTTCTATTCTTATGTATTTTGGATATGAAAATATGAATTATATCCAATAAACCAAATTATAGTCTTATAAGTACAGTTGAATACTTATATAAAATCTATGGCTGTAGCAGAGTTGAATCATGATAAAGTTAAAGGGTACATACAGATGTTACGTCCTGTTTGGCCTAGCCCCCACCAACATCCGGTAACCAATGGCCACACAGTTTTGTGAGTAAACTAAAGTATTTCCTTTAGACCTCTTTTACACAAGCAATACAAACTTGTGTCAGGATCGGTTCAGGGAAAAACGGATAGTTTTGCATGCAAATTAAATCAGTTTTATCTGCGATTGTGTTCAGTGCTTTTATTTTTTTTTTGGGGGGGAATGCAATCAGTTTTTAACACTGAAGACTAACACTCAATATCTCCTACCAATCATTTGTGAAAATTGTATTGCATCCGAATGCTGTCCTTTTAGTATGCAAGCACCATTCACTTGTATGGAGCCAGGACTATGTGAAAAATGCACAATATAGAACATGCTGCTTTTTTTCTCAAAGCAGAGATGATGCGGGAAAAACGACGCCCGTACACAGACCCAATGAAATGAATGGGGCATGATTCAGTCCCGAAGTTATGCATTCGCTACATACATCAGATCCGGATGGAAAACTCACTCATTCTGCGGCCATTAACCACTGCATATTTAGCCCAACTTACACTGCAATTTCTGCCAGTTCCCTTACCCTATCTGGACAACTCCTTCCTAAAATGAAGATACCTCAGTGATGATGAGATGATCACTAGTGATGAGCGGCAGGGGTCATATTCGAAATTCGCGATATTTCGCGAATATTTTGTAGAATATTCGTAGAATATTCGCAAATTCGAATATTCGTTATATTCTACGATTTTTTTTACTAAAAAAATCGGCAAGGTAATGATCGTGTAATATGCAAATTTTCGTATTTGAATTTTCGAATTTTTATTGCGAATTTTTCAACTTTTAGACAAAGAATATTATAGCACTATATTAGCTAAATTGCTCTATATTCGTTTTTTTTTCTTCGAATATTCGCTATATTGCTATAACTTCGTTTTTTACGAATATTCGTAATATTCTAAAACAAGAATATATAGCAATATAGCGAATATTAAAAAAAAAACGAATATAGAGCAATTTAGCTACTATAGTGCTATATTCTTCTTTGTCTAATAGTTGTAATTTTTTTGTCATCTGAAGTCCAGATTGGAAAAAAAATTACAACTATTAAAAAAAAGATTATAGCACCATATTAGCTAAATTGCTCTAGATTAGTTTTTTTTTTTCGAATATTCGCTATAATGCTATAACTTCGTTTTTTCGAATAGTCCTAATATTCGAAAAAAAAAGAATATAGAGCAAAATTTGCAAACAACACTACTCCTAAAGTCAAGTATATTTCAGCCTTCTTATTGGCCCACAAGCTAGAAGCAGGGAGGGATCATGTGTACTGATATAAAAAATAAAAAAAAAGAATATTCAAAATTACAAATAAATATCACTATATTCGAAATATTCGCGAATTTTAGAAGTACCTATATTCGCGATAAAAATTCGAAATTCGAATATTCGTGATCAACACTAATGATCACCATGGGTCAAGCTTCCCAGAATTCCAGGCATAACAGCACTGATGCGCAGGCAACCATTGCAGGGGAAAAGTAGTAATTATACAGCCTATTCATTAGTATTACTTGGTTACATTGAGTCCACCAAGAGCTCTAGCAGTGGCTTTCTGAGCCTACACATCCTGTTTTGTAGAGATGATGTTTTAGATAGTTCTGCATACTTTGGGGACAGTGTTAGTAACCATGTTATAGACACTGGACCGGGGTCACCCCCTCCTTCCACAGTGACCTCTGCACAAGTTACAGAGCATGCTCACAACACTCTCAACACTGTTGTAAACCAAATCGGTGCAGCTGCTGTTCACCATTTAGAAGATCGATGCCTCCATAATCATGGAATGAAAATAAAAAATTAAAATAAAAAATTGTTTCAATAGTATTTTTAAAGACAAAATAAACAAAGTAAAGTAATGCATTCTATATAACTCCTACTACACCATTTAAACTGAATTTAATGTCAATGGCAGGTAAGATTACAGTGAAAGGTAATACCTATAAATAGATAACTCAGAATCCAACATCCCAATAGAGCTCACATCCTCCCCCTCCCTGCATAATGACCCCTGCACAGGCCATGCAACATGCCCACAGCCCTTTCTCAGAAACTTGTTTTTCTGACTGCAGTTTCCAAAGTCCATGTGTCTGCTGTCAACTGTGAAGTAAATCTCTGCATTGGAATTTACAGCTGAGAGCAGCAGCTCAGTCAGGGCTGTATTTATAGCTGGCGCTGCCCTAGGCACCAAGTGTGAATACTTCCTATCAAGGCCAGGAAGAGGCAAGTGGTAGAAGAGCGACTGTCTAGGGCACCACTTAAGAGAGAGGTGAGAGTGCCTCCCTCCAATATCCTGACACCCCAAGGCACATGCCCTCGGGTGTCTTATTGTAAATACAGCCCTGAGCTCAGGAGAGATGACTGTCCTCAAAATCAGGTACAGAAAACAAAATAAAGAAATCTACAGTCAGAAAATAAAAACAGAAGAGAAAAAAAGAATAAGCTTAAGCATTTGGTTGTCATGAGTGAAAATGACATAGGAGATACGTTTGCTCTAAGGAAGTAGGTGGAAGTGTTGCTATAGAAAAGATTTTTTTTTATCAAAAAAGCTCATTTTTTTCCAGGAAGTTTTTTTGGGCACAATACAAAAGTTCTGAATGTGAGTTAAAATAACAAAGAAAAAGATATATGATATATGAAATATGAAACATGATATGAGATCACAGGAGCCAGCCTCTACACCTAGAGGTGGCATCTAGAGATGAGCGAAGTTTTGGAAAATTCGATTCGGCTGCTTCGCTGAAAATTACTTCGTCACGAAACACAATTTTTATGCAAGTAGCGGGTGCAATGACAGGGAGCAGCGATAGCGCCGTCCCCCCATCATTGTACCCCTCAGATGCTGCGTTCATACATGATCAAGGCATCTGTACAGTATAGTGTAAAATTAACATAAAAATAAATGAAATCATACTTACCGCCTCCATTTGCTCGCGACGGGACGGCCGCCGCCATCTTGCTTGAAGTTCTTGTGCAAAATCTCACGCGGCCCGAGATGACGTCATACGTCACCACGTATGGGATTTCGGCCGAGATCTTCAATCAAGATGGTGGCGGCCGTCAGGAGCAAATGGAGGAGGTAAGTATGATTTTTTATTTTATTTTACACTATGTCAGTTTAAATCGATTTGCTACTACAAAGCTCAAGGACATTTGGATTTACAGCTAATCAAATTTATCCTGAAATTCTGATCGAATTCCACTTCATTGGATTCGATTCGCTCATCTCTAGTGACATCAGTGTGGTGGACACTTCTCTGCTATGGCCAGTGATTAGCTGTCATGATCACATGATGAGACCACACGTCATCGAGGCAAACAAATATTAGTGGGAGACCAGAGAACTATCAGGATGGTGGATGCAGGGTATTTAAAGAGTGCACAGCTTTCTGTTATTTTTAACCAATAGTTACATAGTTGGTAAGGTTGAAAAATGATGCAGGTCCATCAAGACCTATAATCTTATTGTGTTGATCTAGAGGAAGACAAAAAATTATGAAGTAGATGCCATGTCACGCTCTAGTGTGGGAGGGTAAGCCCATGCCGAACATAGGAGGGAAAGCGAAAAGGAAATAAGGCCTGAAAACTAGGGAAGGAAGATGGACACCTCCTAAAGACAACTCTAATGAAAGCCCTGACTGACTACCAGTATGAACACACCCCAGAGGTAGGTGAGTTCATACACAGGGATACCTAAAGTCCTATCTAACCCTAAAGGGCCCTGGTACTAATGACAGGAATGAGACATCCTGTTCCTCCAAAAGGAAGGATGAACGGGAGTCTCCCTAAGGCCAAAATCTTTGGTGTTTTTTTTATTTTTTATTTACCTAAAAAAAAAAAAAAAAATCTTGTGGTAGTCATACCGGCCACTAGACCTAAAATATGTTAAGACTTCCTGTGTTTTGAGAGCAGCTACATGGGCCATAGACATAATGGACAGAAAGGGACCTCACTGACTTCTATGGGACAGTCTGTGCAGAGGTCAGGAGGGAGTAGATGAGCTGTGATATCACCTATTGTGAATGATGTGTCCTTGTCATTGTAATGCTTCCTGTGGTGATAATGGTGATAAACTGGATTTTCACAATAGGTCATTGTCTGATGACACATTCCATTTAATTAAGGCCTCCTGCACACAAACGTATTTTCATTCCGTGTCCGTTCCGTTTTATTTGCGGACCATATACGGAACCATTCATTTTAATCGGTCCGCAAAAAAAACCAGAAGGTACTCCGTGTTCATTCATGTCCTATTATTGTCCACATTACGGACAAGGATAGTACTGTTCTATTAGGGGTCAGCTGTTCTGTTCCGCAAAATAAGGAATGCACACGGATGTCATCTGTATTTTTTGCAGATCCGTTTTTTTGTGGACCGCAAAATACATACGGTCATGTGCAAGAAGCGTAAGAAATAGAAACAACCAAATTCTATGGATAATATTATTGTCAGCCAAGGGATGTGAAGGTCAGGTCAGCTGTGTGCCTATTGTGAGTAATGCAAGGGAAGAAGCAATAGGAATATGCATGGCCTCCTGAGCTTTCAATAGACCTATACAGTAGAAGAGGGAACATTTTATGGTAAAAGCTAGCTGACAAACGGCACAATATTGTCAATAGTGGAGGCTTTCAGTCAAGTTATGCTAGCACAGTAATGAGGCTGATTACTCGTTCGCTTTTTATCCGTTTTCAATGCTTTATGCTATAGACCAGCTGTCTATCGCAGCTTTTAGAGCGCACAGCATGTGCAAGCGGAATGTGACCAGAACACCTACTCATAAACATCTGTATCGACCTTTCCTATTTCAAAGGGGAATGAAACACGCTGTGCGTTCTAGAACATATTTTATTACAAAGAATTACGGAATGTAAAAGCTGATTTAAATGTATTGTGACATGTTATTGCATCTGATATAAGTAAAAATAAAATACATTTACCTTAGCTTTTCGTAAAACACATTGGGGGTCATCTGCTAGGACTCCTACACCACAAACTGGTATTAAAAAAAGTTGCAAGCACTTTGATTGACAGGGCCAGGTGTGATTATGTTTACACTGCCCGGCCCTGTCAATCAAAATGCAGAGGGAGCGGCAGTGGAAGATAAAGCGGAGCCTCTAGGTGTAACGGCAACGCCCCCGTTGCTCCTAGAGGCTCATATATTAAAACGTCATTTTTCTCAGCAACGCGGGCACATATGAATATGGGACCAACACAGATGCCTTCAGCTGCCAAGCGCACGTGCAACAGGTCAGCCAGTGTCATAGGTACAAATCTGCTGACAGATGTCCGTTAACTTATGACGAGACGTGCGCCTCCTCAGAGGTCAAGGGCATCCTCCCACTGTGCAAGGATATCAAAATCAGCATATCACACAAACCGGTCTTTGATAAATGACCTCCTATGTATTGTTTCATGTGTTGGTATGAATAATTTTCTGGAATCTAGATCCTTATAATAAAATGTGCTGGAAGCCTGTAACCAGATCACAGGGGTGGACACAATGAAGCCCTGCATTATGTAGCATCAGCAGCTTGCTATGTAATCCAGTCTCCAATAATTATAGAACTACATCTAAAAGGGTATATACACTTTTTCAACTATCTACTATATTGTGCAAATACAGTTGTGTTCAAAATAATAGCAGTGTGTTTAATCCCTTAAGGACTCGGCCCTATTTCACCTTCTGGACTTGGCCATTTTTTGCAAATCTGACCAGTGTCACTTTAAGTGCTGCTGATAACTTTAAAACGCTTTTACTTATCCAGGCCATTCTGAGATTGTTTTTTCGTCACATATTGTACTTCATGACACTGGTAAAATGAAGTTAAAAAAATTTATTTTTATTTATAAAAAAAATACCAAATTTACCAAAAATTTGTAAAAAAATTGCAAATTTCCAAGTTAAAATTTCTCTACTTCTATAATACATAGTAATACCTCCAAAAATAGTTATTACTTTACATTCCCCATATGTCTACTTCATGATTGTATCATTTTGGGAAGGATATTTTATTTTTTGGGGATATTACAAGGCTTAGAAGTTTAGAAGCAAATCTTGAAATTTTTCTGAAATTTTCAAAAACCCAATTTTTAGGGACCAGTTCAGGTCTGAAGTCACTTTGCGAGGCTTACATAATAGAAACCACCCAAAAATGACCCCATTCTATAAACTACACCCCTCAAGGTATTCAAAACAAACTTTGTTAACCCTTTAGGTGTGTCAGAATTAATGGAAAATAGAGATACAATTTAAAAATTTCACTTTTTTGGCAAATTTTCCATTTTAATATTTTTTTCCAGTTACAAAGCAAAGGTTAACAGCCAAACCAAAGTCAATATTTATGGCCCTGATTCTGTAGTTTACAGAAACACCCCATATGTGGTCGTAAACCGCTGTACGGGCACACCGCAGGGCGCAGAAGGAAAGGAATGCCATACGGTTTTTGGAAGGCAGGTTTTGCTGGACTGTTTTTTTTTATACCATATCCCATTTGAAGCCCCCTGATGCACCCCTAGAGTAGAAACTCCAAAAAAGTGACTCCATTTTAGAAACTACGGGATAGGGTGGCAGTATTTTTGGTACTAGTTTAGGGTACATATGATTTTTGGTTGCTCTATATTACACTTTTTGTGAGGCAAGATAACAAGAAATAGCTATTTTGGCACCGTTTTTATTTTTTTTATTTACAACAGACAGGTTAGATCATGTGGTAATTCTATAGACCAGGTTGTCACGAACGCTGCTATACCTAATATGTATACTTTTGTTTATTTATGTAAGTTTTACACAATGATTTCATTTTTGAAGCAAAAAAAATCATGTTTTAGTGTTTCCATAGAGCCATAATTTTTTCAGTTTTTGGGCAATTACCTTGGGTAGGGTATAGTTTTTGCGGGATGAGATGACGGTTTTATTGGCACTATTTTGGGGTGTGTGTGACTTTTTGATCGCTTGCTATTACACTTTTTGTGATGTAAGGTGACAAAAAATGGCTTTTTTTACACCATATTTTTTTTTTTTTTTTTACGGTATTCACATGAGGGGTTAGGTCATGTGATTTTTTTATAGAGCAAGTTATTACGGACGCTGCGATACCTAATATGTATACTTTCTTTTTATTTATGTAAGTTTTACACAATGATTTCATTTTTGAAGCAAAAAAAATCATGTTTTAGTGTTTCCATAATCTGAGAGCCATAATTTTTTCAGTTTTTGGGCGGTTATCTTAGGTAGGGTTTCATTTTTTGCGGGATGATATGATGGTTTGATTCGCACTATTTTGGGCTGCATATGACTTTTTGATCGCTTGCTATTACACTTTTTGTGATGTAAGGTGACAAAAAATGGCTTATTTAGCACAGTTTTTTTTTTTTTTTTTACGGTGTTCATCTCAGAGGTTAGGTCATGTGATATTTTTATAGAGCCGGTTGATACGGATGCGGCGATACCTAATATGTATACTTTTTTTTTATTTATGTAAGTTTTACACAATAACAGCTTTTTTAAAACAAAAAAAATGATGTTTTAGTGTCTCCATATTGTGAGCCATAGTTTTTTATTTTTTGGGCGATTGTCTCAGATAGGGCCTCAATTTTTGCGGGATGAGGTGACGGTTAGATTGGTACTATTTTGGTGGGCAAACGCCTTTTTGATCGCTTGATGTGTTACTTTTTGTGATGTAAGGTGACATTTTTACTTAAAACTTTTAATTTTTTGGGGGGAAAACTTTCTTTTTTCACTTTATTTTTTGTCCCACTTTGGGACTTGAACTTTTGGGGGTCTAATCCCCTTTACAATGCATTCCAATACTTCTGTATTGGAATGCATTGGCTGTATGAGTAATACTGTGTGTATTACTCATACAGCTTCCGGCCTGTGAGATCCAGGGGGCTGGATCTCACAGGCTCGCCACCGGAAGGCAGCGCGATGCCTTCCTTAGACATCGCGCTGCCTTCCATGCCATCGGGTCCCCCCTACAGCCGCATGGGGACCCGATGGCACCGCCGCCCGCCGCTGCCGCACTAGGTAAAAGCCGCAAACCGCAGGTCTGAATTGACCTGCGGTTTGCGGCGATCGCCGACACGGGGGGGTCACGGGACCCCCCCGGCATTGTGACAGGATTTCAGCGGACATCCTGTTCCGATTAACCCCCCGCCGCGCCGCAATCGCGTTTTAAAGTTAGGACGTACCGGTACGCCCTGGGTCCTTAAGGACTCGGGAAACCGGGTGTACCGGTACGCCCTAAGTCCCTAAGGGGTTAAAAAAGTGAATAAAGCTCAAAATCTTTCTAATAGCTTTTATTTCCATACACACAAATGCATTGGGAACACTACACATTCTATTCCAAATCAAAACATGAAGAAAAATATATCAATATATTTGTGTTGTTCCTCTAAAAAAAAAAAAATTGAGGAAAAGTGAATATTAGACTGTTCAAAAAAATAGCAGTGTTTGTATTCTTCTTTACAAACTCAAACATTCACTATATAAACTGGAAAAAAAAACAGGAGACACTAACTGAGGAAGAAAACTCAGTAATTAATTTAAGTTCAATCACTTTATCACGAGCACAATACGCACTATTAAACAAGGGTTTAAAATTTGCACCCCCAACACAATTAAGTAAATTTGACACTTATATTGGTATTGAAAAATTTGTACGTAAACTTTGCCTAAAAAAGTATTTCCTAAGGAATCCCATACTACCAAGAGAGGAAAAACAAGGAATATATGTACACACGGATCTAAAATTAAAGAGCAAAATGTACCCAAGACATGAAATGGGACAGGACTTAATTACTTTTAAGAAAAATGTAGAATCAGACATAAGGAAAATTAAAGGAGACTCTAGGAGATATAATAACTTAAAACCACATGAAATTCAGGCAATTAAGTTATTACAACAGAATGAGAATATAACTATACGCCCTGCAGATAAGGGAGGAGCTATAGTTATTTTAGATACATGTAAATATGACAGTGAATGTAGGAAACAATTGGGAGATAATGAGACATATAAGAAATTGAAAAAAGACCCAATAAAGGAATTCAATGAATCCTTGGGATCATATGTAGAGCAGGGCTGCAAAAAGGGATTTCTCAATGAACAGGAATCTAAGTTCATTGTGGGAACCCCGCAACACATGCCCGTCTTTTATACTATACCAAAAATACATAAGGACCCACTCGACCCCCCAGGAAGACCTATTATCTCAGGTATAGGATCGTATACCTCTAACCTATCCCAATACCTGGATAGGCTATTACAGCCAGCAGTTAGAAAAACATCTTCATATATCAGAGACACAACTCAAATTGTACAAACCATCGAGAGTTTAAAATATAACCCTAAGTGGATCCTTGGTACTCTTGATGTTACCTCTTTGTACACAATAATAAGGCATGACCAAGGACTAGAAGCCCTAATGCAACAACTAACAGTATATGGGGAATATACATCAGAGCAAGTAAGGTTTATAACGGAAGGAGTCGAACATATTCTTACCCACAACTACTTCGCATATGATTCTGAATTTTATCTCCAGATAAGGGGAACCGCCATGGGCACCAGGTTTGCCCCCAGTTATGCTAATTTATTTATGGCGCATTGGGAAGATCAACATATAGCGCCAAAGATGGGGGTGAACCTGGTGCTCTGGCGAAGATTTATGGATGATGTGATTTTTATATGGCAGGGAACAGAGGAAGAGTTATCACTGTTTTTTAATGAGATAAATGTGAATGAAAACAACATAAGATTTAAGTTGAGTACGAGTAAAAAACAGATAGAATTTCTAGACTTGACTATTAAAGTGGAGGATGAAAGACTAACATGCCACACATATCAGAAAGAGGTAGCTAGAAATATCTATATACTATATACTAGCTGCCATCTACCAAGGTGGTTGCTGAACATTCCCAAGGGGCAGTTTAGAAGGTTAAGACGAAATTGCACAAAGGAAGAAGATTACATCAGGGAGGCGGCTGACATGAAAGAACAATTCCTCATTAAGAAATACCCTGTTAAACAGGTGGATAAATCCCTGAAAGAAGTACATAATATGAATAGAGGAGTATTCTTCGAAGAAAAAGAGAGTCTAGGGATAGATAAAGAAATAGATAAGAAAACAGACGATTTAATGAGGATTATTCTACCCTATAGCGCACAATATAAGAAAATTGAAACCATCATAAAAAATCACTAGCATCATGTCGTGAAAGACAAAATGATAGGACCATATTTAATTAATGGTCCACGAATGGTATATACGAAGGCTCCGAATCTAGCTTTAAAGGTAGCACCAACAATAAAAAATAGGAAGAAAAACACTAATCATAATATATTTAATTTAAAGGGATTTTATAGATGTAACAAGTGCAATAACTGCAAGAACACAAAATTTCCTAAAAAAAACTAGTAAGGCCTTCTCCACTACGAGTACATTCTCATACGAAATTGATACATTTTTATCCTGCAACACATCCAACGTCCTATATTTGATTGAATGCCCTTGCAGGAAACAATATATAGGACGTACAAAAAGATTATTAAAAACTAGGATAGGAGAGCACATGACGAAAATCAGGTCAGGATATGAGAAGCATTCACTGTCAAAACATTTTAAAACTTATCATAATCAGGACCCTTCTTTGTTGAAATTCATGGTGTTTGAAAAGATTGATGTGCATTGGAGAGAAGGGGACCATATCTCGAATATGTCGCGACAGGAAGCAAGGCGTATATATGATTTTAATACCTTGCAACCTGAAGGTCTAAATGCGGACTTCGAGATATTTGGATTCCTATAATATTAGGTTTGGTGCCCCTCGTTGACGGGACATCGGTGTTTTGCTATATCATAGGCATCCGATCTCCTCTTGATGAGGGGCCCCTCACCTTTACTCCCTCAGAAAGCATACAGCCGATGAATGAATAAATAGTGAATGAAATATACTATCTAACAAAATAAACTTTTTAGTATTATAGAAATTTATTTATTATTTTATTAGTGATTTTATATATGTTATTATAATAATTAGGACTATGGGAGAAAATATCCATAATCTTGTGAATATTGGATATTAATCATGTTTGTGGTAGAGAATGTCTACAATATGGCGATGATTATGGATGAGGATATCGAACATGTAATTCTATAGCGAGATGAGAATATTAAGTAAAAAAATCGTACGAATATATCATACGAATATGTTCGTATACGAATAATGAAACAAATAAACTCCAAATCTTATAAGTTCCGAACCAGATTTTATAAAGAACTTCAATCAGAATAAAGGGTGGAACCTATATGAGTATATAAGGAAGTAAGGATGATCTCATAAACTAGCTACTGATGAAGGGGTACATAACCCCCAAACGCGTATAGCGATAGCGGATGAGATCCCCACATTAAGAAGATACTGTACAGCACCTTAACTACCGGCATTATTGCGAAAAAGTTCTATGGAATATCTGTGAGAGTATTTGTTCGTATAGAGGTTGGTACCGCCTCCGGAACAGAACATAGGTAGATCACGTGGAACTCCTTCAGGCTCCGATCACGTGAGATACCATCAACACGTGGGACGCTGAACAGAAACCGGAAGAACTCCACTAAGTAATAGCAGTATCCGTGACCAGGACAAGCCGCAGACTTGCACACTTTACCGGGCAGAAGAAGAGGGGTGAGTGACCTGACTTGTATTGGGACGCCATTACAGTCAGAAATAGAAAAAGACCAGACTACAAGCAGTAAGTACGACTAACATACTGCATCAAACTAACCCCTGATCCACCAATACCACCCTGATAATCTGTATCTGTGACTTTTTAACCTGTGAATAACATGGACACAGCACAATGAGTGCTTGAAATATTGGCACCAGAAGAAACACATTATATTGATCACACATTATCAACCAGTGTGAAGGAGTTTTAAAGGAACTTTTAGGAGGTTTTATTTGATTTAATGAATTAATAATATAGGATATGAATTTTATTAGATTGTCATTCTTAAAACTATAAAAAAAAATTAAAACTGCAAATAATTCTCAAAATTACGAATAATTCTTATGTGATTTTATAAAACTGTATTCGAATGTTATATAATGTTATGTAATAAATGTGTTGTACCCTATGTGTAGCTGCAGATATTGAGTGCCCACTATACACTTCTTTTCTATAAACTGAAAAATGTTTGAAGATTTTGCTTTCCTTTGAATCACTTAAGTAATATTTAGTTGTATAAGCACTGTTTCTGAGAACTGCTATACATCTGTGTTGCATGGAGTCAACCAACTTCTGGCCCCTGTGAACAGGTATTCCAGCCCAGGATGATTGGACTACATTCCACAGTTCTTCTCTATTTCTTGGTTTTGCCTCAGAAACTGCATTTTTGTTGTCACCCCACAAGTTTTCTATTGGATTAAGATCCGGGGATTGGGCTGGCCACTCCATAACGTCAATCTTGTTGGTCTGGAACCAAGATTATGCACGTTTACTGGTGTGTTTGGGGTCGTTGTCTTGTTGGAACACCCATTTCAAGGGCATTTCCTCTTCAGCATAAGGCAGCATGACCTCTTCAAGTATTCTGATGAATTCAGACTGATCCATGATCCCTGGTATGTGATAAATAGGCCCAACACCGTAGTATGAGAAACATCCCCATATCATGATGCTTGCGCCACCATGCTTCACTGTTTTCACAGTGTACTATGGCTTGAATTCAGTGTTTGGGGGTCGTCTGACAAACTGTCTCCGGCCACTAGGCCCAAAAAGAATCTTACTTTCATCAGTCCACAAAATGTCTCTTTAGGCCAGTCAATGTACTCTTTGGCAAATTGTAACCTATTCAGCACATGTCTTTTTTTCAACAGTGGGACTTTGCGGGGGCTTCTTGTAGATAGCTTGGCTTCACATAGGCGTCTTCTAATTGTAACAGTACTCACAGGTAACTTTAGACATTCTTTGATCTTCCTGGAGCTGATTGTTGATTGTTGAGTCCTTCCACGTCTTTCAGGTTTTGGTTGCCATTTTAAAGCATTTGCGATCATTTTAGCTGAGCAGCCTATCATTTTCCCCTCTCCAATCAACTTTTTAATCAAGGTACGCTGTTCTTCTGAACAATGTCTGGAACTACCCATTTTCCTTCAGAATTTCAGAGAGAAATGCACTGTAACCAGCATGTACAACATTTGCTGCCATCCTTCCTTAAATAAGGGCAATAATTGCTACCTGTTTTTCAAAGAATGAATGACCTCACTCATTGAACTCCACACTGCTATTATTTTGAACATGCCTCTTTCAATTAGTGATTTAATTACACAGAA
Source organism: Bufo bufo (assembly GCF_905171765.1). Classification (NCBI taxonomy): domain Eukaryota; kingdom Metazoa; phylum Chordata; class Amphibia; order Anura; family Bufonidae; genus Bufo; species Bufo bufo. The sequence goes on from NC_053392.1 coordinate 65,351,184, forward strand.
TCAGCAGCATGTTATTTTAACCCGTAAATGGCCATATTCCTTTGCATTCTGTCTTAAAAATGCTATTATTTTCCAATATAACCATGTTATAACGGAAAATACCAAAATCACCCGAACACCGAACCCGGACTTCAGTGAAAAAGTCTGGGTTCGGGTCTGAGTATGTGAACTCGCAAAGTTTGGTATGAACCCAAACTTTGCTGTTCAGGTTCCCTCATCCCTACTCTTGACACAACCTGCAAAACTAACTAGAGACAGGCAGTGGGTGTGGAACCACTGCGTCAACCAACTGGTTTAACTTTGGTCTAATCCTAAGGGGGCTCCCTCTGATTCCATCGGCCCCATGCGCTGCGCTGACAGGGGGACGATCATTGGCGGAACTATAGGGGTTGCAGCAGTCGCAGTTGCGACCGGACCCCTAAGCCGGGGAATACTAGCAAGCGCTTCCATAATGGAAGTGCTCACTAGTCTGCAGTAGGAGGGGGAGAGAAGCGCTGTGAGCGCTGTCCGGTATTTACCACTCCTCCTGCTCACTCTTCTCAGGGCCCGCTCTGTTGTGTCCTGGCTGACTGCAGCATCAGGAGGTACAGAGCGCACTCTGACCTGACGCTGCAGAAGGTCAGGTGACTGCAGCACAGGCCCTGAGAAGAGAAGACCGCCAGGACAAGGAGAGTGGCGGCAGGAGAGGTAAGTTACCTTTTTTTTTTACAGTCTGATCTGAGGTCTGATATGGAAGTCTAATGGGGGATCTGGAGAGGTCTCACTGGGGGGTCTGCAGAAGTCTAATGGGGGTCTGTAGTGGTCTATGGGGGGTCTGGAGATCTGACTGGGAGTGTTTGGAGGCATGACTGGGGGTCTGAAGTGGTCTAATGGGGGGGTCTGGAGGTCTGACTGGGGGGTCTGGAGGTCTGACTGGGGGTTATGGAGGTCTGATTGGGGGGTCTAAAGTGGTCAAATGGGGGAGGCTGGAGGTCTGACTGGGGGGTCTAGAGGTCTGACTGGGGGGTCTAGAGGTCTGACTGGGGAGTCTGGAGGTCTGACAGGGGTGTCTGGAGGTCTGACTGGGGGGTCTGGAGAGGTCTGACTGGGGTGTCTGGAGAGGTCTGACTGGGGTGTCTGGAGAGGTCTGACTGGGGTGTCTGGAGAGGTCTGACTGGGCAATCTGGAGAGGTCTGACTGGGGGTCTGGAGAGGTCTGACTGGGGGTCTGATTGGGGGTCTGGAGGTCTAATGGGGGTCTGATTGGGGGTCTGGAGGTCTAATGGGGGTCTGATTGGGGTCTAGAGGTCTAATGGGAGTCTGATTGGAGGTCTGATTGAGGGTCTGGAGGTCTAATAAGGGTCAGATATGAGGGTCTGGAGGTCTAATGGGGGTCAGATATGGGGGTCTGGAGGTCTAGTAAGAGTCTGGAGGTCTAATGGGGGTCTAGAGGTCTGATATGGGGGTCTGGAGGTCTGATATGGGGGTCTGGAGGTCTATGGGGGTCTGGAGGTCTAATGGGGGTCTTATCTGAGGTCTGATATTGGGTTGGGGTCTTACATGGAGGTCTAATGGGGGTCTGATCTGAGGTATAAAACTGGGGTCTTATATGGGGTCTGACATAGAGGTCTAAAGGGGGTTTGGTCTGAGATGGGGGATCTCATTTAGGGTTTTATATGGGGGTCTGATCTGAAAGGGAGGGAGGATTTTTTTGTACTAGCGCACAATATAAAGGGGTGTTTCTGTGTAGTACCAGTATTTTCATGGGGACTGTTTCTGCAGGAAATAATTGGGGAGCACAGTGGACACAGTATTGGGGGTGGCAGGATGGGTTGAGAAGGTGAGGAAAAGGATGGAAAAGTAGGAAAGTACTTTTTTTCTTTGAAAGTCTGTTTGTTAAACTCTGCAGAGACAAGGCATGGCTGAAAGAAGTGACCATGGCGGTCTGGTCTGACAGGAGAAGAAGAGGAAAGAGAATATCTACATCAGAGGAGACATCACTGGATGTAAGAGGTAAATTTGTGGCACTGTATTACCCTGTATGTTCTGTAGCGCTGTATGTAATGTTTTTCAAGTATGTCTTTAAAGGAGTTGTCCGTATTATTTTTTTTTTTGTATGAGCGCTGCCTTCTCTGCTCTGTTTACCTGCTCATCACTACAAATGCTACGGCGAGATGGTGAACAGAACAGATAAAGCAGCTCTCATATGAGCGCTGACCTCTCTTCAAATAGCTTATCGTCGGGGGGTTGCGGAGGACCCCAGCTGATCTGATATTGATGACCTATCCTGAGGATAGGTCATCAGTAGTAAAAAGAGGACAACCCCTTTAAAAGTAGGACTGGAGGGAAGGGGGGGGCATTTCAATATTTGCCTTGGGCAGCAGAAAAGCTAGGTGCACCAGCGCTGAGTAAAGGGGGGCCCAAGCTGAACTCTTAAGTTTCAATTAAAAAAAGACTTAAAAAACAGACATATTAAGTATCGCCGCATCCGTAATGACGTGCTCTATAAAAATGGCACATAATCTACCACCTTAGCTGAACGCCTTAAAAAATAATAAAAACTGAGCATAAATAAAAAAAATTTGTCACCTTACATCACAAAAGGTGTAATTCCAAGCGATTAAAAAGACATATGTACCCCAAAATAGTACTAATCAAACCGTCACCTCTTCCCACAAAAAAATGAGACCCTACATAAGACAATCGCCCAAAAGATTAAAAAAATATGGCTTTCAGAAAATGGAGACACTAAAACATGATTTATTTTTCTTCAAAAATGATTTAAATGTGTAAAACTGAAATAAATGTAAAAAAAGTATACAGATATCGCCACATCCGTAATAACCATTTCTATAAAAATATCACATGGCCTAGCCCCTCAGGTGAACACCATAAAAAATAAAAATAAAAACTGTACCAAAAATGCAATTTTTTTGTCACCATACATCACAAACAGTGTAATTCCAAGCGATCAAAAAGACATATGTACCCCAATATAGTACCAATCAAACCATAATCTCTTCCCGCAAAAATAAGCCCCTACATAGGACAATCACCCAAACCATAAAAAAAATATGGCTTTCATAAAATGACACTAAAACATGATTTCTTTTCTTCAAAAATGCTTTTATAGTGTAAAACTGAAATAAATTTAAAAAAGTATACATATTAGGTATCTCCACATCCATAATGACTTGCTCTATAAAAATATTATATGACTTACCCCCTAAGGTGAATACCATAAAAAAAATAAAACTGTGCAAAAAATTCTATTTTTTTGTCACCTTTCATCACAAAAAGTGTAATACCAAGCGATCAAAAAGTCATATGCAACCCAAAATAGTACCAATCAAACCATCATCTGTTCCTGCAGTAAATAATACCCCTACATAAGACAATCGCCCAAAAAAAATTAAAAAAATGGCCTTCAGAAAATGGAGATGCTAAAACATGATTTTTTAGAAAAAATGCTTTTATTGTGTAAAACTGAAATACATAAAAAAGTAGACATATTAGGTATTGCCGCATCCGTAAAAACCGGCTCTATAAAAATATCACATGATCTACCCCCTCAGTTGAATGCTGTTAAAATAAATAAATAAAAACTGTGCCAAAATAGCCATTTTTTTGTCACCTTGCCCCAAAAAAGTGTCATATTGAATGATCAAGAAATCATATGTACCAAAAAATGGTACCAATAAAAATTTCAACTCTTCCTGCAAAAAAAGCCCCTGTACAAGACGATCGACAGAAAAATAAAAGAAATGTAGCTTTCAGAAAATGAAGACAAAAAAACATTATTTTTGTTTTCAAAAATGCTTTATTATGTAAAACTAAAACAAAAAGAAATACACATATTTGGTATTGCCGCGTCCGAATCAAGATGCTCTATAAAAGCAACACATGATCTATCCTGTCAGCAGAACTCCGTAAAAAACAAAAAATAAAAACTGTCTCACAACAGACATTTTTTGGTTACCTTGCATCAAAAAAAGCATAATATCAAGCAATCAAAAACATATGTACCCCATAATAGTGGCAATAAAACTGTAACCTCATCCCATAATTTACAAAATGGGGTCACTTTTTGGGAGTTTATACTCTAGGGGTCATTAAGGGGGTCTTCAAATGTGACATGGCAACTTAAAATTATCCCAGTGAAATCTGGCCTCCAAAAAGGCCTCACAATTCGAAGCCTTCTAACGTCCTAAAAAAATAAAATGACGTTTGCAAAATGATGCCAACATGAAGTAGACATCTCGGAAATATACAGTAACAACCAGTGATGGTCAGTTCGCAGTGTTCGCCAGCGAACATATGCGGGCTGCCATCTTGACTCACCCATCCGGCGATGCACAGGTAAGCCCTTACCTGTGCCGGGAGCCAGTCTGAAATCAAATGCGGTCACCTGAGCAGGCAGTTCCGAGGACAGCCCGATGAAGGCCCCCGGCGGCTGTTCTCGGAACTGCCTGCTCCCGTTGACCGCATTCGATTTCAGACTGGCTCCCGCCACAGGCACAGGTAAGGGCTTACCTGTGCATCGCCGGACAGGTGAGTCAAGATGGCAGCCCGTATGTGTTCGCTGGCGAACACTGCGAACTGACCATCACTGGTAACAACTTGGTGTCTTCTTTCCAAAATGGGGTCACTTGTGGGGTAGTTATACTGCCGTGGCATTCTAGGGGCCCAAATATGTGGTAAGTAGTTTGAAATCAAAATCTGTAAAAAATGGCCGGTGAAATCCGAAAGGTGCTCTTTGGAATGTGGGCCCCTTTGCCCACCTAGGCTGCAAAAAAGTGTCACACATGTGGTATCGCTGTACTCAGGAGAAGTTGGGCAATGTGTTTTGGGGTGTCTTTTTACATATACTCATGCTGGGTGAGAGAAATATCTCGGCAAAAGACAACTTTTCCCATTTTTTTATACAAAGTTGGCATTTGACCAAGATATTTATCTCACCCAGCATGGGTATATGTAAAATGACACCCCAAAACACATTGCCCAACTTCTCCTGAGTACGGCGATACCAGATGTGTGACACTTTTTTGCAGCCTAGATGCGCAAAGGGGCCCGCATTCCTTTTATGAGGGCATTTTTAGACATTTGGATCCCAGACTTCTTCTCACGCTTTACGGCCCCTAAAATGCCAGGGCAGTATAAATACCCCACATGTTTTTACGGCCCCTAAAATGCCAGGGCAGTATAAATACCCCACATGTGACCCCATTTTGGAAAGAAGACACCCCAAGGTATTCAATGAGGGGCATGGCGAGTTCATAGAATTTTTATTTTTTTTTGGCACAAGTTAGCGGAAATTGATATATTTTTTTTTTTCTCACAAAGTCTCCCTTTCCGCTAACTTGGGACAAAAATTTCAATCTTTCATGGACTCAATATGCCCCTCACAGAATACCTGGGGGTGTCTTCTTTCCAAAATGGGGTCACATGTGGGGTATTTATACTGCCCTGGCATTCTAGGGGCCCTAAAGCGTGAGAAGAAGTCTGGAATATAAATGTCTAAAAATTTTACGCATTTGGATTCCGTGAGGGGTATGGTGAGTTCATGTGAGATTTTATTTTTTGACACAAGTTAGTGGAATATGAGACTTTGTAAGAAAAAATATATATATTTCCGCTAACTTGGGCCAAAAAAATGTCTTAATGGAGCCTGACAGGGGGGTGATCAATGACAGGGGGGTGATCAATGACAGGGGGGTGATCAATGACAGGGGGGTGATCAATGACAGGGGGGTGATCAGGGAGTCTATATGGGGTGATCACCCCCATCATTGATCACCCCCCTGTAAGGCTCCATTCAGACGTCCGCATGATTTTTACGGATCCCATCCATGTATCAGTGGATCCGTAAAAATCATGCGGACGTCTGAATGGAGCCCTACTGGGGAGTGATCAATGACAGGGGGGTGATCAATGACAGGGGGGTGATCAAGGAGTCTATATGGGGTGATCACCCCCGTCATTGATCACCCCCCTGTAAGGCTCCATTCAGACGTCCGCATGATTTTTACGGATCCGATCCATGTATCAGTGGATCCGTAAAAATCATGCGGACGTCTGAATGGAGCCTTGCAGGGGGGTGATCAATGACGGGGGTGATCAATGACAGGGGGGTGATCAGGAAGTCTATATGGGGTGATCAGGGGTGATCAGTGGTTCATAAGGGGTTAATAAGTGACAGGGGGGGTGTAGTGTAGTGTAGTGGTGTTTGGTGCTACTTTACTGAGCTACCTGTGTCCTCTGGTGGTCGATCCAAGCAAAAGGAACCACCAGAGGACCAGGTAGCAGGTATATTAGACGCTGTTATCAAAACAGCGTCTAATATACCTGTTAGGGGTTAAAAAAATCGCATCTCCAGCCTGCCAGCGAACGATCGCCGCTGGCAGGCTGGAGATCCACTCTCTTACCTTCCGATCCTGTGAACGCACGCGCCTGTGTGCGCGCGTTCACAGGAAATCTCGGCTCACGCGAGAGGACGCGTATATGCGTCGCTGAGCGCAGGGCTGCCGCCTCCGGACCGCAATTCTGCGTTAGGCGGTCCGGAGGCGGTTAAAAGCAGACACATTCAAATTTCAAAAATAAAAGTGAATTTTTCCAAATTTTCTATAAATTTTGGAATTTTTTATAAATAAAGGTAAAACATATTGACTCAAATTTAGCACTAACATGAAGTACAATATGTCACGATAAAACACTCTCATAATCGCTTATATAAGTAAAAGCGTTCCAGAGTTATTACCTCATAAAGTGAAACATGTCAGATTTACAAAATGTGGCTTGGTCCTTATGATGAAAACTGGCTTGGTCTTGAAGAGGTTAAGGACCCTGCTCACTCTTGGTTTTCTTCTATTTCTCTGTGTGCTCTTTCACTGTATAATTTGCTGGCTCTACTTCTTCTCCTCTTGCTGCTGAGGATCCTCAGGATTCAGTCTTAGACCCTCTTATCTCTCTACACAGGCCGTATAGGACAGACTATCAGTAGATTTGGTATCATCTCTATGCTGAAGACACCCAACTATATACCTCATCCAGTGACATCATTCCTGCCGAACTACCAAACATCAGTCTATCTGCCTATCTGCTGTCTCTAACATCATGTCCTCTATCTGACAGTGAATCTTTTACAAACTGAACTACTTGTGTTTTCTCTGTCTTCTAACCTACCTAAACTTGTTATTTTTCTCTCAGTATGTGCCACTACCATCACACCTAGGCAGCATGCCCACCCGCTGTCTCAGTGGTATGTTCAACATTTATCCTTCCTTCACCCCCTATATTCAATCACTTGCCCCTTCATGCCGCCTGCACCTCGAAAACATCTTCAGAATTCACCCCTTTTCTACAATGGAAATAACAAAAAACCTTATTGTTGCTCTGATCCAGGGACGTCGTTAGGTCAAAACATTTGGGGCTTGATCCCCGAATGTTTTGTCCAGTGCCCCGAATGTTATGCTGGTAGCATTTGTTTTTTATTTGGCTATTCCAGGGCCCTTTAATATTGATTGGACCTGGGCAACCCACCACAGATAATCCCCCCACCCACCTTGTACTTGTTCCGCTGATCCGCTACTTGCAGGTTGCGCGGGCATGAGTTCAGTCACTTCGGTGCGCAATACCGTCCTGCGGCGCATGATCCCGCAAGACCCGCCGCGGGAGGTCACAGGTCTCGCGGGATCACTCGCCACAGGACGGGATTGCGCACACGAAGTGACTGAACTAATGCCCGTGCAGCCTGCAAGTAGCGGATCAGTGGAACAAGTACAAGGGGGGTGGGGGGATGATCTGTGGTGGGTTGCCCAGGGTCCACTCCCATCAATATTAAAGGGACCAAGCAAAGATTTCTGCAGTGGTGAGGAAATGAAGATTTCTGCAGTGGTGAGTTTGCTGTACTGCACTTCATTTGCGTAAACCAGAACACCCCTTTAAGCAGGTCTTTAATGTGCAATTTCAACACAGTGGGCTTGTGCCCCGGATGTTTTCAGACCCTAACAACGCCCCTTTTCTGATCCATTCCCGTCTGGATTACTGTAACTCATTGTTCATTGGTCTCCACGTCACTAAACTCTCTCCTCTCCAATCAGTGGCATACATAGAGAAGTAAGGGCCCCATAGCAAGGATCAAACCAGGCCCCCAATACAGGACAGAAGGGTTTTTGCCTAAACCTTTTTCAATGTCCCTTGGACCATTATTTCCACTGCCTCGTTTGCTAAAAGTGGTTCCTTTAGAAGGTAGAATCCTGAGCAAGTTTTCACCTCCAGTATAATAGCGGATGATCCCAACTAAGGCCCTGGGCCCCATATGGTAGTTACGCCCCTGTCTCCAATCCATCCTGAATTCAGAAACCAAACTCATTTATGGCTAACTGCTATTAAAAATCCCTACAGATACCATCTGCTGACTGGCTCATGCAGCTTTACATCGACTCCCCTATTGTGTTAAGATGGCTGGATCATTGTTCAAGCAAGCACTTGTTACCTCTTGTGTCACCCCATAGACTGTAAGCTGTTGTGAGCAGGGTCCTCATTCCTAATATTTTTATATTTGACTTGTTGTTGCTATGTATGATTTTGTTTGTTCATGAACCCTCTGATTGTAAATATTGGAGCTATATACATGAAGATTATTATTTTATTATTATTTATTATTAAAGCGCCATTCATTCCATAGCGCTGTACATATGATAAGCGGTGCACATACATAATACAGACAATTGCACTAATCGTAAACAAGACGAGTTGCAAACTGGTACAGAAGGAGAGAGGGCCCTGCCCGTGAGGGCTTACAATCTTCATGGTATGGGAGAAGGACACAGTAGGTGCGAGTTAAGTTGGTCATTATTATAAACAGTATGGTGGTATTATGTATGCATTGTAAGATAGTATTATTTACACAGTGTATAAAAGCATTTTTTTACACTGTATGATGGTATTTTTATACATTGTATGGTGGTATTATGTATTCATTGTATGGTGCCATTTTTTTACACTGTATGTTGGTATTTTTTACACATTATATAATGATGTTTTTATGCACTGTATGTTGGTATTATTTACGCATTGTATGGTGGAATTTTTATACACTGTATGGTGGTATTTTTATACACTGTATGGTGGTATTTTTATACACTGTATGGTGGTATTTTTATACACTGTATGGTGGTATTTTTATACACTGTATGGTGGTATTTTTATTCATTGTATGGTGGTGGGTATGCATTGTATGGTGGTATTTTTAAAACGTGTATGTTGGTATTATTTAGGTAGTGTATCATGATATTGTTATACACTGTATGTTGGTATTATTTAGGCATTGTATGGTGGGATTGTTATACACTGTATGGTAGTATTACTTACATATGGTAGTTTTACACACTGTGTTCTAGTATTATTGCTAAAACAATACTGAAGTATACGGCCAAAACAGAGGACAGACTTTTTTCTGCCTTATTTAAATTATTTCCTTTACCACTAAATGACGCCTTTAAAAAGGTTGCATAATCATCTGATGCTAACGAATAAACACTCATTTTATCTTAAAACTTTTTGAAAACTGAATGAGGCACAATAAGTTCCCTAACTTTGAGAGCAGTAAATGATTAGTCATTTTTTTTTATTTATTTTTTAATAAAAGGCATTGACAAATTTCCTTTGCAGAAAAATTGAATAACGCTCTTCAGGAGGTCTTTTAAATCAAAATGGTAATGGAACAAATGTGGGAGTAACATCGCCGTAATCCATTATTTGATCTGAAAGATGTTTGCAAATCAACAATGGGCTGACGCATGCATCATACAACTAATGGCTTCTGTGTGAATTGTACATTTTCTCTCTTTTGCAGGCTCACTAGCTGAAATGCTTATTGCACATTAAACAATGAATGTATCCTTGGGTCAAATAACAAACCATAAAACTAATGGCTACAGAACATCAAGAAGACAATGGAGTAATGCAAGGAGGAGCACTTAAACAGTAGTAGCTATTGAAATGCATTAATCTTTCTGTAGTAAGACGAAATGTTTTCTGTACTGGTCAGTTAAGGGGAATGTGTCATCACAAAATGATAAACATATGTTTTTAGAACTTTTGGCTATTTTATTTTTTCATATCACTATCTATATTGAAAAAAATATATCAAACTGCCCACTAGGCCTATCAATAGGTAATGCATTTTTTGTTCCCTACAGGTAACCTTTCAGTATCCATTATCACCACAGGCAGGATTGAAATGACAAGTAACACTTTTATATAGATAAGACAGGCTCCACCATTCACAATAGGTGATATCACAGCTTATTACTGTAGCTCCCTTCCGAAGTTCCTGTCAACATGTAGCTACACGGGCCACAGACAGAATGGATAATAGCTGACCCCACTTCTATGGGAGAATTTTCTAGGCATGCTCTGTGACCTGTGCAGAGGTCAGCAGGGAGCTGACAAGCTGTGATATCACCTATTGTGTATGGTGGATTCTGTCTTATCTATATGAGAAAGTGTTACTTGTCATTGTAATCCTGCCTGTGGTGATAAGGATAATGGATATTGAAAAGTTACCTGTAGGGAACAGGAAATCATGACCTATTATTAAGCCTAGTGGCCAGTTTGAAGATTGCAGGATTATATAAATTTTTATTAAATATGGAAAGTGTCATGGAAAAATAAGAAATAAACACAAAAAAAAAGTAAAAGGATAGTTGGGCACACCACCACTTGGTTCCACACGGAGGGTTAATAGGGTTAATAGGGTACTTTGTTTCATGGGATTTCTGATCACCAAACGCGTTTCGGAGTAGACTAGGACTCCTTCATCAGTGGCCTGATGAAGGAGTCCTAGTCTACTCCGAAACGCGTTTGGTGATCAGAAATCCCATGAAACAAAGTACGGGACCGGAGTATTAAAAGCGCTTAAAGTCAAGCAAGAGGAGAGGGATCGGTGAATATTTTCGTTTCTCAGAAAAGCTGGATACCTGTAATTTCCTGGTGAGATCCTTCCTGGTGAAACGTAATCTTGCGTGAAACAAACCATCAGCGCAGGAGTACTATCAGGTAACCACCAGCACAGCACAGTTGCAGACGACCACCGAGGATACCAAATCCCTCAAAGAAGACTTCCACAAGCCACTTGGAAATTGAACTGTAACTACACCGCAGCCTACAACAACTCCATTGCACGTGGGACGCCACGAGTGATGCAATAAAAACCGGCACTACTCCATCTAAAACAGTGAGTAAAACAGCTCCGGTTTTCTTTACAAATAGGCAGCGATTTCCAGTGACATTATATTGAATATATAAAGTGACAACTAATCCGTGATTACAAGCGATTATATTTAGGACTTTATTCGAATAAGACTGTTCCTACTATCCAAATATTGCTGATCGGAACACTAGCAGGGTTAACTAACCCACCGGAGAGACAACATCTCTCATCTATACAGACCCTGAAGCCTTGGCCAAAATACAGGGAACCATAAATTCATATTACTTTATTTATGTTTTTTATGCTTTTTAATAATCTTATAAAGTATCTATTTTAGCTATATCATTTAGTATGTTTTAAATAAGTACTGTATATAACGAGATTCAAATAAATATATTGTTCTATTAACCCTCCGTGTGGAACCAAGTGGTGGTGTGCCCAACTATCCTTTTACTTTTGATCCTAATAATTTTAGAGGATTGGGTGAATCCTCTCTGTAGGTGAGCCCTCTCGAATATCTGCAGGTGAGCCCTCTCGAATATCTATTTTTTGACCAAAAAAAAAGTTTAAAAAATAATAGGTCTTTTTCTGGTGACACATTCCCTTTAATAAAAAAAACATATTTAGTAACATTTACAAAGTTCTAAAAGCGACTCTTCAGTTTTATGGTGCCTTCCCTTTGAGCTGGCAAAGAGAAGGAGCCTACACATTACAGTCCAAGAGTTCAGCAGTAGGTCAGTTTTAGATGATAGTAATAGAAATTACATATAAAGGTTAGCATTATAACTACCAGAATCTTACAAATACGCACCTTCCAGCACCTGCTGCTTTGCAGAAGGTCCTACTTTCATCTAAAGCTGGTCATACACATCAGACAGCTCTGACTGTTGCCTATCATCAATGAGATAAAAGAATTGAACAAGTTGAAATTAAACAGCCTGATTTTTTTTCCTCCTACATCTGCAAAGGGGGACTAAGGGTACTTTCACACTAGCGTTTTTCTTTTCCGGCACTGAGTTCCGTCAAAAGGGCTCAATGCCGGAAAAGAACTGATCAGGTATATCCCCATGCATTCTGAATGGAGAGCAATCCATTCAGGATGCATCAGGATGTCTTCAGTTCAGTCTTTTTGACTGATCCGGACAAAGATAAAACCGCAGCATGCTACGGTTTTATCTCCGGCCAAAAAAACTGAAGACTTGCCTGAATGCCGGCATTTTTTTCCATAGGAATGTATTAGTGCCGGATCCGGCATTCAAAATACCGGAATGCCGGACCCGTCCTTCCGGTCTGCGCATGCGCAGACCGGAAAAAAAGTGAAAAAAATAAATGCCAGATCCGTTTTGCCGGATGACACCGGAAAGACAGATCCGGCATTTCAATGCATTTTTCTGACTGATCAGGCATTTTTAAGACTGATCAGGATCCTGATCAGTCTTACAAATGCCATCAGTTGGCATACATTTTGCCGGATCTGGCAGGCAGTTCCGGCGACGGCACTGCTTGCCGGATCACTCTGCCGCAAGTGTGAAAGTAGCCATAGGTGGATTTACATCTGCAGATTCTCTGACAGATTATCGGGAATGAACGTTCCTGCGAACCCTCGTTCCCAACAATCTGCGTAAGTAGACGCTCGTTCATCAGGTGATCCTGTCGTTCTGTCCAGAAACAATACAGCTATATGAGGACAAGAGATCACAATAGCGACCCTTCGTTCTCATACTGTGGAGATCGCTGCATGTAAATGCATGGTCACCTCCACTGAACAAGAAGTCGCCTGTCGTAAAAGAATGCTTCCTTCCCGACAATCGGCTTCTCATTGCCCTGTCTAAATGCACCTTTAGTCGAGACAACCCAATACACTTTAGATTATTGGCTGATCTCGGCAAAATCTAATGTTTATGGTTAACTTTATGATAACATAGAACAAGCCATAGCTTTGAGATCCAGAGATGCCTTCAGAATTAAAGTTGTCTATAGGCACACAATCACTGTCTACCAAATCAAAATTATGCTCTTTCGGCTTGGTTCAACAAACTTTTTTTGCCAAGAACAATTATCAGCTGCTACATACAGTACAGACCAAAAGTTTGGACACACCTTCTTATTCAAAGAGTTTTCTTTATTTTCATGACTATGAAAATTGTAGATTCACACTGAAGGCATCAAAACTATGAATTAACACATGTGGAATTATATACATAACAAACAAGTGTGAAACAACTGAAAATATGTCATATTCTAGGTTCTTCAAAGTAGCCACCTTTTGCTTTAATTACTGCTTTGCACACTCTTGCCATTCTCTTGATGAGCTTCAAGAGGTAGTCCCCTGAAATGGTTTTCACTTCACAGGTGTGCCCTGTCAGGTTTAATAAGTGGGATTTCTTGCCTTATAAATGGGGTTGGGACCATCAGTTGCATTGAGGAGAAGTCAGGTGGATACACAGCTGATAGTCCTACTGAATAGACTGTTAGAATTGGTATTATGGCAAGAAAAAAGCAGCTAAGTAAAGAAAAACGAGTGGCCATCATTACTTTAAGAAATGAAGGTCAGTCAGTCAGCCGAAAAATTGGGAAAACTTTGAAAGTAAGGGCTATTTGACCATGAAGGAGAGTGATGGGGTGCTGCGCCAGATGACCTGGCCTCCACAGTCACCGGACCTGAACCCAATCGAGATGGTTTGGGGTGAGCTGGACCGCAGAGTGAAGGCAAAAGGGCCAACAAGTGCTAAGCATCTCTGGGAACTCCTTCAAGACTGTTGGAAAACCATTTCAGGGGACTACCTCTTGAAGCTCATCAAGAGAATGCCAAGAGTGTGCAAAGCAGTAATCAAAGCAAATGGTGGCTACTTTGAAGAACCTAGAATATGACATATTTTCAGTTGTTTCACACTTGTTTGTTATGTATATAATTCCACATGTGTTAATTCATAGTTTTGATGCCTTCATAGTCATGAAAATAAAGAAAACTCTTTGAATGAGAAGGTGTGTCCAAACTTTTGGTCTGTACTGTACCTATAGCACCACTTATTTGGGGGGGAATCCTTAGAATTAAGCAGACTGAACACCAATCTATTGAACTCTTTTATTTTCTGGCATCTTCATTTTTCTTTTTTATCAGTGGCCAGTTCCTCTAGACTGTTTTTGGCAAACCACATGAAAGTCATTGGGAACAACCTTGAAAACTGAGATGCTGAAGGGCAATTGTAAGAATTTTATGGATTGCTATTTTTAATTAGTGGGGTGGTGGTCCCATGCATTCACGATAGCATGATATGTAGGTGTAGTATGAGGGAGAGAAACATTAGATGACTCCTGCTGATAATAAAGAAGAGTGAGATGACATTTGCTCTCCTTACTGTCACTTGAAAGAACAGATCTTAGCTGATTTTTGTGATCTTTATTGATCAGGGCAGGACCTGTAAGCTTTATGACGTTGGTCTCCTAAATGATCTTCTTACTGGATAAGTGGGAAGCCAGCACAGTAGAAAATAGAATGGTAAGTGACCTCTGTATTTTAGACTACCAAACCTCTGGAACGTGGACTAAAATAACATACTCTTGGAATTGGAGCACCAGTCCACTGGATACTAGGGGAGGCAAGCCAGAGGGCATCAGTAAAGAGTAAGCAAAACTGCTGGCCACTAATTGGTTGATTGCAGTGGCGTTGCGGGCCGCACCAGGTGACACCATTGATGGGGGTGACACCAGCAGGGCCGGCATTTACGAACCATTTGTATTGCCGTCCTCAGGAGAGGGAAAGATGTGTCTGGGATTCGAACCCACGACCTTCTGTATCAGAGGCAAAGCACTGCGATGCAGCCTCTTCCTGTGTCCCGCCCTGTATGTCCATATATGGAGTTAGTGCTTGTGTATTAGGCACTAACATAGGCATAGGCATCTATGGGGACACTTACTGGCACATTATTGGGGGCATTATGGGGGACACTAGGCCGGCAGCCTATCAGAGGCCGGGCATCTACAGGGGCACTATATATGGGCCATTTTATACTGGTACATTATGGAGGGTACTAGCAGGAAGAAGGGGGAATTCACTGGGGGCACTATATAGGGGTATTTTATACTGGGACATTATGGGGGCATTACAAGGGGGTATTTTTTGCGCTGTCACATTAAAAGGAGAATTATTTCTACTAGGGGGGGGAGGGGGCATTATGGTGGGCTTTATTACTCCCACATGGTATGACCCCCTAGTAGCAGCACCAGTCTCTCCCTGCTCTGCTATCCCTCTGCCCCTTCTCCAAATCCTTATTATGAAATCTTTCTCATTAGGATAAAGCACATCAGCTCCGCCGAGCCCCCGGCCAAAGTGTTGAAGTGGCGTCCGAGATCCCCAAGGGCCAAGCCAAGTAACTAAGTTTTTATGTGAAATATGTTTGTTATACACATATAGCCTACACTGTGCCACACAATATACAGTATACCTCTACACTGTGCCACACAATATACAGTATACCGCTACACTGTGCCCCACAATATACAGTATACCTCTACCTTGTGCCACACAATATACAGTATACCTCTACACTGTGCCTCACAATATACAGTATACCTCTACACTGTGCCCCACAATATACAGTATACCGCTACACTGTGCCACACAATATACAGTATACCTATACACTGTGCCCCACAATGTACAGTATACCGCTACACTGTGCCCCACAATGTACAGTATACCGCTACATTGTGTAGTCTGTTCTATAAGCACCATTGTTTTGTGGTGGCGGTGTCATGGTCTTACCTTCTTGCTGTTCTCCTTCGTTTGACATGTGCTGGCGGCCATCTTGGTTTCTGGGTTTCTTGTAGCCTCCCACCCTGCGTCTCCTCCTTCTCACTGGGAGGAGCTGGATGCCCAGCTCATATATATAGGAGGTCTGTGGCTTCAGTTCCTTGCTTGGTCCCCCTGTGTTCACATGCTTCTAGACTGCTGCTGCTTCTGGTTCCTGATCCTGGTTTCGTCCGACTACCCTGCTGGTTCCTGATCCTGGTTTCGTCCGACTACCCTGCTGGTTCCTGATCCTGGCTTCGTCTGACTACCCTGCTGGTTCCTGATCCTAGCTTCGTCTGACTACCCTTCTGGTTCCTGACCTCTGGCTTCGCAAAGACTCTGCTTCGGTTTCGCCATCCGTTTGGACTTTTGCTTTACAGCTTTATTTTCAATAAAGCCTTCTTATTTTCACTTATCCCTTGTTGTACGTCTGGTTCATGGTTCCGTGACATTAGGACCAAGCCATGAATTCTGACGGTACAGGGCCATCCTCGCTACCCACGCTGGTTGCCAGACTTGATCAGCAGGATCACCTGTTGGGTCGGTTCGCTGTGGCGTTGCAAACCCTGCTTGAACGCACGGCTCATTTCGCTCCCGTTGCCGATGGGTCGGTTGTCCCTCCTGGGCCCGCTCCTACTGCCGCTCCGGTTGTTGCGCCAGAGTCTACCCCGACACCTGTTGTTGCACCTGCGGTGTTTCGGGGGTATGACCGGTTCTGCCCCTCTTCCACAGCGCTTTGGGGGAGAGCTAACTCAGTGCCGAGGTTTCCTTAACCAGGTGGGCATTTATTTCGAGTTGCTGCCACATGCCTTTCCCACTGAGAGATCAAAGGTGGGCTTCTTGATCTCGCTGCTCTCGGACAAGGCCTTGGCCTGGGCCAGCCCTTTATGGGAGAACAACAATCCGGTGGTTGCCGAGTTTTCCGGTTTTGTTGCTTCTCTTCGGAAGGTATTCGATGTGCTGGCTCGTGCTGCCTCTGCTGCGAAGCTCCTTATGTCCATCAGACAGGGTTCACGATCCGTAGCTGTATACGCCATTGAGTTTCGTACCCTGGCAGCAGAGGTGGGCTGGAATAATGAGGCTCTGGTCGCTGCTTTCTCTCATGGTCTCTCGGATGCCTTGAAGGATGAGGTTGCAGCTAAGGACCTACCAGTGGAGCTCGAGTCTCTTATTTCTTTCCTGATTTTGATTGACACCAGACTCAGGGAGAGACCTTCCTTTAAGGAGAGCCTGCGGAGGTTTTCTAACAGATTGGCGCCTACGTTTGCTGTCCCACCCGTGCCTCCCTCTCCTCCCACGCCTCCTGGGGATGACTTGTCTGGGGGTGAACCCATGCAGCTGGGGTTTGCTCGCCTGTCCGAGGGGGAGAGGGTACTCCGGAGACGCGAGGGCCGATGCATGTACTGTGGTCTCGGTGGGCATTTTCGCTTGGCATGTCCGAACCGTCCGGGAAACGCTCGCACCTGAGATCCTGTCGGGGGCAGATCTTGGGTGGAGTCTCCTCGTCCCCGGTTTCCCGTGTTGACAAACCACTGATCACTGTTGTCCTCTCCTGGGTCGGGGGCTCGGTGACGACCCAGGCGTTGGTGGACTCTGGTGCTGGTGGTTTGTTCATTGATAATGTGTTCGCTGCCGCCAATTCCATTCCTCTGCAGGCTCGAGGTTCCCCACTGGCTCTTAAGGCGATAGACGGCAGACCCCTTCTGCCGCCACACGTGACTCATGAGACCCTTCCAGTGGGGATAGCCATTGGTGCCGTTCACAGAGAGTCGGTCTGCCTCCAGGTTATTTCGTCTCCACACTACTCGGTGGTCTTGGGGTACCCCTGGCTCCGGAAGCATAATCCGACTTTCGATTGGAGATCGGCCGAGATCCTCTCGTGGTCACCGCAGTGTGGGGCTAGTTGCATCCATGGGTCTGTCAAGTTGCTGTGTACTTCCTCGGACTCTCTGTTGCCTCCTGAATACGAGGAGTACCGGGATGTATTCGATAAGGTGCGCGCGGTTGCCCTACCTCCGCACCGCCCATACGATTGTGCCATAGAGTTACAATCTGGTGCCGTTCCTCCTCGTGGCAAAGTCTATCCACTGTCGGTAGCGGAGAATGAGGCCATGGAGGAGTACGTGAGGGAGGCGCTTTCACGCGGACACATTCGCAAATCCTCGTCCCCGGCAGGGGCTGGATTTTTCTTTGTGAAAAAGAAGGGCGGTGAGTTGAGGCCTTGCATCGATTACAGGGGTCTCAATCGCATCACGATCAAGAACGCTTACCCGATACCCTTGATTTCCGAGCTGTTCGATCGCCTTAAAGGGGCCACGGTCTTTACCAAACTCGACCTGAGGGCGGCATATAACCTGGTAAGGATCAAGGCGGGCGATGAGTGGAAGACCGCGTTTAACACCAGGACCGGTCATTATGAATCCTTGGTTATGCCCTTTGGGTTGTGCAATGCGCCCGCAGTCTTTCAGGAATTCATCAATGATGTTTTCCGTGACCTGTTGCAGCAGTGTGTGGTGGTCTATTTGGATGACATCTTGGTATATTCTGAATCCATGGAGGCCCACATTCTGGATGTCAGACGAGTGTTGCAACGGTTACGAGAGAACAAGCTGTTCGGTAAGCTTGAGAAATGCGAATTTCACCGATCCCAGGTAACCTTCTTAGGTTACATCATTTCCGCTGAGGGGTTCTCCATGGATCCTGAGAAGGTTTCGGCTGTCTTACAGTGGCCCCAGCCCAGTGGTCTTCGTTCCCTGCAGCGCTTTTTGGGCTTCGCCAATTATTATCGGAAGTTCATCAGGGACTTTTCCATGCTAGCCAAGCCTCTCACGGATCTGACCAGGAAGGGCAGTAATTCCCAGGTCTGGCCGCTCGAGGCCATCCGAGCTTTTGAGGCTCTAAAGTCCGCCTTTGTGTCGGCTCCGATTTTGTCGCATCCCAACCCTGGGTTGCCCTTTGTCCTCGAGGTGGACGCGTCTGAGACGGGAGTAGGCGCCCTTCTGTCTCAGCGTAGAACACCAGAGGGTCCTCTGCTTCCTTGTGGGTTTTACTCCCGGAAACTCGGAAACTGTCTTCCGCGGAGTGCAACTATCAGATTGGTGACAGGGAGTTATTGGCCATCGTGCAGGCCCTTAAAGAATGGAGGCACTTGCTCGAGGGTTCGGTGGTTCCGGTCCTCATCCTGACGGACCACAAGAATCTGACCTACCTTTCTGAGGCCAAGAGATTGACACCACGTCAGGCCAGATGGGCTCTGTTCTTGTCACGTTTTAATTACGTGGTCTCCTACCTACCCGGTTCCAAGAACATCAGGGCGGATGCCTTATCACGGCAGTACTCCGAGCTGTCCAGGGAGGAGTCGATTCCGACTTCGGTCATACCTCCGAATCAGATCTTGGCCGCCATTCGCACCAGCCTGACCTCTCCCCTGGGTGAGCAGATTTTGGCGGCTCAATCTGGTGCTCCCTCTGGGAGACCCAACGGCAGATGTTTTGTGCCTGAGGAGTTGCGCACTCGGTTGTTGCGAACCTACCATAACTCCAAGACCGCGGGGCATCCTGGAAAGAATCAGCTGTCCTGGGCTGTTTCACGTCTGTTCTGGTGGCCTTCCCTACGTTCCGACATCGCCGCATATGTAGCGGCATGCTCCGTTTGTGCCCAGAGTAAGTCCCCTCGGCACCTTCCGTTGGGCCTTCTGCAACCCATAGCCACCGGGGAGCGCCCATGGTCACACCTGGGGATGGATTTCATTGTGGACCTCCCTGCATCCCGAGGCCATACGGTCATTCTCATGATTGTGGATCGGTTTTCCAAAATGTGCCACTGTGTTCCTCTCAAGAAGTTACCCTCTGCACAAGAGTTGGCCACGATTTTTGCCAGGGAGGTCTTCCGGTTGCACGGTTTGCCCAAGGAGATTGTGTCGGATCGGGGGAGTCAGTTTGTGTCCAGGTTCTGGCGCGCCTTTTGCTCCCAGTTGGGGATTCATCTCTCCTTCTCCTCGGCCTACCACCCTCAGTCCAATGGGGCCGCAGAACGATCCAATCAGGCCTTGGAGCAATTCCTTCGTTGCTATGTCTCCGATCACCAAGACAATTGGGTTGACCTTCTGCCTTGGGCTGAGTTTGCCAGGAACACGGCGGTGAACTCTTCCTCTGGGACGTCTCCCTTCATGGCCAATTATGGGTTCCAACCTGCCGTGTTACCGGAGGTATTCTCTCCCCAGGATATTCCGGCTGTGGAGGATCACCTTTCCGTCCTACGTGCTTCTTGGGTACTGATCCAGAAGTCCCTTGAGGTCTCTGCGCAGCGCCAGAGACTCCAGGCTGATCGCAGACGAGCGCCTGCTCCTTCCTACCAGGTCGGAGACCGTGTATGGTTGTCCACCCGCAACCTCAACCTTCGAGTGCCCACTCCCAAGCTGGCGCCTCGCTTTGTTGGTCCCTTCCGAGTGCTTCGCAGGGTAAACCCGGTAGCCTATGCCCTTGCGCTTCCTCCTGGCATGCGGATCTCCAACGTGTTTCATGTCTCCCTGTTGAAGCCACTGGTGTGTAATCGTTTCACTTCCTCGGTTCCTCGGCCTCGTCCGGTCCTAGTGGGTAATCGTGAGGAGTATGAGGTGAGCAATATCCTGGACTCACGCCTGGTCCGCGGTCGGGTGCAGTTTTTGGTCCATTGGCGTGGTTATGGTCCAGAGGAGCGTTCCTGGGTTCCCTTCGCAGATGTCCATGCTCCTGCCTTGCTCCGAGCCTTCCACGCACGCTTCCCTCAGAAACCGTTCTTTACTCCGCGGAGGAGGGGCCCTTGAGGGGGAGGTACTGTCATGGTCTTACCTTCTTGCTGTTCTCCTTCGTTTGACATGTGCTGGCGGCCATCTTGGTTTCTGGGTTTCTTGTAGCCTCCCACCCTGCGTCTCCTCCTTCCCACTGGGAGGAGCTGGATGCCCAGCTCATATATATAGGAGGTCTGTGGCTTCAGTTCCTTGCTTGGTCCCCCTGTGTTCACATGCTTCTAGACTGCTGCTGCTTCTGGTTCCTGATCCTGGTTTCGTCCGACTACCCTGCTGGTTCCTGATCCTGGTTTCGTCCGACTACCCTGCTGGTTCCTGATCCTGGCTTCGTCTGACTACCCTGCTGGTTCCTGATCCTGGCTTCGTCTGACTACCCTTCTGGTTCCTGACCTCTGGCTTCGCAAAGACTCTGCTTCGGTTTCGCCATCCGTTTGGACTTTTGCTTTACAGCTTTATTTTCAATAAAGCCTTCTTATTTTCACTTATCCCTTGTTGTACGTCTGGTTCATGGTTCCGTGACAGGCGGACAGAAAATAATCTGGAAGTGCCCCTCCCGAGACCAGGCTCTGACTGCTAGGGGGGGTCTGCTAAGCTAACGGATGCCCCCTATGGCAGTAGCACCACCATAGCCCCCATATATGGCTAAAAAATTTGCTTCGGGGAGGGGGTGGGGGGGGAAGGGGTGACACCATTTTCTACCGCATCGGGTGACACCAGCCCTAGTAACGCCACTGGTTGATTGGCAAGCTGCATTAAAGGGGTTGTCAAGTGTATAAGGCGTTTTGCCTAAAAGCTGGGAGTGCTTTAAAACAATAAAGTAACATATTCTCACCCATTTAAGCCACCATGGGTGCAGCACTGTTGTCACTCCAGTGCTGAAAAGTGGCTTGAATGGAGCAGTATTTGATAGATTATCATTTTAAAGTGCTCCCAGCACGTAAAGGGATTGTCCCATGTAAAATATTCAGTTTTCAAACCAGCAGCTGGATTTGAATGCTTTTGTATCTGCATGTAATTAAAAATTTGGTATAGCCATGAAATCAATCTGTATAGTGCCACCTGCTGTTTGTTGTTATTCCAATTTTTCTGTCCTCTCTCTGAGGTGGACGCACATGCTCAATGCCACCAGTTGCAGCAGACAGAACAGAATCCCCCCCCCCCCCCCCCAAGAAAGTGCACGTCCCCTGAACTGCCAGCTTGAAATAAATCTAGCAGAGCAATTGGAGCAATAAATGGGAAGATCTCTGGATCCATGTGAGGTACAGGGCTGGTTCTAGCTTTGTTAGAAAGAGATTGTCATGTATTATATGACGTCTGATTTTAATTTTTTACATTAATCATGGGATCACCCCTTTTAGCAAATAACTTTACACTAGACCACCCCTTTTACTTCTGTAAAGACATTTTCGTGTCACAGGCCTTCATAACTAAGGAACAGTTACATAAATATTTTCGATCATCCTCATTAAAATTAGATGTTACTGAAGCATAAGGTGTGTAGATTTCATTAGCGCCTGATGAAAATAGATGTACATGTAAACCAAGGGACACAAGCAAACAAACTGTGGAGAATTGCACCATTGAAACGCCTGAGGAGATGTTGCCTTTCAGAAATCCTATATTTATATAGTCCTATAATTCAAAACTACTGTACAGTATAGTACATAATGTAGATTTCTATTAGTTTCATATTATTGAATGATGCCATGAACCTTTTGTTGGTACGACCAAATGGGATATACAGTCATTCAGTGTGTCTCAAAAGTCATACCATACAGTACTATACTGATACATGCCATATACTATGATGCCCAAAGAACAGCACCATCAGTTGGCCAGAAACTTCCATAGAGTTGCCAAAATAACAATGCTATACATTGCATAAATAACATAGTATACAATACAACATATTACCACTAGTGACGATCGAGCGTGCTCGGCTGAACACCTGTTCGGCTCAAGCAGCTCGATGCTCGGCACATGGCGGTACTCTGCCGAGTACTGCATGTGCTCGAGCGCCATGCTCGAGTTTCCTCCCCGCACGTTTCTTGGCTAGTATGCAGCCAATAAACGTGCATGTAAGTACTGCCCTCACTGTAATGCCAGTAGCCATGTTGGCTACTGGCATTACAGTGATTGGCTGGCCGGAACGCATCATCGGGTGCTATATAGCACCCAATGATGCATGTTCGGCTCATTTGTAGTCAGATAGAGCTGTGTATAGGAAGGGACAGTGAGTGTAGGGAGTGTAATAAAAAAAATTTTTGTACTAAAACATTTCAGAGACCCAAAAGTCCTTGTAAGGACTATTGTGTGTGACCGCAGCAATATATGTTTGTAGCGCAACCTGCACTAAATTGCTCAGTGTTAGGGAGAGCTGTGCATAGGAAGGGACAGACAGTATAGGGAGTGTAATAGGAAGATTTTTATACAAAAAAATTTTCAGAGACTCAAAAGTCCTTTTAACGACTATTGTGTGTGACAGCAGCAAAATGTACTTTTAGCGCATCTTGCGCTAAATACCGTGTAACAGGCTGCCGAGGACAGTTAAATTATTCACGCCACATCTCCTGTGTAAAGTGTGCACATCCCTAAAATATCAGTGACATCCAGTGCACTTTTTCCGTAGACGGTGTCCGCTCTGGACAGTTAAATTATCCGCGCCACATTTCCTGTGTAAAGTGTGTGCATCCCTAAAATGTCAGTGAAATCCACTGTCCTTTTTTCGTAGATGGTGTCCGCTGCGGACAGTTAAATTTTCCGCACCACATCTCCTGTTTAAAGTGTGTGCATCCCTAAAATATCAGTGACATCAGTGCACTTTTTCCATAGACGGTGTCCGCTGCGGACAGTTAAATTATCCGCCCCACATCTCCTATTTAAAGTGTGCGCATCCCTAAAATATCAGTGACATCAGTGCACTTTTTCCATAGACGGTGTCCGCTGCTTACAGTTAAATTATCCGCGCCACATCTCCTGTTTAAAGTGTGCGCAACCCTAAAATATCAGTGACATCCAGTGCACTTTTTCCATAGACGGTGTCCGCTGCGGACAGTTAAATTATCCGTGCCACATCTCCTGTGTAAAGTGTGCGCATCCCTAAAATATCAGTGACATCCAGTGTACTTTTGCCGTAGACTGTGTGCGTTGCGGACAGTAAATTATCCGCGCCACATCTCCTGTTTAACGTGTGCGCAACACTAAAATATCAGTGACATTCAGTGTACTTTTTGCAACAGACAATGCAAACAGTGACATTACCTGTGGTACCTGTCCTGTATAAAGTTTCTTAATCACAAATACCTTTGTAAATTTTTTTGCGCATACACTTCTAAATCCTACATTACTGACATACTTTCAAGCATATATCACATTTAAAATGAAGAAGGCGAGCAGTAAGGGAAGGGGAAGTGGCCATGATGCTGATGGTGCACACAGAGGCCGTGGCCCAGGCGTGGAGAAACTGTGCCTGCTGCCAGAGCACAAGAAAAACAGTCATACACAATACCTAGTTTGAAGTCCCAATTTGCAGGGTGGCACAGGACACCACTCTTGAAGTCAGACCAGTGCGACCAGGTGGTCGGTGGGATTGCAGAAGTTAATGCTTCCAGTCGGTTAAGCACCACCCTGTCTTCCACCAAGTCCAGTCTCAGTAATCAGGAGTCTGGTCAACACAATCCTCACCCTGATCCTCCTTCCTCCCAATATGTTTGCTGTACCACTAAGAGCTTAAAAGTAAGAAACAAACACATTTCTGATATTCCACATACAAAAGTCAGAAATGTTTCAGCGGTCAGTCTTCATTTTGCGGTTTCACATCAGGGCAACACTGCAGGATTCCAGGTTCAAGCTTTGGAAAGGGTTAACCCTCCCACCAGAGGTGGGGATTATAAGCGAAAACTTCTTAACAGGGAATCTTATTGCATTTTTTGTATGGGTTCCCGTGTTCCAACAGGATAAAACCGTAAACACGACTTAATCCTGCATTACTGATTCCTTTCCACAATGTATTTTAGATTTAACCACTTCCCGCCACACTAACGCCGAAAGGCGTCATTGCTGCGGCGCTCCCAGGTCACACTAATGCCTATTGGCGTCATCTCGCGTGAGCCGAGATTTCCTGTGAACGCGCGCACACAGGCACACGCGTTCACAGGATCGGAAGGTAAGCGAGTGGATCTTCAATCTGCCAGCGGCAATCGTTCGCTGGCAGGCTGGAGATACGATTTTTTTTAACCCCTAACAGGTATATTAGACGCTGTTTTGATAACAGCGTCTAATATACCTGCTACCTGGTCCTCTGGTGGTCCCTTTTGCTTGGATCGACCACCAAAAGGACACAGGCAGCTCAGTAATAAGTAGCACCAAACACCACTACACTACACCCCCCCCTGTCACTTATTAACCCCTTATTAACCCCTGATCACCCCATATAGACTCCCTGATCACCCCCCTGTCATTGATCACCCCCCTGTCATTGATCACCCCCCTGTAAGGCTCCATTCAGACGTCCGTATGTTTTTTACGTATCCACGGATACATGGATCGGATACGCAAAACACATACGGACGTCTGAATGGAGTCTTACAGGGGGGTGATCAATGACAGGGGGGTGATCACCCCATATAGACTCCCTGATCACCCCCTGTCATTGATCACCCCCCTGTCATTGATCACCCCCCTGTAAGGCTCAATTCAGACGGCCATATGTTTTTTATGTATCCACGGATACATGGATCGGATCCGCAAAACACGTACGGACGTCTGAATGGAGCCTTACAGGGGGGTGATCACCCCATATAGACTCCCTGATCACCCCATATAGACTCCCTGATCACCCCCCTGTCATTGATCACCCCCTTGTAAGGCTGGCTCCATTCAGAGGTCCGTATGTGTTTTGCGGATCCACGGATCCATGGATCGGATCCGCAAAACACATACGGACGTCTGAATGGAGCCTTACAGGGGGGTGATCAATGACAGGGGGGTGATCACCCCATATAGACTCCCTGATCAACCACCTGTCATTGATCACCCCCCTGTAAGGCTCCATTCAGACGTCCATATGTTTTTCACGGATCCACGGATACATGGATCGGATCCGCAAAACACATACGGACGTCTGAATGGAGCCTTACAGGGGGGTGATCAATGACAGGGGGGTGATCACCCCATATAGACTCCCTGATCACCCCCCTAATTTTTTCGACATTTATATTCCAGACTTCTTCTCACGCATTAGGGCCCCTAAAATGCCAGGGCAGTATAAATACCCCACATGTGACCCCATTTCGTAAAGAAGACACCCCAAGGTATTCCGTGAGGGGCATATTGAGTCCATGAAAGATTGAAATTTTTGTCCCAAGTTAGCGGAAAGGGAGACTTTGTGAGAAAAAAAAAAAAAAAAAAATTTCCGCTAACTTGTGCCAAAAAAATAAAAAATTCTATGAACTCGCCATGCCCCTCATTGAATACCTTGGGGTGTCTTCTTTCCAAAATGGGGTCAAATGTGGGGTATTTATACTGCCCTGGCATTTTAGGGGCCCTAAAGCGTGAGAAGAAGTCTGGGATCCAAATGTCAAAAAATGCCCTCCTAAAAGGAATTTGGGCCCTTTGCGCATCTAGGCTGCAAAAAAGTGTCATACATCTGGTATCACCGTACTCAGGAGAAGTTGGGCAATGTGTTTTGGGGTGTCATTTTACATACCCATGCTGGGTGAGATAAATATCTCGGTCAAATGCCAACTTTGTATAAAAAAATGGGAAAAGTTGTCTTTTGCCGAGATATTTCTCTCACCCAGCATGGGTATATGTAAAATGACACCCCAAAACACATTGGAAAATTATGATTTTTAATTTTTTTTTCTTACAAAGTCTCATATTCCACTAACTTGTGACAAAAAATAAAAAATTCCATGAACTCACTATGCCCATCACGAAATACCTTAGGGTGTCTTCTTTCCAAAATGGGGTCACTTGTGGGGTAGTTATACTGCCCTGGCATTCTAGGGGCCCAAATGTGTGGTAAGTAGTTTGAAATCAAAATCTATAAAAAATGGCCGGTGAAATCCTAAAGGTGCTCTTTGGAATGTGGGCCCATTTGCCCACCTAGGCTGCAAAAAAGTGTCACACATCTGGTATCGCCGTACTCAGGAGAAGTTGGGCAATGTGTTTTGGGGTGTCATTTTACATATACCCATGCTGGGTGAGATAAATATCTCGTCAAAAGACAACTTTTCCCATTTTTTTATACAAAGTTGGCATTTGACCGAGATATTTCTCTCACCCAGCATGGGTATATGTAAAATGACACCCCAAAACACATTTCCCAACTTCTCCTGAGTACGGCGATACCAGATGTGTGACACTGTTTTGCAGCCTAAGTGGGCAAAGGAGCCCACATTCCAAAGAGCACCTTTAGGATTTCACAGGGCATTTTTTACACATTTTGATTTCAAACTACTTATTACACATTTGGGCCCCTAGAATGCCAGGGCAGTATAACTACCCCACAAGTGACCCCATTTTGGAAAGAAGACACCCTAAGGTATTTCGTGATGGGCATAGTGAGTTCATGGAAGTTTTTATTTTTTGTCACAAGTTAGTGGAATATGAGACTTTGTAAGAAAAAAAATGAAAAAATCATCATTTTCAGCTAACTTGTGACAAAAAATAAAAAGTTCTATGAACTCACTATGCCCATCAGCGAATACCTTAGGGTGTACACTTTCCGAAATGGGGTTTTTCTACTGTCTGGGCATTGTAGAACCTCAGGAAACATGACAGGTGCTCAGAAAGTCAGAGCTGCTTCAAAAAGCGGAAATTCACATTTTTGTACCATAGTTTGTAAACGCTATAGCTTTTACCCTAACCATTTTTTTTTACCCAAACATTTTTTTTTTTATAAAAGACATGTAGAACAATAAATTTAGAGAAAAATTTATATATGGATGTCGTTTTTTTAAAAGAAATTTACAACTGAAAGTGAAAAATGTCATTTTTTTGCAAAAAAATCTGTAAATGTCGATTAATAACAAAAAAAGTAAAAATGTCAGCAGCAATTAAATACCACCAAATGAAAGCTCTATTAGTGAGAAGAAAAGGAGGTAAAATTCATTTGGGTGGTAAGTTGCATGACCGAGCAATAAACCGCTAAAGTTGTGGAGTGCCGATTTGTAAAAAAAGGCCTGGTCACTAGGGGGGTATAAACCTGTGGTCCTTAAGTGGTTAATATGTACCTTCAATGCATTCAACTTTTTATTTTTATTTTCATCTATATTTGGCATTTGAACAGGGGGTGTGACTTTGTGTGCTCATTCCTGTCAATCGCAATCACCTGTCAGCCTCAGGATTTCAGCTATTTAGCATCCTAGTCAGTCAGCAACAAAACTGTTATGAGTAAGGATCAGTATCAGAGTATCCGAAATGTGTAGACCTTTTTGCTATGTTGGATTTTTTATGTCCTTGTGTGTATTGGAATAAAGAACGTCATCCTTTTTGGAAGCTGGATCTTTTCTTCATTTTTCAATTTCCTACATTGCACTTTTTTCCCAGCTCAGTCCGTGCCTCCATTACAATTATTATCAGGTGAGTGCAGCCTTGGACTTTTGTCTAGGGAGTGTAATAGGAAGATTTTTATACAAAAACATTTCAGAGACCCAAAAGTCCTTGTAAGGACTATTGTGTGTGACAGCAGCAAAATGTACTTTTAGCGCAACCTGCGCTAAATTGCTCAGTGTTAGGGAGAGCTGTGCATAGGAAGGGACAGACAGTGTAGGGAGTGTAATAGGAAGATTTTTATACCAAAAACTTT
The DNA here is from genome assembly GCF_905171765.1 of Bufo bufo. Taxonomy (NCBI): domain Eukaryota; kingdom Metazoa; phylum Chordata; class Amphibia; order Anura; family Bufonidae; genus Bufo; species Bufo bufo. The sequence goes on from NC_053392.1 coordinate 65,379,768, forward strand.
TCAGAGACTCAAAAGTCTTTTTAAGAACTATTGTGTGTGACAGCAGCAAAATGTACTTTTAGCGCATCTTGCGCTAAATACCGTGTAATAGGACGCTGCGGACAGTTAAATTATTTGAGCCACATCTCCTGTGTAAAGTGTGCGCATCACTAAAATATCTGTGACATCCAGTACTCTTTTTCTGTAGACGGTGTCTGCTGCGGACAATTAAATTTTCCGCGCCACATCTTCTGTTTAAAGTGTGCGCATCCCTAAAATATCAGTGACATCCAGTGCACTTTTTACATAGACGGTGTCCACTGCAGACAGTTAAATTATCTGCACCACATCTCCTGTTTAAAGTGTGCGCATCCCTAAAATATCAGTGACATCAAGTGCATTTTTTCCGTAAACGGTGTCCCCTGCGGACAGTTAAAGGGGTTCTGCAGTTTGTTTAAACTGATGATCTATCCTCTGGAAAGATCATCAGCATCTGATCAGCGGGGGTCTGACACCCAGGACCCCTGCTGATCAGCTGTTTGAGAAGGCAGCGGCGCTCCAGGAGCGCCGCGGCCTTCTCACTGTTTACCGCAGGCCCAGTGACGTCACGACTAGTATCAACTGGCCTGGGCGCTGCTAAGCCATTCAAGTGAACAGAGCTTAGACTTGGAGCGCTGCTGCCTTCTCAAACAGCTGATCAGTAATAAGTAGCACCAAACACCACTACACTACACCCCCCCCTGTCACTTATTAACCCCTTATTAACCCCTGATCACCCCATATAGACTCCCTGATCACCCCCCTGTCATTGATCACCCCCCTGTCATTGATCACCCTCCTGTAAGGCTCCATTCAGACGTCTATATGTTTTTTTACGGATTCACGGATACATGGATCGGATCCGCAAAACACATACGGACGTCTGAATGGAGCCTTACAGGGGGGTGATCAATGACAGGGGGGTGATCACCCCATATAGACTCCCTGATCACCCCCCTGTCATTGATCACCCCCCTGTAAGGCTCCATTCAGACGTCCGTATGTTTTTTACGTATCCACGGATACATGGATCGGAATACGCAAAACACATACGGACGTCTGAATGGAGTCTTACAGGGGGGTGATCACCCCATATAGACTCCCTGATCACCCCCCTGTCATTGATCACAACCCCTTGTAAGGCTGGCTCCATTCAGAGGTCCGTATGTGTTTTGCGGATCCACGGATCCATGGATCGGATCCGCAAAAACACATACGGACATCTGAATGGAGCCTTACAGGGGGGTGATCAATGACAGGGGGGTGATCACCCCATATAGACTCCCTGATCACCCCCCTGTCATTGATCACCCCCCTGTCATTGATCACCCCCCTGTTATGCTCAATTCAGACGGCCATATGTTTTTTATTTATCCACGGATACATGGATCGGATCCGCAAAACACGTACGGACGTCTGAATGGAGCCTTACAGGGGGGTGATCACCCCATATAGACTCCCTGATCACCCCATATAGACTCCCTGATCACCCCCCTGTCATTGATCACCCCCTTGTAAGGCTGGCTCCATTCAGAGGTCCGTATGTGTTTTGCGGATCCACGGATCCATGGATCGGATCCGCAAAACACATACGGACGTCTGAATGGAGCCTTACAGGGGGGTGATCAATGACAGGGGGGTGATCACCCCATATAGACTCCCTGATCAACCACCTGTCATTGATCACCCCCCTGTAAGGCTCCATTCAGACGTCCATATGTTTTTCACGGATCCACGGATACATGGATCGGATCCGCAAAACACATACGGACGTCTGAATGGAGCCTTACAGGGGGGTGATCAATGACAGGGGGGTGATCACCCCATATAGACTCCCTGATCACCCCCCTAATTTTTTCGACATTTATATTCCAGACTTCTTCTCACGCATTAGGGCCCCTAAAATGCCAGGGCAGTATAAATACCCCACATGTGACCCCATTTCGTAAAGAAGACACCCCAAGGTATTCCGTGAGGGGCATATTGAGTCCATGAAAGATTGAAATTTTTGTCCCAAGTTAGCGGAAAGGGAGACTTTGTGAGAAAAAAAAAAAAATAAAAATTTCCGCTAACTTGTGCCAAAAAAATAAAAAATTCTATGAACTCGCCATGCCCCTCATTGAATACCTTGGGGTGTCTTCTTTCCAAAATGGGGTCAAATGTGGGGTATTTATACTGCCCTGGCATTTTAGGGGCCCTAAAGCGTGAGAAGAAGTCTGGGATCCAAATGTCAAAAAATGCCCTCCTAAAAGGAATTTGGGCCCTTTGCGCATCTAGGCTGCAAAAAAGTGTCATACATCTGGTATCACCGTACTCAGGAGAAGTTGGGCAATGTGTTTTGGGGTGTCATTTTACATACCCATGCTGGGTGAGATAAATATCTCGGTCAAATGCCAACTTTGTATAAAAAAATGGGAAAAGTTGTCTTTTGCCGAGATATTTCTCTCACCCAGCATGGGTATATGTAAAATGACACCCCAAAACACATTGGAAAATTATGATTTTTAATTTTTTTTTCTTACAAAGTCTCATATTCCACTAACTTGTGACAAAAAATAAAAAATTCCATGAACTCACTATGCCCATCACGAAATACCTTAGGGTGTCTTCTTTCCAAAATGGGGTCACTTGTGGGGTAGTTATACTGCCCTGGCATTCTAGGGGCCCAAATGTGTGGTAAGTAGTTTGAAATCAAAATCTATAAAAAATGGCCGGTGAAATCCTAAAGGTGCTCTTTGGAATGTGGGCCCATTTGCCCACCTAGGCTGCAAAAAAGTGTCACACATCTGGTATCGCCGTACTCAGGAGAAGTTGGGCAATGTGTTTTGGGGTGTCATTTTACATATACCCATGCTGGGTGAGATAAATATCTCGTCAAAAGACAACTTTTCCCATTTTTTTATACAAAGTTGGCATTTGACCGAGATATTTCTCTCACCCAGCATGGGTATATGTAAAATGACACCCCAAAACACATTGCCCAACTTCTCCTGAGTACGGCGATACCAGATGTGTGACACTGTTTTGCAGCCTAAGTGGGCAAAGGAGCCCACATTCCAAAGAGCACCTTTAGGATTTCACAGGGCATTTTTTACACATTTTGATTTCAAACTACTTATTACACATTTGGGCCCCTAGAATGCCAGGGCAGTATAACTACCCCACAAGTGACCCCATTTTGGAAAGAAGACACCCTAAGGTATTTCGTGATGGGCATAGTGAGTTCATGGAAGTTTTTATTTTTTGTCACAAGTTAGTGGAATATGAGACTTTGTAAGAAAAAAAATGAAAAAATCATCATTTTCAGCTAACTTGTGACAAAAAATAAAAAGTTCTATGAACTCACTATGCCCATCAGCGAATACCTTAGGGTGTACACTTTCCGAAATGGGGTTTTTCTACTGTCTGGGCATTGTAGAACCTCAGGAAACATGACAGGTGCTCAGAAAGTCAGAGCTGCTTCAAAAAGCGGAAATTCACATTTTTGTACCATAGTTTGTAAACGCTATAGCTTTTACCCAAACCATTTTTTTTTACCCAAACATTTTTTTTTTATAAAAGACATGTAGAGCAATAAATTTAGAGAAAAATTTATATATGGATGTCGTTTTTTTTAAAAAAATTTACAACTGAAAGTGAAAAATGTCATTTTTTTGCAAAAAAATCTGTAAATGTCGATTAATAACAAAAAAAGTAAAAATGTCAGTAGCAATGAAATACCACCAAATGAAAGCTCTATTAGTGAGAAGAAAAGGAGGTAAAATTCATTTGGGTGGTAAGTTGCATGACCGAGCAATAAACCGCTAAAGTTGTGGAGTGCCGATTTGTAAAAAAAGGCCTGGTCACTAGGGGGGTATAAACCTGTGGTCCTTAAGTGGTTAATATGTACCTTCAATGCATTCAACTTTTTATTTTTATTTTCATCTATATTTGGCATTTGAACAGGGGGTGTGACTTTGTGTGCTCATTCCTGTCAATCGCAATCACCTGTCAGCCTCAGGATTTCAGCTATTTAGCATCCTAGTCAGTCAGCAACAAAACTGTTATGAGTAAGGATCAGTATCAGAGTATCCGAAATGTGTAGACCTTTTTGCTATGTTGGATTTTTTATGTCCTTGTGTGTATTGGAATAAAGAACGTCATCCTTTTTGGAAGCTGGATCTTTTCTTCATTTTTCAATTTCCTACATTGCACTTTTTTCCCAGCTCAGTCCGTGCCTCCATTACAATTATTATCAGGTGAGTGCATCCTTGGACTTTTGTCTAGGGAGTGTAATAGGAAGATTTTTATACAAAAACATTTCAGAGACCCAAAAGTCCTTGTAAGGACTATTGTGTGTGACAGCAGCAAAATGTACTTTTAGCGCAACCTGCGCTAAATTGCTCAGTGTTAGGGAGAGCTGTGCATAGGAAGGGACAGACAGTGTAGGGAGTGTAATAGGAAGATTTTTATACAAAAAACTTTTCAGAGACTCAAAAGTCTTTTTAAGAACTATTGTGTGTGACAGCAGCAAAATGTACTTTTAGCGCATCTTGCGCTAAATACCGTGTAATAGGACGCTGCGGACAGTTAAATTATTTGAGCCACATCTCCTGTGTAAAGTGTGCGCATCACTAAAATATCAGTGACATCCAGTACACTTTTTCTGTAGACGGTGTCTGCTGCGGACAATTAAATTTTCCGCGCCACATCTTCTGTTTAAAGTGTGCGCATCCCTAAAATATCAGTGACATCCAGTGCACTTTTTACATAGACGGTGTCCACTGCAGACAGTTAAATTATCTGCACCACATCTCCTGTTAAAGTGTGCGCATCCCTAAAATATCAGTGACATCAAATGCATTTTTTCCGTAAACGGTGTCCCCTGCGGACAGTTAAAGGGGTTCTGCAGTTTGTTTAAACTGATGATCTATCCTCTGGAAAGATCATCAGCATCTGATCAGCGGGGGTCTGACACCCAGGACCCCTGCTGATCAGCTGTTTGAGAAGGCAGCGGCGCTCCAGGAGCGCCGCGGCCTTCTCACTGTTTACCGCAGGCCCAGTGACGTCACGACTAGTATCAACTGGCCTGGGCGCTGCTAAGCCATTCAAGTGAACAGAGCTTAGACTTGGAGCGCTGCTGCCTTCTCAAACAGCTGATCGGCGGGGATCCCGGGTGTCTAACCCCCACCGATCAGATGCTGATGATCTATCCAGAGGATAGATCATCCATTTAAACAAACTGCAGAACCACTTTAAATTATCCGCCCCACATCTCCTGTGTAAAGTGTGCGCATCCCTAAAATATCAGTGACATCCAGTGTACTTTTTCCGTAGAAGGTGTCCACTGCGGACAGTTAAATTATCCATGCCGCATCTCCTTTTTAAAGTGTGCGCATCCCTAAAATATCAGTGAAATCTAGTGCACTTTTTCTGTATATGGTGTCCCCTGCGGACAGTTAAAGGGGTTCTACAGTTTGTTTAAACTGATGATATATCCTCTGGATAGACCATAAGCATCTGATCGGCGGGCGTCTGACACCCGGGACCCCTGATGATCAGCTGTTTCAGAAGGCAGCAGCGCTCCAGGAGCGCCGCCTTCTTCTCACTGTTTACCGCAGGCACAGAGACATCACGACTAGTATCAACTGGCCTGGGTGCGGCTAAGCTCCATTCAAGTGAACAGAGCTTAGCCCCACCCAGGCCAGTTGATACTAGTTGTGACGTCACTGGGCCTGCGGTAAACAGTGAGAAGGCCGCGACGATCCTTGAACGCCGCTGCCTTCTCAAACAGCAAATCGTCAGGGATCCCGGGTGTCGGACCCCTGCCGATCAGATGCTGATGTTCTATCCAGAGTATAGATCATCAGTTTAAACAAACTGCAGAACCCCTTTAAATTATCCGCGCCATATCTCCTGTTTAAAGTGTGCGCATCCCTAAAATATCAGTGACATCCAGTGCACTTTTACCTTAGATGGTGTCCGCTGCGGACAGTTAAATTATCCGCGCCACATCTCCTGTTTAAAGTGTGTGCATCCCTAAAATATCATTGACATCCAGTGCACTTTTTCCGTAGACAGTGTCAGCTGAGGACAGTTAAATTATCCGCGCCACATCTCCTGTTTAAAGTGTGAGCATCCCTAAAACATCAGTGACATCCAGTGTACCTTTTTCCGTAGACACTGCGAACAATGACATTACCTGTCCTGTATAATGTTTCCTAATCACAAATACCTTTGTAAAAAAATTTGTGCATACACTTCTAAATCCTACGCTACTGTACGTGTGACATACTTTCAAGCATATATCACATTTAAAATGAAGAAGGCAAGCAATAAGGGAAGGGGAAGTGGCCGTGATGCTGATGTTGTACGCAAAGGCCGTGGCCCTGGGCGGGGAGAAACTGTGCCTGCTGCCAGAGCACAGGAAAAACAATCATGCACGATACCTAGCTTCATGTCCCAGTTTGCAGAGTGGCGCAGGACACCACTCTTGAAGTCAGACCAGTGCGACCAGGTGGTCTGTTGGATTGCAGCAGATAATGCTTCCAGTCGGTTAAGCACCACCCTGTCTTCCACCAAGTCCAGTCTCAGTAGCAAGGAGTCTGGTCAACACAATACTACCCTAATCCTCCTTCCTCCCATCATGTACAGTCTGGCCAAACAAGTGATCCCACACTCGGATATTCCGAGGACCTCTTTTCATCGCCATTACATGATTTGGCCCTCTCGCCAAGCACGCTTGAAGAGGGACATGAGATCTTGTGCCCTGATTCCTAACATCTTGAGCATCTACAGTCACAAGAACATGACGGTGGGGACCGGCAGTTAGTGTTTAATGAGGTGGATGATGATGAGACACAGTTGCCAATGAGTCAACCGCAATTACTGTCTCAAGAGGTTATTGAAGAGAATGAAACACAGTTTTCAATCACTGAGTTTGTGGTTAGGTCAACAAATCAGGAGGATGATCAGAGTGAGGAAGTGGAAAAGGAGGTGGTGGACGATGAGGTCACTGACCCAACCTGGGAAGGTGGAAAGCCGAGCGAGGACAGCAGTACAGAGGGGGAGGGATCTGCAGCACCGCAACAGGCTGGAAGAGGCAGTAGGCTGGCAAAATGGAGAAGGCGGGCCACACCAAACACACTAGCAACCTCACCACCACTAGCATGATCCGCCACATGGCATCAATGGACTGTAATAGGTGGGATGAATGCCTGGGTCCACAATCTGTGTCTGGGGGTCACACCACTGCCTCCTCTTGCCCTATGTTACGTGCTTGCAAATCCCCTGTCGAAGGTGCAGGCCCCTATGCCTCCTGCCCTGCACTTGGACCTTTGCAAGCACCATCAGCGACCACATCCACTTCCGTGTCCCAGCGCAGCATCCAAATGTCCTTACCCCAGGCCTTTGAACGCAAGCGAAAATCCCCAGCCACCCACCCACCCACAGGCCATAGCACTAAATGTGCAGCTTTCCAAATTGCTGGCCCTGGAAATGTTGCCATTTAGGCTTGTACTGAGGAGTTCCGCTGCCTGATGTCGGCGGCATCCCGCGTTATGCAGTCCCTATCCACCACTATTTTTCAAGGTGTGCTGTGCCCGCGTTACACCAACATGTGTCCGTAACATCACACGTGCCTTCACTGTTCAGCGTGGTTGGGCAGAAGAGGAGGAAGAGGATGAGAAGATTGAGAGTGATCCTCCTGATGACGACAGCAAAGTCTTGCGTATTGATACTCTGGCACACATGGCTGACTTCATGTTAGGCTGCCTTTCCCGCGAACCACGCGTTATATGCATTTTAGACAACACAGATTACTGGTTGTTCACCCTTCTCGACCCCATCTCATTCCTCTGGTGGAGAGGACAAGCAAAATGGTGCAATACCAGAAGATCCTTGTTGAAAAATTGCTCCAAAACTTTCCATCTGACAACACTGGTGGCAGAGTCTGTAGTTCCTTGGCCAACCGAGGAGGGGAGACAAGGGAACACTCAGCAGTTCCAACAGAGGTAGGGCAACACTCTCCAAAGCCTGGGACAGTTTCATGAAACCTCGCCACTCCGCCTGCACCATCACCGTGATGCGCAGCCTAGTGTCACAAGGAGGGAAAATTTTTGGAATATGGTGGAGTACATAGCAGACAGTGTCAGTGTCCTCAATCATCCCTTAATGTCTTACAATATACTGGCTCTCTACGCCTTGGAGGTGCTGGCCTGGCCTTCCGCCAGCGTTTTGTCTGAGTGGGTATTTAGTGCTGCTGGTGGCATTATAACCAATAAGCATATCCGCCTGTCAACTGAAAATGCTGACAGGTTGACTCATAAAAATTAACAAGGCCTGGATTGACCATGACTTCTCGACCCCAGCAGAGGAAAGCTGATGAACATAAATGCACTTTAAATGTGTTGTTTATAATGTACTAAATACACTGTATTTCCATGCACACCTTCCACCACAAACAAGGGTATATGGTTGAATCTTTCTTTTCTCATCCTCCTTCTCCTCTTCCATCAACACATGCTTATTCGTCGCATATAATGCCCTCGCATATATGCCCTTCGCATATAATGTTTTACAGGGTCAGTTAAAGAGGACCTTTCCCCAGAGGAAAGCCTCTAAACTAACTATACAGAAGTGTAGAGCGGCGCCCAGGGATCCCGTTGCACTTACTGTTATCCCCGGGCGCTGCTCCGTTCGCCCGGTATAGCCTCCGGTATGTAAGTAGTTAGGCTCCACCCACTTGATCCTGCCGCGGTCTTCTTCTCCTATGCTGTAGCGCTGGCCAATCGCAGCGCTCAGCTCATAGCCAGGCTATGAGCTGAGCGCTGCGATTGGCCAGCGCTACAGCATAGGAGAAGAAGACGCCGGCAGGATCAAGTGGGTGGAGCCTAACTACTTACATACCGGAGGCTATAAACGGAGAACGGAGCGGCGCCCGGGGATAACAGTAAGTGCAGCAGGATTCCTGGGCGCCGCTCTACACTTCTGTATAGTTAGTTTAGAGGCTTTCCTCTGGTGAAAGGTCCTCTTTAAGCTACAGGCCCTCGCATATAATGTTTTACAAGGTCAGCTCACCAGCAGGCCTTCACCTACAATCTTTTACAGGGTTAGCTCATCTGAAGGCCCTCACATATAATGTTTTAGAGGGTCAGCTCACCTGTAGGCCCTCACCTACAACCTTTTTAGAGGGTCAGCTCACCAGCAGGTCCTTGCATATAATGTTTTACAGGGTCAGCTCACCAGCAGTCCCTCGCATATAATTTTTTAGAGGGTCAGCTCACCAGCAGGCCCTCACATATAATGTTTTAGAGGGTCAGCTCACCTGAAAGCCCTCGCTTATAATGTTTTACAGGTTTAGCTTACCAGCAGGCCTTCACCTACAATCTTTTACAGGGTCAGTTCACCAGCAGACCCTCACCTAATTATACCTAATAGGTAATTTGCGCGCATGCTGCCTTGCTTGGATGTGGTAGCAGTAGCTGTTTCTCAGGCTCCATCTCAGGAATCGAACCATGATTCCCACATTACCCATGGTCTACATGGTTTGGGCTGAAAATAACATCAAAAGTTGATAGGGCAAACATCGTTGCCATCACGGGGACGTGCGATCGTCCCCAGGTTATCCAGAGTCACCAAAGCGGCAGCAGGCCCTCGCACATAATGTTTTAGATAGTCAGATCAGCAGGCCCTTGCTCCAAATGTTTTTGAGGGTCACCAGCAGGCCATCAATTATAATTTTTCAAGGCTGTGTATGATGCCCTCCTTTATGTGTAACAAAGGGTGTATTGTAGTGCCAGTACCTTGTAATTTTTGCCAGCCCTTTCACTTGCATAGGCTTTATGAGTGTAGGAGTCCCACTACCTGAACAATTGTACCACAGTATGAATGAGGCCCTCCTTTATGTGACATACAGGTTGTATCGAAGTGCCTCTTCCTCGTAATTTTTGGCAGCACTTGCACTTTATATACAAGTAAATATACAGGAAAGAATGTTTCCTAACAATTTTTCCTCTAAAATTGATTTTATCTTCAGTTTTGTGCGTATTATTGTCAGTCTGTAAAAGTGGCGTACTACTTGGACAACATCATTCCCAGCAGCGACATGGGAGTCCAAGATGCCTCCAGACATCCTCCCCATGCTGTTCCCGAACCATTTCAGTGGTGTTTTCATCAATTTCTGACCTTTTCCTATGAACCAGGCACCCTTCCCTCTTCAGAGCAGGGGGTGCCTGGTTTAATGCTCCAGTTCTCCCATTGACCTCCCTCCCGATGTCTTAGGCCCGAGCCCCTGAGCACCCAAGAATTATGGTGTTTGATCAACACTACTAAAGAGGAAAATATTATGTTTTTGTAATCTGAAAAAAAAAAAAACACAGGGAGAACATATAAACTCTGTGCAGATGTTGTCCTTGTTTAGATGTAAGAGCTAGCCACTGTGCTACTGTGCTAAATTCTGAACATTTGTCCTTTCAACAACACTTCCTGTCAGTACAGCTCTATTTAGGCACCGGTTCCCATAGCTTTCAAACAAATTTGTTACTTCATTCCTTTTCCATTCCTTTTCTAATTTACTAATAGGTTATAAACACTTATTTCAGCCACATTCTTATCAGTAAGATAAGAACTAATCTAGAAGGAGTGTTTATAATGTCAGAGAGCAGAGATAAGGAGTCCGTCAGCTCCTAGTCTGACGGAGCAGAAAGAAAATTCAGATTCCTCTTTTAGAGCATCTCAGCCCTGTACAGAAAAAAGGGGCTCTATATTTGTAATAAAGACTAATTTAAAAAAATATATATTTTGAGCTAAAAGAATTGCCCTCAAAGGTATACATAGCCTTTAAAGACATAAAAACAACAAATTAAAAAATGTGATTTAGTTTATATTGACTCAGCATTATATCTAAAACTTGTGTACCGGTGCTTTATAGGAGCAAAGAAAAAAGTTACAGATTTTAAAGTTTCGGAGTTGGAATTGATTTTAACAAATCCTTCAGGGAACATTGCAACGTTGGTCTATTAAAGCAGAAAGCTATTTAAATAATAGTAGTTGAATCAAAATTTTTTCATTTGGCGGTAGGGCTGAGAACGCTGAATACAAGAGTCTTTAATAGGATCTTATAATCAAATATCTAAAACACATCTGATATTATCCACAACTAAACAGAAATCAGTAAATACATTTTTACAGCAAAAGCTGTACAAATAATCCAATCATTAATTAGCTTTGCTTGCTGTATTTAAAAAGCTTATATTGCTGTAGTTGGATACATCATAGCAGACTGTAATGCAATATCTTCAACTATTTGTTCGGCACAAAGACTTAAAGGGATAATGTCATAATAGATGGATAAAATAAAAATCAGACATCATATACAGTAGTACATGACAATCTTTTTTTAACCTGCTAGAACCGACCCTGTTTCTCACATGGATCCAAAGCTCTCCTAATTCATTGCTTCAATTGTTCTACTAGATTCTCTGCAGGATGGCAGCTCAAGGGGCATCTCCTTTCTCAGGAGGTGTGCCCTCATGCCCAATAGAGATGGCCTTGCGGTTCGCCCGGTTATCGTTTTGCGGCAAACTTTGCGTGTTCGCAATTCGCCGAACATGCAAACATATGGCGATAATCGCGTCCGCCATATTCATTTACATTGTAAAGAACTTGGACCCATGACACATCCATCAGGTGGTACAGGACAGCCAATTGAGACGTTTCAGCACATGGACATACCCCCTACCTTATAAAAAAAATAATAATCTGGCCGCCATTTTACATTCAGTCTTTTGCCGGTGTAGGGAGAGGTTGCTGTGTGGAGCAGGGACAGACTGTTAGGGACACAAATTGCTAGCTAATAGGGCAACAAAAGTCCTTTTAAGAACTGGTATAGGATTGCTATTGATAGGTGTGGCATACTGAGCGGTGTGATATACTTATAATATACTTTCTAACATAGAAAGCATATTATAGTGCAATTGTATTGTGCAGCAGTTGTGTGCGGTTCTGCTGCGATACTGCAGCCACACAGAGTGCCAAACGCTATTGGAACAAATAATTTCTACTGGTGTGATTAACCAGTTGCCACCCAAAAAAACTGATTGAAGCAGGGTGTTATATACCAATAATATACGTTCTATATAGTGCATTTAGGTAGTGCCGCATTTTGTGATTTTGATGCGTTACCGCATCTACACAGAGTGAAAAACACTATTGGAACCAATATTTTCTACTGGTGAAAATGACAGGCAGAAGAAGAGGCAGGCCATTCCGCAGGGGTGGTAGGGGTCGAGCAGGTGCACCAGGCCGGAGCCTGTGGGAAGTTGCAGAAGGTTCGTGCAATTATGTCAAAGGAATCACACAACTTGGTTGAGTGGCTCACTCAACCTTCCGCTTCTGCACCCTCCTCATCCTCTCTATCTGCACCCTCTTCACTCTCTGTTGTGTCCACCCCCAAAGACACCACCACCACCACCATATCCCCTCCGCTTGAGTCACAGGAATTATTTCCAATACATTCCAAGAACTTACCAATGCGCAGCCATTCTTGGCATCGGATCAGGAAGAGGAGGTATCAACGGTCGCCACCCAGCAGTCTGACGACAGTACCCAGATCGGCCCAAGGAGGGTGGTCCCCGCTGTTGCTGCCTACTCCGAGATCTCTAATGTCAGTGGTGGTGAAGGTGACGAATCCGATGATGACGTGTCGATGGACGTCACGTGGTTGCCCACAAGAGGGAGAGATGGAGCAGCAGATAGGGAGGAGAAACAGGCAGAACTTACAGTGCACAGGAGGCAAAAAGCAGACTGCTAATGTGTCTGGAACAAAACATCCACCATGCACGGTCACATTTGGTGCTCCCAGGATGCCAGCAAATGGCTCCGCAGTGTGGGATTTTTTAATGTGTCCGCTGCTGACAATAGTGTTGCCATCTGCAACCTGTGCTGTCAAGCTCAACACTCACCTAGGGACGACTGCCTTAAGAAGGCACCTTGCCTCCCATCACCGAGCCCAGTGGGAGCAACACCATCAGAACCCACAAAGCCACACTCCCGGCGCTCACCGTCCTGCCTCTTCTCCTCTCTCCTCCCAGTTATCCTCCACTCCACCTTCCAGTGTGCCGTCATCGCGTTCATCTGGCAAAAGGCAGGCTTCCTTGCCCCAAATGTTCGAGCAAAAAAAGATGATGACGCCGGATAACCCTCTTGCCCAATGACTGGCCGCTGGCTTGTCAGAACTGCTAGCCTGCCAACTACTGCCATATAAAATGGTGGACTCGGAGGTCTTTAGAAAATTTGTGGCCATTGGAACACTGCAATGGAAGGTCCCCAGAAGGAAATATTTCTCCCATAAGGGCATCCCAGAGCTATATGTCCAAGTTCAGCGGCAAGTGAATGTATCTCTGGCACACAGTGTCGGTGCCAAGATACATCTGCCCACAGACACGTGATCTAGCAAACACGAGCAGGGAAGGTACATAACTTTTACTGCCCACTGGGTGAACCTTCTAACGGCTGTCAAGCATGCAACCTGTGGCACCCGTGTAGATTTGGTGTTACCGGCACGGATTGCATGCAGGCCTGCCTCTTCTTCTCCTCCTCCTACTCTATCCTTCCTCTCCTCCTCGGCTGACTCCTCCTTTTCCGCTGCTACTGTCTCTTCCGCTGCGCACCCCAAGCTCCCCAGAACCTATTCGACGTGCCAGGTGAGACGTTGCCATGCTGTGCTGCAGCTGTTGTGCCTGGAAGCCAAGAGCCACACCGGTCCTACACTGCTTTCAGCTCTGCAGTCACAGGCAGATCAGTGGCTAACCCCGCTCAATTTGACAGCTGGTAAAGTGGTGTGCAACAACGGTGCCAATCTGCTGAGCACGCTGAAACAGGGCAAAATGACACACGTCCTGAACTTAGTCGTGCAACGATTCGTTGCCAAATATCCCGGGGTCCAGGACATCTTGCGGCAGGCCAGGAAAATCTCTGGCCATTTCAGAAGATCTTACACGGCCATGGCTCGCCTTGCTGACATTAAGCGGCAACACCACCTGCCCGTCAGGCGTCTGATTTGTGACTGCCCGACGCAATGGAACTCCACCTTGTATATGCTTGATAGGCTGCTCTAGCAGAAACATGCCGTTAATGACTACCTGTACGAACTCTGCGCAGGACAGGTTCTGGGGAGCTTGTTTTTTTCACCGCGCCAGTGGCTGCTCATGAGCGACGCATGCAGACTTCTGCGGCCATTTGATGAGATCATCAAACTAGTCAGTCGCAGCCAGGGTGCCATCAGTGACATTGTACCTTACGCCTTCTTTTTGGAGCATGCATTGCCTCGTGTCATTGATCAAACCGTCGAGGAGCAGGAAGATGAGGAAGTCGCAATGCTGGATGAATTCCGAGGGGGGGCTACTCCATCTGAGACAAGTCAACAACAGGAGTCTGAAGAGGAGTCAGAGGAGGATGGTGCTGGGTGTGGAGGTGGAGCAAGAAGAGCATGCTTTAAATGTTTCTGGGATCCCTGGTGTTGTCCGTGGATGGGGGGAGGAGAACGAGGACGACATTATCCTGGATAATGAGCAGGAGCCAGGCCACTCCACCGCTTCCAGTTTAGTGCAAATGGGGGGCCTTCATGCTCCAGTGTTTGAAGAGGGACCCCCGTATAAAAAGCATAAAGGGCAAGGACCAGTACTGGGTGGCAACATACTTAGACCCCCGGTACAAAAACAAAATGGCGGAAATGTTACCACCATCACAGAGATCTGTCAGAATGCAGCACTTCCAGGCCTTGCTTTGAGAAATGATGCATTCTGCTTTTGCAGGCGCTGGCAGAGGAATTTTCACTCACAGAGAAACAGTTGCGGGTACCAATCCAACAGCGCATGGAAGAAAAGGGCAGTTTGAAGATGTGTTGGTCACTTCGGATATGAGATCATTCTTGCAGCCAACCCATCGACAGCCGTCCTCTGGATCCAGCCTCAGGGAACGCCTAGACTGACAGGTGTCCGACTACATAGGGTTAACGGCCGATGTGGACGCTCTGAGAAGCAATGAACCCCTGGACTACTGGGTGTGCAGGCTTGACCTGTGGCGAGAGCTGCCACAATTTGCCATGGAACTGTTGGCTTGCCCCTCGTCCAGTGTCCTGTCCGGAAGGACGTTCAGCGCAGCAGGGGGGATCGTGACCAATAAGCGCACTCGCCTAGCTCACAACAGTGTTGATTACCTCACATTTATAAAAATTTATGAGACATGGATCTCAGAGGAATTCAACACATGTGACGATTCGACCATGTTTGATTGAAATTCCTCATGACAGCCCACAAATATCCGCCACCACGCAGAACAAATCATGGTCCCTGTCTTAGGTAAATACAGCGGCATAAAAGGCCTTTTATGTCCATTGAATGCCTAATTTTTTAGGCCTGCACTGGCCGACAGTTACATATTTATCCTGTGACCGCCTAATGTACCTCCAGTCGCAGAATCCAAAGTTCTTTGCTGTCAGGTGAATGCCTATTGGCAAATTTTTGGGGCCTGCACTGGCCGACAGTTGCATATTTATCCTGTGACCGCCTAATGTACCTCCAGCCACAGAATCCTACAAAGTTGTGTGCTGTCAGGTGAATGCCTATTGGCTAATTTTTGGGGCCTGTACTGGAGTGGCAAGTTCTCACAACAATACTTAGTGCACCAATCACTAATATCTCATGAGACCTTATAAAATGTGAAGTTGTGTGTACAGCGAAAAAATTAATCGCATCATATGGGATTTTCGCTATGGCGCTTTTTTTAAATACACCATCTGCATATACAGCGATTGTTATAACATGCATGTGAAATGTAATCAAATACACTGCTTTAATGTCAAATTACTGACAGTGATCAGAAATTCTTCCTCAACGTCACGAAAATTGTTGCCAACCATCTTTTCTAATTGCATCCAACTTCGGTCTGGTGGAAACTCTGAGTATTAGTTCACAAGTTAATCGCAATATAGGTTATTCGGGATTCCAGCTCTTAGGTGGCGTCCCACCTGTTTATGAGCTGTACTGCTCCCTTACCTCCAAAGTCGAAGTGCGGCTTTTTCCTCTGGTCCCCGCTACTTCGGCGTCCCTCGTGCTCGAGTCCTGGCTTGTTCCGGTCAAGATAGGAATGGAACGATATCACTCCAGGAAGTACTTTTAGCGAGCACAGATTTGGATATGGGACGGGTCTGTTTCTCAGACAGCTGGTAATAAGGAGGTATAAATGCAGGTAATCTCCAGCGTACGCAAGAATGGTGGTGTTGTAGGGTCCAGATTCCTCCCAGACGCGTTTCGAAGTCCCATAAGTTTCTGACTTCTTCCTCAGTGGTAACCTGGCTCCTACTGCACCACCTTTTTATATCCCATTTCCTAATTGGATCCAGTTGGAACGAAATCCTGTCTTGGATCAAGATGAGAGTCCGATCGAAAGTCTGGCCCAAATTGTAATATACAGGACCAATTGCGATATAATTGGTGTTAGAATATGGTTAATCAAGAATATTGCAACTCTCCATGGTTTATGAATATCCCACAGATATACTATGCCCAAATATCGCTTTCAATTGAAAAAACGCATGTTGCGGTAGTGATGCGGTTCTCATTTTTCAATTTAATGCGTTTTTTCAATTGAAAGCGATATTTGGGCATAGTATATCTGTGGGATATTCATAAACCATGGAGAGATGCAATATTCTTGATTAACCATATTCTAACACCAATTATATCGCAATTGGTCCTGTATATTACAATTAGGGCCAGACTTTCGATCGGACTCTCATCTTGATCCAAGACAGGATTTCGTTCCAACTGGATCCAATTAGGAAATGGGATATAAAAAGGTGGTGCAGTAGGAGCCAGGTTACCACTGAGGAAGAAGTCAGAAACTTATGGGACTTCGAAACGCATCTGGGAGGAATCTGGACCTTACAACACCACCATTCTTGCGTATGCTGGAGATTACCAGCATTTATACCTCCTTATTACCAGCCGTCTGAGAAACAGACCCGTCCCATATCCAAATCTGTGCTCGCTAAAAGTACTTCCTGGAGTGATATCGTTCCATTCCTATCTTGACCGGAACAAGCCAGGACTCGAGCACGAGGGACGCCGAAGTAGCGGGGACCAGAGGAAAAAGCCGCACTTCGACTTTGGAGGTAAGGGAGCAGTACAGCTCATAAACAGGTGGGACGCCACCTAAAAGCTGGAATCCCGAATAACCTATATTGCGATTAACTTGTGAACTAATACTCAGAGTTTCCACTACGAAATATTGACTGTGTGAGTCGCTCGAATATTTGGTGTTAGACCCATATAACATCAGTAACCCATATCCAATAATCGAACTGAAATCAGCTTTTCTTATGAAAATTATACAAGTATCCTGCAATATAAATATTCGGCGATTATATTAGTCGAATATCCGGTGATTACCTCAATCGAAAAATTCGGTTCTGACGATTATTATATTCGATAACCAGAATATATTGTGGTGGATATACCAAATACTGTCAGGCTCATGCGATTTATTAGCCATCCTATGCCTATGTGATTTTCATTCTGAATTTTTTATTCTGAATCGTCATTTTTGTGATGTTTTAATCGTTTTTGTGTTTTAATCTCTGTACAATTTACGTATCTTGTATGCTTTTTTGAATATATGACTTTTTAAGTAATATGATTTATTGAACACTGCAATAATTGAATTTAATAAAGTCGAATGTTTGAGCAGTCCTCCAGATATATGAGTGCCATATCCTCCATTGCTATCTTTTATAAATCTCTTGGTGTGTTGGAGTTAACACTCAGATATTGAGCACCACCCCATCCCTATTGACTAGTAGAGCCACCCCATTCTGCATACAATATCTCTTAAACGTCTGTTACCCCCTTTTATGCACGGGGTGCCGTTACAACCCTTAATTTAATTCCGAGCCCAGACCAAACCTCAAAATTACATCAGACCTCAGACCAGACTCTGAGCAGAAGCTCAAATGAACATAGGCCTCTTGACCAGACACCCAGGGCCTGGTAGGAATCCAAACTTGTTGGATCCTCCATCCCGTGTACGCCAATTTGATGTTCTTCAAAAGAGCACCACAATACAATTGAAAAAAGTCTGACTGAAATGCTGCATTTGTGCCCGGGTCCTCGAGACAAGCAAATCAGAGCAGAACTGACCTTAGATCTTACAAATAAGTTACAGAAAGAGCAAACACATGAATCCTGGCTGCTTCATTTCATGTTTATCGGCTTAAGGTTTTCTCTCCCTCTGCCTTTTCCAAACGATTTATATCTTATCTTACACTTTAAGTAAAAAGCTTCTTGATACAAATCTTCAGCCAAGCACTTTTTTTCCCTAAGCTTCTTAAACACTTTCCTAAACGTTCTCCTTCTAATCAACTTTCAAAGATAATAATAAAATTTGGATTTTATGGGTTGCATTTGCATATATAAATCAGGCAAAACGCTGGCAGTGTAGATAATCAGGATTTGTGATAACATTAATTATATCTATATATATATATATATATATATATATATATATATATATATATATATATACAGTATATATATATACATAAGGCCCATTTACACTGAGCAGGCAATTATCTGGAATGAACCGCTCTTTCCTGATAATTGCCTGCTCGTCAGAGGAGGTGAGGGCTGCATTTACATGCAGCAATCACCCCCTCTGTATGGGGAGGAGTGATCACTACTGCAGATGCTGGCCCCCATGAAGATTCATTGTTTCTAGGCAGCAAATTGTTGCTTAGATAGGAATATCTGCTGCCCACAAACAATGATTTTGGTGTTTACAACCCATTAATTAGGTGATTTACGGCACTTTTACATAGGCCGAATATTGGGAACAAGCGTTCCTTCGAACATTTGTTCCAGATAATCGGCCGGTGTAAAGGGGCTGTGATAAATATACATTTTCTTCTGATCCTGGGGGTCTAAGCAGGCTGGTTTCCACAGTTGACCACAAACCCGTGGAATGAAAAATCTAGAGAAAATCTTCTTAGAACCTCGAGCTGTGTCTCTGTTATTCCTACTGTATGAATTACTTGACAACCGGACATTACACCCTTGTCAATACTGTAGGTCAGGCACATTGACAAGGTC
This sequence comes from Bufo bufo, assembly GCF_905171765.1. Taxonomy (NCBI): domain Eukaryota; kingdom Metazoa; phylum Chordata; class Amphibia; order Anura; family Bufonidae; genus Bufo; species Bufo bufo. The sequence continues at coordinate 65,398,910 of NC_053392.1, forward strand.
AACGCTGCTTGCCACACTGAAAAGCAGCAAGGTAACACAGAACATGGGGGCACAGGAAATGTAACATGGGGCCCAAAACCCATTCCGGCAAAATCTGCCCTCCAAAAACTATATGGCGCTTCTTTCCTTGTCGTGAGCCCATAGAGCAGTTTACTGTCACATATGGTGTGTTTCTGTAAGCTGCAGAATCAGGGTAATAAATATTGAGGTTTGTTTGGCTGTTAACCCTTTCTGCCTTACAGGAAAAAATTTATTTAAATGTAAAATCTTCACAAAAAACTAAATTTTGAAATTTCGACTCCATTTTTCTGTAAAACATATAAAGTGTTAACCACGTTTTTAAAATCAGTTTTGAAAAACTTGAGGGATGTAGTTTCTAAAATGGAGTCATTTATGGGTGATTTCTACTACGTAAGCCCCACAAAGTGACTTCAAACCTCAATTTGTCTGTCACAGTGCAGTTCACTGTGTCACTGGGGACTTGCTGCAGCCTTCTAGTGTATGAACTATGCCTGTGAATGTGTGTACTCCACGTGTCTGCATCTCAGTGCAACTCTTGACACTGTTGCCATGCAGGCTGGCTGCAGGTTCTTTTGTGTACTGGCTGCAGGCTTTCTCCTGTGTATTCTGGTTGTTTGGAATACACACTGGCTGCAGCCTTTTGTGTGTGAACGGTGCTTGTGTATGTAGATGGTCTTTTACTTGTTGGTGTCTGGTTCGTTTGGGGTTAACTTTCCTTGTTCTTTCTAGGTGTGACTGCTAGGTGGTCAGATGACTTCCTCACCCTGCTATAATATCCTTGCTGTGGTTTTTGGGGTCAGTCTGTCTCTAGCTTAGCTGGGTGCAGGAGTTATGCACCTGACCTGGGTTATTCCATCTGCCCTGTGTGTGTGGCCACCTAGTAAGTCATACTGTCATGTTCTAGCTAAGGTCCACCGACCGCTAGAACATCTCAGGCAAACACACAAAGCAAGCAGAGACAAAGACATGACAGTGACAAAACAAATTCTCCGGTAAGTCATCAAGGTCACCTTGTCTGGTTCCGTGTTTGGTCTGTGACCACCATGTGTCGTCCTGCATGGGGTCCAGACATTTGTCTGTCTGTGCAGCTCTGCCTGTGAACGCAATGTTTCGTTCGACATGGGGTCCAGGCATCTGCTTGTCTGTTCCTCTTGTGTGTGTTCGATGCCTTCGGTGAGAAGGCTTCTGGTTTCTACGGAGGGAATTTGTGTATTTGTTCAGGGTCTGGTCTATGTTAGCCTGGCAGTGCTTAACTGCTTCTGATCCTGTCTTGTGTAAATTCTGCCTTCAGTGAGAGTGCTCCTAGGTTCTCCGGAGTGAGGACATCTAGTCTGCTTGTATGCTTGTTTGGGCAGCTCTGCTTGAGACCGCCAGGTGTTGTTTCTTCCTGGGGTCCAGGCAGCTGCTTGTGTGCTGGTTCCTGTTGTTCGGGTTCCAGTACGTGTGTTCAGGTTTCTAGTCCTTGTTTGTTTAGAATTATTTTGAAAATAGTGAATTTATCCAAATGTTTGGTAAATTTGGGATTTTTTATAAAAAAAAAAAAAGGTAAAACATATCAACTGAAATTTACCTTTAACATAAAGTACATTGTGTTACGAGAAAACAATCTCAGAATCGCTTGGATAATTAAAAGCATTCCAAAGTTATTACCACATAAAAAATGACACGTCAGATTTGCTTAAATAGGCTCTGTCAGGAAGGTGAAAAAAGGCTATGTCCTTAAGGAGCTAATTCTATGGCACTGTACATACATACATACATACATAAAACAACACAAGCACAAAGAACAAATACTGATACAGAGAGGAAGAGAACCCTGCCCACAAGCGCTTACAATCTACAAGAGTTGTGGGGAAGTATAAATCAGGGTTGGGTTATATGAAAATATTCCATACTTTCAACATTCCATGAGCACCATTAAATCCATTATTAGCAGATAGAAATAATATGACACAATTACAAACTTGACAAGAGAAACCATGTCCACCAAAATTGACAGAGCCGGCAAGGAGGGAATCATAGATTCAACAATAACACTGAAGATAATCCAAAGATCTACAAAGGATGTGGTAGTATCTGCCCATAGGATTACTATAAGCTGTACACTCCACACAGGAGATGGAAACATCTGTCCATAGGACCACCATAAGCCATACACTTCACAGAGGAGATGGAAGGATGTGTCCATAGGACCACTATAGATTGTACACTCCACAAAGAAGATGAAAGCATCTGTCCATAGGACCACTATAAGCCGTACACTCCACAGAGGAGATGGATGGATCTGTCCATAGGACCAGTATAAGCTGTACACTCCACAGAGGAGATGGAAAGACCTGTCCATAGGACCAGTATAAGCTGTACACTCCACAGAGGAGATGGAAGCATCTGTCCATAGGACCACTATAAGCTGTACACTCCACAGAGGAGATGGAAGGACCTGTCCATAGGACCACTATAAGCCGTACACTCCACAGAGGAGATGGAAGGATGTATCCATAGGACCACTATAAGCCGTACACTCCACAGAGGAGATGGAAGGATCTGTCCAGAGGACCAATATAAGCTGTACACTCCACAGAGGAGATGGAAGGACCTGTCCATAGGAACACTATAAGCAGTACATTCCACAGAGGGGATGAAAGTATTTGACAATAGTACCTCTATGAGCCGTACACTCCACAGAGGAGATGGAAGAATCTGTCCATAGGGCCACTATAGGCTATACATTCTGTAACACCCCAGAGTAGTATTACCACTTCTGCACCTTGCAACTGTCTTTATTGGTCTAACAAAATGTCATCTTGTGTATTTATTCCAGGTCCTCTACACTGTGCCTTTCTAATGTTATGTAACTGTTCATGTAATGTGCCTGGTTCACCAGCAGGTGGCAGCAAACATGGCAGAGCTATACTTAGGTAGAATTGAACCTTCCATTCCATTCCATCCTACTTCCTGCAGGAAGGGTGGGGCAGAAGTCCAGTTAGTCTAGTTCACCCCCAGCTCTGGGAAAGGTGTGCAGGGGTACATCTCTGCTGGACATGCCCACGCCACCTTAAGCTCTGCTGGCCACGGAGGCCAAAGCTTGAAGCCTCAGGAGCCAGGAGGAAAGTTCACTGGCATAACCTAGAGTCAGACTACAAAGTGAAGTAGCATACAGAAGAAGCTGAGTTATACAGCCAGCCCGTCAGTACAGCAGAGTCAGAGATCAACAGATAAAGCATCGCTATGCTCAGCACATCCAAGTGCTCAGCTGAATACTGCAGGTGCTCGAGTAAAATTTAATACAATGAAAGTCAATGGGAGACCTGAGCATCAAACCAGGTACCCCCTGCTCTGAAGAAGTGAGGGTGTCTGGTTCACAAAAAAAGGTTAGAAATTGATGGAAACCCCATCAAAATGGTTTGGAAACAGCATTAAGAGGATAGCTGGATGTGTCTTGGACTCCTATTATCTACGACATACTTTAGACAACCACACAAAGGCTACATGCCAAAAGCCAGGTATATGCAAGCCATCAATCTATCCATGAGACAGATGACAGGCTGAGACAGCATACCTTACAATGGCAGCCTTGTGCACTACGAGACATTCCAAACCAGCTCTCATCTGACTGAGAGCCAGTAAGTTACTTCAGATCTGTTGGATGGCTTGGGTGGACCTGCGCACCTAGATCAATATCATTAGGGAGACAAAAAGTTTTCTGATTGTCCTAACATACTGTTCAATAACCTTTCTATACAGTTTTGTCATGTAAAAACTCATTTGCATAAAGAAGGGCATATGGGAAAAACATGCAAATGAGCAGAATCTGCCTTGTTTTTCAGCTGAAAAAATTTGGAAAATTCGTGATCTACGCTACTCATGAACAGCGCCATCTATTGGTTTCATAGTCTTATGACAAGAGTAATAGTATTGTCATAAGACTATGAAACCAATAGATGGCGCTGTTCATGTGTCATGAATAGCACCATCTATCGGTTTCATAGTCTTATGACTAGTGTTGAGCGCGAATATTAGAATAGCAAATTTTTCTCTCGAATATCGCAAATTCGAGAATTCGCAAATATTCCAAATATAGTGCTATATATTCGTTATAGCGAATATTCATGATTTTTTCCCATCTGAACACATGATTCCTCCCTGCTTCTTGCTTGTGGGCCAATGAGTCATTGCACTTGCGAATTTTCGGCAATTAATGATGCGCATATTTTTTCGCAATATGTGCAACTTGTGACATCACAGCACTATGTCTGTAGCATGTATGTATGGACAGCAGGACATATTACACTGCCTAACACCCTGCACTGGAACTTATCAGCTACACTATACTGTAAATCAATCTAACCTGCACTGACTATCTCCCCCTATCTGAATTATATATATAAGTTAACTGTCTAATGTAATAACACAAAGCACAGAGCACAGCAATGACACTGCTGTCTCTTTCATAACTGCAATAAACTTTCGAAAATGGCTGCTGGGGAGGTTCTTATATAGTAAGGGGCAAGCAAATTTTATATTGGTTGCTAGGGATGTTGCTAAGCTGTGACAAAGCCTTCTCATTAGCCCACAAGCTAGAAGAAGGGAGGGATGATCACCTGATATGCACTGTGTTATGCTACTTTCACACTAGCGTTCGGAGCGGATCCGTCTGATGTTTCATCAGACGGATCCGCTCCGATAATGCAGACGTTTGCATCCGTTCAGAACGGATCCGTCTGCATTATTACTTAGAAAATTTTCTAAGTCTGAAAGTAGCCTGAGCGGATCCGTTCAGACTTTACATTGAAAGTCAATGGGGGACGGATCCGCTTGAAGATTGAGCCATATAGTGTCATCTTCAAGCGGATCCGTCCCCATTGACTTACATTGTAAGTGTGGACGGATCCGCTCGCCTCCGCACGGCCAGGCGGACACCCGAACGCTGCAAGCAGCGTTCAGGTGTCCGCTCACTGAGCGGAGCGGAGGCTGAGCGCTGGCAGGCGGATGCATTCTCAGCGGATCCGCCTCCACTGAGAATGCATTGGGGCCAGACGGATGCGTTCGGGGCCGCTCGTGAGCCCCTTCAAACGGAGCTCATGAGCGGAGCCCCGAACGCTAGTGTGAAAGTAGCCTCAAAAACAACAAAAACAAAAAAACGAATATTCGTAATTACGAATATATATCACTATATTCTAAATATTCGGGAATTCTCGAAGTGCAGATATTCGGGATAAAATTTTGTAATACGAATATTCGCGCTTAACACTAGTGCAGTCCTGCCTTTTCAGTCACTGTGAAAACAACTTATGCACAGAAAAATGAACACTACCAAGAAATCATTCATATGAATTCATGATGAATATCAATAGATACAGTAAGTCGTTTTCTGACACATTCCCCCTGCTGTTCCCCTGCTTACGGCCACGGTCCCAGGCGCTGCGTTCAGCGGTGATCTGCTGCCAGTGCTTCCCATTCACCGCTGCAGTCCTGGGCTCTGTCTGTGTAGGTACTGTTATTGTTCTGGGATCCGCTCTATAGTTTCCTTTCAGCCCTGGCCACAGGATGCTTGCTGCTTGTTCCCTGCAGCACTTCCTTAAGGGCCGGCGCACTTCACTTCCTGTGCTTTATGGGTTAGTACATGTGACCTCCCTGACCAATCCTAGCCCTGCTACATGTATATAAGTGGCTCAGCCCCCTTCCCAGATGCCTCAGTGTCAAGGTCCTTGTGTCCTGCAAAGGTTGCTAATCTCTCTGCTTGTGTTCCTATGTACCTGACCTGTGCTTGTGTTTTTGGACTACGCTACCTGTTTGATCCCTGCCAGCTTGGTTTGACTCTCTTGTTGCCAACCTGGATTGCCTGACCTGTACCTGTGCTGCCTGCCCTGACCTATTGCTTGTTTGACTTCACCTCTGCCTCATCCTTTGGTCCTGCACTGTTGCTCCTGGTTATGACTCAGCCTGCTGACTATGTCTGTACCTCTGGTATCTTGCTCAGGTACCTCCTGGTCTTCCTGGAACCAGTGCCTCGTGTGCCAATCCTCCTCAAGAGGTAGCGACCTGGTGTTCCTCTCTGGAAAGTCTATGCCCACCATCGGGGGCACTGTGAAGATAGAGGGGTTCACTTAGACAATGCCCTTAGAGGAGGTAGGACACGTGGCACAGTGGCTTCACACCCACTGGTTCATGACATCATAAGACTCTTAAAGGGGTTGTGCCATGAAATATATTCTTCAAACCAGCACCTGTATTTGAATATTTTTGTAATTGCATGTAATTAAAGATTTAGTATAGCCACTGAGTTATTCAATAAAATGTATCTGTATAGCTCCACCTGCTGTTTGTTCTTTTTCTTATTTTTTGGTCTGTCTCACTGATCTGGTTGAATGTGTTCAGTATAAATCGTCAACTGTTCCATTAGAAGCTGTTGCAGCTACAGGGAGAAATCTGCAACAGAAAGGATATGCCCCATGGGCTGCTAGCCTGAGATCAATCTAGCAGAGCAATTGGAGTAATGAATGAGGAAATCTCTAGTTCAATGTGTGGTACAGGGCTGGTTCTTTGTTATAAAAGTATTGTCGTGTAGTATAGGAGGTCTGATTTTGGTCTCATGCATAAAAATTTGTCTGTTGCCCACAACAACCTATTAATATCCTGTTTCCATTTTTCTGAGCTCCCCCTAAGGGTGGCTGCAGGCAGCTTTGTAATCGAAAACTAGAGATTTATCAATGTATTTATACTCGTCTGGTGTAAATACATTGAAAAATATGGTGTTCACAATGAGCGTCATATATGTATGTGAAGCATCTATTCCACTTTTGCTTTATTATGTAAAACTGAAACAACCAACCAAAAAAAGTAGTCATATTTGGTATCGTCACGTCTGTAACAATCTGCTCTGTAAAAATAGCACATGATCTAACCTGTCAGATGAGCATTGTAAATAACAAAAAATAAAAACAGTGCCAAAACAGCTATTTCTTGTTACCTTGCTTCACAAAAAGTGCAATATAGAGCAACCAAAAATCATATGTACCCTAAAATAGTACCAACAAAACTGCCACCTTATCTCCAAATTTCCAAAATTGTGCTACTTTTTAGGAGTTTCTACTCTAGGGGTACATCAGGGGGTCTTCAAATGTGACATGGCAACTTAAAATTATCCCATTGAAATCTGCCCTCCAAAAGCCACATGGCGCTCCTTTCCTTCTGCGCCCTGCAGTGTACCCGTACAGCAGTTTACGATCACCAATTGGGTGTTTTTGTAAACTACAGAATCTGGGTAATAAATATTGAGTTTTGTTTGGCTGTTAACCCTTGCTTTGTTACTGGAAAAAATTTATTAAAATGAAAAATCTGCCAAAAAAGTGAAAGAAAAAAACATATTGCAAGCTTTCAGAGCACAAAGGCACCTTCTTCAGACAAGATTACAAATGAAAGACTGAGAAATAGGCACTTATAGGATGTTACAGCAAAACATGTACATGGGGCATGCATAATTAAGATAAGGCTGATCAACAAGTTGACATGGTGAGCGGAGACAATATAGATAAGGGATTGGGAGTCGAACCGAGGGAGGGGTGCATTTTGTCTAAATAGTGGGTCATAAAACCAGGGGTGAGATTCAGTCCATCACTTAATGACTGGAATGTAGTCATCATTTAAAAATTCCTAGGTTTTTCTGTCTCTATAATTCTTAAGGGTTTTAATTCTCAAAGGGAATTTTAAGTCATTCATGGAGTGTCCTGGAACTGTACACATGTCTTACCCATGAATACAGTCCGTATACCCAACACCTAACAGATAGGATTTTTGGACCCCGGACCCGAACATTTCTGTAAAAGTTCGGGTTCGAGTTCAGTGTTCGGCGATTTCTTAGCGCTTTTTGAAAGGCTGCAGAGCAGCCAATCAACAAGCGTTTAACTCTGTGCCCTTAGAAGCCATCACAGCCATGCCTACTAATGGCATGGCTGTGATTGGCCAGTGCAGCATGTGACCCAGCCTCTATATAAGCTGGAGTCACGTAGCGCTGCACGTCACTCTGCTGTGCTTAGTGTAGGGATAGGATGCTGCTGCTGTGAGGAGAGAATAGGACAGAATCTTTAATTGAACTCAGCGATCTACATAGATTAAGTTGTGTGAGTGCAGTGCACAATATTTTTACCCTGCCCTGAGCCCAGTGACAGAGAAAAATAACTTTTATCCGTCTGTTAGTTAGGTGGGTGGCAGCGGACATTTTATGCAAGCTCAGTGCGCCAGCACTGTATCTGAGCTTTTGTGACATTCAAATCCAAGCTTGAAATACTGCAATAATAATCAGGTTTAAAAAAAAAAACACCCTTTTTCGGCAATATCCTACATCTGGTGCCTTTGCAGCATTAGTCAGTGTGCAATTTAAAATACAGCTATAATTTCCTGTGTTATAAAAACACCCTTTTTGTGCAAAATACTGCCCTTGCTGCATCTGCACGTGTGAAATTCAAGTGTTATATACAGCTGTCATATTCTGTTAGCAAAAAAACACCCTTTTTGGGCAAAATACTTAATATTGCAGCCCTTGCTGCATCTGTCATTGTGAGATACACCCTTTACACACTGTTGTTCTATTCTGCTATTTAAAAAAAAAAAAACATTTTGGGCAAAAAACTAAATTTTGCAGCCCTTGCTGCATCTGTCAGTGTGAGATACACCCTTTAGATACGGTGGTTCTATTCTGCTATAAAAAAAACACCCATTTTGGGCAAAAAACTTAATTTTGCAGCATTTGCTGCATATGTCATTGTGAGATACACCCTTTAGATACTGTGGTTCTATTCTGCTATTAAAAAAAACACCCAGTTTGGGCAAATATCTTTAATTGCGGCCTAGTCTGCATATGTCATTGTGAGATACACCCTTTACATACTGTTCTTCTATTCTGCTATTAGAAAAACACCCATTTTGGGCAAAAATCTTAAATTGCGGCCTAGTCTGCATCTGTACGTGTGAGATACACCATTTAGATACTGTAGTTCTATTCTGCTATTCCAGACCATTCCAGGCTAGCTTCCCCCTATCTGAGGAGGAGTGGAATGTTCCCACTTCCTACTTCAGGAGGAGGACAGAAAGTTCTAGTCAGTGTACCGGCCACCCCCTGTTGGGGTAGGCTGTGTGAATAGGAGCTCCCAGAAACAGGTAGATGTGTGGTATTGTTTGTCCATCCCTAACAACAGAATCGCATCTAATGGTGTGCAAAAAACGAACTTAAAAACCGCATGTTTCACAGTATTGCAAGCGCTACTGCTTGTACCAAGATCGCTAAAAAGTGACTTTCTTACTTGTGTTGCTGTGCCAGGAAAGCGCTGCCTGTGCGCTACAGCACAAAGTGTTAATTCGATATTGTGGAGATTCGCCATATTCGTTTCAAGATGGCGCTTCATCTTCATGCCAAGAGACAAAGAAACCAAGAAACGCCCTCCCAGGAGCGCGAAAAAGCTGTCTACGCCCCCCAGAAGCGGGAAAATCTTGTAACACCCGAAGATGTCGAATACGCCCCTTCAGGAGCGGGAAAAATAGAGAACGCCCTCCATGGACTTGTCACTGACCTGGCCCGAGGTGATAAAAGCTCCACCCTCTGCGCCCCTCCTTTAGTACTACCAATCAGTGTATGCAGAGGAGCAGTAAGAATGACGCACCCACGTCCCAGATGGAATCAAATGGCCATCGACGGAGAGGACGTCTATCCTGAGCAGCCGCTGGAGATACGAGTCTCCCAACTAGTACAAGGACGTGGATCTTCAATCTTAGGTACTATGCCGGAGGCTGTTAATACTTCCGCGCCCCAGAGCTTCACAGTACCTACCCTATCTAGTGTACCGGAGATGCCAGAGTGGACGACTGCTGAAGTTCCGGCTCCTGCCATCAATGTCCCGAACCTGATGATTGAGTTCCAGGAGGCCGTGGATCCCTCCGCCTCGTTCAGTGCACCGGCGGAAGGCGACGCACCTATGGGAATGGAGGTAGATGTCGTGCCTGCTCCCGCGGAGGACGCCGTTGACGTCACTGCACCAGCTGAGAAGAAGCCTGTGAACCAGATGGCGCTCAAATCCCGGGAGGACAAGCAGAGGACACCGGAACCGGACACCCGGCCGTGACAGCAGGTAGGAGCAACCCCGCTCCCTGAGGCCCAGGCCCGGTCCGTGTCCGTCCCTCCGCCACGTCCAGAGACCCCAACGCCGGTCATCAACCTCAGGCCTGCAAAGCCACAGCCGCCTACTGGTGCGGTGGAGGCGGCTGGAGATTCCACTCCACCGCCCAGCTACAGCCAGTTGAGCAGCCTAAACCCTGAGGTCCCGCACAAGATCACAGCATTCGCCCAGACTGCGTGGGAATACAAGTCGCCTGTAGAAGAGTGGGTCAAACAGGTTATTGACAGCCCCCAATCTGGTGACCCCAAGCTGACTAGGAGGACCGGAACCGTTCTATGGTTCTCTGTAGAAAGAGGAGTGGGATTCCTCCAGGATAATCACTCTGGCACAGAGGTATTTGTAGGCCGCCGGTCTGTAAAGAGACATTATCTGCCCCAAGAAAGGCACAACCTATATATTGGAGACCAGGTGGAGTACACACCCATGCGGTCAATGCAAGGACTCTTTGCAGCTGGAGTCACCCTACTGCAGAAACCGCTCTCCCCTGCCATCACCCCAGAGACCTGGCAGGAGGATCCAGGCTCTGCGGCTAGGACCAGATGCCTCCAGGAAACCCCAGATGGCCGATTGATCTTCCGGGAAAAGGCTCAACCAGCCCCTGCTCCTTTGATCCCTGATTTATCACCGCCACCAACCCTGAGGGTAAGACAAATAAATAATTCGGTCCTCACGTTCAACCCCAAGGTGCAGCCGTGTTTCCTGCCACCTTATACACTCCCTTGGAAGCAGTCTGCCCAATCTGCTCCAGGACTCCCTGAACCATTGCAGCCAGAAATTCTGCCCCTTCCCGCACCGGCTGTGGATCCCGGTCTGCGGTAAGCTACAGCCACGTTCTCCAGGTTGGCTGTACAACCAATCCCTACTGTCACCGGTAGAGGGCGCTGGCGCACCACCACTAACACTACCCTCAGCTACCAGCAGAGGCAGGAATTACCTCTGATGCACTTCAGCAGCTCCAGTAGCGATGAAGACCTGGACACCTACCTGTAAGGTGTCCCCATCAGGAAGAAAGTCATCAAGTGACATTGTTTGGGAGCCACGCCATGGACTGATTACCTGACGGGTGAGGACCTGTTTGGCATTGTTGTGTGTTTTAACCTTTTTGTTCCAGGTTGCCAGTTTTGTCCTCATCCAGATGGTCATGTCAGTTAGGACTCCCCCCATCAGCACTTAACCCCTGACGTCCAAGTTGAAAGTTTTATCCTCTTTTTCAGGTTACTTGATAGCCTGTTGCTGCTATTCTTATATGACATTTTAACCCTTTGGATTACAATTAACTCTTTTGCCCTGTGGATTGCAAAGAACTTTTATCAGTTTCCAGAGGATTCTGCAATTTCAAGCACTTCCAGGAATACGGACTCAAGTTACTGTTGAGCCTATCCTTGCACTTATAAAATTTGCACTATTTTATAAAATGTTTGCAACATAAAAGCTTGCATAGAATTGTCATGCTATTTAATAACTTATGTCATTGTAACCAGTTTACAAATGTTATGCAACGTTCAAAATATCCTGCCCATTGTGTGTATTATCCTTCTAGGTGCCACAATGTGAATTTATGCACTGTTCAAAATGATTGCACTTAACCATTGCACTTAACAAAAATGTAGCAACTTACTTAAAGTGTGCCTTTTCACAGCTCTTGTTCTCTTCCCCCTTATACGGACTGTCATTAAAGGGACGTTGTACACCCATGGCCTACACCCGGTGATGTATACCCGTAGGTACCCAGGGTAGGACCAAGTGGTAAGTCCTGACAGGTCTAGTTACACAGGTACCCCTGCTGCTTCGGGAATCGTTAGAAGCCCTAGGCTGCTCCTTCCCGCTTGTTTTATGTTCCGGATTGTTCCCATCTGGAGGTGTCTCATTTCCAGGAGATCCATGGGAACGTACTGCCCTCCTCCTGTGACTAGCCAGAAGACAACAGAGACGATACATACCTCCCCTTCTGAGCCTCTTTTGCCTAAGGTAAGGCGCCTCAAACCTTAGAGCCATATATTCTAGCTTCCTCATAGTCATCATAGTGATTGTGCTATAAGCCAGATTTCTTCAGGCTAGGATGCAGGGAAGGGAATACAGGATAAAGCCACCCTTCTATTTGCGGGCTTTGCATTACATAATGGTGGGATTACGGAGTAAAGACACCGCCATGCTCTCTTTGATGTTCATGGCCAGAACATACAAAGTCAGTCAGCGATGCATGCCTTGCGCAGTATTTAGGTTACCTGGTTATACCAAGATAAGGAAACTGTGTGTTGGACACCTTATGCTAGCGGGCAGGAACCTCGAGGAAACCGTTATGTGTTTTGTCTATGTAATGTCTTATATGTGAATTCATGCAGCACGTTGTATTGTATTGGGTACCCAAAGCTTATTCCTCACCACCTATCATACGCCGTGGGCGGCTTCACTTAAAGTAAGTGGGTATGTAACATCCTGAAGTATGTCACTAAAACTCTGTCACCCTGCTACAATAATGTCAAGTGTTAATGTATCGTCAACTAGTGTAATATAACTGTGCATTGCCATTTCTATGTCTGTATTTTATATATTTGCTGTAATTTCCATGTACACCAGCAGGTGGCAGCAGTATGTAGGCAGTACATAACTGGTTAATAGATCTAGACTGGAACAGACCATTCCAGGCTAGCTTCCCCCTATCTGAGGAGGAGTGGAATGTTCCCACATCCTACTTCAGGAGGAGGACAGAAAGTTCTAGTCAGTGTACCAGCCACCCCCTGTTGGGGTAGGCTGTGTGAATAGGAGCTCCCAGAAACAGGGACCCCAACCAGGGATCCAAGCCTCTGCTGAGGCCCAAGATCAACCTTCCCAGCCTGAGTCCCTTACCTCAGCTGGTAGACCAAGGAAGCAGCCAACTTCAGAACTATCAGAACTCCAGGACGCCACCATCATTCCCTGCGAGCAGTCCTGTAAGTACAGATTCCGAAACAAGGAGAAGATAAGTACCTCCACAGCTAGTCAGGCCCATATCAAGCAGATCATAGACAGAGCAGAAGACAGAAACCTGCCAGATTCTTAAAGGTGTATGTATCAGATGCAGAATATATATATAATTCCTGCCACATATTGCCAATACCTGCTGGGATCCGAGACTATTGCTGTAAATTGTATGGATCTAAAGCTGTATATAAGAACATCAAGTAAAGACAAGTTGGACCCTATTATCTGTGTGGAATTCCATCATTCCTCCATTACTCCTATTGACAGTTCTCAATTTTGTTGTATGTGAGCCAGGATACGGGAGTCCAGCCGTACTACGGGTAGGAGACACCGTTGACAATACAGAGACAATCTCCCCCTCTGGCATTCCTTACCTAGTACGTGTGCTCATAACATCTTAAAGGGCCCTGCTACAGTACCTGCGCAAGCTGCAACTGGCGTCACGAACATATCCACATATACTGACCCACTGCATAGCATGCCCACTGACCCAGTGTCCTGCTCATTGCAGTTCTATTCTGCTATTAAAAAAAACACCCATTTAGGGCAAGATCCAAAATTTGAGAAATATGAGGAGAGCATCAAATAAGGGATGTGGCCCCGGTCGTGGTGCTGCTGGTTGAGCTTCTGTTGCAGGGAGAGAACGTGGTCAATCTGTGCCAGCTACACGCACAAGTGAAACACCTTCCTCAGGTGCGAGTAGGCGACAGAACCTGCAGCAGTATTTGGTCAGGCCTAATGCGGCTCTACGAATGGTGAGGCCTGAACAAGTACAGGCGATACTAGATTGGGTTACTGACAGTGCCTCCAGTTCCTTCACATTGTCTCCCACCCAGTCTCCTGCTGAAAGATCAGAGTTTGCACCTGCAGCCGATGTCCATCAGTCTTTCATCTCACCCCCTTGCAAATCAGCCAAGCAGTCTGAACCCCAAGTCATGCAGCAGTCTCTTCTGCTTTTTGATGACTCTGTTAGCAGGGTTTCCCAGGGCCATCCACCTAGCCCTGCCCCAGAAGTGGAAGAGATTGAGTGCACCCGCACCCAACCACCTATGTTTCAAGATGAGTACATGGGAGGACCATCGCAGCACGTCTCGGATGATGACGAAACACAGGTGCCAACTGCTGGGGCTTTCGAAAGTGTGCAGACCGACAAGGAGGGCAGGGGTGAAGACTGGGTGGAAGATGATGTGGAGGACAATGAGGTACTCAACCCCACATGGAATCAAGGTCATGCGAGTGACCTGTGTAGTTCGGAGGAAGAGGCGGTGGTCGCATAGAGCCACCAGCACAGCAGAAGAGGGAGCAGGGTGTTAAAGCGGAGCGGCTGTCCCTTAGACAGTACGCCTGCTACTGCCCACCGCAGCAAGGGACCGAGCACACCAAAGCCAGCTCCAAGGAGTTCCCTGGCGTGGCAGTTCTTCAGACAATGTGCTGATGACAAGACACGAGTGGTTTGCACGCTGTGCAATCAGAGTCTGAAGCGAGGCATAAACGTTCTCAACCTGAGCACAACCTGCATGACCAGGCATCTAAGTGCAAAGCACGAGCTGCAGTGGAGTAGACACCTCAAAAACCAAGAAAGTTCTCTGGCTCCTCCTGCTTCCTCTTCTGCTGCAGTCTCGGCCTCTTCATCCACCTCTGGAGTGACAGTGCCACCTGACACCCCGCAAACAGAGGATCTGCCAGCAACACCACCATCTGGATCACCAAGCATCTCCACAATGTCCCCTGAAAGCGTTCAGCTCTCCATCTCCCAAACACTGGAGTACAACCAAATGGGGGACAAAATCAGGTGTGCACTGCGCAACGCCATCTTTGGCAAGATGCACCTCACTACGGATAAGTGGACCAGTAAGCACGGTCAGGGATGTTATATCTCCATAACAGCACACTGGGTAAATGCAGTGGTGGCTGGGCCTGAGGCAGATAGCAGTTTGCTGCATGTTCTTCCACCACCGAGGATTGCAGGGCGCTTCAGTTTGCCTCCTGTTGCTTCCTCCTCCTACTCCGCTTCCTCATCCTCTACCGGCTCCTCATCCGGTCAGCGTAACACCTTCACCACCAACTTCAGCACAGCCAGGGGTAAACGACAGCAGGAAGTTTTAAAACTTGTCTGTTTGGGGGACAAGCCCCACACTGCGCAGGAGCTGTGGACGGGCCTTGCACAACAGACCAATTAGTGGTTGGTGCCAGTGAGCCTCAAGCCCTGCCTGGTGGTGTGCGATAATGGGCGAAATCTCGTAGCAGCTCTGGGACTAGCCGATTTGACGCACATTCCTTGCCTGGCGCATGTGCTGAATTTGGTGGTGCAGAGATTCCTTAAAAATTACCCCAATATGTCAGAGCTGCTGCATAAAGTGCGGGCCGTCTGTGCGCATTTTCAGCGTTCTCACCCGGCTGCTGCTCGCCTGTCAGCGCTGCAGCATAACTTCGGCCTTCCCACTCACCGCCTCATATGCGACGTGCCCGCAAGGTGGAACTCCACTGTGCGAGCAGCAGCAGGCGATAGTGGAGTTTCAGCTGCAGCACGCACGGGTCAGTCGTACTGCGGAACAGCACCACTTCACCACAATGACTGGGCCTCCATGCGAGACCTGTGTTCCTTGTTGCGCTGTTTCGAGTACTCCACTAACATGGCCAGTGCTGATAACGCCGTTCTCAGCGTTACTATCCCACTTCTATGCCTCCTTGGAAAAAACGCTGCTGGCGATGATGGAAGAGGATGTGGCACAGGAGGAGGAGGAGGGATCATTTCATAGGGTTTCCGGCCAGTCATTCACAAGTGGCTCCGAGGGTGGGTTCCTGCACCCACAAACGCCAGGTACACAATTGTCCAGCCAGGGCACAGTTCTGGAGGATGAGGAGGAGGAGTTGGAGGAGGAGGAACCATGTTCACAGCAGGGTGGCACCCAGACCAGCTCATGGCCATCACTGGTGCGTGGCTAGGGGGATACAGAGGACACAGATGATACACCTCCCACAGAGGACAGATTTTTGTTGCCTCTGGGCAGCCTGGCACACATGAGCGATTACATGCTGCAGTGTCTCCGCAAAAACAAATGCCGAGTTGCCCCCATTCTAACTTGTTCTGATTACTGGGTGGCCACGCTGCTGGATCCCCGTTACAAGGACAATGTACCGTCCTTAATTCCCTCACTGGAGCGTGATCGTAAGATGCGTGAGCACCAGCGCACACTGGTAGACGCGCTGCTGGTGGCATTCCCACCTGACAGCGAGGGCACAGTGGAAGCACAAGGCAAAGGAAGAGGTCGCCCATGCAGCTGGGGCACCACCAGCACCTCAGAAGGCAGGGTTAGCATGGCCGAAATGTGGAAAAGCTTTGTTAGCACGCCACAACAACCAGCAGCACCAGCTGATATGAAACGTCTTAGCAGGAGGCAGTATTTCACCAACATGGTGGAGCAGCATGTGTGCACACGCCTACACGTACTGAATGACGGGTCTGCCCCCTTCAACTTCTGGGTCTCCAAATTGGGCACATGGCCTGAGCTTGCCCTTTACGCCTTAGAGGTGCTGGCCTGCCCTGCATCCAATATATTATCTGAACGTGTGTTTAGCACGGCAGAGGGCGTTATCACAGACAAGCGCAGCCGCCTGTCCACAGCAAATGTGGACAAGCTCACGTTCATTAAAATGAACCAGGCATGGATCCCACAGGACTTGTCCGTACCTTGTTCAGAATAGACATGTATACCAGCCTTATTCAGCCATTGTTATACTACAGCGCAATTGCTCATTGTTGTATTTTTTATATTTCCCACTCTTTTGGGGTGTACCCTAATAAAAATAATAAAAAAAATTATTAAAACCAAAAACCAGTGTTGGCTACCTTATCCTCCTCCACCTCCATCGCTACGTCCACCGCCTCCTCAAACTCCTACTCCATATGGACCTCCACTTCAATAATCAAGTTTTTTTTTCATTTGTATGTATTTTATTTTATGTCATTTCACTAATTGGTCTGTTACATTTTCGGGTGAAATTCACCAGTTTTTGAGTGTGATATACCACTGCTATACCTAGTTAGACAGGTTAAAAAAAATCACGAATTTGTCTGTTACATTTTTTGCTGAAATTCACCACTTTTTGAGTGTGATATACCACTGCTCTACCTAGTAGACAGGTTTAAAAAATTCACTAATTTGTCTGTTACATTTTCAGGTGAAATTCACCAATTTTTGGGTGTGATATACCACTGCTCTACCTAGTAGACAGGCTAAAAAAAATTCACAAATCCGTCTGTTACATTTTCAGGTGAAATTTTTGGGTGTGATATACCACTCCTATACCTAGTAGACAGGTAAAAAAAAAATCACTAATTTGTCTGTTACATTTTCAGGTGAAATTCGCCAATATTTGGGTGTGATATACCACTGCTATACCTAGTAGACAGGTAAAAAAAAATCACTAATTTGTTACATTTTTGGGTGAAATTCACCTATTTTTGGGTGTGATATACCACTGCTATACCTAGTAGACAGGTAAAAAAAAAATCACTAATTTGTCTTTTACATTTTTGGGTGAAATTAACCATTTTTTGGCTGTGATATACCCCTGCTCTACTTAGTAGACAGGTTATTAAATTTCACTAATTTTTCTGTTACATTCTTGGGTTGACATTTTACAATTTTTGCCGTGAATAAACCCCTGCTCTGCATAAAGCATCCTTCTGCTTTAATAATTTGTCCGACATTTCCGCTTCATCCCATTGCAGCCATTGACCTCCCTTGGATGAGGTCTCCTTTTCTTACGTCTCCTCTCTGGCGTGGAACCCTGATTCGCCAATAACCGTGATCAACATGGTAGGCTCAGAAAAGAACATCGAAGTTGATAGAGAAGATATCCAAATGGATGGTGGACGTCACAGGAACATGCGATCAGGCAGAAGTTATCTACAGTGAACAAAGAGGCAGCATGGCCTCTCCTGGCTAACGTTTCCAAATCCAAAATACCCCATTCCCTATAATTTTTTTATTAATCATTCAAATAACAGGGCTTCTTAAAAGGTCCTGTATTGTTATTTATCGTCACTACCTCCCCTCCGTTTTAATAGCTTCTCCCACATTTCTGCTCGATCACAATTAAATTTCATCCATTGATCTGCCTTGGATGTGGTCTCTCTTTTTCATGCTCCCTCTCCGGGGTGGAACCCTGATTCGCCGCTAACCGTGATCAACATGGTAAGCGCAGAAAAGAACATCGAAAGTTGATAGGGCAGATATCCAATTGGATCGTGAACATCACGGGGACATGCAACATGGTGGGGCAGTATGTATGCACACGCTTACACGAACTTACTGATGGGTCTGCCCCCTGCAACTTCTAAGTCTCCAAATTAGGCACATGGCCTGAGCTTGCCCTTTACCCCTTGGAGGTGCTGGCCTGCCCTGCAGCCAGTGTATTGTCTGAATGTGTGTTTAGCATGACTGGAGGGGGTTATCACAGGTTATATTTCCTAATGTTTTGGGGTGTACCCTAATTTAAATTAAAAAAATATATATATTAAAACCAAAAAGCAGTGTAGGCTACCTCCTCCTCCTCTACGGCCGCTTCCACCTACACTGTCACATCCACCACCTCCTCAACCTCCTACTCCATATGGACCTCGTCCTAATAGATCAAGATTATAATTTTTTATTTTTACGTATTTTATGTTATTTAAAATCATTTCCCTATCCACATTTGTTGGCAGAGCACTTGCCATGCTCTTAACCACATTTTGATGCCATTTGCAACCCTCTAGCCCTTTCCATTACATTTTTACAGCCATTTTAGTGCTCAAAAGTTCGGGTCCCAATTGACTTCAATAGGGTTCAGGTTCGGGGTCACGTTCAGGTCCCGAACTCGAACTTTTTTGTGAAGTTCGGCCGAACTCGTCAAACCCGAACATCCAGGTGTCCGCTCAACTCTACTAACAGACCTAAAAGATCACGGATAGTGTTGAGCGCGAATATTCGAATAGCTAATTATTTTAGCGAATATCGGCACTTTGCTAATTCGCGAATATTTCGAATATAGTGCTATAAATTCGCTATTTAGAATATTCTTTTTTTATTTTTTTTATTGTTAGATTTTTTTCTTTCCCACTTCCCAAAAGTAGTTCATACCTGTCCTTAGTATTCCTGGCTTCCTGGCTGCTCCTTCTTTGCTAATTCTAGATATCAAACCAATAGGAAAGTTACCTTAAGTTAAAATTGCAATACGCGATTATTTAAATCGCATTTTAATCGCGATAACTAGAATAATGACGAATATTCGATTTTGATGAATATGAGACGAATATTCAAGCGAATATTCGCGAATTTCGTCGAAATCGAATATGGCACCTCCCGCTCATCACTAATCACGGACACCTTCTGATGTGAATACTCCAATGTGGTGTACATGACACTCTGTACTAAGTGTCCTAATGGAGGAATTTATATTGGGGAGAATGAATGAACCTGCACAGATTTAAGATAAACCTCAAAGCCGATACAACTGTAGGAATCTATTTCTCTGGACACTCCATGAATGACTTAAAGGTTTTAATTCTCAAAGGGAACTTTAAGAAAGATAGAGAGTAGAGACAGAAAAACTTGGGAATTTAAAATGATGACTACATTCCAGTCATTAAGTGATGGACTAAATCTCACCCCTGGTTTTATGACCCACTATTTAGACAAATTCACACCTCCCAATCCCTAATCTATATTGTCTCTACTGACCATGTCCACTTGTTGATCAGCCTTATCTTAATTATGCATGCCCCATGTACATGTTTTGCTGTAACATCCTATCAGTGCTGTGGGGTTTTGCTCTGGTAGACAGGCTAGCGGACGCAGTATAGAGGCAATCGCAAAGTCTTTAACTTAAACAGTTCGGTGTTTATTCACCCATAAGAAAAAACAAAATGACCGTTTACAGTCTTGGTGTTTGTTTACACCATGCAATGTCCATAGAACAAAATCGTCACCTGGTTAGCAGTTTTCCACCCGCAGTCCACATCAGGCTTTAGGGGCCTGTTTCCCGGCATATGGCTCTCAGCCCTTTAGCACGGCACAAATTCACAGGTACCAAAACACAGACTCCCCAGCCTTTCTGTCAGATGGAGGATAAACCACACCCAGCTGAGACTGCCGGCTGGGTTTTATATAGGTCAAAAAGACCCGGCCTGGAGCGTGGGGAGAAGCCACCCACCCTGCACTTTGGCTACTCCCAGTAAGAGCCGGCCCGGATCGGCTTTACAGCCATACTAACAACAAACAGTGTCAACCAGCACTAGCTGCCTCTGACACTTAAAAGTACAGGCTCTTACCTCACCGAAGCAAGGAATCTCGGTGACACATACCTTCCATCAATGACGGCCCCTTGCGCCTTCCTATAGTGCCTATTCTCAGTCTTTCATTTGTAATCTTGCCTGAAGAAGGAGCCTTTGTGCTCTGAAAGCTTGCAATATGTTTTTTTTTTCTGGTTAGCCTATAAAGTTATCACTCCCTTAATACTTTTGTATTTATTAATGCAAAAGTATTCAACATCACATTGTTTTTGCGGGCTAACACAGTACTATGCAGCCCTTGACACACTCAAGAGGGGAACAAAATGCCTGAACAAACAATTGCAACCACACATTTGTTTTGCAAAGAAAAATCCATAAAAGTGACATGTGATATAAAAAAAAAACTAAAAAAACTTGCAAGCATTTCCTAGGGCAGTGTTTTTTTAGTGTAAAAAAAAAAATCCAGATCAATTTTATGTGCGTAGGGGCCCATCAAGTGTCAATCAATAATTAAACTGTTCCTACAAACACAAAAAAATGCTAATTTCCATTTTCATACTTTTTTTCAGCCACAAGCCGCACAGTGATATAGTCCAAAACGACCATTTTATTGTCTCCTATGAGCTGGTCACCATAAACAATAGATACAGTATTGCTCTCTATAAATACAAAAGAAAGGACATTATAATAAATGACATGTGAAGGAACACAAACGATATTTAAAGTAGGGGGAAAGTCAGATATGTACAGTAGGTATGGTCCCAGGCATGAAAGAAATCATGAATTACTCAACAGAAATGAATTAATTAGCTCGGCTTTCCAATATATTTGAATGCTTTGTTTCCCTTCTGGCTCTGTACTTTGAAGTTCAGCTTCAATAGCCAACCATGATTGACTATTCCGGTTGTGATTCAAGTAACATTTTCCAATTATAAATTAAACTAGATCTCAATTCATAGTTCAAATAATGAATAAATAAATAATTATTTAACCAATAAGTGGTTATTAGCTATGATTTGGAATATTGCTTCGTACGGTTCTCTGTTATTCTGCGGTCTTCTCTGTCAATAACCATGGGAATGATTTGTATCAGTGGTTTTATTTCACTAATTAGAAGATATCAATGTTATAGAAGAAGGAGAAAGTCCTAACTATATAAAAATCTACAGGAACGTGTACAGACATAGCAGTGCTGAGTCTGTAGGAGGCAAACTTTCTAATTTAAAGGCAATTATGTATTCAACAAATGTTCCACAAATGTTCTCTGTATTCACAGTTAATAATAGGGGTATAATAATATTTCATATTTGTATTGTTACATAGGTGTCACGCCAATGGTCCATGCCTGCCGCTATCTTGCTGTTCCTGGCAAGCACAGACATCACTCTACTGTGTGAATTGGGACCAGTGCTCAGTGAACTTTCCTTCAGCCCTTTTGAAAGTTAATCCTTTCCTCATGCCCCTGAGCAGGTGCTGGTTAAGTAGCTGATCAGTGTTCCTATTTAGTTGAGCTGTGGATCCACCTCCTTGCCTTAGCTTTGTGGTTGTCTAGTCTCTACTAACCAGCTATGGTGTGATTTCGTGTCTGACTACCCGTGTACCGTACCTTGCCTGTCTATTTATTCTTCTCCTTGCCGCCTGCCCGAACTTGGCATTACTATCTGGATTATGCACGTACTCTGCCTACCCTGACTGTGGAATTATTATCTGGAATACCCAAGTACTCAGCCTGCCTGAACTATGTCTTCTGCCTGATTTTATGGTGCTTTTCACCAGTGGCTCTGGCCCCTGTGGGTCAGCTGCTATCTACATCAGGACTACTCGGGGAGATAGTGTTCTGGTTGGTTCCCTGCGGTGAAGTCCAGATCCCTGTACCAGGGAATTGCCAGGACAACGCCCTTAGGTTCAGCCCTGGTCAAACTGGTTAGTTGGCACAGTGGGTCCACACCTACTGCCTGTTACAATCTGAAGTACAGTTAAAAAAAGATATATCTATCAAGATCAACCAAAGGATGAGAGGAGATTTGGATAAAGTGAAAGGGAAATGAGAATTCTACACATTTACATAAGCATTCATTTTATTCTGTTCTAAAAAATTATTTAAGCCTTTTTTGAGGCCATCAGCTGTTCCTGCTGTAATCACTTCCTGAGGTAAGCTTTGTGACCTGTAGAAACTAAACTTTTTCTTCTCCAGTCGGAGGCAGTGCCCCCTTGTCTTCTGTTGGGATTTTACATGGAACAGCTTTTCACCATCTTTTTGTAAGGGTCATTTATATATTTGTATATGTTAATCATGTCCCCCCTTAGATGTCTCTTCTCAAGACTAAATAAATGTAATTCTTTTAATCTTTCCTCATAACTAAGACCCTCCATGCCCCTTATCAGTTTAGTCGCTCTCATCTGTACTTTTTCCAGCTGCAGTGCATCCTTTCTATGGACTGGTACCCAGAACTGAACTGCATATTCCAGATGAGGCCGCACCAACGCCTTGTAAAGTGGTAATATTACATCCCTGCCCCACGAGTCCATGCCTCGTTTAATGCATGACAATATCCTGGTGGCCTTAGAAGCAGCTGATTGACATTGTATGCTGTTATTTAGTCTAAGATTTACAAGTAAACCCAAATCCTTTTCTACAAGTGATTCTCCCAGTGTTACTCGCAGTTTTACAGATGTTTGCTAAAAGTCTACGGGAAATATGAAATGTAGGACACACATAGGACATATGATGCACATACCGTAGATTATTACTGCCCAGATGTATAACTTTGCATTTATCCACATTGAAGCTCATTTTCCAATTGAATGCCCAAACACTCAGAGTGTCCAAGTCAGCTGGAGTTTTTGGACATCTTCAATAAACTACAGATAGCACAGTACTACATAGCTTGGTGTTATCTGCATAAATATAAACAATACTACTAACCCATCTTCTATATCATTATTAAATAAATTAAATAATAGAGGGCCCAGCACTGAACCTTGGGGTCACCACTTATAACCCGGGACCATTCTGAATAGGATTCATTGACCACAACTTTCTGGACACGGTCCTTCAGCCAGTTTTCAATCCAATTACAAACTATACTTTCTAAGCCTATAGACCTTACATTACTTATTAAATATCTATGAGGGACAGTATCAAATGTTTTCCAAAATCCAAGAACACTACATCCACAGCCACCCCTCTGTCCAGGCTTCTACTCACCTCAAGTTAGTCTGATATATAAATATATACTGTATATCCTTAATTGCTTTGAAGTTTTATATTTTCGTCTCAAAGCCATAAAAGCCATTAAAGGGGTTCACAATGATTTTTTTTCAGTTTTAAATTTCCTCTCCTCCTCCACCCACAGCAGAGTCTGTGAAGAGAGCTACGTGTATACTTGCCTGTTCCCTGCTGCTCCGTTTGGGCTCTATTCTCCCATGCTGTCTTTACCAACCTTCTGATCCCCATCTTTAAACTTCCTGTATGGACGGGGGCATGTCTGCAGCTGTAGTCAATGACTGGCTTAAGCGGTGATGAGTCCCCAAGAGGCAGGTTGTCTTCGCCAAACTTCTGGTCCCCATCTGTAAACTTCCTGCACAGACATGGTCATGTTTGCAGCTGTAGCCAATCACTGAGTTCGGTGGTGATGTCCCCAAGCAGCACGTGACCCAACAGTGATGTTCAGCTTCGTATGGGGAATTAAAAAAAGATGGACAACCACTTTATATGATACAATTCTGAGTGCTTTTAGCCACCACAAAGGAGAGCCTACTAAATATGTACTGGTTAGCAGTATAAATCTGTAGGAAAGTGGTGGCTGCAGACAGATAGAATATTAATATTTACCTGTACAGTTCTGTAGTTCTGCTAGGCAAACCCTTAACAGGCACCATATACCACATACATACATACATACGGCCATGTGTGGAGGCAGCAAGCATAGTAAGCAAGAGCTCCTTTTACTTCGCATTGCAGGTTACATCTGCTGCAAGCTCAAGAGGAGTGGAGAATAGGAGTGGTAGTGGCCCTGGCTGCAATACTCATTCCGAGTGGCAATCCTCACACCGGAGGGCCAGGGCAGTGATAGGGGCGTAAATCCTTTCTTCTCTCAGGGCACACTGATGTTGGGGCTTCTGCAGGATGGTAGTTGGTGGTGCCCTTTGTGTTATAAGTTTTGTACAGATGTAAGGTAGGATATGTAGGTACTGTGGCTGGCATATGTTGCTGTAGTCAGTAACCAGTCCAGTTGTATAAGATAAAGTCTCTCTTTACTTAAGTGCAGAATGGGAGTTATATCACAGTGCAAATCAGTGCATAGTGTAAATCACAGTGCAGTATCTTCCCAATAGCTGTATATAGGCACATGACAACAATAATAGGAGTAGTAGTCTCTAAGGCTACTTTCACACCTGCGTTCAGGTGTCCGCTCGTGAGCTCCATTTGAAGGGGCTCACAAGCGGCCCTGAACGCAGCCGTCCGGCCCTAATGCATTCTCAGTGGAGGCGGATCCACTGAGAATGCATCCGTCTGCCAGCGTTCAGCCTCCGCTCAGTGAGCGGACACCTGAACGCAGGTGTGAAAGTAGCCTCAGTTCGGGTGTCCGCCTGGCCGCGCGGAGGTGAGCGGATCCGTCCAGACTTATAATGGAAGTCAATGGGGACGGATCCGCTTGAAGATGACACTATATGGCTCAATCTTCAAGCGGATCCGTCCCCCATTGACTTTCAATGTAAAGTCTGAACGGATCCGTTCAGGCTACTTTCACACTTAGAAATTTTTCTAAGTTATAATGCAGACGGATCCGTTCTGAACGGATGCAAACGTCTGCATTATCGGAGCGGATCCGTCTGATGAAACATCAGACGGACCCGCTACGAACGCTAGTGTGAAAGTAGCCTAAGCTCCTTCTAAACAGGCGTGCAAAACTCTCAAAAATGTGGTAGGCGTCCAGGACAAAAAAACACCTACACACATATTAAGAAGGTGAGGAAGACACCGGGGACTACAATCCATCCACATGCAAAAAGTCTCATAATCAGCTCTGAAATTTCCAAACTTAAGGATGTAGATCGTCAAATGGTCGGCCAAGCCATTACACAAGTGTAAAAGGTGCAGCTTACTGTTATCTATCCACAAGCAGCAAAGTCTATAGCCATAAACAGTGAATACCTTGCTAGCAAACATGGCCTTTTGATCCTGGACAGACTATGAATGTCTTCTCCAGCTTTCCCTCAGGGATTGTTCTCTCAACAAGAATGATGTTTCTCCTGAAGCTGAACTAACATCTGCCCTAAACGGCAGGCAGAGCTGAAACTCAAGTGGCTGATGTAATACCCAATAGAGGGGAAAGCTAATTCCCTCTGCTGTGTCAGGTCATACCGTAATTAACTAAAACACCTACAGACAGATTTTGGGAATACATGCAAAGTATAATAGAGAGCATGACCAAATTAAATAACATCAAATCAATAACCATTTTCAAGTACCCTGTTCTGGGGTATTGCACATCATTGGTAGCTTGCTGGCACTCTTGCATATATACAGTATTCAAGTTACAACACCCCATGTAACATGAAATAATTCTAAAATATATAAGAAAATAAGTTTAAATGCAACCAGACTTCAAACAAACCAGTTCCACAGCTGCATTGTAAATCATAGCCCTTGCTTTACCAAGGATTATTTATTGAAGATGAGAATGGATTCTAAGGCGAGCTCTGAATGGATAGGAATGTCCTGAGTATTTGGCATTGATTAATACCCTGCACTGAAAAGTTAGGTTTCTCTACTTTTTAAGCAATACTTGGAAAGTTATAGGAATGTTGTCACTTTCTTACCCCTCGCTACAACCGGAAGTTTTATGTCTTGTGCTTCTTGATGACTGATTCTACTGTATATACGTGCTATATACTAAAATGTATACATACAGATGTGCTGTGTATGTGAGAGTAGAGATGCAAAAGCAGTGAAAACTAGTGATGAGCGGGAGGTGCCATATTCGGTTTCGCGATATTTCGCTAATATTCGCATGAATATTCGTGTTATATTCGTCGAAATCGAATATTCGCAATTATTCCAATTATCGCGAAATTATTTTTTCGCATATTGCGAAAATTTATCTTGATAGTATAAGGCAACGTTCCTATGCTAATGACTATGGCTAGGCTAATATGTGTATTTTACGAAATTTCGTAATATTGCTCTAACTTCGTCTCTTAGAATATTACGAATATTCTAAAAGACGAAGTTAGAGCAATATTAAGAACATTTGCAAAAGTCGAAATTGCGATGCGAGTAATATAACATGAAATAGTCGCATGAAGATTTAAACTTAGCACTGCTATATTCCATATTCTAGCCTAATATGGAATATAGCTATGTTAAGTTAGCACTGCTATATTCCATATTAGGCTAGAATATGGAATATAGCTGTGCTAAGTTGAAATCTTCATGCGACTATTTCGTGTTATATTACTCGCATCGCAATTTCGACTTTTGCAAATGTTCTTAATATTGCTCTAACTTCGTCTTTTAGAATATTCGTAATATTCTAAAAGATGAAGTTAGAGCAATATTACGAAATTTCGTAAAATACACATAGATTGTATTTAAGCTAATATACTGCTATAGTAATAATTTTTAATAGTGTACATATTTTACAAAACTTAAGTTCAGAAGAGGCAAAAAAAATTACAGGAAAAAAAAGGGATTATAGCACTATACTGTATTAGCTAAATTACAATCTATATGTGTATTTTACGAAATTTCGTAATATTGCTCTAACTTCGTCTTTTAGAATATTCGTAATATTCTAAGAGACGAAGTTAGAGCAATATTACGAAATTTCTAAAAGACGAAGTTAGAGCAATATTAAGAACATTTGAAAAAGTCGAAATTGCGATGCGACTAATATAACACGAAATATTCGCATGAAGATTTCAACTTAGCACAGCTATACTCCATATTCTAGCCTAATATGGAATATAGCAGTGCTAACTTAGCACAGCTATATTCCATATTAGGCTAGAATATGGAGTATAGCAGTGCTAAGTTGAAATCTTCATGCGAATATTTCGTGTTATATTACTCGCATCGCAATTGCGACTATTGCGAAATTTCGTAAAATACACATATAGATTAGATTGTAATTTAGCTAATATGGAATATAGCAGTAAGTTGAAAACGCCACTGACTGGAGCAGCCAGGAAGCCAGGAATCCAAAGGACAGGTAAGAACAACTTTAGGGAAGTGGGAAAGAAAAAAATATAATAAAAAAAAAAAGAAAAAAAACGAATATTCTATTTCGCGAATATATAGAACGATATTCTAAATATTCGCGAAATCTCGAAATTGCGATATTCGAGAAAAAAATTTGCAATTCGAATATTCGCGCTCAACACTAGTGAAAACCACTTCTGTCTTCTCTCCCTGGTTCCCATCAGTGTTTGATAGGGGGAGACTGGCATGCAATCAGCTATAAATATGTTGTGGTACAGGCTTAGGGGACCTGGACCACCAACCATCAAAATGAAGCAGATGGTTTTTAGCATGGCACCTATAAGGTGGAAATCAACCTGCAAAAAACAGCCTCATACAGCGAAATAGAACAAACATAAAAATCTTCTGGCCACGAGAAGTTAGAGCAATCATAACAGAACAATATAATAGATAGATTCTATTCTGTGAGTGAGATTTTCTTCCACTAATGTACGCTGTGGCTGTCCTCATTTTTATTTTTCTCCCTACAAGACGCATCTAGGTTTCAGAGGAGGACAAAAATAAAAAAAATATTTTGCATTAGACCTCATATTAGACCACCAATCAGACCTCCAATGTTAATCAGACCTCAGCTCACAGCCCCAATCAGACCCCAAAGGTTAATAAGTAGAGATGGCCTTGCGGTTCGCCCGGCGGTTGTTTCGCAGCAAACTTTGCTCGTTCGCGGTTTGGCGAATGGGCGAACACATGGCGATGTCCACCGGCGCCATATTATTTTACATTGTGAAGAACTTTGACCCATGACACATCCATCAGGTGGTACAGGACAGCCAATTGAGACGTTTCAACACATGGACATACCCCCTACCTTATAAATAAACCTGATCTGGCCGCCAATTTACATTCAGTCTTTTGCCAGTGTAGGGAGAGGTTGCTGTGTGGAGCAGGGACAGACTGTTAGTGTAACGGAACGCCTAGCACCCCGACCGGGTACCTCCGTCGATATATGCTCCTAGTGCTTCCAGAGGACTCCAAGCACTCCACTTGACACCGTATGCACTGCAGACCCCACGAACCGCCGCAGCTTGGTTGGGGTCTCACCGTCCTCCACCCACGCTGGACCCAAGACTGGGCTTCAGCTTCCAGTGGGTGAACCTCTCCTACATCCAGAGAGAAGGAACCATGAACAAGCTCTTACAAGAGCTTATACTCAAGGGAGAATTGTGATATAGCAATCCCCAAGAGTGTAGTTATCGCATTCCCCAAACATGAGCCAAAACTTCATGAAGGTATAAAAGCAACCACTTTATTTTAACACACAAGCATTTTATACACATCTTCCAACAAGGCCACCACCCACAGGGTTTTGTAAAAACAGCCAATCACATGCATTTACAGTATTCAAACCTTCCCAGCAATTGTACACAAAATCCCCTTCCCTCTGTCTGTAACGCAATAAACAAAATACAATGAGCATTGTCTGAGACGCAATCCACAAAATACAATTACCAAACGTAACTGGACTAACTTGAACCCTGGTCTAATTCGTGGGGGTGAGAGTTCAAGTTAGTCCAAGTCCTTTGTGAACAAATGAGGGCTGGCTGATGAGAGGGCCCATAATCCTGGGGCAAGAGGTTAGTAGCCAGGCCCCTCCAAAACCCAGTGGCGAGGTTGGTTTCGCCACAGTTAGGGACACCAAACGCTAGCTAATAGGGCATTAAAAGTCCTTTTAAGGACTGGTATAGGTGTGCTATCGATAGGTGTAACTTACAGAGGGGTGTGATATACTTATAAAATACTTTTTAACATAGAAAGTATATTATAGTGCATTTGTATTGTGCAGCAGTTGTGTGCGTTTCTGCTGCGATACTGCAGCTATACAGAGGGGCAAACGCTCTTGGAACAAATCATTTCAACTCGTGTGATATACCAATAATATACTTTCTATATACTGCATTTGGGTAGTGCAGCATTTGTTTGCGGTTTTGCTGCGTTACCTCAGCTACAGATAGTGACAAACGCTATTGGAACAAATAATTTCAACTGGTGTGATATACCAGTTGCCCCCCAAAAAAGTGATTGAGGCAGGGGTGTTATATACCAATAATATACTTTCTATATAGTGCATTTGGGTAGTGCAGCATTTGTTTGTGGTTACCGCGGCTACACAGAGTGACAAACGCTATTGGAACAAATAATTTGAACTGGTGTGATATACCAGTTGCCCCCCAAAAAAACAGATTGAAGCAGGGGTGTTATATACCAATAATATACTTTCCATATACTGCATTTGGGTAGTGCAGCATTTGTTTGCGGTTTTGCTGCGTTACCTCAGCTACAGATAGTGACAAACGCTATTGGAACAAATAATTTCTACTGGTGTCATATACCAGTTGTCCCCCCCCCCCCCCCAAAAAAAGTGATTGAGGCAGGGGTGTGATATACCTTCTTCCTCAAATATTGCTTTTCTATAGGGACTTTTGTCACAGGATCATTTTGACAGGCAGAGGAAGAGGCAGGCCATTCCACAGGGGTGGTAGGGGTCAGGCAGGTGTACCAGGCCGGAGCCTAAGTGGGAAGTTGCAGAAGGTGCATGCGATTACGTCAAAGGATGCACCAGACTTGGATGAGTGGCTCACTCAGCCTTCCACTTCTGCACCCTCCTCATCCTCTCTAGCT
This sequence comes from Bufo bufo, assembly GCF_905171765.1. Classification (NCBI taxonomy): domain Eukaryota; kingdom Metazoa; phylum Chordata; class Amphibia; order Anura; family Bufonidae; genus Bufo; species Bufo bufo. The sequence goes on from NC_053392.1 coordinate 65,429,226, forward strand.
GCACCCTCTTCACTCTCTGCTGTGTGCACCCCCAAAGACACCACCACCACCATATCCCCTCTTTTCGAGTCAGAGGAATTATTTTCCCATCTATTCCAAGACCTTACTGATGCGCAGCCATTCTTGGCATTGGATCAGGAAGAGGAGGTATCAACGGTCGCCACCCAGCGGTCTGACGACAGTACCCAGATCAGCCCAAGGAGGGTGGTCCCCGCTGTTTCTGCCTATTTCGAGATCTCTAATGTCAGTGGTGGTGAAGGTGACGATGATGATGTCACGTGGGTGCCCACAAGAGAGGAAGAGGGGAGTTCAGAGGGAGAGACGGAGCAGCAGATAGGGAGGAGAAGAAGGAGAAGCAGGCATAACTTAGAGTGCACAGGAGGCAAAAAGCAGACTGCTAATGTATCTGGAACGAGCCATCCACCATGCACGGTCACATCTGGTGCTCCCAGGATGCCGGCACTTGGCTCTGCAGTGTGGGCTTTTTTTAACGGGTCCACTGTTGCCATCTGTAGCCTTTTCTGTCAACGCATAAGTCGCGGTAAGCCCAACACTCACCTAGGGACGACTGCCTTAAGGAGGCACCTGGCCTCCCATCACCGAGCCCAGTGGGAGCAACACTGTCAGAACCCACAAAGCCACACTACCTGCACTCCTATCAGTTTGCAGTCACAGGCCGATCAGTTGTTAAACCCGCTCAATTTGACAGTTGGTAAAGTGGTGTACGACACATGTCCTGAACTTAGTTGTACAGCGATTCGTTGCCAAATACCCCGGGTTCCAGGACGTCTTGCAGCAGGCCAGGAAAATCTCTGGCCATTTTAGAAGATCTTACACGGCCATGGCTCGCCTTGCTGACGTTCAGCGGTGACACCACCTGCCCGTCAGACGTCTGATTTGTGACTGCCTGACGTGCTGGAACTCCCCCTTGTATATGCTTGATAGGCTGCTCCAGCAGAAACGTGCCGTTAACGACTACCAGTATGAACTCTGTGGCAGGACAGGTTCTGGGGAGCTTTGTATTTTTCACCGCGCCGCGCATGCAGACTTCTGCGGCCATTTGATGAGATCACCAAACTGATCAGTCGCAGCCAGGGCGCCATCAGTGACATCGTATCTTATGCTTTCTTTCTGGAGCGTGCATTGCATTGTGTCATTGATCAAGCCATCGAGGAGCAGGAGCAGGAAGAAAGGAAGTCGCAATGCTGGATGAATTCCCGGGGGGGGGGGGCTACTCCATCTGAGACAAGTGAACAGAAGTCTAAAGAGTAGTCAGAGGAGGATGGTTCAGGGGTGGAGGAGGAGGAGGAGGAGCAAGAAGAGCATGCTTTAAACTTTTCTGGGATCCTTGGTGTTGTCCGTGGCTGGGGGGAGGAAACTGAGGATGACATTATGACATTATCCTGGACGATGAGCAGGATCGAGGCCACTGCACCGCTACCAGTATAGTGCAAATGGGGGCCTTCATGTTCCAGTGTTTGAAGAGGAACCCCCATATAAAAAGCATAAAGGGCAAGAACCAGTACTGGGTGGCAACATACTTAGACCCCCGGTGCAAACACAAAATGGCAGACATGTTACCAGCATCATAGAGGGCTGTCAGAATGCAGCACTTCCAGGCCTTGCTTCAAGAAATGCTGCATTCTGCTTTTGCGGGCGCTGGCAGAGGAATTTCCACTCACAGAGAAACAGTTGCGGGTACCAATCCAACAGCGCATGCAAGAAGAGGGCAGTTTGAAGATGTGTTGGTCTCATTGGATAGGAGATCATTCTTGCAGTCAACCCATCGACAGCCGCCCTCCGGATCCAGCCTCAGGGAACGCCTAGACCGACAAGTGTCCGACTACATCGGGTTAACAGACAATGTGGACGCTCTGAGAAGCGAGGAACTTCTGCACTACTGGGTGTGCAGGCTTGACCTGTGGCCAGAGCTGGCACAATTTGCCATGGAACTCTTGGCTTGCCCCTCGTCCAGTGTCCTGTCCAAAAGGACGTTCAGCGCAGCAGGGGGGATCGTGACCAAAAAGCGCACTTGCCTAGGTCACGACAGTGTGGACTACCTCACATTTATAAAAATGAATGAGGCATGGATCTCAGAGGAATTCAACACCTGTGACGACCACGTTTAATTGAATTTCCTCATGCCAGCCCACACATATCCTACAACAAAGAACAAAGAATGGTCCCTGTCTTATGTAAATAATGAGGCATAAAAGGTCTTTTCTGTCCGTTGAATGCCTAATGTTTTGGGCCTCGGGGGAATTTAACACCTGTGACGAACACGTGTTTCAACTATTATCTTCAGGGTTTTTTTCAAGAGGGGGGATTTCTTTAGCCATGTTTTTAATCCAATTTGATATTTTTAGTTCTTTTAAACATATGTATTTGACCTTTATTTGTACTGGCCTTTTGTAAAATTGATATCCATTGACCATCTAATATACCTCCAGCCACATAATCACTTGATCTTTTCTGTACGGTGAATGCATAATTTTTGGGGCCTATAATACAGGGTGGGCCATTTATATGGATACACCTTAATAAAATGGGAATGGTTGGCGATATTAACTTCCTGTTTGTGGAACATTAGTATATGTGAGGGGGGGAAACTTTTCAAGATGGGTGGTGACCATGGCGGCCATTTTGAAGTCGGACATTTTGAATCCAACTTTTGTTTTTTCAATAGGAAGAGGGTCATGTGACACATCAAACTTATTGGGAATTTCACAAGAAAAACAATGGTGTGCTTGGTTTTAACGTAACTTTATTCTTTCATGAGTTATTTACAAATTTCTGACCACTTATAAAATGTGTTCAATGTGCTGCCCATTGTGTTGGATTGTCAATGCAACCCTCTTCTCCCACTCTTCACACACTGATAGCAACACCGCAGGAGAAATGCTAGCACAAGCTTCCAGTATCCGTAGTTTCAGGTGCTGCACATCTCGTATCTTCACAGCATAGACGATTGCCTTCAGATGATACGAGATGTGCAGCACCTGAAACTATGGATACTGGAAGCCTGTGCTAGCATTTCTCCTGCGGTGTTGCTATCAGTGTGTGAAGAGTGGGAGAAAAGGGTTGCATTGACAATCCAACACAATGGGCAGCACATTGAACACATTTTATAAGTGGTCAGAAACTTGTAAATAACTCATGATACGTTAAAACCAAGCACACCATTGTTTTTCTTGTGAAATTCCCAATAAGTTTGATGTGTCACATGACCCTCTTCCTATTGAAAAAACAAAAGTTGGATTCAAAATGTCCGACTTCAAAATGGCCGCCATGGTCACCACCCATCTTGAAAAGTTTCCCCCCTCACATATACTAATGTGCCACAAACAGGAAGTTAATATCACCAACCATTCCCATTTTATTAAGGTGTATCCATATAAATGGCCCACCCTGTACATTGGCCTGCAGTAAAATTGATATCCAATGACCGTGTAATCTACCTCCAGCCACATACTTACTTGTTCTTTTCTGTCTGCTGAATGCATTATTTTTGGGGCCTGTAGTCCACTGGCCTGCTGTAAAATTGATATCCAATGACCGTATCATCGACTTCCAGCCACATGCTTACTTGTTCTTTTCTGTCCACTGAATGCATAATTTTTGGGGCCTGTAGTCCACTGGCCTGCTATAAAATTGATATCCAATGACCGTGTAATCTACCTCCAGCCACATACTTACTCGTTCTTTTTTGTCTGCTGAATGCATAATTTTTGGGGCCTGTAGTCCAGTGGCTTGCTGTAAAATTGATATCCAATGACCGTGTAATCTACCTCCAGCCACATACTTACTCGTTCTTTTTTGTCTGCTGAATGCATAATTTTTGGGGCCTGTAGTCCAGTGGCTTGCTGTAAAATTGATATCCAATGACCGTGTAATCTACCTCCAGCCACATACTCACTTGTTCTTTTCTGTACGGTAAATGCATAATTTTTGGGGCCTGTAAGTCCACTGGCCTGCTGTAAAATTGATATCCAATGACCGTGTAATCTACCTCCAGCCACATACTTACTTGTTCTTTTCTTTATGGTGAATGCATAATTTTTGGGGCCTGTAGTCCACTGGCCTGCTGTAAAATTGATATCCAATGACCGTGTAATTTACCTCCAGCCACATACTTACTTGTTCTTTTCTTTCTGCTAATGTCACGGCCTATGGTGTGCGCTGTGACACTGTTGCTACACTTGCGGTTGCCTGCGGCAACGTGTTGCTGTTAGAGCATGCGGTGGCAGTGTCTCGGCCTTCTGGGTGATTGCTGTGACATGGTTGCCACGCATGCTGTTGCCGTTGGTAATGTGTGGCTTAGTTAGCTGGTGTGTGCACTTCCCCTTTAAGTGGCTTCTTTCCCTTGTCTGGTGATGTAAGGGTTAACTACCTTGCTGGGTGTGGTCACTTGTGCTTCTTATACCTGTGGCTTTAGGTCAGGAGGCAGTTGTACTCCAGCCTTGGTGTGTGCTGGAGTTAAGCTCTTTGTCTGTTATTTCCATCTGTCCAGTGAGGGCCACCCTTGTGGTCATCAATGTTATTACGGTGTCTCCTTCCCTTCCTGTCCCTTTGTGCATGGAGTGGGTTTTGTGCAGGGTGTTTGTATGTCTATTTTTGGTGTTACATGTCTGGTAGTGTTTGGTGTCCAGCATTCCCCTGTCTCACATTTATTGCAGCTATGAGTGTCCTGGGTCCCTGTGTAGTTCGTGGTGTGTGCTGTGTCCTTTAATGTTGGTGTGGACACTAGCACTTGTGCACGGGTTCCAGTCAGTGTGTCTGTGGCAGGTAAGTGTGTTACTGGTTTCACTTACCTGCCATCTCCTTTAGCTGTATGTGTTCCCCTCTCCTTGCAGCTTGGCCAGTGGAGACTCCTGTTCATCCGTGTTGTGGAGGAACAGGAAGTCTTTACCCTGCTCCTAGTCCAGGGATTTCCTGAGGGTTAGTAGGGCCCCGAGGTTCCAGAGTATGAGCCCTCCTACCATCTGGGTTGGCTCATGCGGTTAGGAGTCAGGGCCAGAATTAGGAATGCGGTAGGAGGTGACCTGCTCCCTTATTACTCCTTTTGGCCAGGCTGATCCCCCTTTACCCTCTGACACCGCACGGTGGGGGGTTTCCCCCACTCCCCGCCGTAACAGCTAAATGCATCATTTTTGGGGCCTGTAGTCCACTGGCCTGCTGTAAAATTGATATCCAATGACCATGTAATCTACCTCCAGCCACATACTTACTTGTTCTTTTCTGTACAGTGCATGCATAATTTTTGGGGGCCTAGTCCACTAGCCTGCTATAAAATTGATATCCAATGACCGCGTAATCTACCTCCAGCCACATACTTACTTGTTCTTTTCTGTAAGGTGAATTAATAATTGTTGGGGCCTTGGAGGAATTTAACACCAGTGATTACCACGTGTTATCGAATTTCAACTATTATCATTAGGGGTTTTTTCAAGAGGGGAGATTTCGTTAGCCATGTTTTTAATCCAATTTTTTATTTTTAGTTCTTTTAAACATATGTATTTGACCTCTATTTGTACTGGCCTGCAGTAAAATTGTTATCCATTGACCGTGTAATATACCTCCAGCCACATAATCACTTTCATCTTTTCTGTCCAGTGAATGCCTAATTTTTGGGGCCTGTAGTCCAGTGGTCTACAGTAACATTTTTATCCATTGACCACATAATGTACCTCGAGCCACATAATCAGAATTTCTTTTATGTCAGGTGTATTCCTAATTTTTAAGGCCTGTACTCCTGTGGCCTAAAATAAAAAATTTCTAGGCTTCAACAGGGCACACTTCAGAGAATTTCCCTTTAAGATTATATATTCACAAAAACCCTATTGTGGAGGAGCAGCGTTTGAAATTACAATTGTAGCATGAGCTGTATTACAACAGCTAAAATACGCTTTTTTCTCCCTCCACACTAAATGATTAAAACTTCACCTTTATTTATTCACCATTAATACCTAAATCTAACCAATTAGTCAGAAACCTAAACGTTAAAACTTCCAGGGTGAGCTTGTGGTTCAGTACTATATGTGCTTATTATTCTCTGACAGAATTTCTGTATACACTTAAATAGCGTCTGTGGCTGCGCGCTGCCACCGGAGCTTGTATTCTTATTAGCTATACTAACTGTATTCTCACAATAATGCTCACTACCTAAGCTAAAACATAACTCAGAAGCTGCCCCCCGACAGTAACCAGCGCCAAGTAACCAGCGTCTTCAGGGGCTGGGCAGTCTATGAATCTGAGCTAGCGAGGACTAGATCTTTTAATCCCTCTGTTTGTGACATAATTCCTAATGGGCCAATCCTGATCGCTGTACCTTAGCGATCCTATCCTTATCCGTCTGTTCTTTTTACTTATTGATTAGTCATTGATGATGCTAAGTTCACGTCATCTCTCATATAATCTCGAGCATACACCAGAACTTCATGTTTTGTTCCATTTTCTGCCCATGTTTCTGAACTTTGTCAAGATTGTCCTTCCGTTTTTTGCGCATGTGCCAGATCTTATACATTTTCCTATTCTTCTTTGCCTATTTTTTTCATTTTTATTTTTTCCCTTTTAAGACGCATAAAAATGTCCCCTGATTAAGATACAAATTTTTTGTTGGAATGTTTGTCATTTATCCCCCTCCAGTATGTCACTGTCCATGTTGTGGGACTATTTGCACACGTCTACTCAGTATTTTGTGGCTGCAAATATGAGCTGAAGGTTTTTCAGGTTCGCTTGCCATTAAAGTGAATGGGGCCCGCCGCAAACTTGCGGTTCACGAACATTTGATCACGATCGCATTCGCGAACCGTCCCGGCCGATGTTTGTCCTTCACTGTTAATAAGACCCTCAATCAGACCTCAGATCAGACCCACAATCAGACCTAAGCTCAGACCCCAATGTGAATGACCCCCAATCAGACCTCAGATAAGAGCCCCAGTATAAATAAAACTCCCCATTCTGACCTCAGATGAGATCCCCATGCCTAAGATCAGCTCCCCATGCCACAGATCAGCCCCCAGATTCAGATCAGCTTCCAGCCATAGATCATCCCCCAGCTTCACATCAGTCTCCAGCCATAGATCAGCCCCCAGACTCAGATCACATCAAATAAAAAAATCCACTTAACTCTCCTGCTCCGGATGCCGCCGCTGCTCGTCACCTCCATCGCTTTCTCTTTTTCTTCCTGCTGCCGGCTGTGCTGTAACTCTACGTGCACAGCGTAAGGTCACAGAGCGCCCTCACACAGTGCGCAGCCGACGGCAGAGGACCAGGAAGCGGTGAGTACTGAGCCTGGGGTGCGCTGCATTCATTGCTTCCCAGTCCTCTGGTACTAATGAGCACTTCCATAACGGAAGCGCTATCTAGTATTCGCCACTTGGGGGGGCGAAAAATATGGTATTTTTACAAAATGGATGCTCATCAATATTTATTAAAGGGGTTGTGCAAGATCAGGAAAATATACTTAGAATATACTGTAGGATTTAACAGCTGATTTGTTGATCATGTCACCTGACATTCTCTGCTGAATTGGGCAGAGCTTCAGACTTTAGCCTCATTTAAATACAACCCATCCTTTCACACTTATTCACATCTAATTGAAAGTTAGGGGAAAATGGTCCAAAGAGACACCAACAAAAAATGTCCACAAGCAAATATATCATAAACTGTCAACTGCACTCCAAATATTGGCAGGAGGTACCCCTTAGGCCCCTTTCACACGGGGGCGAGAATTCCGTGCGGGTGCAATGCGTGAGGTGAATGCATTACACCGGCACTGAATCCGGAGCTATTCACTTCAATGGGGCTTTTTAGATGAGCTGTGATTTCCACGCATCACTTGTGCGTTGCGTGAAAATCGCAGCATGCTCTATATTCAGCGTTTTTCACGAAACCCAGGCCCCATAGAAATGAATGGCTCTGCGTGAAAATCGCAAGCATCCACAAGCAAGTGCGGATTCGGTGCGATTTTCTTGCATGGTTGCTAGGAGATGATGTAAGTAAATTGATAAAAAGTCAATTTACTGTATAATTTTCCCTTATAACATGGTTATAAGGGAAAGTAATAGCATTCTTAATACAGAATGCTTACTAAAATGTGATTTTAGGGGTTAAAAAATATAAAAAAAATGTAACTTACCTCATCCTGTTGTTCGCGCAGCTGGCATGATCTTCTTTTATACTGTCCTCATACACGTTAGTACGGTGTGTAATCTGACATGTAGCTAAACCTTCTCTGTCTTGAAGAGAAAACTGTACTGCTTTAACTTTCTCTTTATTGATAGTAGATTGACAGGAAAGGTGAAACTACAGAATAAAACAGTAGTATTTTAGAATATAAATATCCATGGTACATGGCATAGGACACAGAATAATCTGCTATACATACAGTACATGAGCTATCAATACAAGAAACATATATTGAACTGCAGTAAATGTCACAAGATAGTGTCCTTACCGACTATGCTAGAAAACAGGCTGAATAACAGATGATGGGGCAGGAAACCAGTGAGAGAGTATGGCTCCTGAGACACAAGCTGGTTGCTGTTTGTAATATACCAGCACAAGACTAGAAAGAACCAGGAAAAACCCACAATGCCCTGGGACTCCCATAATACATAGGAAAAACAGGCAGGATGAAATACATGAACTCATCAGTAGATGGTACCATATAATATAATGCACATGAATTACAACACAGGTAAAGCAATGTCAAACTGACAAACACACAGAAAACAACTGGATCTGCATCTGGGGACAGAACATCTTTCTTCTTCTTTCAGGACCTGCCAAAGGACCTGTGGTGACGTCAGCACCGGTCCTGCTGAATGAAGACAGAAGATTTCAGGTGCTGCAATATGGAATCTGAATGCTTGCAATTTGTATTTGCAATTGTACGATTGCAATTGAATTTGGTGGAATGTTATAAGGGAAAATAATAAAATATACAGAACACCTAACCCAAACCCGAACTTCAGTGAAGAAGTCTGGGTTCGGGTCTGGGTACTTCAATCAGGTTTTTATCACGCGCATGCGAAACGCATTGCACCCGCGCGATAAAAACTGAACATCGGAACGCAATCGCTGTCAAAACTGACTGAAATTGCGTACCTACTCGCACGAGGTTCCCTGATCGCGGGCGCAACGCATCCAGACCTAATCCGGACACGCTCATCTGCAAGGGGCCTTAAAGAGGCTATTCAGGATATAACAATTGATGACCTAGGACGGGTGATCAGTATGAGATCAGTGGGACTCCAACAGCCCACACTCCCACCGATCACTTGTTTCGGCGCAGCTCCAGCACTGGTAATGGACGGAGCTGGTTACTGCAGATTCACATTCACTACTATGGGAGCAAAACCATAACCAGCTCCGTCCACTATACAATAGATCCAGCTGTTAAAGGGGTATTCCCATCTGAGACAATGGGGGCATATCGCTAGGATATGTCCTCATTGTCTGATAGGTGCGGGTCCCACCACTGGGATCTCCACCTATATTGAGAACGGAGCAGGGGAAGTGATGGCTGGAGGACCCCGGGTTTCCCTGGGTCTGAACACCACCAAGCGCTCTCCCCATAGAAGTTAATGGGAGCGCACTACTCTTGCGCGGCCACCACTCCCATTCATTTCTATAGGGCTGACTCTGGCTCAGCTATTTTCGGCGACCCCATAGAAATGAATGGAGGGCAGCCGCAGTGCGCCCTCCGGGACTTTGCCGGCTGCATTTGCAAGATAAGTGCGGGTTGTAGAGGTGGGACCAGCACCTATCAAACAATGAGGGCATATCCTAGAAATATGCCCCCATTGTCTGAGATGAGAAAACCCCTCTAAGTTCTAAGCCCTATTTCCTGCACCAGAGCTACTCTCAAATAGCTGACCGATAAGGTTTGAAGGTGTCAGACTCCCACCAATCTGAAATTGATCATCTATCCTAGGGATAGGTAGTCACTTGTTAAATCCTGAAGAATACGATTGAGTCATAATGTACTATTTAGGGGTAATGCATATGGCAGGTGCAGCACTATGAAGTGCCTTTTGCGCTGTGGCATTAGAAGAATTTTGATATCTCTGACTTTTAGTCTAACCAGACTGTCTATTACTCTACAATTCCTCTAGCGCCGTTCTATGGAAACAGTAGGTTTAAAGAGCACACCGAATGCTTCAAATAACTTCTTTATTAACTTCAACTTTTCTTCATATATAACACTGCCGCCTCCGCAGCAGATAGTCCATGTACAAAACACTTGTTGAAAAGATATCACAAATTGGCGGTATGCATAAGATGGTGGTTCAACTGTTCAATCTTGTCATTCAACATAAAATGGTGGATATATTTCTCTCTTCAGTATCTGTACTCTCACCTTAAGTTATTTAAGCATTTTATGATCTCTCTGAGAGGTATATCTGAGGTCTAACTAATAGTTCACTTGCAGTATGCAGTTAGCAGTGACTATTTGCGGATTGGTTGAGTATGATCTGGTATGGTTGTATGCAATTTGGATTGCAATATAAAATCTGAATGCTTGCAATTTGTATTTGCAATTTGTATTTGCAATTGTATGGTTGCAATTGAATTTGGTGGAACTGTAAGTAAACACACATATAACTGGTTCAGTATACAGTTCTAATCACAATACTAACAATATGAACATTATATAACTGTTTTAAATACCTATTTTGGCTTCTTGTTCCCATTAAACTCAGCTCTCAGTGGAGTGAATGTCTCTTCAGCTCCTGTCTCGGGGAATAATTATTCTAGCAGTGTGAGTTGGGGGAATTCCCAGACAGGCTGTGTGTGAGGCTGGCTGTGATTGGTGAAAACTCTTGCTTTGTGAGAAGCTGGCTGTGATTGATCTAGACATCTGCCCAGCAACAACAGATTAACACTAAGCTTTCTGTTGTTTCCGCTGTGTCACTGAGCTTACCTTTCATTACAAAATGAATCTTAAAGGCATATTATCTTTTTCTGCTTCTGTGAACACAAAATATATAACAGTTATATGACATCCAAAACATGATGTCACAGTAAATAACTCTGCTGCTCCTTAATCAGTTGGGGGAGTGGAGACTGTTGGGCCCCCCCCCCCCCCTCTGCTTCGGTAATAAGGTTTTAACCCCCCCTCCCTTCATTCTCCCTCTCTTTGAATAGGTTTTCAGGGCTATAGGTAGGCAATGCAGGGGTTAAAAGCGCTCCGTGCTTCCTCTTGCCCTTCCTTTTCCGGGCTGTATGGGCACCTCCCATTCAGTATTTAGCCCGTTGGTGCCGCCCCCCTCTTCCCTTTTCCGTCCGGCCAGCAGTTGTGCAGCGCGGTGGCACTTACCTGGTGTAATGTCCGCAGGTGACCCGTTAATGGAGGCTCTCTTGGTAAGAATTCAGGCAGAGGGGGATGGCTGGCTGTGCTCGCTCCTGAATGTGCCTGCCATCCCTCCTCCTGCAGCTGCTCTGTCCACTCTCCCTCCCCCTCTGGCTCCACTGAGCTCTACGGCTCAGTTTCAGGCTCCTGGGTTGAGCCGATGCTCGTCTCGGCGCGTCCGCCCCCCACTCGTCTAGGCCACACTCCCCCAGGTCCTGCTGTACCAGTACGCGCTGCCTCCATGGTCTCCCCAGCACAAGAGGAACGGTCATTACAGCGATGTGTGCAGGCCCCGTCCCTTCCTCCTCCTCCTGGTTTTTGCGCACGTCCTGCCTCGTGTCTGCAGGAGAGCGCCAGCAGAGTGATAATGGGTGCCCAGGCCAGCTCTTCCTCAGCTTCTGAGCGGCCATCTATCCCTCAACCCCCTCCTTTATCTCCCTGTGTGGAGATTGCTCCTCCTCCTTTGCCTACTGTCTCTGTGACTGAGCCAAGCTCTATTGAACAGTTTGAGGATGCTGTGGAGCCTTCTGTCCAGCATGCCTCTAGTGCCCCTGTAATGCTACCCCCTCCAGGTCCCTCTTAGGCCCCCCTCCCGCCCCCTTCTTCAACATCATGCAGGCGACATCAACACTCTGGTTCGTCATCTTCTGGTGGATCCAGAAGGAGAGGTCGTCATCATTATAGTAGGTGCCAGTCCCGACGCCGTTCCAGGGATTCCGGGAGAAGTCAGCGCTCCGGGTCCTCGCGATGGTGCTACCCGGCATCTTCGGACGTTTTGATTGGCGCATCCGGGGAGTCTGGTCCATGAATCCATTCCAGGCGTAAGAGGCGGGAGCCTACCCATCCATCCAGGGCCTCCAGCCTGGTGTCTCCACCGATTCGCTAAGATCCGGCTCCAGCTGCGGCGGCGCCCATCCCTCCGGTTACTCCAGTGGCTTCATCGTCCGGTAAGTTTACCTACACGGATGCTTGGGGGGTGGGTACCACGGGTTTGGAGGTCGTTGGGGCCCTTAGGGCCATCCTTGATAAATTGCAGCCTTCCTCTGCTTTGCCTCCCCCTCCTCCATCCCCTAAGAAAACCCTCCCGGTTCAGGCAAGCATTCACAAGGATTCCATCTTTTGTGGGGTTAGCTTGTTGGGAGTCGATTTGGAGGAGGAGGTTCGGGAACGGATATGTTGATATATGGTCTTTGGTTACTGTCAATCAACAAACGGTGGACAAGGAGCGTCGCCTGGTAGACAAGACTTCTGAACGGCGCCCCCGGGTTGCTAAAACCATGAATAATTGGCTCCCGGCTTTCTCAGTATTGGGATGTATTATGGGTCAGCGTCATCCTGAACGCCGTTCGGAGATGTTTCTGTACCAGGAAACTATTTACAGTGCCTACAAGGCCAATGGCGGTTCCACTTGGTGGGGATATGATGAGAAATTTCATTGTCGTCTATCTCTTCAACCGGATATTGTGTGGCTTCGATTAATGGTGTAACAACGACCCCCCTTTCTTGGTGCGGCCACCGGATCTGGGGTCTTGTCTGCCCAGGGACCAGTGGCCGTGCGACGTCCTGGGGCCTGTTAGTTATTTAACCCCTTAAGGGCACAGGGCGTACAGGTCATTGACCAGGCACCTTGGCTAAATGTGAGGGGGGGTCTCGTGACTCGTGACCCCCCCGTGTCAGCGATCGCCGCAAACCGCGGCGGTGCCATCGGGTCCCCATGCGGCTGTAGGCGGGGCCGATGGCATGGAAGGCAGCGCAATGCCTTCCTGAGGCATCGCGCTGCCTTCGGGTGACGAGCCTGTGAGCCCCCTGGATCTCAAAGGCCGGAAGCTGTATGAGTAATACACACAGTATTACTCATACAGCCAATGCATTCCAATACAGAAGTATTGGAATGCATTGTAAAAGGGATTAGACCCCAAAGTCCCAAAGTGAAACAAAAAATAAAGTTAAAAAAAAGTCCAAAAAATAAAGTTTTCCCCCCAAAAAATTAAAAGTTTCAATTAAAAATAAACGAAAACTTCATTTTATCCAAATAAAGTAAAAAAAAAATTGCTAGTACAAAAAAGTAGACATATTAGGTATCGCCGCGTCCGTATCGACCGGCTCTATAAACAAATCACATGACCTAAGCCCTCAGATGAACACCGTAAAAAATAAAAAATAAAAACTGTGCTAAATAAACCATTTTTTTGTCACCTTACATCACAAAAAGTATAACAGTAAGCGATCAAAAAGGCGTATGCCCACCAAAATAGTACCAATCTAACCGTCACCTCATCCCGCAAAAAATGAGACCCTATTTAAGTAAATCGCCCAAAAAATAAAAAAAACTATGGCTCAGAATATGGAGACACTAAAACATCATTTTTTTTGTTTTAAAAAAGCTGTTATTGTGTAAAACTTAGGTAAATTTAAAAAAGTACACATATTAGGTATCGCCGCATCCGTATCGATCGGCTCTATAAAAATATCACATGACCTAACCCCTCAGGTGAACACCATTAAAAAAATTAAATAAAAACTGTAAAAAAAGCCATTTTTTGTCATCTTACATCACAAAAAGTGTAATAGCAAGCGATCAAAAAGTCATATGCACCCCAAAATAGTGCCAATCAAACCGTCATCTCATCCCGCAAAAAATTTGACCCTATCTAAGACAATCGCCCAAAAACTGAAAAAACAATGGCTCTCAGACTATAGAGATACTAAAACATTATTATTATTTTTTTTTTTAAATGAAATCATTGTGTAAAACTTACATAAATAAAAAATTTGTATACAGGTGACTTCAGACCTGAACTGGTCCTAAAAAAAGTTGCTTTTTGAAAATTTCGGAGAAATTTCAATATTTAATTTATTTTAAAATAAAATGTAATTCCCAAAATGATCCTAACATGAAGTAGACATATGTGGAATGTAAAGTAATACAATTTTTGAAAATTTGGTATTTTTTTATACTCCATTTTACCAGTGTCATGAAGTACAATATGTGACGAAAAAAGAATCTCAGAATGGCCTGGATAAGTAAAAGTGTTTTCAACTTATCACCACTTAAAGTGACACTGGTCAGATTTGCAAAAAATGGCCTGTTCCTTAAGGTGAAATATGGCCGTGTCCTTAAGGGGTTAATGAGGGATACTTAAAATTCGCTGGACTTTGCAGGTATAAACCTGAATGTTCCACCTGCGGAGGCCCACACGTGGCTGTCCGTTGTTCCAGCTCCCTTACAAAACCCGCTAAACCCTCCCACGGCGAGCAGTGACCGTAGCCGGGATTGCGCCTTAGCTAGACCTATACCCCAATCTGGGCCGGTTCTAGGTGAAATGGGGCCCTGGGGTGAAAAACAATAAGGGGGCCCCCACACACACGTGACACTTGCTGACTTTAAAGTCCCCCCCATCACTACAGAAATACAGCGCCCCATACCTCTTACATTCAGTGACGTCTCCTTTGATGTAGATGTTCTCTGTCCTCGTCTTCTCCTTTCAGACCAGACCACCATTTTGTCGCCATTTTCCGTCTCTGCAGTCTGACAACAACAAACAAAAAAAATCTTAGTTTGCTACTTTTCCATCATCCTCCCATCTTCTGGACAAATCATCCTACTACCCCCAATACTATGCCGCTGTGCTCCCCAATACGATACTGCAGAAACAGATAATACCCTTGATAATACTAGTACCACACAGAGCCCCCCACATAAAATACCCCTTCTTTGTGGCCTCAGTAGAAGCCCCCATAGTGCCCCATAATAATGTGCCAGTATCAAGTGCCTCTCCATGCCCCCCATGTGCCAGTAAAAAGTGCTAACCCCCATGTGCCAGTAACAAGTGCCTCTCCATGCCCCCCATGTGCCAGTAACAAGTGCCAAACCACCCCATGTGCCAGTAACAAGTGCCTCTCCCCCCCATTGTGCCAGTATCAAGTGCCTCCCCCCATGTGCCAGTATCAAGTGCCTCCCACCCATGTGCCAGTATCAAGTGCCAAACCCCCCATGTGCCAGTATCAAGTGCCAACCCCCATGTGCCAGTATCAAGTGCCAACCCCCCATGTGCCAGTCTCAAGTGCCAAATCCCCCATGTGCCAGTATCAAGTGCCTCCCCCCATGTGCCTGTATCAATTGCCAAATCCCATGTGCCAGTATCAAGTGACAACCCCCCCACCCCCATGTGCCAGTATCAAGTGCCAACCTCCCATGTGCCAGTATCAAGTGCCAAAACCCCCCATGTGCCAGGATCAAGTGCCAAACCCCCCACCCCATGTGCCAGTATCAAGTGCCAAACCCCCCCATGTGCCAGAATCTAGTGCCAACCCCCCCATGTGCCAGTATCAAGTGCCAAAAACCCCAATGTGCCAGTATCAAGTGCCAACCCCCCCATGTGCCAGTATCAAGTGCCAAACCCCCCCATGTGCCAGAATCAAGTGCAAACCCCCCCCCCATGTGCCAGTATCAAGTGCCAAAAACCCCAATGTGCCAGTATCAAGTGCCAAACCCCCCATGTGCCAGTATAAAGTGCCAAACTCCCCATGTGCCAGGATCAAGTGCCAAACCTCCCACCCCCATGTGCCAGTATCAAGTGCCAAACCCCCATGTGCCAGTATCAAGTGCCAACCCCCCCCATGTGCCAGGATCAAGTGCCAAACCCCCCCATGTGCCAGGATCAAGTGCCAAAACCCCCACCCCCATGTGCCAGGATCAAGTGCCAACCCACCCTTATATGTGCCAGGATCAAGTGCCTACCGCCCCCCCCCCCCCCCCCCCCCATGTGGCAGTAAAAGTCCTGTATTAAAAAAAAAAAAAAACACTTATACTTACCTCCATGACATAGCGATGCGATGCAGGCCTCTTCCGGCCTGTGTCCCGCACTGTACGGCTCAGGCTGCGCTATGACGCCATCGCACCGCCTGCACCGGCCTCTGATAGGCTGTGGGCCTTGTGTCGGCAGCCTATCAGAGGAATAGGGAAGGGAGACGCCTCTCCCTCCCCTGCCCTACAGCGCAGGCATCTGTATGGCTGTCCTAATGACGGCGATACAGATGACTATGGAGATGAACGCTTCCACAATGGAAGCGTTCATCTCCCTGTGACCTTCCGGTGTTGGGTGGTGGGCTTGGGGGCCCCTAAGGACTCGGGGGGCCCGGGGGCAATTACCCCTCTTGCCTCTATGGAAGCGCCGGCCCTGTCCCCAATAAATCTGCTTCTGGACAGTTGCGTTTTGGTTTTACTTTTAGTTTCTTCATCCCCATCTTAAGTCGGCTAGAGACCACCCTGAGGTTCCCTGGGAGAAGGTGTCTAAAGAAGTATCTATGGGTAGGATAGAGGGCCCCTTTACTTCCCCCCTATTCTGCAATCTCCGTATTTCCCCTTTAGGCGTAGTCCCTAAGAAGGAGCTGGGTAAGTTCCGGCTCAAACATCATCTTTCCCACCCAAAGGGTAATTCGGTTAATGATGCTATTCTCCCTGAGGACTCCTCGGTCACTTATGTATACTTTGACAGGGCTGTTTCTCTGGTCAGGGAGGCTTGCCACTGTGCCCTCATGGCGAAATAGGATATTGAATCCGACTTCCGCCTTCTCCCAGTACATCCGGACTGTTACCATTTGCTGTGGTGACGTGTGGATGGTCTGTGTTACTACGACACTTGCCTTCCTATGGGTTGTTCGATATCTTGTCACTACTTTAAAATGTTCAGTTCTTTCCTGGAGTGTGCTGTTACATACGAAACCGGTTCCCGTTCCATTATCCACTATTTAGACGATTTTTGGTTAATTTCCCCGGGGGACTGTGAGGGTTGCTGGGTTTTATTGAATACCTTTCTATATTCGATGAAAAGTTTTGGGTTGCCCATAGCTCTTGACAAAACGGAGTGCCCGGTCACTTGCCTCTCGTTTTTAGGCATTGAGATTGATTCTGTTGCCATGGTTTTTACACTTACTGGCGGATAAACTTGATAGATTGTTACGGTTAGTCCAAGGTTTTTTAGCTGTCCGTAAGGCCACCCTTCTTCAGGTCAAATCCCTCCTAGGCTTATTAGTTTTTGCTTGCAGGGTAATGTCCATGGGTCGGGTTTTTTCCCGTCGTTTGTCCCTTGCCACGTGCGGTGTTACTTCCCCTTGTCACCACATTCGCATCACTAGTTCTTTGAAAGCGGATTTAAGAGTGTGGCAAGCTTTCCTTTCCTCATACAACGGGCACACTTGCTTCTTGTCAGGCGAATGCACAAATTCCGAGCTTTGCTTGTATACGGATGCAGCAGGCTCCTATGGTTTTGGAGCGATTTTTGGCTCTGATTGGTGCGCTTCACCTTGGCTAATCAGCACGCCTGTTTTTGGACGGATAATTTAAGTGTGGTTCATTGTATTAACAGTCTAACGTCCTTGTTAGGGTTGAGCGAACTTTACGGTGTTCGGCACCCGAACCCGAACATTTCAGTAAAAGTTCGGGTTCGAGTTCGGTGTTCGGGTAATATTAATATACCATCGGATTGGAGTTAGATCGTGAAAAATCTCAGATCCGACAGTATATTCTAACACAGAGGCATTCCCATAGTGATGGGGACGCTTCAAGTTAGAATATACTGAGAACTGTGGACATAACTGCCCCCTGCTGCCTGGCAGCACCTGATCTCTAACAGGGGGCTGTTATCCGCACAATTAACCCCTCAGGTGCCGCACCTGAGGGGCTAATTGTGCGGATCACAGCCCCCTATAAGAGATCAGGTGCTGCCAGGCAGCAGGGGGCCAGATCCCCCTCCCTCCTCAGTATTAAAATCATTGGTGGCCAGTGCGGCCCCCCCTCCCTCCCCAGTATTAAAATCATTGGTGGCCAGTGCCCCCCTCCCTCCTCAGTATTAAAATCATTGGTGGCCAGTGCGGCCCCCCTCCCTCCCCAGTATTAAAATCATTGGTGGCCAGTGCGTCCCCCCATTAATTAATTAATTGGTGGCTAGTGCGGCCCCCCCACCCCCTATTAAAATCATTGGTGGCTATTGCGGCCCCCACCCCCTATTAAAATCACAGCCCCCTATAAGAGATCAGGTGCTGCCAGGC
The DNA here is from genome assembly GCF_905171765.1 of Bufo bufo. Classification (NCBI taxonomy): domain Eukaryota; kingdom Metazoa; phylum Chordata; class Amphibia; order Anura; family Bufonidae; genus Bufo; species Bufo bufo. The sequence continues at coordinate 65,447,635 of NC_053392.1, forward strand.
AGCAGGGGGCCAGATCCCCCTCCCTCCTCAGTATTAAAATCATTGGTGGCCAGTGCGGCCCCCCCTCCCTCCCCAGTATTAAAAACATTGGTGGCCAGTGTCCCTCTCCCTCCTCAGTATTAAAATCATTGGTGGCCAGTGCGGCCCCCCCCCCCCCCCCAGTATTAAAATCATTGGTGGCCAGTGCCCCCCTCCCTCCTCAGTATTAAAATCATTGGTGGCCAGTGCGGCCCCCCTCCCTCCCCAATGATGGGGGAAGGAGGGGGGTTGTTAACCTGTGGACACTGCCACCAATGATTTTAATTAGGGGTGGGGGGGAGGGGAGGCCGCACTGGACACCAATGATTTTATTAGGGGGGCACACTAACCACCAATGATTTTAATAGGGGGGGTGGGGGGGCCGCACTGGCCACCAATGATTTTAATACTGGGGAGGGAGGGGGGGGACCGCACTGGCCACCAATGATTTTAATACTTTGGAGGGAGTGGGGTCTGGCCCCTGCTGCCTGGCAGCACCCGATCTCTTACAGGGGGCTGAGATTTGCACAATTAACCCCTCAGGTGCGGCACCTGAGGGGTTAATTGTGCGGATCACAGCCCCCTGTAAGAGATCGGGTGCTGCCAGGCAGCAGGGGGAAGTTATGTACACAGTTCTTAGTATATTCTAACTTGAAGCGTCCGCATCACCATGGGAACGCCTCTGTGTTAGAATATACTGTCGGATCTGAGTTTTCACGATCGTAAAAACTCAGATCTGAAAAAGCTAGTACTATTATTTTCCATTATAACCATATTATAACGGAAAATAATAAAGTGAAGTTCGGGTCCCTATTGACTTCAATGGGGTTCGGGTTCAGGTCCAAGTTCGGATCAAGTTCGGGTCCCGAACCCGAACTTTTTTTTAAAGTTCGGCCGAACTCCCCGAACATCTAGATGTTCGCTCAACTCTAGTCCTCGTCCTTGCCTGTTCTCAGTCTTTTGCGTCATTTAGTGTTGCGTCATCTTAGCTGATTGCAGGAACAGGACCTGTGGTGACGTCACTCCGGTCATCACATGATCCATCACCATGGTAAAAGATCATGTGACGGACCATGTGATGACCGGAGTGACGTCACCACAGGTCCTTTTCATGCACACAGCTAAGATGAAGAGATGCCGGGCTGTGCGAGCAAGTGGATTAAGGTGAGTTACATTTTTATTTTTTTATTTTTTTAACCCCTCCAGCGCTATTTTAAAATGCATTCTGTATTCAGAATGCTATTATTTTCCCTTATAACCATGTTATAAGGGAAAATAATACAATCTACAGAACACCGATCCCAAGCCCGAACTTCTGTGAAGAAGTTCAGGTTTGGGTACCAAACATGCACGATTTTTCTCACGCGAGTGCAAAACGCATTACAATGTTTTGCACTCGCGCGGAAAAATCGCGCATGTTCCCGCAACGCACCCGCACCTTTTCTCGCAACGCCCGTGTGAACTCAGCCTAAGGGGTGAGAGTTATCAAACTGGTGTAAAGTAGAATTGGCTTAGTTGCCCATAGCAACCAATCACATTCCACCTTTCATTTTCCAAGGGAGCTTTGAAAAATGAAAGGAGGAATATGATTGGTTGCTATGGGCATCTAAGCCAGTTCTACTTTACACTAGTCTGATAACTTTGCCACCAGGTATAAGGGAAAGACCTTTTCTTTTTTTGAGGATCTGTATTTTGGGGACTGCAAAATACATATGATCGTCTGCATGAGCCCTAAGGCCTCTTTCCCATGAACGTGTGCTGGCCATGCCCATGCTGCGGCCTGCAAATTGTGGTCCGCAATGCACGGGCACCGACCATGGGCCAGCCGCACGCGGATCGCAACCCTACTCACTTGAATGGGGTCCGCGATCCGTCCGTTTGGCAAAAAGATAGGACAAGTTCTATCTTTTTGCAGAATGGAAGTGCGGAACCCCACAAAAGCACTCTGTAGTGCTTCCCTTCCGTGGTTCCGTTCCGCACCGCATCTCCGGATTTGCGGACCAATTCAAGTGAATGCACACGACCGGTGTCCCGTGTATTGCGGACCCGCCGTATGCGGCCGCAATACGGCCACTGGGGTACGCAAATTGGGTACGCAAATTGCAGATACGCAAAACACGGACACCGGCAATGTGCTTTCCGCATTTTGCAGAACGCACATCGGCGGTACTCTCGCAATTGCGGACAAGAATAGGACATGTTCTATTTTTTTGCGGAACGGAAGTGCAGATCCGGAATTGCGGATCCGCAAATGCGGATGCAGACAGCACAATCCCGGCAAATTGAAAATGAATGGGTCCGCACCTGTTCCAAAAAATTGGGGACCCATTTTTCGGACGTGTGAATGGACCCTAAGGCTACATGCACACGCCCGTATGTGTTTTGCGGTCCGCAAATTGTGGATCAGAAAAAAAAATCTTTTTGCGGGGCAACGGAACGGACATACTGATGTGTATGCTGTCCGCGGTTTTTGCGGACCTATTGAAATGAATGAGTCTGCATTCTATCCGCAAAAAAAAGGGAATGGACACGCACACGAACGTTGTTTGTTTCTGTGTCTGTTCCGTTTTTTGGGCGGATAGGATGCGGACCCATTCATTTCAATAGTTCTGCCAAAAATGTCCGCATCATTATGTCCATTCCGTTGCCCCGCAAAAAAATAGAACTTGTTCTATTCTTGTCCGTTTTAGGCATTGTTACAATGGATTAGCAAAAAAAATCCCGGATGGCATACAAATGTCATCCCTTTTTTTTTTTGCGGATCCACAATTTGCGGACCGCAAAACACATACGGTCGTGTGCATGTAGCCTAACAGTGATGAAAGTCAATGAAACATGTCCTCGTGGTGGGTATTTTAGCGGTAAGCACAGCACTTTGGTTTAATCCCAAACTCGCATTAATTTTTGTATGAAAAAAGCTGAATCTATAGTTATGACGCCTTCATAAAAATACATTTATTTTTATTATTTCCAAACTGCCACGATACAGGATGGAGCGGCGCTAATATAGGAAGCATAGATCAGCGGCACATCAATAAATTAATGCATTGTTTCCTCCAAACATAAATATCATAAAAATCATCTCCTGCTTGATATTAAAGGCTGGTAGAGTCATCCAGCAATTATAAATGAGATGACATGGCATATTGGTGGGGAGAAGTAAATGCATTTATGTAGCGCTGGTATTTATGATCACAGTATAACGTGTAAATTGTCTGGGAGATTGTGACTACTTCCAAATTGTACAAGCTACTGGGAAGAATTATAGAGGGAAGCATATGCGAATAAAAATAACCCACAAGATGCAATTCATTTTTTTTTTCTATATTTTCTGCTACATGACCATTTTTTGTTTTTTTTCTTGCATCGGATGTAGACTTTTTAACCCGTTAAAGGTGTTTTCCAAGATTTTCTTACTGATGACCTATCGTCTGGATAGGTCATCAATATCTGATCAGTGGGGATCTGATAACTGGGACTACCACCGATCAGCTGTTGGAGAAAGCACCAGTGCTCCTGTGAGTGCCACGGCCTTATCTCAGCTTTTCATAGACCAGTGACGTCACGTTCATTGGTCACTAGTGTTGATCGAGCACCATAGTGCTCGGGTGCTCAGCCCAAACACATCAGGATGCTCCGGTACTCTATCGAGCACCCGAGTATAATGGAAGTCAATGGGAGAACCCGAGCATTAAACCAGGCACCCCCTGCTCTGAAGAGGGGATGGTGTCTGGTTCATAGGAAAAGGTCAGAAATTTATGGAAACACAACTGAAATGGTTCTGAAACAGCATGGGGAGGATGTCTGGATGTATCTTGTACTAGCAGGTCGCTGCTGGGAACGATGTTGTCTGAATAGTATGCCACTTTTACAGACTGACAATAATACGCACAAAACCGCTGATAAAATCTATTTTAGATGAAAAATTGTTAGGAAACATTCTTTCCTGTATATTTACTTGTATATAATGTGCAAGTGCTGGCAAAAATTACAAGGAAGAGGCACTCCGATACAACCTGTACATCACATAAAGGAGGGCCTCATTCACATTGTGGTACAATTGTTCATGTAGTGGGACTCCTACACTCATAAAGCGTATGCACTGCCAAAAATTACAAGGAACCGGCACTCCAATACACCCTTTATTACACATAAAGGAGGGCATCATACACAGCCTTGAAAAATTATGATTGATGGCCTGCTAGTGACCCTAAAAAACATTTTAAGCAAGGGCCTGCTGATCTGACCATCTAAAACAATATGGGTGAGGGCCTGCTGCCGATTTGGTGACTTTAGATAACCTGGGGACGATCGCACGTCCCCGTGATGGCGACGATCCACTCGGATGTCTGGCCTATCAACTTTCGATGTTATTGTCAGCGCAAAACATGGTGACTATGGGTAATGGGGAATCAGGGTTCGATTCCGGAGAGGGAGCCTGAGAAACAGCTATGGCTACCACATCCAAGCAAGGCAGCATGCGCGCAAATTACCTATTAGGTATAATTAGGTGAAGAAATGTGGGGGATTCAGTCAGCACAACCCTGTATGCAGGTGCACATCGCTATGGCGAAATACACATACAAACGTAAAAACATAAATGCAATAGCACTCTGCAACCAGCACTCTGCCCTGCCTCCATGCTGGATGTTGAATGAGGCATTGGTGTACATTTTGGCCAAAGCGTAATAAGCCACTCACCACGTCAAGGTCGCCTCTATGAGTGGTCCCTAACACTAGTTCCTACCTGTTTATGGACCATGATAGCCACACAAAGTCCAGGGAGCGCAGGTACAGCATGCACGCCAGGCACACTCTGCTTTTAATCCCCTCCGGTGCCGTGACAGCTTTCAACATGCATGCTGAGCCCACTATATACTTCTCCTCGAGCCAAATGGCCACTGGTAGGCGCTATAAAAGTAGACTCAGTTTTATACTGACTTTAAAACCAGCCTCCAGGGTGAAGGCCTACAGGTGATCCGACCCTGTAAAATATTTAAGGTGTGGGCCTGCAGGTGAGCTAACGCTGTAAAAGATTTTAGGTGCTGGTCTGCTGGTGAGCTGACCCTGTAAAAGAATGTAGGTGAAGGCCTGCTGGCGAGCTGACCCTGTAAAAAATTATATGCGAGGGCCTGCTGGTGAGCTGACCCTGTAAAAGATTTTAAGTGTGGGCCTGCTGGTGAGCTGACCCTCTACAAGGTGGTAGGTGAGGGCCTGCAGGTGAGCTGACCCTGTAAAAGATTTTAGATATCATGAAAATGATTTGCTGATAAAAATGAGGTGGTGGCGGTGCTATAACACCTTAAAGCCTAATACTGGACTAAAATATTACATTAATAAAAAGTTATTAAACACATAGTATCATGTCAATGTAATAAAAATATATTATCAAGACAATACACTGGCGGCAGGGCAGGCCAGCACCTTCAAGGTGTAGAGCGCCAGTTCGTGCCACATGTCCAGCTTGGACACCTAGTAGTTGTAAGTCACTGAGGGATCATTGAGGACGCTGACACGGTCTGCTATGTACTCCTTCACCATCTTCCAAAATTTCTCCCTCCTTGTGACACTAGGCCACGCATCAGGGAGAGGGTGCTGGCAGGGTGTCATGAAACTGTCCCAGGCTTTGGAGAGTGTTGCCCTGCCTCTGTTGGAACTGCTGTGTGTTCCCCTTGTCTCCCCTCCTCGTTTGGCCAAGGAACTACGGACTCTGCCGCCAGCGTTGTCAGATGGAAATTTTTCAAGCAATTTTTCAACAAGGATCTTCTGGTATTGCACCATTTTGCTCGTTCTCTCCACCAGAGGAATGAGAGAAGAGAAATTCTCTTTGTAGCGGGGGTCAAGAAGGGTGAACAACCAGTAATCCCTGTTGTCTAAAATGCGTATAACGCGCGGGTCACGGGAAAGGCAGCCTAACATGAAGTCAGCCATGTGTGCCAGAGTACCAACAGGCAAGACTTTGCTGTCATCATCAGGAGGATAATTCTCAATCTCCTCATCATCTTCCTCTTCTTCTGTCCACCCACGCTGAACAGATGGAATTAAACTTCCGTGGCTGCTACCCTCTGTAGCGGAGGCAACCATCTCCTGCTCCTCCTCCTCTTCATCATCCAATTCACCCTGTGCAACGTTTTCCCCCATTTACACCTCTTCCACATGCAAAGCGTCGTCCTTAATTGTGAGCAATAATAGCGTTATCGCCACTCACCATCTGTGTTGATTCCTCAAAGTTTCTTAAAACCTCACAGAGTTGAGACATCCATGCCCACTCCTCGCTTGTGAATAGCGGAAGCTGACTGGAAAGGCGACGACCATGTTGCAGCTGGTATTCCACTACTGCCCTCTGATGCTCACAAAGCCTGGCCAACATGTGGAACGTGGAGTTCCAGCGCTTGCTCACGTCGCACAACAGCCGGTGAGCTGGCAATTTCAAGCGCTGCGGCAGTGTTCACAGACCGGCTGAAGCTGTCGATGACTTGTGGAAATGTGCACACACATGGCACACCTTCACCAGTAGCTTAGGCAAATTGGGGTAGGTTTTGAGAAACCATTGAACCACAAGGTTGAACACGTGGTCTAGGCATGGGATGTGTCTGAGCTTGCCGAGCTCCAAAGCCGCCACGAAGTTACGTCCATTATCAGACACAACTATTCCTGGTTGTACCGTAGGTTGAGTGGCGAGAGCCACAGCTCAGTATGGTCTCTTATACCCTGCCATAGCTTTTCGGCTGTGTGCTGTTTGTCCCCTAAGCATATCAGCTTCAGCACGGCCTGTTGCTGCTTCCCCACTGCAGTGCTACACTGCGTCCAGCTACCGACTGATGACTGACTGGTGCTGCACGCGGATAAATCAGCGGTGGAAGTGTAGGAGGAGGAGGAGGAGAAGTGGGGTTTGGAGCTACTAACGTAGGTGCTGGCAGAAACCATGATCGACATAGGGCCCACAGTCCCCGAGTACGACTTGCTCCTGGCCTCCACAACATTCACCGTGTGTCATCAGGGAAATGTAGCGTCCCTGGCCGAATGCACTGGTCCATGTGTCCGTGGTTAAGTGGACCTTCCCAGTAACTGCGTTGGTCATGGCACGTGTTATGTTACGGGACACATGTTGGTGTAAGGCGGGCACAGCACACCTTGAAAAATAGTGGTGGCTGGGAACTGCGTAACTCGGGACGGCCTCCGACATCCGGCTGCGGAAGACCTCAGTGTCCTCAAGCCTAAATGACAACATTTCCAGGGCCAGTAATTTTCAAAAGCTGCGCATTTAGTGCTATGGCCTGTGGGTGGTTGGGTATTATCGCTTGCGTTCAAAGACCTGGGGTAAGGACATTTGGACGCTGCTCTGGGACACGGAAGTGGATGTGGGCGCTGATGGTGCTTGTGAAGATCCAGATGCAGGTGGGAGGCATCCGGGCCTGCTCCTTCGACAGGGGATTGGCCAGCACATGACATAGGGGAAGAGGAGGCAGTGGTGTGACCCGCAGATACAGATTGTGGACCCAGGCGTTCGTCCCACTTATTACGGTGCTTAGATGCCATGTGCTCATTTTTGTATGGCACAGGTTGCAAATTACTATTCTTTTGTCGTCCGCACTTTTCTCAAAAAAGCACCATACTGCGGAACATCTACCCCTTGGCAAGGGAGATTTCCACATGGGGGTGCTCCGTGGAACAGTTGCAGGCCTGTTTGGTGTGGCCCGCCTTCTTCCTTTTGCCACCCCACTGCCTCTTCCGGTGCTGCAGATCCCTCCCCCTCTGTACTGCTGTCCTCGCTCGGCTTTCCACCTTCCCAGGTTGGATCAGTGACCTAATCATCCACCACCTCCTCTTACACTTCCTCACTCTGATCATACTCCTGATTTGTTGACCTAACCACAATATCAGTGATTGACAACTGTGATTCATCCTCCTCATCAACCTCTTGAGACAGAAATTGCGGTTGACTCATTGGCAACTGCGTCTCATCATCATCCACCTCATTAAACACTAATTTGCCATTCCCCACGGTCATGTTCTTGTGACTGTGGATGCTCAAGAGGTTGTGAATCAGGGCACAAGATCTCATGTCCCTCTTCAAGCATGCTGTCAGGACTCGAACCCGTGGCCGGTCATGTCCCAGGCGGTAGCTCTACCCACTAGGCTACCATCTCTCCTTGGACTGTTCTCTAGCTAACTTCTAGCTAACTTCTAACTACCTCTGTTGTTCTTGCCTTGACCGGCTGATTATTCCAATCTCTTGCACCTGCTACTTCCCTATAAAACCCAGCCCTTGAACCCAGCCCTTTGCTGGTTATTGTGCCTCCAAGCCTGTAGCAAGCTTCCTCTCTGCTCCTCCACCACTTTTGCTGATCTACCATCGTTGCCAACCCGGACCGTTTTGACCTCGCTGAATTGCCGCCTGCATTGACTCACTGCTTACCACCGACCACGCCTCCGTCTACTCCTGCTGTTATCTCGCTGCCATCTCTGCTGCCAACCCGGACTGATCGACCACGCTACCTGCCTCCTGCTTCTGTGGGCCTTTGCCACTGGACTCCATACTTCCAGCTCGGGTGTCCTCAGACTCAGGTGAGCCTGGATTGATACTACCATCCCGTAACAGAATAACCAGCCCAAAAAAAAAAATGGAGTCCGCAGTGGCCACCCTGCGCAAGCAGGTGTCTGAGCTTCAAGAGTTCGGCACCACCTACCAGGAGAAATTTTCGCAGATCCAAGGCCTGGTACAGAGTCAACAGGGGGAGATCATTGAGCTCCAACGGCAACTCCTGGACATACGCGGCGTGGCTGCAGACACCCGCATGCCACTACCCTCGATATTCAATGGAGATCGTCGCCAGTACCGGGGCTTTCTCAATCAGTGCCGTATCTACTTCCGGATGCATCCGGCCCCCTTTTCCACTGACGAGAAGAAAGTATTGTTCATTGTTAACCTCCTGACAGACGAGGCCCTGGCATGGGCGTCTCCATACATGGAAATCGATAGCCGTCTGCTGCACGATCTGGATGTTTTCATCACAGCTATGAGCCAGGTCTTTGATGACCCCAATCGCTGTGCGACAGCTGAGGCAAGACTACACAGTCTTCGACAGGGAAGATGCTCTGTCGCCGAGTACGCTGCCGAGTTCCGCCGCTGGGTCTCAGACACCAACTGGAACCCAGCTGCTCAAAGGAGCCAATTTCGGCAAGGTCTATCGGAGGCGATTAAAGATGAACTTGCCAGACTTGAAGCCCCGGATGATTTGGACGACTTCATTCAGGTGTGTGTCCGTATTGATCAGAGGCTCACCGAGAGAGGGAAAGAAAGGCTCTGGTTCCAAGGCGACAGACCCACTTACTCTACTACCCAGCAGGTCGCCCAACCTCCCATCGAGCCGATGCTGGTTGACGCAGTGCGCAAGACTCTGTCCGTAGCAGAAAAAGAACGACGACTGACCGAAGGTCTCTGTCTCTACTGTGGGAAGCCAGGGCACATTGCCATCAAATGCCCCAACAAATCCCGCAGAACCATTGCCGTCACTAAGCTGCGAGAGCAGCGGCAGGCCGCAATCCCACCGGTGACGGCAGAGACAACTGAGTTAGCAGCCACCGGGTCCCACTTCACCGTTCCAATTGTCATTACTATCGGGGATCGACAACTTCTCTGTACTGCAATGCTCGACTCCGGGGCTGGCGACAATTTTATGGATCTAACTTTTGCTCACGAGAACAATATTCCGCTTGTAAACAAGACAGCCCCCATCGATCTGGAAACAGTGGATGGGTCCCCACTCTCCTCGGGGCCCGTTACACATCAGACCACAGATTTACAGCTGCACATTAAAACCGACCACCACGAGACGATCCACTTCTCTTTGATTGCCTCCCCCAAGTTTCCGGTGATCTTGGGCATCCCGTGGTTAGCCACTCACAACCCTTCGGTGGACTGGGAAACCCGCTGTCTACGGTTCACATCCGAGTTCTGCTCTTCGAACTGTCTGCATGAACCTGCTTCCCCAACGCCCAAAGAATCTATCATCTCGGAACCAACGGTCAAGGAGCTGTTGCCTCCACAATATAGCGAGTTTCAGGATGTCTGCGACAAAAAAACGCAGACAAGTTGCCCCCGCATCGACCATACGACTGCCCAATTGAATTATTACCTGGGGCTGAAATACCCTTCGGCAGCATCTACTCCCTCTCGGAGCCTGAACTCAAGGCCCTGAAGGACTACTTGGACGAGGACCTAAAGAAGGGCTTCATTCGACCCTCCACCTCTCCCGTGGGAGCACCCTTCTTCTTCGTGGAGAAAAAAGACTCCTCTCTACGCCCTTGCATTGACTACCGCAAGCTGAATGATGTTACGGTAAAAAACCGTTACCCTCTCCCCCTGATTTCGGAACTTCTCGAGAGACTCCGGGCGGCGAAAGTCTTTACGAAACTCAATCTTCGAGGAGCCTATAATCTGGTTCGCATTCGCCCCAGGGATGAATGGAAGACCGCCTTTCGCACACGATATGGACATTTTGAATACTAGTTATGCTCTTTGGACTTTGCAATGCCCCAGCCACTTTCCAACATTTCATTAATGACGTCCTTAGGGACATGCTGGATCTGTTCGTAGTGGTATACCTGGACGATATTTTAATTTTCTCTGAAAATCTCGAACAACATCGCAAACATGTCCGCAGGGTGTTACAAAGACTTCGCGAGCAGTCCCTTTACATCAAGCTCGAGAAATGCGAGTTCGAACAGACCACCACCCAGTTTCTCGGTTACATCATCTCCCCGGATGGGCTGAGTATGGATCCTCGGAAAATTCAGGCTGTAATATATTGGCCTCCCCCTAAGAACGAAAAAGAAATACAGAGGTTTGTCGGCTTCGCCAACTTTTACCGAAAATTCATTCGGAACTTCTCAAAAATCATTACTCCAATTACCCAGTTAACCAAAAAGACTGTGCTCTTTTCCTGGACACCCGAAGCACAGGAAGCCTTCACCAAGCTTAAATCCCTCTTCACGTCTGCTCCAATTCTGATCCATCCTAATCCTGAACTGCCATTCACAATTGAAGTGGACGCTTCCGACACCGCAGTAGGCGCTGTCCTATCACAACGTACGGGAGAAAAGATGCTTTTACACCCTTGCGCCTTCTTCTCTCGCCAAATGTCCCCGACAGAGAGGAACTATGACATCGGGAATAAGGAGTTACTGGCAATCAAAAATGCCTTCTCGGAGTGCAGACATCTATTGGCGGGGGCCATCAATCCCATAACTGTGTTCACTGACCACCGAAACCTCGAATTCATCCGTTCTGCCAAGAGGCTTTCCGCCAGACAAGCCAGATGGAGCCTTTTTTTTTCTCGATTCAATTTCATTATCACATATCGCCCTGGGTCGAAGAATGGCAAAGCAGATGCCCTTTCCAGGATGTTCTCTGAACCTTCACAGGACAACAAGGGCCAAGCCAGCATTCTACCCGAGAAAAAGGTCTTAGGAGCTACTTACCCAAAGGAATTCCTGGGGTCAATCAAGAAGGCTTATGTCACGGATGGTGTACAGGAAACAAGACAATAATATAAACAATGACTCACTGGATCCACAACTAAGAAACAAAAGGGGAGACCCCTGCAAGAGACCTGCCGCTCTCCCTTATTGCTCAGCCTATGCGACCACCCTAAAGGTGGATGGGCGCATATCCACGTACCTCGGCTATCTAATACCTGAAGACCCTACAATAGTGAGGGGACACGACCACCGGCTCCCTACACTAGACACGGAGGGAGTCAGGGTCACCTGGATCCAGAAAACAGAAAATCATAAATACATAAACAGAACTTATCTTGCAGACGACTGGGGACTGTGGACTGTGGACTGGGAACGAGGAACAGCATGCACACACACTCCAGGAAGTTGTATAAGCCGCACACTACTGCATTCTGGGGAGGAACTTAAAGGGCAGCAATCAGTCCAACAGCATGACAGCTGAGATAGACTAACGAGATGAGAAACTAAACCAAAACAAAGAAATTCAAGGAGGAGGATCTGAAAGGCTCCTGTCAGAGCTTCTCAACTGTCTGGCTGTGACAGTACCCCTCCCTCTACGAGTGGACTCCGGACACTCAGAGCCCACCTTCTCAGGATGGGACCTATGGAAAGCCCTGATGAGACGAGAGGCCTTAATGTCCGTCACTGGGACCCACATCCTCTCCTCAGGACCATAACCCTCCCAATGAACGAGGTACTGGAGGGAACCACGGACAAGACGAGAATCCACAATCCTAGAGACCTGAAATTCAAGATTTCCATCAACCACAATCGGAGGAGGAGGCAAAGGCGAGGGCACAATAGGTTGAACATAAGGTTTCAATAAGGACTTATGAAAAACATTATGGATCTTCCAAGTCTGAGGAAGATCAAGACGGTAGGCAACAGGATTGATGACAGACAGGATCTTGTAAGGCCCAATAAACCTAGGACCCAACTTCCAGGAGGGAACCTTCAATCTGATATTCTTGGTAGACAACCACACCAGATCACCAACATTCAGGTCCGGACCAGGCACACGTCTCTTATCTGCCACACGCTTATATCTCTCACTCATGCTCTTTAGATTATCCTGAATCTTTTGCCAAATAGATGACAAAGACGAGGAGAATCTGTCCTCATCAGGTAAACCAGAAGACCCCTCTCCCGAGAAAGTCCCAAACTGCGGATGAAGCCCATATGCACCAAAAAATGGTGACTTATCAGAGGACTCCTGACGACGGTTATTTAAAGCAAACTCAGCAAGGGACAAAAAAGAACACCAATCCTCCTGATTCTCCGCCACAAAACAGTGCAGATATGTCTCCAGATTCTGATTGACGCGCTCTGTCTGGCCATTCGACTGCGGGTGGAAAGCAGAAGAGAATGACAACCGAACCCCCAAGCGAGAACAGAAAGCCTTCCAGAATCTGGGAACAAACTGCGTGCCCCTATCAGAGACTATGTCTGAAGGAATACCATGCAATTTGACAATGTGGTCAATAAATGCCTGCGCCAGCGTCTTAGCATTGGGCAAACCAGGAAAAGGGATGAAATGCACCATTTTGCTAAAACGGTCCACCACCACCAGAATCACAGTCTTCCCCGAGGAACGAGGCAGGTCCGTTATGAAGTCCATGGACAGATGTGTCCAAGGACGGGAAGGAATGGGTAGGGGAAGGAGAGGACCTGATGGCCGTGAATGAGGGACTTTGGCACGAGCGCAAGTCTCGCAAGCTGCCACAAAACCCTCAACCGACTTACGAAGCGCAGGCCACCAGAATCTCTGAGCGATGAGATCCAGTGTGGCTCTTGCCCCCGGGTGCCCAGCAAGGACCGTATCGTGGTGTTCCTTAAAAATCTTGTGTCTCAAAGCGAGAGGCACAAACAACCTCCCAGGAGGACAAAGATCAGGAGCCTCTGACTGGGCTGCCTGCACCTCTGCCTCCAATTCAGGAAAAAGAGCAGAGACCACCACACCTTCAGCCAAAATGGGACCCGGGTCTTCAAAATTCCCACCTCCCGGAAAACAACGTGACAGGGCATCTGCCTTCACATTCTTAACCCCAGGGCGGAACGTGACAACAAAATTAAACCTTGAAAAGAACAAAGACCATCTGGCCTGTCTCGGGTTCAGACGCTTGGCTGACTCCAAGTAGGCCAGATTTTTATGGTCAGTAAACACAGTAATAGGGTGTCTGGCTCCCTCTAGCCAATGGCGCCATTCTTCAAAAGCCAACTTGATGGCCAACAATTCCCTATCTCCCACATCATAATTTCTCTCTGCGGAGGAGAGTTTCTTTGAGATAAAGGCACACGGTTGCCATTTGGCAGGAGAGGAACCCTGAGACAAGACCGCACCCACCCCTACCTCAGAAGCATCAACCTCAACTATGAAGGGTAACGAAATATCAGGTTGTACCAGGATGGGAGCGGAAGCAAAACTCTCCTTGATATTAGAAAAGGCCTTACGTGCCTCTACCGACCAGGAAGAAAAATCTACCCCCTTTCTGGTCATATCAGTGAGTGGTTTAACAACAGAGGAATAATTCAAAATAGATTTCCTGTAATAATTGGCAAAGCCCAAAAAACGCATCAGCGCCTTCTGATTCTCAGGAAGCTCCCACTCAAGCACAGCGCGGACCTTCTCGGGGTCCATGCGAAAACCAGAAGCGGAGAGAAGAAACCCCAGAAATTGAATTTCTGGAACCGCAAACACACATTTTTCCAGTTTCGCGTATAATTTATTCTCCCGCAGGATGAGCAAGACCTGACGTAAATGTTCCTTATGAGTCTTGAAATCAGGAGAAAAAATCAAAATGTCATCCAAATACACTAATACTAATTTTCCCATTAAATGATAAAAAATGCTGTTCACTAAATGCTGAAAAACGGCTGGGGCATTCATCAAACCAAAAGACATAACCAAATTCTCAAAATGGCCCTCAGGGGTATTGAAAGCCGTCTTCCATTCGTCTCCTTCTTTGACCCTGACCAGGTTGTATGCCCCTCTTAGGTCTAATTTGGAGAAGACTTTAGCCCCAACAACCTGGTTAAACAGGTCCGGGATCAGAGGAAGCGGATAAGGGTCACGAATAGTGATACTGTTCAGCTCCCTGAAATCCAGACAAGGTCTTAAAGAACCATCTTTTTTCTTAACAAAGAAAAAACCAGCGGCAACAGGTGACTTCGAGGGTCGTATGTGTCCTTTTCTCAGACTCTCAGAGATATAAGCACGCATAGCGACCCTCCTAGGTTGGGAAAGATTGTATAAACGAGATTTAGACAGCTTGGCGCCTGGGATGAGATTAATAGGGCAATCGTACTCCCTGTGCGGGGGCAAATCCTGAACTCCACTCTCAGAGAAGACATCCGAAAATTCAGAGAGGAAAGGTGGTACAGTCTTAGTAGAAACCTCAGAAACAGATGTCATGAGGCAATTCTCTCTGCAAAAGTCACTCCAACCATTTATTTGCCTCGCTTGCCAATCAATGGTGGGGTTATGTTTAGTGAGCCAGGGTAGCCCCAACACTAGAGGAGTAGGCAAACCGCTAAGGACGAAACATGACACATCCTCAACATGAGCATCACTCACAATTAAACGGATATTGTGAACTATGCCCTTTAATGATTTCTGAGAAAGTGGAGCGGAATCAATAGCAAAAACAGGAATATCCTTTCCCAAAGTGCATACCTGGAAACCATGAGTTATTGCAAATTGATTATCAATGAGATTGACAGCTGCTCCACTATCTACAAAAATCTCACAAAAAATGCTTTTGCTCTCTAGCGCCACCCTAGCAGGCAGGACAAAACGGGAACTACAAGCAAACGGAAAACCTTCAATTTCCGCCGCAACCCTGCCAATAGTAACAGACGGAACATTTTTAAAAGATTTTTTCCTTTTAGTTTCTTTATTACTCCCAGAAAACTACCTGAATCTCCTAGAGGGACAAACATTTGCCAAATGATTTATACCTCCACAACAAAAACAAACCCTCCCATGCGGGCTGAATCTTCTATCGTCAGAGGCAATCAACCCCAGCTGCATGGGCTCCTGCTCAGAAGGGGCTGACAGCGACTGAGACCCCTGCGCACAGAAAGAGACCGCTGCACTGTCCCGGGACTGAGTATGACAGGAAGGAGAGATCTCTCCTCTCTCTCTAAGACGCCTGTCAATACGAACGGCCTGAGACATAGCAGAATCCAAGGAGGTAGGTCTCTCATGAAAGGCAAATGCATCTTTCAATCTCTCTGAAAGACCATGGCAAAATTGACTTCGGAGTGCAGCATCATTCCAACCAGTATCAGCTGCCCATCTCCGAAATTCTGAGCAGTATATCTCTGCGGATTGTTTACCCTGGCATAACAGACGTAGTCTAGACTCAGCCAGAGCAATACGATCCGGATCATCATATATCTGACCCAGGGCTAAAAAGAATTCATCCACTGAACGGAGGGGCCGTGCCCCCTCCGGCAGCAAAAAGGCCCAGGATTGAGCGTTACCCCTGAGCAGCGATATAATGATCCCCACCCTCCGTTTTTCATCACCAGAGGAATGGGGAAGAAGGCGAAAATGGAGTTTGCAAGCCTCTCTAAAACGCACAAAATACTCACTACCCCCGGAGAACGTATCCGGGAGCGAGATCTTAGGCTCAGAACAAACTCCATGAACGCAAGCTGAACCGGTCACTTGAAACTGAGAAAAAGTCTTACGGAGATCAGCTACCTCCAATGAAAGACCCTGGAAGCGCTCAGCCAAAAGTGAAACCGGATCCATGCTTGAGACGGTTTTGGCGGCTTATAATGTCACGGATGGTGTACAGGAAACAAGACAATAATATAAACAATGACTCACTGGATCCACAACTAAGGAACAAAAGGGGAGACCCCTGCAAGAGACCTGCCGCTCTCCCTTATTGCTCAGCCTATGCGACCACCCCAAAGGTGGATGGGCGCATATCCACATACCTCGGCTATCTAATACCTGAAGACCCTACAATAGTGAGGGGACACGACCACCGGCTCCCTACACTAGACACGGAGGGAGTCAGGGTCACCTGGATCCAGAAAACAGAAAATCATAAATACATAAACAGAACTTATCTTGCAGACGACTGGGGACTGTAGACTGTGGACTGGGAACAAGGAACAGCATGCACACACACTCCAGGAAGTTGTATAAGCCGCACACTACTGCATTCTGGGGAGGAATTTAAAGGGCAGCAATCAGTCCAACAGCATGACAGCTGAGATAGACTAACGAGATGAGAAACTAAACCAAAACAAAGAAATTCAAGGAGGAGGATCTGAAAGGCTCCTGTCAGAGCTTCTCAACTGTCTGGCTGTGACAGCTTATGAAAAGGACCCCTTCCTCACCCACCCAGCAAAAGACGTCAACCTCACCCTCAAGGGTGGCTTCTGGGTATACCTTGATCGACAACTGTACGTAACAGAAATTGTACGGCTCGATGTACTAAAATATAACCACGATACCAAGTTGGCTGGCATCCAAGTACAAGGAAGACCCAGGAACTCCTGTCCCGCTCCTTCTGGTGGCCGACGTATAAGAAAAATACTAAAAGGTTTGTCTCCTCATGCACGGTCTGTGCCCACAACAAGACTCCCCGCTCTTCAACCGTGGGGCTGCTGCGACCACTCCCCATCCCCTCCCGCCCTTGGGGTTCAATTTCTATGGACTTTGTGGTTGACCTACCCCCTTCAAAAGGGATGGTCGTCGTGGACCGCCTTACCAAGATGGCCCATTTCATCCCCTGCAAGGGCCTACCCACCGCCAAACAGACGGCTGACCTGGTATTCCGTGAAATCTTTAGGTTACACGGGGTTCCGGATGATGTGGTCTCTGACCGAGGAGTGCAATTCACCTCTACATTCTGGAAAGACTTCTGCCTGGCCCTTGGGATCACGGTAAACCTGTCCTCCGCTTTCCATCTCCAGTCTAATGGGCAGACAGAGAGAACAAACCAGACCCTCGAGCAGTACCTACGTTGTTTCATCACTCATTTGCAGAATGACTGGTTGGACCACCTTCCTACGGCCGAGTTTTCCTACAATAATGCGGAACACAGTACCACCCATTACAGTCCTTTCTACGCCAACACTGGCCTGCATCCAGCTTTCATCCCACGCCTGCCTATCACCTCCACGCTTCCAGCTGTGGCCGAACGCCTGGCAAATTTACAAGAGGCACAAGAGAACATTTCCAATAATCTCCTTGAGACTCAGAGACGCTTTAAGCGGGTGACAGACAAACGTCGTAGACAGGCTCCAGACTTTCAGATAGGAGATCAAGTGTGGCTCTCCACAAGAAACCTAAGACTGAAGGTACCTGCTCAGAAATTGGGCTAAAAATACTTGGGGCCTTTCCGGATCTCTGGCCGGATTAATGAAGTCACCTTCCGGCTGGACCTCCCACATTCCATCAGGGTGCACCCAGTTTTCCACTGCTCCCTTCTCAAGCCGTTTGTAGAGAACACCTTCCCTGGCCGCCATCCCCCCACCCACCAGTAAGGGTACAAGGCGAAGAGGAGTACATTGTCTCAAAGATCCTTGACTCCAGACTCCACCGGGGCAAAATCCAATACTTGATTTCCTGGAAAGGCTATCCTCCAGAAGACAACTCCTGGGAACCGGAGGAGAACATTCATGCCCCCAGACTTGTCAGGGAGTTCCATCTGAGTCACCCAGATAAGCCTTCCCCTGCGGTGCCTGGAGGTCACCTTGGAAGGGGGGGGTGTACTGTCAGGACTCGAACCCGTGGCCGGTCATGTCCCAGGCGGTAGCTCTACCCACTAGGCTACCGTCTCTCCTTGGACTGTTCTCTAGCTAACTTCTAACTACCTCTCTTGTTCTTGCCTTGACCTGCTGATTATTCCAATCTGTTGCACCTGCTACTTCCCTATAAAACCCAGCCCTTGAACCCAGCCCTTTGCTGGTTATTGTGCCTCCAAGCCTGTAGCAAGCTTCTTCTCTGCTCCTCCACCACTTTTGCTGATCTACCATCGTTGCCAACCCGGACCGTTTTGACCTCGCTGAATTGCCGCCTGCATTGACTCACTGCTTACCACCGACCACGCCTCCGTCTACTCCTGCTGTTATCTCGCTGCCATCTCTGCTGCCAACCTGGACTGATCGACCAATCTACCTGCCTCCTGCTTCTGTGGGCCTTTGCCACTGGACTCCATACTTCCAGCTCGGGTGTCCTCAGACTCAGGTGAGCCTGGATTGATACTACCATCCTGTAACACATGCTTGGTGAGAGGGCCAAATCAAGTAATGGAGATGAAAAGAGGTCCTCGGAATATCCGAGTGTGGGATCACTTGTTTAGCCAGACTGTACATGGTGGGAGAAAGGAGGATCAGGGTGAGAATTGTGTTGACCAGACTCCTGGCTACTGAGACTGGACTTGGTGGAAGACAGGGTGGTGCTTAACCGACTGGAAGGATTATCTGCTGCAATCCAACCGACCACCTGATCGCACTGGTCTGACTTCAAGAGTGGTGTCCTGCGCCGCCCTGCAAACTGGGACATGAAGATAGGTATCGTGGATGATTGTTTTTCTTGTGCTCTGGCAGCAGGCACAGTTACACAGCACCCAGGGCCACGGCCTCTGCATGCACCATCAGCATCACGGCCACTTCCCTGTCCCTTACTGCTCGCCTTCTTCATATTAAATGTTATATATGCTTGAAAGTCTGTCACACGTACAGTAGCGTAGGATTTGGAAGTGTATGCGCAAAAAAATTTACAAAGGTATTTATGATTAGGAAACGTTATACAAGACAGGTACCACAGGTAATGTCACTGTTCGCAGTGTCTACGGAAAAAGGTACATTGGATGTCACTGATATTTTAGGGATGCGCACACTTTAAACAGGAGATGTGGCCCTGATAATTTAACTGTCCGCAGCGGACACCATCTATGGAAAAACTGCACTAGATGTCACTGATATTTTAGGGATGTGCACATTTTAAACAGGAGATGTGGCGCGGATAATTTAACTGTCCACAGCGGACACAGTCTACGGAAAAAGTGCACTGGATGTCACTGATATTTTAGTGATGCGCACCCTTTACACAGGAGATGTGTGCAAATACCCCAGCTTGCCAGCCTCCCATACCCTCTTGGCCTAGCTTGGTCTATTACTCTGTCATAGCTCCACTCGATATTCTGTCTCTGTCCTCTCTGTCTCTACCGCACTTATTGAGGTCAGGGACCGCCGCACAGTTGCGCTCCATTACCTAGGACGGGCAAGTGCAAGTAGGTAGGGACAGAGGCGTGAGTGGCAGACAGGGGGTGAACTTACTCCCTTCCTATCCGATGCCGTGACAGAATCACAGGACCCTTTACAGATCATCATGGACCCTTTACAGACCCTTTACCTTCTCCGGCCGCTATGCAGGCACGAACCTCATGTCAAGCTGATCGGTTTTCAGGAGAAGTGCTTCTTGACTTTCAAGGAAAGTTGTAAGCTATACTTTTGCTTGTGGTCTCATTAGTCTGGTTCTGACCAACAGAGGTTTGGAATAATTATCTCCCTTCTCCAGGGTGAACCTCAGGACTCTCCTTGCCTTAGATCCGTTGACGCATTTTTTCAAGCACTGGGAGATTCTATACAATGAACGCCAGGGTGATCGGCCAGTTGAGGACCACTGCACCCAGTTCCGTAAATGGTGCGTACCTTCCGGCTGGAATGAACTGGTGCTGAAGAGCAAGTTCAGGTCATGCCTGGCTGCGAATCTTAAGGATATGCTGGTATGCTACCCCTGTCCTGAGACCTTAGAGGAGACCATGACTTTGGCCATTAGATTGGACAGACGTGTCAGGGAGAGACAGCGGGAACATCTGTTTTCTCCACAGGTTATTTCCAAACCTGAATCCGCTCCTGTGGGACACAAGTTGGAGGCAAAGATGGACGAACCTATGCAGCTCGGTATGACCCAAAGAGAGCAACGTCACCAACGGGGGCGACTCTGAAAATTGGGTTCGTCAATGTCCCAAGATTCCTCCTTCCGGAAGATCGTCCAAGTTTTAGGGAGCTAAAGACAAGGTACTTCCGGAAGTGGTAAGAAAGAAGTTGTTGCTACCCATTTCTGTGGCCTTTGGGACCCTAAAGGGGTCAGGTAGAGCATTTGTTGACCCAGGTTCTGCCTTTAGCTTTATTGATCTTTAGTTTGCAGTACAACTGTCAAGCTTTGTACTCCTGAAGTAACCTTGTCGGTAGGGGTGTGTCACACAGAGAAGTGTTCGTTTTTATTCTCGAAAATCTGCCCATAGAAGTCCGTGGTAGCGGAATCCATAATGGAATTCTTAGATAACCCGAACCTGAACCTTGTATGCCAAACTTGACACACAAGTTCACTCACCACTACTTTTAAGGTGTACTTTTTGTGTTTTATGCCTGTGTGACTACAGTTGGAGAATTCAATTTTCTCCCACAAATTAAAAGAAAAATATCTGGAGTAATGCACGTTATTATTTTAACTATATCAATGCAAAAATGCTGCCCTCCTGTGTAATTTCTGTCCCTTTTTAGCTTGTTTAGGTTAGTTTCTAGGCTACCTCTATGTGTCCAGCAGGGATCAGCCTGCCATATCTCTGCATTCTGGCATTGCCAGAAGCTTGAACATCTCCGTTCGGCCCCATTAACTATAGTGATGATCGAGCATTCTCGGCCGAGTACCGGTTTGGCTCGAGCATCGCTTTGCTCGGCAGATCCGAGCACTCTGCCGAGTACCACATGTGCTCGAGCGCCATGCTCGAGTCTCCTCCCCGGATGTTTGGCGCCTTCTAAGCAGCCAATAAACATGCTGGTAAGTATTGCCATCACTGTAATGCCATTAGACATGTTTTCTACTGGCATTACAGTGATTGGCTTGCCGGAACTCGTCATCGGGTGCTATATAGCACCCGGTCACGCGGGTTCGGCTCATTGCGAGTCAGGGAGAGCTGCTGTTAGGAAGGGACAGAGCGAGTGTAGAGCGAATTTGATCTCAAACATTTCAGAGACCCAAAAGCTAATCCAAATAGCGGTTACAGTCAGTTTCTGTATTGTTCAAACTCTGCTTGCTGTGACCAGTGAGAAGCAAATATACACTTATTTCTAGACTGTGTGTGAAGCCTATATTTAATCCAAATAGCAGTTACAGTCAGTTTCTGTATTGTTCAAACTCTGCTTGCTGTGACCAGTGAGAAGCAAATATACACTTATTTCTAGACAGTGTGTGAGGCCTATATTTAATCCAAATATCAGTGACATCCAGTGTCAATATGAAGAAGGCGAGTATTAAGGGACGGGGAAGTGGACGTGATTCTGATGGTTCACACAGAGGCCGTGGCTCAGGGCGCGTTGCAACTGTGCCTGCTGCCAGAGCACAAGTCAAATAAATATCCACGATACCTAGCTTCATGTCCCAGTTTGCAGGGCGTCGCAAGACAACACTCTTGAAGTCAGACCAGTGCGACCAGGGGGTCGGTTGGATTGCAGAAGATAATGCTACCACTTGGTTAAGCACCACCCTGTCTTCCACCAAGTCCAATCTCAGTAGCCAACAGTCTGGTCAACAACACAATCCTCACCCTGATCATCCTTCCTCCCAGCATGTAGAGTCTGGCCAAACAAGCGATCCGGTACTCGGATGTTCCGAGGAGCTATTTTCACCCCATCACTTAATTTGGCCCTCTTCCCAAGCACTCTTGAAGAGGGACATGAGATCTTGTGCCCTGATTCTCAACCTCTAGATCCTTCACACTCACAAGATGATGTGTTTAAGGAGGTGGATGATGACGAGACACAGTTGCCATCAAGTCAACTACATTTACTGTCTGCAGAGGTTAATGAAGAGGATGATATACCATTGTCAATCACTGAAGTTGTGTTGGGGTCAGCAAATGAGTAGGATGATCGGAGTGGGGAAGTTGAAGAGGACTTGGTGGACGATGAGGTTACTGACCCAACATGGGAAGGCGAAAATGCGAGCGAGGACAGCAGTCCCGAGGGGGAGGGATCTGC
This sequence comes from Bufo bufo, assembly GCF_905171765.1. Lineage (NCBI taxonomy): Eukaryota > Metazoa > Chordata > Amphibia > Anura > Bufonidae > Bufo > Bufo bufo. Next base: position 65,470,189 of record NC_053392.1, read on the forward strand.
AGCACCGCAACAGGCTGGAAGAGGCAGTGGGGTGGCAACAGGGAGAAGGCGGGCCACGCCAAACAGGCCCGCAAGTGTTCCACGGAGCACCCCCTTGCGGAAATCTCCCTTGCCAAGGGGTAGGTGTTCCGCAGTATGGCACTTTTTTTGCTGAAAGTGCAGACGACAAAAGAATAGTAGTTTGCAACCTGTGCCACACCAAAATGAGCCGAGGTGTGAACAGTAGCAACCTCACCACCACCAGCATGATCCGCAACATGGCGACCAAGCACCGCAATAAGTGGGAGGAACGCCTGGGTCCACAATCTGTGTCAACGGGTCACACCACTGTCTCCTCTTCCCCTATGTTGGGTGACGACCAATCGCCTGTCGAAGGCTCAGGCCCGGATGCCTCCCGCGCTACACCTGTACCGTCGCAAGCACCATCAGTGACCACATCCACTTCCCTGTCCCAGCGCAGGACAGCAGGCCATGGCACTAACCGCCCAACTTTCTAAGTTACTGGCGGTTGAAATGTTGCCATTTAGGCTTGTGGACACCGAGGCCATTCGCGGCCTGATGTCGGCGGCCGTCCCTCTGTACTCAGTCCCCAGCCACCACTATTTTTCCCGGTGTGCCGTCCCCGTCTTACACCAGCATGTGTCTGCTAACATCACCCGTGCGCTGACCAACGCAGTTACTGCTAAGGTCCACCTAACGACTGACACATGGACAAGTGCTTGTGGCCAGGGACGCTACATTTCCCTGATGCCACACTGGGTGAACGTAGTGGAGGCTGGGAGCGACTTGTACCCTGGGATGGCACAGGTGCTACCGACACCCAGGATTGCGGACCCTACTTCCATCAGGGTTACCGCCAGCACCTATGTAAGTGGCTCCTCCTCCTCTGCCTCCTCCTCCACTTCCACCTCCGAATTCTCTGCGTGCAGCACCAGTCAGCCATCAGCTGGTAGCTGGAAACAGTGTAGCACTGCTGTGGGGATGCGTTAACAGGCCGTGCTGAAGATGATATGCTTAGGGGATAAACAGCACACCGCCGGAGAGCTGTGGCAGGGGATAAGAGACCAGACTGACCTGTGGCTCTCGCCACTCAACCTGCAACCAGGCATGGTTGTGTGTGATAATGGGCGTAACTTGATGGCGGCTTTGGAGCTCGGCAACACACATCCCATGACTAGCCCACGTCTTTAACTTAGTGGTTCAGCGGTTTCTAAAAACCTACCCCAATTTGCCCGAGCTACTGGCGAAGGTGCGCCACGTGTGTTCACATTTCCGCAAGTTATCAACAGCTTCAGACGGTCTGTTGACGCTGCAGCAGCGCTTGAAATTGCCAGCTCACAGGCGTTGTGCGACGTGAGCACGCGCTGGAACTCCACATTCCACATGTTGGACAGGCTTTGTGAGCAGCAAAGGGCAGTAATGGAATACCAGCTGCAGCACGGTCGTCACCTTTCTGGTCAGCTTCCGCTCTTCACAAGCGAGGAGTGGGCATGGATGTCTGACCTCTGTGAGGTGTTAAGAAACTTTGAGGAATCGACACAGATGGTGAGCGGCGATAACGCTATTGTCAGTGTAACCATCCCACTTCTGTGTCTACTCAAACGCTCACTGCTCACAATTAAGGCTGATGGTGTTCGTGGGGAAGAGTTGGAAATGGGGGAAGAAGACATGACCCTCGGTAATAGCCAGAACATCCTCAGTTTGTCTTCTCAGCGCATATTGGAGGAGGAGGAGGAGCAGGGGACGGTTGCCTCCGCTACACAGGGTAGTAGCCATGGAACTTTAATTCCATCTGTTCAGTGTGGGTGGACAGAAGAGGAGGAAGAGGATGAGGAGATGGACAGCCATCCTCCTGATGACGACAGCGAAGTCTTGCCCACTAGTACTCTGGCACACATGGCTGACTTCATGTTAGGCTGCCTTTCCCGTGACCCCCGTGTTATACGCATTTTAGATAACAGCGATTACTGGGTGTTCACCCTTCTGGACCCCCGCTGCAAAGAGAACTTCTCATCTCTTATTCCTCCAGTGGAGAGGACGAGCAAAATGGTGCTATACCAGAAGTTCCTTGTTGACAGATTGCTGCAAAAATTTCCATCTGACAGCACTGGCAGCAGAGTCTGGAATTCCTTGGGCAACCGAGCTGGGGAGACAAGGGGAACACACAGCACGTCCAGCAAAGGCAGGGCAACACTCTCCAAGGCCTGGGACAGTTTTATTACACCCCGCCAGCACCCTCAACATGATACACGTCCTGGTGTCACAAGGAGGGAAAAGATTTGGAAGATGGTAAAGGAGTACGTAGCAGACCGTGTCAGCGTCCTCAGTGATCCCTCAGTGCCTTACAACTACTAGGTGTCCAAGCTGGACACGTGGCACGAACTGGCGCTCTACACTTGGAGATGCCGGCCTGCCCTGCCGCCAGCGTTTTGTCTGAGTGGGTATTTAGTCCTGCTGGTGGCATTATAACAGATAAGCGTATCCGGCTGTCAACTGAAAATGCTGACAGGTTGACTCTTATAAAAATGAACAAGGCCTGGATTGCCCCTGACTTCTCCACTCCACCAGAGGAAAGCCACGACTGAACATAAAGGCATTTTAAATGTGTTGTTTAGAATGTACTGAATACTCTGTATTCCCATGCACCCCTTCCGCCACAAAAAAGGGTATATGGTTGAATCTTCCTTTTCTCATCCTCCTCCTCCTCGTCTATCACGTATATGCCTTCTCATATAATTTTTCGGATGGTCAGCTCACCAGCAGGCCCTCACCCATAATATTTTAGATGGTCAGCTCACCAGCAGGCCCTCACCCATAATGTTTTAGATGGTCAGCTCACCAGCAGGCCCTCGCCCATAATGTTTTAGATGGTCAGCTCACCAGCAGGCCCTCACCCATAATGTTTTAGATGGTCAGTTCAACAGCAGGCCCTCACCCATAATGTTTTAGATGGTCAGCTCACCAGCAGGCCCTCAACCATAATGTTTTAGATGGCCAGCTCAGCTGAAGACCCTCACCCCTAATGTTTTAGTGAGTCAGCTCACCAGCAGGCCCTCACCCATAATGTTTTAGATGGTCAGCTCAGCTGAAGACCCTCACCCCTAATGTTTTAGTGGGTCACCAGCAGGCCATCAATCATACTTTACCTCTCCTGTATAACGTTTCCTCATCCTAAATACCTATGACATTCCCTGTAATTTTTTTGTACTTGTTCCAATGACAGGCTCTCTTAAGAGTCCATTATTGTTATTTATCGTCACTACCTCCCTGAGTCGGTACTGGGAAATTTGCGCGCCCCCGCCTTCCTTTCTTGGAAGTGGTAGCCGTGGCCATCTCTCAGGCTCCCTCTCCGGAAGCGAACCCTGATTCCCCATTACCCATGGTCACCATGGTAGGCGCAAAAAAGAACATTGAAAGTTGATAGAGCAGACATCCGAATAGATCGTCAACATCACGGGGACGTGCGATCAGCTTAGAAGTTATCTAGAGTTAACAAAGCGGCAGCAGGCCCTCGCCTACAATTTTTTACATGGTCAGCTCAACGTCCGTTCCTCTTCCAAGTTCATTATCATCAGATAGTCTGGTCAACACAATCGTAATCACCGGGGGTCACGTAACTAATTAGCACGGAGGAGTGTCTTTGGTTATTGGAATGAACCACACAAATCAACTCGATCCACACGCTTAAAACGGCCATGCACCACCACCCACAGAATCGCAAAATAGGTATTAATCTGTCAATCCTTTCTGTGTCCGGGCCGGGTGAGGCTTCCCATGCGTAGTCAAATTAAGCCGCAGGCTCCACTCCTGGTGGTGCCCTTCCATCAATTAGTTTAAGTTTTAGCTTTGCAACCAAATTTCCCCCGGAGCCCAAAGACTTTAGTTTCCCAGAAAATGCTCGGCGGGAAATAGGAATAACGCTGCCGGGGATCGTCTTCGAACCTCCAACTTAAGTTGTTGATTAATGAAAACGTTCGTGGCAACAAAGGTTTCGGCTGTGGTTCGGCTTCCGCCGGTACAAGAATTTCACCTCTACAGGTACAATACGGATGCCACTGGCCGTTCCTCTTCCAATGAGTTCAGTTTGATCGTCCAAGAGTCCGGTCAACACAATCGAAACTACCGGACGTCCTTCTTAGTGATGGCCCCATTTCCGAAAATCACAAAAAATTTTGTCTGAACTTGCTCTTTATATAAAAGTAAATATACAGGAAAGAATGTTTCCTAACAATTTTTCATCTAAAATCACTTTTATCTTCGGTTTTGTGAGTTATATGGTCAGTCTGTAAAAGTGGCGTACAACTCGGGCAACATCGTTACCAGCAGCGACATTGTAGTCCAAGATGCATCCAGACATCCTCCCCATGCTGTCCCCGACCCATTTCAGTGGTGTTTCCATCAATTTCTGACCTTTTCCTATGAACCAGGCACCCTCCCCTCTTCAGAGCAGGGGGAGCCTGGTTTAATGCTCGGGTCCTCCCATTGACTTCTATAGGGCTCGGGTGCTCGGTAGAGCACCCGAGCATCCCGGTGTGCTCGGGCAGAGCACCGGAGTATCGGGGTGCTCGATCATTACTAGTTAACTATGATGGGGACTGACAGAGATATGGCTGCAACACAGCAATTATGCCTAGAATCAGCCAGAAGAAAACTGCTGGCAGTATGGAGGTCCACCTTCACATGTAACGACACAAGCCAGGGACGCATCACAAACAGAGGACATGTATGAAGAAAAGACTTTTCCTTTTTATATCCACTCCTTGAGTAAGCTTCAAAAACTGCATCAAAAAACCTGAACATGTACTGTACTGTACTGTATATATCAGGTGAGAGCTGACTTTTTCAAGCTTGTTCAGTGGTGGCCAATACAGTCATCAGTCCCAAGCTATATGGACTAGACTGGTCTCAGACTGCTGAATATTCTAATCGCAAATTTTTATCGCGAATATCGACACTTCGAGAATTCGTGAAGATCTAGAATATAGTGCTATATCTTCATAATCGCGAATATTTTAGATTTTTTTTTTCATCAGTACCCTCGAGCTTCTTGCTTGTGGGCCAATGAGAAGGCTGCAATATATTTGTCTGAGTTTAGCAATGTCCCTAGTAACTAGCAGGAAAGTTGCCTACCACTTACTATATAGGAAACTCCCCAGCAGCCATTTTCTGCAGGTTTTTTTGCAGTTCTGAGAGAGAGCAGTGACATTGCTGTGCTCTGTGCATTCATCTGGATCTTATTCCTTATACAATTACATTAGATAGTTAGGGTGGGTTCACACTAGCGTTAGGGATTCAGTTATGGTTTCCATTATAACTGTCACGATGGGGAGTGGGGGAAGCCCCCACCGTACAATGTCAAAGGGATAGGGGTAGCAGCTAGACCAGGCTGCCAAGAAAAGGGAGCTGGACACCTCCTATAGCATCCCTAAATCTGTTCTCCTAACTGTATGAGCCGACCCTTAAGGTAGGAGGGCCCATACACTGGAACCTCAGAACCCTGAAATCCCTGAATATCCCTGAGGTTAGGAGACAGGGACAAGAGACAATCAGGTTCATCCAAGACACGGATGAACCATAGTCTCCACAGGCCTAGCAACAGAGGGAAAGCACACCCAGTTTTTCCCTTTTCACACCATTCTTTGTAAACCCTAGAAATGGTTGTGCGTGAAAATCCCAGTAACTGAGCAGATTATGAAATACTCAGACCGGCCCGTCTGGCACCAACAACCATGCCACGCTCAAAATTGCTTAAATCACCTTTCTTTCCCATTCTGACATTCAGTTTGGAGTCCAGGAGATTGTCTTGACCAGGACCACCCCCCTAAATGCATTGAAGCAACTGCCATGTGATTGGTTGACTAGATAATTGCATTAATGAGAAATAGAACAGGTGTTCCTAATAATTCTTCAGGTGAGTGTATATCAATCCCACGGCCACACCCAGGAAACACCTTAATCCTCACTAGCAAGAAGATTAACCCCTTGCTCACCAAACAGCAGGAAGGCAAACCTTAAAGGGGAAGTGCACATGCAAACTGCAAACAACAGGTTGCCACCGGTAACCAGTCTGCATGGCAGCCGCGTCACAGTAAAACACCAATATGACCATGACAATAACATGGTTATAACAGAAAATAACGGAATCCATAAGTCGGAAGGACGGATCCATTCTTCTGCCCATAGACTTGTATTATGATGGAATGCAAAACGGAAGCCTTTAAAAAGGAATACTGTTTGCTTTCCGTCTTAATAGAAGTCTATGGGAATCAAAACGGATCAGTCTGGTTCCCGTTATTCAAGATGGAAAACAAAGTCCTGTCGACAGGACTTTGTTTTCCGTCTTGCATAACGGGACCCAGACGGATTCGTTATGCTTTACCATAGACTTCTATTAGTATGGAAAGCAAACGGAATGCCTTTTAAAGGCTTCAGTTTTGCATTCTGTCTGGACATTCCGTTATTTTCCATTATAACCATGCTATAACGGAAAGCCATAACTGAATCCTTAACGCTAGTGTGAACCCACCCTTAGTTAGCTCATATATATATAATACAGATAGTTAGTGGGAGATAGTCAGTGTAGATTAGATAGTGATATAGTGTAGCTGATAGGTACCAGTGCAGGGTGTTAGGTAGTGTGATAGGAATTACTGAGCTGTGATAGGGATTAGTGTCCAGCAGCTTGAAAAATGTATCAAAAGTGAGCCACGCCTGTATTGCGCATGCAATACACGCATATTACATTGCCGATTTCTGCAATCAAGAAAATAATGACTGGAGATCACAAATTCTAGAATTGCGAATTTATGGTCAATATTAGGCCAAAAATTTGCGAAATATCTTTGAAAACGAATATTGCCTATGCTGCTCATCACTGCTGCTGACATGTCGCCTACATCATTCACAATAATCAATGGAATAGACTGAAACCTGTAAGATCTCGCTAGTCAGTGGTGGAATTGTCTGGGTGGCAAAGGTTACAGTTGCGACCAGGCCCCATTATCTCAGCACACAGGTCCTTACTCTAGCCAGCATCATGACATTAGGGGTCTTTCTAATTAAAAAAGCCATTCGGACGACTAGCAAAACATCTTCAAGAGAATATACAAAGTCAAGTTGTTCTGACTTATTATTGCTGATAGACAATGGGGGTTATTTACTAAAAACAGCGTTTCACACACTATTCTTAGTAAAAAATACTGTGTGGTATACAGGGCCCATTTTAGACAAAATGTGGCCCTGGGCAAAATCAAAAGTGGGGCCTCAAATCTTGTAATAATGTACTAACAACAGTTACATTCTGTCAATTCCGGCGCTCCCTCACAGATTTACACCCCGTAAAGCTCCTCACACAGTTATTCACCCTCATGGCCCCAGAATATGCTACATGCCCCCTCCCCTCACAGCAATAATTTCCCCTTACTCACGGCATCTAAGAGTGTTAAAAACCAGAAATGCAGGATTCCTCTTCAGGTGCACCTTCCCCCAGAGGAGATCAGGGAAAGCACCCTGTTCTAAAAATGAGTCGCAGTCTGTACTAGGCTTCCAGGCTCATTGTTAGTATATCCCACTAGATGGCAGCACTGAACTGTGATAAAGTGATTTCTATACAGAATAATGGAGAATCTGATTATTGAAAGTTGTGGTCCACTTGGGGGACTTAACAAAAAGAAAAAAAAATGTCGGCTCCTGAACTTCATGATTTTGAGTCTATTCAGACCACTTTCATATGGTCAGTATTTGTTCAGTCTTTTTCATCAGTTTTTGTAAGCCAAAGCCAGGATCAGGTCTGAAAAAGGCATTTCCATTATACTTTCTGGAGCTCCTGGTTTTGTCTATGAATACTGATACAAAATAATAACCAAAGTGGCCTAATGGAATACCCAGACTATCAGATGTAAAAATCATCTTGACTGGTCTATTTTGTCTGTAGAAGAACAATTATCCTGTTTGGAGAGCACCCGACCACGTAGGGAGAGTGATAGGGGACTGCGGGTGGTTCCCCCCACTTAGTTTTCCCTGTGGGTGTTCTGGTTACTCTCCCTCCTTCTCTTTACCCATAGTTTGGAGGGATACCTCACTCTTATAACCTCATTTTAAACCCCCCCCCCCTTCCCTTTTTCTTTGCTGGCCTTTAGGTTGGAGGTGGCAGGGCAGGGGTTAATGTGATCTGCCTGGTATCCCTGTTTCCTGGGCGAGTTTTATCCCTGCCTTTTATTCCGTGCGGCCTCTTGGCTGGAGAAACGTTGTGCCAGCAACATCTTTTCAGCCATGATGGCCACGGAAGACTCCCTTAGGGACGCTCTTGCAATGACCGGGCCACAGAGGTGTAGTGAGTGCACGGTGGTGGTGTGCCAAATGGGTGCAGTAGTTGTTCTCACTTTTCTGACTTGATTTAAATCCATACATAGACTTACTGTCTTGTGCTGGGCTGCTGTGACTCCTTGGTCTGTCATCTCCAGGCTTGATCAGGGCCTAGAGGAAAGAAAGGCAGCTAAATTGTGGAACTTGCCCTTTCTCCTCCTCCATCAACTTCCTTCTACACTCTCTCTCTCATTCTCTCTCTCTCTCTCTCTCTCTCTCTCTCTCTCTCTCTCACTTCAACTAACTACTTCACTTCCTGTTCTAGCACACCCCAAGCTATATATATTATGTGGCGCCAGCACCACCTAGGGGCGAGTAGATGTAATGACAATGCCAGACTTATATTAGGAAAAATATTTTTTTTAATGCAATTTAAAGTACCCATATATAGCACATAGTGGGACACTGCACTTTCCTGGCACTTATGACCTCGGAGGGGGAAGATTGGTTGTCTTCCTTTCTTGTCTTCCTTTCTTGCAAGCCTTTCTCTTCCCCCTCCTTTTCCACCTCCCACCTCTGCCCCGTCTCAGGCTCCGGTGCGCAGTGTCGGTCCCGCACTACTAGCTGCGGGGGGAAAGGGGAACGTTGGTCTTCACCCGCCCACCCGTTTAGGTCACAGCCCCCCTCTTCCTATAGCTCTATAGTTTCCCCTCTCTCACCCCGTTCAGGTCCCAGGCTCACCTCCCGTGCAGGTCCCATTCTTCCTTCCAGGCATAGCGGAGAGAGGGAACCCTTGATGCTGCAAGATCCTGTGGCCCAGTCCCTTCTTTTCACTGCCTCATGTACTTCTCTGCACCAGTCCCGTGCATGGGAAAACACAGTTAGGGCAGACATGGGTGCTCATAATAGCTCCTCCTCTGCTGCTTAGCAGCCTCCGACTCCACCAACGCTACCTACCTCCATTAATGATCCCCCAGTAGTATTACCTCTTGATGGTATTGCTGTGGGGGTCGCTACAGACCCCCCAGATTCAGCGCTACCCTGCATTCTCCAGCAGGAGGCCCCTGCTCTACATGGCCCCTCTACTCCCCCTTCAGCTTTAGCTTCAGCAAACCCCTTTCGCCTTCCTCATCATCGGTGGAGTACAGGCGTTGATCACATCACGGCTCTCGCAGGCGCCAGTCCCGTCGCGATTCAAGGGATTCCAGGAGAAGACGGCGCTCCAGATCCTCAAGATGGCGCTCACCGCAATCTTCGGATGTTTCGTCCAGCGAATCTGGGGAGTCTGGTTCTGTATCCCATGCAAGACGCAAGAGGCGGGAGCCTACCCGATCTTCCAGGGCCTCTAGCCTGGTCTGTCCTTTGGCCTGTCCACCATCTGTTCCAGCAGTAACTACACCGATGACTTTATCTGTGATTCCTCCGGTGATTCCAGTTCAGCCTACGTCTGAGTTTCAGCGTGGGCGTGGGAGGCGGGTGGCCAGGGTTCCGAAGTTGTCACGGCCCTTAAGACTGTCACCTCTAACCCTCTGCAAAAAGCCCCACCAGTTTTAGCCGGGTTGCACAAGGACTCAGCACGCTTGGGCCTCACTTGGCAGAAGAAGTCAAGGAAAAAATATGGGCGAATCTATATTTTGATATCTGGTCCCTAGTCACGATAGATCAACACACTGTTGACAAAGGACGACAGCCGCCAGGGGCACCGCATATGGCAGTATGATGAGAAGTTCCACTGTCGATTGGCACTTCAACCTAGTATAGAGTGGGGGATTAAGGCCACAGATGTCTGGCTTTGTCTTTTGCCATCACAAAGGCCCCCATTTCTCAGGACAGCCACTGGGCCCGGAGGCTTTTCAGCTACGGGATCAGTGGTCGTCTGCTGCCCTGGAGTCTGTTGGCTTTTCAACGGGGGCCATTGCCGTTTCGCAGGCCTGTGGAAGTTCAAGGACGAGCGCTCTTCCTGCGAAGGCCCCCACACTGTACTCGCCATCCGGTCAAATCCCAGAAGCCATAATGCGGGACTAGAGGTTACGGTAGAGATCTTATTGTGCTTGCGCGCGTTAGGGACATGGTTAGAGACATGGCAATGGTTGCTCAATGGCGTATGTCTGGGGTTGTGTTTTATTTTCATCTTCTCGGATGGCGCAAAGTCACAAAACAATTTTTGATCGCACAGCTGTTGCGGGGTTTGCCGAAAAAAGACGTTCGCTCGGAATGTCGGCGTCCAATTTCGTACCAGTTGCTCTGCAGTCTGGTTTCGTCGTGTCTGTCGGTTTGCGCTTCCCTTTTGAGGCTCTTCTCTTATCTCTAAGTTTCAGCCTCGCCTTTTTCGGTGCCCTTCGCATAAGTGAACTACTACCTTCTTCAAGGCATAAGCCAGGCGGACTCCTCTTCAATGATGTTCTGTCTGGTAATGGGGCGGTACGGGTCAGGATTCGGCGCTCTAAGACGGATACGTTTGGGAGGGGGGCATGGATCCCTCTCCACCTGATTGCAGGTCCCACTTGCCCAGTTCAATTAGTCCAGGCCTACAGTGAATCCCGCCCCGGCGGAAGTAATTTTTTGGTTCACCAAGACTGTTCCCCCTTATGAAGTTTCAATTCACAGCGATTTTGAAACGCTGCCTTTCAGCCGTCGGTTTCAACCCCCGAGATTTTGCATTCGTTTCGCATTGGTGCCGAGGCGGCCAGGGCAGGCCTTTCCGAGGCGGACGTTATGAGGATCGGTAGGTGGCGCTCAAGATGCTTTGCAAGTTATGTCCATCCTGACCTCTTGCCAGCGGGTTAGTCCCCAGGGTTTATATTGTGCCCAAAATTTCTATTTACTTCAAGTTATAGAGAGGTTTATGCTGTATTTCACAGGGGTTTGGATCGTCGGTCATTCCTACGTCTTTTGGGCAGCCCAGAGAGCCGATTGCAGGCCAGGTGGATGGACCCTGGGCTTATGCGAGGTTAATGTTTTCTGGAGGGGCATTCATGGCCTCCGGTGGTCTCAGGTTCTTCTGGAGGTGGCGGAAATTAGCAGGTCCTTGACCAGTCTGGTGATTCTGTTGATCCACTCGGGTGGTAATTGTAACGGATCTCCTGGCACCCCGACTAGGTACCTCCGCTGATGGATGCTGCTAGTGCTTCCCAAGGGCTCCAAGCACTCTGATTGACACCGTAAGCACTGCCGACCCCACGAACCGCGGTAGCTTGGTTGGGATCTCACTGTCTTCTACCTACCCTGGACCTACGACAAGGTTTCCAGGTTCCAGTGGGTGACCCTCTCTTCCTTCAGAGAGCAATGCAGGAACAAGCGTATAGCATTCCCCAGTGTAGATGCAGCCTTTTCCCCACACACAATGAGACAAGGCTCTATGTTGAGGGTAAACAAGAGCACTTTAATGGAGCTACATGTCAGCCTTTTATACAGGTCTTCCAGCAAGGGAAACTCCCCTGGGGACATTGTGGAAGACTGAGACAGTTTTTACATTAGCCAATCACATGCATTTACAGTATGGAAACACTCCCAGCAATTGTACACAACCCCTCCCCCCTCTGCCTGTGATACAATTAACAAGCACAATGGGCTTTGCCTGTGATACAATTAACAAACACAATGGGCTCTGCCTGTGATATAATTGGCAAACACAATGAGCTCTTAATTATTCCCCGGCAGAAAACACCCCAAAGCCCCACATATCCCCATAAAATATACATCCCTGGATAACTCTGATCTGGGCGAACAACATATCCAGAAATCACCCAGATCTGAGCAGGGGTTCCCGAATTCCAAAAGTCACATTTGGTCCACCTTCTCCTTCAAAGACTGTACCAATTGCACTAACAGATCCGTTCGTGCATACTTTCATTGAAAGAGTCTTGTTCGGTAAATCCCATTTGCCGAACCACATAGTAAAAAGGCACGAACAAGCTTTTTTACTGAGAGAAAACAAAGTTTTAGTATTTGGGCCATAATCCTGAGGCAAAAGGCTGGCAAACAGGCCCCTCCAAAACCCAGTGGTGAGGTTAAGTTTCGCCACAGTAATGATCTCTGCTCCTTGCTAGCTGAGCTCATGACCTTAATGCGTTCTGACATGGAAGGCCTGTCTTCCTTTTTCCCAGAAATTGTACTTGTATGGTCAGAGATCATTCCCCGCGTGGTTTTGCATGGTGCTAGGGACTCGGAGGCAATGGAGAAGTGTCGCAGGATGGTTAACTCCTGTATTTCCCATTTTATTAGGTCCCGGGGTGGCATAGTGGTTTGCCATCGCCAGCTGGAAGGCGACAACCGGGCGTTAATGCGGCCAGACGGTGTACACCTATCCGATATTGGTCTCAATATTTTCCTCTCTGGGTTGCAGGACGGGGTAGAACAAGCAATGTTTTTGTTGGGTGGTGGTCGGAGCCCAGTGTAGGAAAGCAGGCTCCTCCGTGGCAGTTTTGGAGACAGTCGGAAGACATAGAGAAGTTTAAGTTGGAGTCCAGCGGCTGGCATACCGCGCCATGTGTCTGTAGTTTGGAGCAGTTTTAAGGCTCTTGGTTTTTATGGTTTTACGGATAAACAAATAAAGAAAGCTGTGGACGATCACCACCCAACATGAAGGTGTCATGCGTGTTCTTAGGGTAGGTTGAATCTAGATAGAAGAGGGAAGAAAAAGGGGTTTTTGTAGGCTTTTCGGCCTACCAGCAGTCCTGATATACCTAATGTTAAAACCTATGATCTGAACTGGATTGCTACATGCAAGTAGCAATTACTGTACTTAAGCATCAGGTATCAGATACAGTACAAAGCGTGGGAAAACTAGTCAGATGAGTGTAACTTTATCAGTGCTTTCTTACTTAATCCTAAAATAATGAAAACACTTTGATCCCCTTTAACCTCCTAATATGTATAATATATGGATTGAGGGGTTTTACAGATGACCAGTCTGAAAGTTGAAACACGGACGAGTTTTTAAATGGACCATAAATGGATGATGTCTAATTTTTATTGTGCACCAATTCACTAGAATGGGGTAAGTGTGGCATGAAAATTGAGGCCTGATGGGGATTTAGAAATTTTCTCTGCACAGACCAATGGTCCAAGCATAAAATCATGTATTTGTGCTGTTCATGCTAAACCTGGCCAGCACCTGAGAGTGAACATCACTCATCTGAATGAGCCCTCTAAATACAGTAGCTCTAAAAAAGTTACAATTGGCGTCTGTGGTCTACCAATATCCAAAAAGTTAGTCAGCAGGACATAAAAGTGGTTTTCCCATGAAAAATATTCTACAGTTTTCAAACCAGCACCTGGATCTGAATACTTTTGTAATTGCATGTAAAAAAAAAATTTGTATAGCCACTGAGTTATTCAATAAAATGTATCTGTATAGCGCCACCTGCTGTTTGTTTTTTCCTTATTTCTCTGTCCAGCTCACTGAGATGGCCGCACATGCTCAGTTTCATCTTTCAACTGCCTCCTGAGCTGTGATAGGGAGAGGATGGACACGACCACTTAGCTGCAGCAGAAAAGACACACCCCTTGATTTGCCAGCTTGATATAAATCTAGCAGAGCAATGAATGTTTAGATCCCTGGATCCATGTGAGGTACAGGGCTGGTTCTAGCTTTGTTAGAGATTATCATGTACTGTATGCTGTCTGGTTTTAATTTTTTACATTAGTCAGGGGATAACCCCTTTAACAGAGTTGTACCCTTTTCCTAACATGCCCTAATCAGTTTTTGCAGACATTGGGGCACATTTTCTAAGATGGCTTGTTATGCTGATTTTAGTTCCCCACTTGCACTGCCATTAGATTCATTATGACGATGAATGTGCCTCCTCATAAATTTGGCACATCTATGCCAGTCCTTACTCCTGGTGAGAAAACCACGCCAACATTTACGCTTGTTTCCTGTAAATTTGCAGAGGCCGGAGTCCTGACCACAGCATTACCCCTGAAATACCCCAACTCTGCCCACATCCTGCTCAGCTGCCAAACACTGGATGTAACCAGCCGTGTGACTAAATATTTTCACAGAGTCAGTTAAAAAGGTACTTGCGACTATTTTCAACTAAAATAGTTGCTAGTCCCTTAATAAATGGCCACCATTATGCTTTAGGGCCCTTTTTCCTAGGCCAAATGATCGGGTCACTTATTGGGAATGGACGTCCATACAAATGTTCATTCCCAATATTTGACTCGTATAAACAAAGAGATTTGCTGCAGACAAACAATGATTTTAGGTGGTGCATGAATGATTTGGACTCAGCAAACAAGTGAATGCTCATTTGGAGGGTGATTGGTGGCAGTGAACAATAATTATTCTTCCCCTTTACTTTTCCATTAGGCCATGCAGAAGGCATGACTTTAGTGCCAGTCGGTTTATATACGGTTAGTGAGTACTAGTTATTGGCCCGGCATTGGTCCATGTAATCAGACCTTTAAAGGGGGTTGTCCAGTTTCAGGAGGAATGCAATAAAGAACCAAATCATTACTTACCCAGCAGATCCTTCTTAAGGCCTCATGCACACGACCGTGCCGTTTTTTGCGGTCCGAAAAAACGGAAGCCGTCCGTGTGCCTTCCTCAATTTGTGGAACGGAACGGGCGGCCCATTACAGAAAGGCCTATTCTTGTCCACAAAATGGACAAGAATAGGAAATGCTATATTTTTTTTGCGGGGCCACGGAACGGTGCAACGGATGCGGACAGCACGCGGAGTGCTGTCTGCATCTTTTGTGGCCCCATTGAAGTGAATAGGTCTGCACCCGAGCCACAAAAAATGCGGCTCGGATGCGGACCACAAAAACGGTTGTGTGCATGAGGCCATACTGCTCTGGTTCTCCCTGCAGGGATCTGTTAAGTCCTCTGCAATGGAGACATCACATCAACAACATGCGACCACTGCAGCCAATCACTGATCTCTTCAGTGCACTTCCGACTGAATGAGAACTATGGACTGCAGGACCAGACACAACCCGTGGACAGGGGTGGCCATGTGTTTCCGAATATATTAGAAACACATGGAGTGGGGAGCCAGCGCTCCATGTGCTTCTAATATATCCCCCACCATTCTTACACAACCCCTTTAAGTGGACCATATAAGGCATGTCTAAACAGATTCCTAAACTAAGTCTTGATCTGTAACAAAATCCTGCCAGCTAATGGAAAATGCTTCCTACAAAACACACAGCTGTCATGAGAATAAATTAAGTGCAACCAGTCTCTTGAAATAAAAGGATAATTGGGCACAATGGATGGTCTGGCTGGATTTGTCGTACCCGGTATCTGTTGAATTTGCATTCTATTTTTACCCAGCTAGTTCAGAGCATGGAGAATACTGATCATACATTTCAGAGAGAATCACAAGTAAAACATGAGAATTCCAATGAGCAGAGCGATCTGCCATCACATTTCCCTTCTTCTCAAAGCAGTTTTTAAGAATGCTGTTGATGCATTTTGATTCCTGTTGATGTTGTTTTTGTTCTAAACTTTTGATGACTTTCTCTCTCATCAGCTGTGATCTGTGTTAGCTTGGGGAGATGCATATGGATAATGCTTATTATGGTTGGGTTTAGACTGCAGAAGAAAAACAGCAAACTACACGTCTCTCAGCTGCCTCCTATACACATTAAATCCCATTTTAGCACATATCAGAAACTTATCTTCTCCATTAGGCCACCCGCCGCTTTCCCCTTAGAGGGTGGCTTTGAGTCCACCATGTTTGAGCATATCCTCCCAAACCAGATGGGCTCTGCAGTTGTTCCTTGATATGAATTAATATATCTGTTGGTCAAAGTTCTGAGCACAAGAGAGATGTGGAGACTGCTAGAGTGAGGTAAAGTGACCCTCCGGTTCAAGAAAAAAAATTGGGAATTTGATATTGAAGGTCTGTTCTCAGGATAGGTCATCAATATCAGATCGGTGGGATTCCGACTCCCGACATTCCTGCCAATTAGCTGTTTGAAGAGGTCACTGCACGCTCCAGAGCTCCAGTGAGCGATGCTGTCTCTTCACAGCTTACCAATCACAGTGCCGTACATTGTACAGCAGCTGTGCTTGGTATTGCAGCTCAGCACCATTCACTTGAATGGGACTGAGCTGCCCTAGGCCATGTCATCAATGTACGGCAACATCACTGGATGAGAAAGAGGCCAAGCGCTCATAGAGTGCCGCAGCCTCTTTAAACAGCCAATTGGCGAGTGTCTCCAGAGAAGAGGCCCCGCCAGTCTGATACGGATGACCTATCCTGAGCATCATTATTCAATTCACAGTTAACCCCTTTAACTGGGGAATGAAGATAACACTTACATGGTGACCGCCTCTTTATCTTTTCATCTGTAGAATCTGTTGATACCCAAGCTCTTCTTCTGTCATCCAAGATGGCCGCACCGTTTCCGTTAGACTACCTGATGCACACTGTGTATTGGTTGTCCAAGACACAACCTGATTGTCCAGCCCTGCTCTTGGATTGGCCAGCAATGCTCACATGAGCAATGGTGGACCATCCAAGGCCAGTAGGAAATATCTTGGGCTACCAAATTCACAGTATGTACCATGTGGTCTGAGAAGCAGTGCCTCCATCTTGGATGGCAGAAGAGGTGCCTGGGAATTGGCAGATCTGCATATGATAAGACTGCCAAAGCTTGTCATGCAACCCTGACACACTCAATAGTTATGCCCCTTAATGCCCCCACACAACAGTTATGTCCTCTTTGCACAGCAGCATGCCCCCTTTGTACCCCCACACAGCAGTTATGCCTCCTTAGTGCCCCCACACAGTATTTTTGCTGTCTTAGTGCCCTCACACAGTAGATATGCCCCTCTGTTGCCCCCACACAGTATAATGCCTCCGCACGGTAGTGCTCCTCCTTAGTGCCCCTCTTGCATTAGTGAAGCCCCTGAGGTGTTAATAAAATTAAAAAAAAAACTGTAATTCTCCCCTAGCTTTATTCCCCCGATGAACAGAGCACATCCTGCTCTCCCAAGCAAACATGATGCAATGACGTAATTGCGTTTGCTGGGTTGAGAGAACACACAGACCGTGGAATGATCCTCAGCCTATGTGCTCTTCTATTCAGAATAGAAAAGCGCATGGTCCGAGGATCATTACCCATCCTATACCCAGCAGCCCAACAGGAGCAATGATGTCACTGAATCATGCCTGATGAGTAGAGCACATGTCAGGGAGTAAGGCCACAGCTTTAAAGGATGACAGACATCCATTACGGCTTGGCCCCCCTTCCACTGAGGGCCCCGTATCAGTCACTACTGCTGCTATAGTGGTAGTTCCACCCCTGTTTACAAGCATTACTCATGGACACTGGGGATTTCACAGTGAGGTAAGGTAAGCCCTGAAGCATTTTATCCTTTCTTATGCTATTACACATAGTATATTTCATGGCATTTCTGAAATTTTTGGGCAAAGGGGACATCCCCTTTAAATGAATATGAAGACTCTGCAATAAAGACTGAATTATCTTAACTTCTGTTTATTAGAATACAAATGAAAATACAATATGAAGGATCAATCTCAATTTCCTATAGAGAGTTAGAAATTAATCAGGATATTAAAGCAAGGTAGATTGCAGCAGAATGATAAAATCAATCTACTGTACACAGTAAATAGAAGGTAATGAAATGTCTTCAGTTGCCTGAAATTAGAGGACATTCTTTTTTTTTATTTATTGAAAAGTCATTTCCAATTATCCCTTGCAATTTATACTTTATGGCAGCATTTTTATGAAAGTTATTGACCACGAACAAGTAAACGCCTTCTAATATCATGTCATGTTTTTACAGTATATCTACACAGGGGTCAGAGAACAATTTTTCTGATTCAGAGCCCCAGCTTCCTTTTATAGGACCAGAAAGTCAAATTGTGAAAATCTGTCCACAGGCAGCCACCACTAGTGGGAGCTTTAGCATCCTAATGCATAAGGGTTTATTATTGAGTTCAATGTATAAACATATGCAGTATGCTACTAGGCTGTAGTGGTGACGGACAGTAACCAGTAGCTGTAGAGTTCTGTATCAAATAGAACTCCAACTGCTATATAGGTATATGAAGCAATTAATCAGGACAAAATTTTAGACCTTTTGTAGTGCCCTGGAGAAGGGGTACTTTGACGTTTGGACATTTGTGGACATTTGCCTATTTCCCCTATGCAAAGGTATAAACGTCTTACTTTATTTCACTTGAAAGGGTTAACGTGCACTGATAATACTGTGTAACTGCATTTTATATTTATGTTGTGATATATATATCTTGTTAATTTACACTGCATTTGCCAGGCTCTGCGGAAAGGGTTAATGAAAACAGAAAGACTTTTGGGACTTTGAATGAGAAGCTGGTCATTTTACACTGCTGGGTTTACTACTGGGTTTAAAAAAGAGCATGTTTTGGAGGGAAAAAGCCAGACTTGTTTACCACCAAAACCAGACAAACTGACCTTTTGAATGTCTGGTTTTAGCTCTGTTGTTATTTCTGGAAACTTGTTTTTGTCTGAAAAACCTGCTATATCATTGCCACTGAGTATCATTAAAGCTCTAATGTAAGTCTATGCCAAACGGGAGTAGTTACTTTGTAATTGTTTCTGCTGAGTTTCTCCACTCCACCCCTCCCAGTAAAAGCTTACAGTCTAGCTAGAAATGGTATATAAGGAGAGCAGTCAGAGCCCCTAGTGTTCTGCAGTTCGGGACCAGTGCTTGGAGGGGAAGACTCATGCCAGTCTTCATGAGTGACCAGAAGATGCTGAGATGGGGATGCTGAGCCACAGATCATGGGTCACCAGCTGTGTGACCCAGGAGCCACCCAGATAACTGAGCTACAGACCATGGACCTCTAACCTTTTGCCAGGGTACCAGCCTTTTGAGAGAAAGAGGGACAGCTAGCTCAGGCTTTCCTCAGTATCAAACCATTCTTCTGCCATGGAGGAGACTGGATAAGTTAGTCTTATGCCTCGCCTGTATTGTTTTGGACCTGAATTCCTACATTAAAGAAGCACCTTGGTTAACTGCAGACCCTGACTCTCTGGACTTATGTCCCATTGCGGTGCACCATGCCTTACCATCCCTTCTGGAGAGCAGCAACACATGGTGACACCTCAACAGTGTCTGGGGAACCCAACGTAGCGTTGGGGCAACCCCAAACCCAGCCACTGCACTTATAATTCCTGCCATCTCAGAATTAATTTCAGTTTCTCTTTCAGGACCAGATTCCAAGATCCTGTTTAAGACTTCATCCTCCATGTCACCCCTAACCTCTAAAAATTACAGGACAACCCCTTTACTCTCACCTTGATCTTAAAAGTGGATAATGTTTGTTCTAGTTCAACCACAATTAGAAAATTAACCCAAAATCTCAATTACTGGGGATCCTACAGTTCTGACATCTTGAGGGTTCTTAATGCCTACTTTCTCTTAATGAAGACACTGTGGGTAGTGTTGCCATGCCACCTCCCTAATCCAACACTGGTTTAAATAGTAAATCAGCTAGATTTTATAATATCAGCTAAGTTAGTTATTTATGCTACATGAAATTTAAGAAGTTGGCATGCTTTCGAAGGAAGGAGAGAAAACTTGAATCTTCTGTTTGCAGATCCATGAGTACTCAGATTTCAGTGGAAGATTGATCCTAATGTTGTTAGTTTATGTTTTGACTTACACTTCATGAATTGATCAGGAATAATATTTAACCCTCTTTTAAAAGTGCAGAAAAATAAGCACTTTTCTTTCTAAGGAGACTATGTGAAACGTTACATTACAAGATAGAACTTATCTCTCCTGAGAGAACCAATCAATTCGGAACCAATTATCTTCCAAGTGATATTTTTAATAAGACAAACAGAATTTTTTCCAAATCTTAACAATCTAACTACTTATAATATGATCCTAATACTGATCACCATCATCGCCTTGTATAATATAGTTACAGATTACATTGGTATCAGGCTGAAGGATTGAAAACACCTCACTAAAAGTAGAAATCCGGTCCCAAACTTATTAAACAAAATGTTTTCTATCCAAACATCTTTTTTATTTGCATCACCAATTCATTTCCTGAATACCAATCTGCTGATGAAAACTTCCTTTGTAATCAGTGCTTCAAAAACTGCCAAGGAGAAGGTAGCGTAAACCTATGCAAACCTCTGACCACCCCCACTTGACAGGACCAATGTTTTTTTAACATCATCTTGGAGATAAAAAAAATATCCAGACCAATAAGATTAAGAAGACGAACCCCATCTGGCAAAAGAAGGTTACTATTATCTCCCTCCAATTCTACATGTCAGACTACAACTCCCCCTTCAGAAGGCACATGGTTAAAAACATGAACATTCAAATTCTATTGGCTCTTTCAAAGGCAGAATGGAATCCCCACCAAAACAGATGTGAGATAACCTATGACCACACTATAACCAAAGGAAGAAACAAAATGACTGAAGTCTTGCTTCACCAGGTAAATAAGCTCACCCATGTTAACTTTGCCAAGATCGTTGCCCCTAGCATGACAATCAGTATCAGAGGGCCACTACAATGTTGGCAAATGGTGACTACTTCAGGAAGGTCTCAGACCTCGCCACCGTATCTCCACATTCATGATGCCCAAAGTAGAACCTCCTGAGGGTATTTAGGCTTGCTTTTCTGCTGTAAATACACTGCCCGTCCAAAAATAAAGTCGCCACCAAAAATATTTTGTTGGACCGCCTTTAGCTTTGATTACAGCACACATTTGCTGTGGCATTGTTTCAATAAGTTTCTGCAATGTCGCAAGATTTATTTCCATTCAGGGTTGCATTAATTTTTCACCAAGATCTTGCATTGATGATGGTAGAGTCTGACTGCTGCGCAAAGCCTTCTCTAGCACATCCCAAAGATTCTCAATGGGGTTAAGGTCTGGACACTGTGGTGGCCAATTCATGTGTGAAAAATGATGTCTCATGCTCCCTGAACCACTCTTTCACAATTTGAGCCTGATAAATCCTGGCATTGTCATCTTGGAAAATGCCCGTGCCATCAGGAAAGAAAAAGTTCATTGATTGAATAACCTGGTCATTCAGTATGTTCAGGTAGTCAGCTGACCTCATTCTTGGAGAACATACTGTTGCTGAACCTAGACCTGACCAACTGCAGCAACCCTAGATCATAGCACTGCCCCCACAGGCTTGTACAGTAGGCACTAGGCATGATGGGTGCATCACTTCATCTGCCTCTCTTCTTACCCTGATGCGCCCGTCACTCTGGAACTCATCAGACCACATGACCTTCTTCCATTGCTCCAGAGTCCAATCTTTATGCTCCCTAGCAAATTGAAGCCTTTTTTTCTGGTTTGCCTCACTGATTAGTTTCTTTTTTACAGCTACACAGCTGTTCACTCCCAATCCCTTGAGTTCCCTTCGCATTGTGCATGTGGAAATGCTCTTACTTTCACTATTAAACATAGCCCTGAGTTCTACTGTTGTTGTTCTTTGATTTGATTTCACCAAGGCTGAGAACAGCAAGCAAATCAGCTAATAAATGGAGAAAGACAGGCCATCTATGGTCAGCACTATGGATGAGCAAATCGACTTCAGATGAAACATCCAAAGTCAATTCGCATAATACTTTGTTTGAATACTGTACGGAGAAAGCATTCAGTGCAGTATTAGAATGTATTGGATCCGATGAGCCGAAGTTATTACTACGCGAAGTCTTGCGAGACTTTGCATAATAACTTCATAAATTAATTTCTAGTGTAAAAAAAAACGTTTCCCGAAGTCTGGTTCGGTTCCAAGAGGTACCAAGTGGTAACAAGTCCAACATAGCCCCAAGAAAACTCACATCATGCTGTGGAAACATGTCCCCAGCACATGATACAGTAAGTCAACATGGTAAGTCGACAAAGCCACAGACTTCAAGATCAATTCTCACAGTAGTCCTCTATCATCCTTCTAAAGAACTTGGGGCAGCAATTCCCATCTGGATCCGCATGTGGTTGCAACTCCCTGAATGTAATGTGTGGAACTGTGAACAGGATAAAGCATCAGCAAGGATATTCTGAACACCCAGGACATGTTTTGCGCCAACATTTCTAAAGAATGCTATCAGCACCTTGTTGAATCAATGCCACGTAGAATTAAGGCATTTCTGAAGGCAAAAGGGGGTCCAACACCGTATTAGTATGGTGTTCCTAATAATTCTTTAGGTGAGTGTAATTGTCCTCCTACTGACAACCCAACAAATGAAAACATGAGTGATGAATCAGTAAAAGGAAAAAAGCAGACGCAATGTCTTATTTAGCTAACAAGACATTAGGGTGTGCGGGCCAAATAACAAAAACTATCGTACTCTATTAAATGAAGCATTGGAATCTACTGCTTCCTCCCTAGAAATTCCCTCATTGACAGAGATCCCTGGGAGGTAAGAAAGGTATTGTATTCTTCCTCCTCTTTTTTAGGAACAAATCCCAACAGCCACACTCTCAAGTTAGGAAGAGGAGGATCAACAATACACTGTGTGCAGAATTATTAGGCAAATGAGTATTTTGACCACATCATCCTCTTTATGCATGTTGTCTTACTCCAAGCTGTATAGGCTCGAAAGCCTACTACCAATTAAGCATATTAGGTGATGTGCATCTCTGTAATGAGAAGGGGTGTGGTCTAATGACATCAACACCCTATATTAGGTGTGCATAATTATTAGGCAACTTCCTTTCCATTTTAGGCAAAATGGGTCAAAAGAAGGACTTGACAGGCTCAGAAAAGTCAAAAATAGTGAGATATCTTGCAGAGGGATGCAGCACTCTTAAAATTGCAAAGCTTCTGAAGCGTGATCATTGAACAATCAAGCGTTTCATTCAAAATAGTCAACAGGCTCGCAAGAAGCGTGTGGAAAAACCAAGGCGCAAAATAACTGCCCATGAACTGAGAAAAGTCAAGCGTGCAGCTGCCAAGATGCCACTTGCCACCAGTTTGCCCATATTTCAGAGCTGCAACATCACTGGAGTTCCCAAAAGCACAAGGTGTGCAATACTCAGAGACATGGCCAAGGTAAGAAAGGCTGAAAGACGACCACCACTGAACAAGACACACAAGCTGAAACGTCAAGACTGGGCCAAGAAATATCTCAAGACTGATTTTTCTAAGGTTTTATGGACTGATGAAATGAGAGTGAGTCTTGATGGGCCAGATGGATGGGCCTGTGGCTGGATTGGTAAAGGGCAGAGAGCTCCAGTCCGACTCAGACGCCAGCAAGGTGGAGGTGGAGTACTGGTTTGGGCTGGTATCATCAAAGATGAGCTTGTGGTGCCTTTTCGGGTTGAGGATGGAGTCAAGCTCAACTCCCAGTCCTACTGCCAGTTTCTGGAAGACACCTTCTTCAAGCAGTGGTACAGGAAGAAGTCTGCATCCTTCAAGAAAAACATGATTTTCATGCAGGACAATGCTCCATCACACGCGTCCAAGTACTCCACAGCGTGGCTGGCAAGAAAGGGTATAAAAGAAGAAAATCTAATGACATGGCCTCCTTGTTCACCTGATCTGAACCCCATTGAGAACCTGTGGTCCATCATCAAATGTGAGATTTACAAGGAGGGAAAACAGTACACCTCTCTGAACAGTGTCTGGGAGGCTGTGGTTGCTGCTGCACGCAATGTTGATGGTGAACAGATCAAAACACTGACAGAATCCATGGATGGCAGGCTTTTGAGTGTCCTTGCAAAGAAAGGTGGCTATATTGGTCACTGATTTGTTTTTGTTTTGTTTTTGAATGTCAGAAATGTATATTTGTGAATGTTGAGATGTTATATTGGTTTCACTGGTAAAAATAAATAATTGAAATGGGTATATATTTGTTTTTTGTTAAGTTGCCTAATAATTATGCACAGTAATAGTCACCTGCACACACAGATATCCCCCTAAAATAGCTAAAACTAAAAACAAACTAAAAACTACTTCCAAAAATATTCAGCTTTGATATTAATGAGTTTTTTGGGTTCATTGAGAACATGGTTGTTGTTCAATAATAAAATTAATCCTCAAAAATACAACTTGCCTAATAATTCTGCACTCCCTGTAGAACCTGTTATATGACCCAATGCAACCTCCTTCAAAAAAAAATTCCCAAGCCATAGCAACCAATCAGATTCCATCTTTCATTTTTCAGAGCTCCTTTGGAAAATGAAACGTAGAATCTGGTTGCCATGGGTAACTAAGCTAGTTTTCCTTTACAACAGTTTGATAAATTACCCTATTGTCCCTAACTGACTTCAAACAGTCCTGCTTCCTACCAACAGGGAGGGGCAGCAGTTCCAGTTAGTTGTAGTTCTAGTCTAGTCTGGACAGGAAAGGAGTAAGGTGGGGCACGCTCACAGCCTGACGTGCCTATGTCAGCCAGAGCAGACTAAGCTCTGCTGACCATGGAAGCAGATGTCTGGAAGCCATAGGAACCAGAGGAAATCGTTATTCGGTTGCCATAAGAGATATCAGCAGGAGGAATTGTTCTTTGGCTGAAGATAAGTTATTTACTGAGTGTAAGGGGAATAACAGCCCAAGGCACCGCATCCAAGGATACCAGAACAGACCTAAAGTACAGAAACCAGACTCAAGCAGAGTTTAGCACAGCAGAAAGAAAGAAAACACAGTATTTAAGCAAGCCTGTCAGTACAGCAGAGAAAGAGAGAAAGCAGAGTTATTAAGTTTGTCTGCCAGTTTATGCCAAAGCATGCTGGAACCAAGACAAAGCCTGAAAATCGACTGGATAAAAATTGATTCAAGTGAAGTTGCTGTTGAACTTCATATTAAGGTCTGGACTCAAGTTATATTTCCTTCATCCCTCAATTATTCCCCTTTTTAATGCTGTGAAGCCTAAGCCTAGGGTCCTGCTGTATCCAGGTCGGAGCACCGTGACACATATAGGCTTCACCATACCACTCCGTATTCCAACTAAACCTGGGACGCAACAGGGCCCTGGGGGGAAAAGCGCGTTCCAACATGATCAGCTGTAAAAAAAAAAAAGACCAAATATCAATGTAATCACCTGCAATAATTTTTGCTTTAAGATGTGAGAGAGCATGGGTCCCTAATGGTGCAATGCTACAAAATAAGGAGTCACGGAAAAGCAAATCCCTTCAGACAGGGGCATTACCTCCCTGGATGTAAAGAAGTGTTTGCAGAACTCATTTCCACAGATTTATTTTCAAAATGTGTCAACATAGTTTTTACAACAGGTTAAAAATCCTCATCCGTAGAAGTTGAAAGGGAAAAATAGAAGAACAAGCTGGTAGACAAGGAAACTCATTGTCTCTCATGTCACCCGCTGTTCCAGGGAGTAGAAGCTGACAGGCGACCCGAAGAGGGGTTTTATCCTCTGATGCTTCACCTCTCATGTGAAAAACCCTCTGATATGGCCCAGCATGGGATGCTTGATATACATCAGAGCGAGGCAAACTGTCAATTGCCAAACGCTGTGTACCAGCACAGGCCCTGGGCCACCAGGTGAAGGCAGGGAGCCAATGATGGAAGGAGTACAAAAAATAGTGGAAGTGCAGGGGACTGCTATAGAGATATTGGTTCTTTCAGCATGGCCATGGGAGAAACTGTCAGGGCACACTTGTACCTGGCTTGAAGAGGCAAAGAGGGAGCTTGTGGGACTTCACTTGCAGGCATTGGAACAGCCAGGGAAGAGGAGGCATGTTTTTTCTTGCTGCAACAAGAAGAGGGGCTGGGGCTGAAGCAGGAAGGTGCAGGGTTACAATGATGTGGCCTAACTCTGTCACAGGACACATGTGGTGAGGGCAAAGGCGCAGGTCCATGCTCACCATTGACCTTCTGAAGAACCTCCTCAAGCCAGCCATAGCTATCGTGAATGAATTAGGGCTCACTAGAGGCCCGCTGAATTTAGATAAAATTGAATGCAATGATCAATTGATGATTACACTGAGGTCTCTTGGCAATGTCAGCTAATCACAGGTGTCCCCCACAATCAGCTTGTCTCTAAAACCACATAACACCACTTAAAGAAGCACTAACATACTATAGAAAGTGGCGTTTCTAAAGGTCTTCATCCATCTGAGTTTGCAGCAGCTCTTGCGCTTTACAAATCCCGACAAAACATAAAATGACAAAAAAACAAAAAAAAACGAAGGTGATTGCAACATGAGGATGTAAATCTAAAGAATCAATCATGTGAAAAGGGCAAATTGTATTCCACTCAATAGTCTGCTCTCTTCTGTAGTATACTAAAAGCTTTTGCCACAGTAAGAAGCGTCTGCGCGTCTTCTAAAAGCATGGCTGAAGAGATTAGACGAAAAGGGAGAAATAGGGTGCAGCGAGCGGCTGGCATGCCGAAGTCATTGGCATTAATATATTCTAGTTCTTCCAAGTGAGATAATTGTACATTTCAAAAATGTAAAATAATGGTTGCAGGTATGTGTGCGCACTCTTCAGAAATTAGTTCAAAGAGCAACTCTTTGAAATCCGGAAATGATTAATATTCATACAAATTAACTTCAGAATTCAGTTTCTTTTTCATTACTGATGGATTAAAGTAAAACTCTAAGGGTAACTGCACACAATGCAGATTTGTGTGCAGAAAATCCATATGAAATCCGCACTAAAGCCACATAAAAAATGCAAATAAACTATTGCAGTTTTGGGCTGTTTTATGTGGTTTTTGGAGCGAATTTTGGTGCAGATTTTCGTTTTATGTTAACAACAATATTAAAGTCTATGGGGAAAACCGTTCTACAGAAGGTGCGGAATCGCACATACAATGGACATGCTGCTAATTTCCAAATTGGCACGGGGCGAGGCAATTTCCGCAGGAAAATCCTCACAGAAAAACTGCATGTAATCCGCAACATGTGCTTTTACCCTAAAGCGTTTCTTAACCTTGCTCACGGTCTGCACCGATGTGCTATGCAGGCAGGGCTGGGCTGGGGATAAAAACCAGCCCTGGAAAAAGTTGCATACCAGCCCCACAGCGTTGCGTCATTATTTACTTGTTTATAATAGGAGAAAGCATTCATTTCTAAAACACGTGTGTAAACACGAATATGAACTTTGCCCGACGATAGCTCTTTTGTAGAACCCCCATTGTTCATATTATCACAGTGTTTTCCCAACCAGGATGCCTCCAACTGTTGCAAAACTACAACTCTCAGCATGCTCAGACAGTGTTTTACCACGCCCTTTGACCCGCCCATTTTTTGTTGGCCACCTATTTAATGATTGTTGCATGCAACATTTTACTTGACTAGCTATTTTAGATATTCTACGGCAGTCCTGTTACAATCCCCCCCAATGAGCCTTTCGACCAAATAATACAAATATTTATAAAATCTCACCCATATGCTGCAAAGAAAAAATAAAATCTGCAATGTAAAATTGATAATAAAGATCAACTACAAACATAAACATATTTCACATAAAAACTTAGTTACTTGGCTTGGCCCTTGGGGATCTCGGACACCACTTCAACACTTTGGCCGGGGGCTCGGCGGAGCTGATGTTGTGCTTTATCCTAATGAGAAAGATTTCATAATAAGGATTTGGAGAATGGGCAGAGGGATAGCAGAGCAGGGAGAGGCTGGTGCTGCTACTAGGGGGTCATACCATGGGGGAGTAATAAAGCCCACCATAATGCCCCCCCAGTAGTAATAATTCTCCTTATAATGTGCAAAACATACCGTACCCCTTTTTAATGCCCCTAGTTGAGCTAATGTTCTCATAATGTGCCAATATAAAATACCCCTTCTCAGTGCCCCCGTAGATGACCCCCATAGTGCTCCTCCCCCCCTTACCCATAGTACCCACCATAATGTGTCCCAGTATAAAATGCCCCTATGCAGAGCCCCCCATATAAAATACTCCTTCTTTTTAGCCTCAGTAAATGCCCCTATAGTGCCACCCAATAATCTGCCAGTAATAAGTGCCCCAATAGATGCCCCCAATCATGTGCCAGTAAGATGTGCCCCCATAGATGCCCCCAATCATTTGCCAGTAATAAGAGCCCCCCACCATCATGTGCCAGTAGCCATAGCCCCCCCATATCATGTGCCAGTAGCCAGAGTGCCCCCTTATCATGTGCCAGTAGCCCCCCCTTATTATGTGCCAGTAACCCCCCTTATGTGCCAGTAGCCCCCCTTATGTGCCAGTAGCGGCCCCTTATCATGTGCCAGTAGCCGCCCCTTATCATGTGCCAGTAGCCGCCCCTTATCATGTGCCAGTAGCCGCCCATTATGTGCCAATAGCCCCCCTTATGTGCCAGTAGCCCCTTATGTGCCAGTAGCCCCCCTTATGTGCCAGTAGCCCCCCTTATGTGCCAGTAGCCCCCCTTATGTGCCAGTAGCCGCCCCTTATGTGCCAGTAGCCGCCCCTTATGTGCCAGTAGCCGCCCCTTATGTGCCAGTAGCCGCCCCTTATGTGCCAGTAGCCCCCCTTATTATGTGCCAGTAGCCCCCCTTATCATGTGCCAGTAGCCCCCTTATCATGTGCCAGTAGCCCCCCCCATCATGTGCCAGTAGTTGTCCTTATGTGCCAGTAGCCCCCCCTTATCATGTGCCAGTAGCCCCCCCTTATGTGCCAGTAGTCCCCCCTTATGTGCCAGTAGTCCCCCCTTATGTGTCAGTAGCCCCCCTTATGTGCCAGTAGTCCCCCTTATGTGCCAGTAGCCCCCCCTTATCATATGCCAGTAGCCCCCTTATCATGTGCCAGTAGCCCCCTTATCATGTGCCAGTAGCCCCATATCATGTGCCAGTAGCCCCCCTTATCATGTGCCAGTAGTCCCCCTTATCATGTGCCAGTAGTCCCCCTTATCATGTGCCAGTAGTCCCCTGTATCATGTGCCAGTAGTCCCCCTTATCATGTGCCAGTAGTCCCCCTTATCATGTGCCAGTAGTCCCCCTTATCATGTGCCAGTAATCCCCCTTATGTGCCAGTAGCCCCCCTTATGTGCCTGTAGCCCCCCTTATCAAGTCCCAATAGCCCCCCATCATGTGCCAGTAGTCCCCCTTATGTGCCAGTAGCCTCCTTCTCATGTGCCAGCCCAGTAGTCCCCCCTTATCATGTGTCAGCCCAGTAGTCCGCCCTCTCCTTATCATGTGCCAGCCCAGTAGTCCCCCCTTATCATGTGCCAGCTCAGTAGTCCCCCCTTATCATGTGCCAGCCCAGTAGTCCTCCCCTTATCATGTGCCAGCCCAGTAGTCCCCCCTTATCATGTGCCAGCCCAGTAGTCCCCCCTTATCATGTGCCAGTATTGTACCTATATAATAAAATAAAAAAAACACTTATACTTACCTCCAGCGATGCGATGCAGGCCTCTTCCGGCCTGTGTCCCTCGCTATACGGCTCAGGCAGCGCGATGACTTCATCGCGCCGCCTGCACCGGCCTCTGATAGGCTGCCAGCACTAGGCCGGCAGCCTATCAGAGGAACAGGAGGGGACACACCTCTCCCTCCCCTGCCGCAGCATAGACATCTGTATCGCCGTCCTGAGGATGGCGATACAGATGACTATGGAGATGAGCGCTTCCACAATGGAAGCGCTCATCTCCTGCTGCTGTGCCCTGCCGCCGGCCGCCCCCACTTGTCACCAGGGCCGCGGCCTTGCGGCACTCAGGCCTGCCGGCCTAGCGGGAAATTTCCCGGTATCCCGGCAGGCCAGTCCGGCCCTGTATGCAGGCTATTAGCAGAGCTGAGCAAGTGCAGAAGGTTACACATGATATTACTATGCTATAGCCTGACATAGCACATCTATCCCAGGCTTTAGTGGAGCAGTGCTGGTACAGGCAGGAGGACTGATGCTCCGGCCTGTACAGCGCTCAGTCCAGCCACATTAGGATCCATAATCCAATACACAGTGTTGTACAGGAGTACAGATTCTAAACTTCAGTTCCCTTTTTCGCATGGATAAGTCAAAAAAAAATTAAACTGTATTACAAAAATTATTTTTAGCACATTTAGAAAAGGATTTAATTAAATGTAGTTAAAAGTTTAGGTAAAGGCGTTTTTAAAAGACACCTGTCAGCAGGTTTGTCCCTATAACACTGGCTGAGCTGTTACATGTGCGCTTGGCAGCTGAAGGCCTCTGTGTTGGTCCCATGTTCATATGTGCCGCATTGTTGAGAAAAATGAAGTTTTAGTATATGCAAATGAGCTTCTAGGAGAAACAGAGGAGTTAACTTTACACCTAAAGGCTATATTCACTTTGCATTTTCAGTTGCTGCCACCTGCTGGTGAACCAGGCACATTATATGACTAATTACATAATATTATTATAAATGCACAGTGTCGAGGGACCTGGAAATAAATGCATCAGATAATATATTAGCATTCCCAGATAGAAGCAGGGCGTAGGAGTGGTAATGCCACTCAGGAACGTTACAAAAGTAAGAAGCCCAGGAATGCAAGATCACCCATAATACCATGCAGTCAGCCAATCCACAGATAGCCATCCCCTGTGATGTCACAGCCCTATAAAACCCTCATTCCGCGCAGTCTCCGCCATTGTCCTGTGAGTCCTCCCCTGCATAACGGAAACCGGACGGATCCGTTTTGGAGCCCATAGACTTCTATTATGATGGAATGTCTCTAAAGGCATTCCGCTATGCATTCCATCATAGAATTGCATTATGGTCCATAGTAACGGAATCCATAACGCAATACACCTTTTACCAACAAACGAAGTGTGAACGAATTTCAAAATACGAAATTCGCTCATCTCTAATTGTCATCAATATTAGATGATGTGGAAAAGCAGATGGCAGAAAAAGGGCTCCCACCTGTAGGGCAGGAGAACGCTGGGGTTGGAGAAGTGTGAATGGCAAAGCTGATTAATATTCTGTGTTTACTGTCAAATAACCTGCAATAATGTTCATATTGTGCCCCCACCTAACCAGCCAAACCCCATACCAGCAACAGCCCCTGTTTAAAGGTGCATTAAAGATGCAGCGCAGCCATTAACACTGAAGAAGGACTATACAGTGCAGTATTCATTATTAAATAAAAGGCAGCTGGGCTAATTGGCCTTGCGGTTCTTTACCACAGCATGGCCGCTCTATGTGGCTGTACCCTAAGACAGTTATCAAATCACATTTTTCAAAACTTCTCTGATCTCTGCTTAGGAGTCTTGTGGGTGGTCCTATCTGTCATTAACAGTCTTCCCTGTATGTTGAGTCATGCAAAATTAGTTGTAAATCACTAATATGACTCCTAAGCCCAGAAACAGCAGAAGTTTTAATGAATAAAATACAAGTTATACTGAATCCTTTTCCATAAAACTATAAATCATTCCGTTCAGCTCCTCCTGCTCTATAACATGCTGCCTGCAGAATACACGCATTTTCATGGTCACAGGTTCCCTTTAAAGGAGGATTTCCAGGCAAAAAGTAAAGCTGCCCATATAGTTGTAAAATTTGATGATTATGTTTCATCTATTTACAGAAATATTGGCATTTTTTGGGTTTTAGTCTGTCGGTCATTTCAGCAAGAGTGAAAACAGGATGGGACGGAGATGGCACAGGCCTGTATTTATTTGGGAAGCACTAAAGCCTTTGGGAATTTGGGAATTTTATTTGGGAATTCTTTAAGCCTTTAGGGGCCACCAATCAGCCTTTTTATGGCAGTCACTAAGGGGCCTTTATACGGCAGCCTAGTCTAAGCACTGTACGGGTTTCCCGCACTGCAGAGAGAGGGGGCTCAGCTTTCATATGAGCAAATCCAGGCCATTTAACCCCTTAGATGCTGCTGTCAATAGCGACCATGGCATCTAAGTAGTTTAGAGGCACTCCGTGGATGAGATTGTGGGGTCCCAATGTATTCGCATGGCAGTCTGGAGCCTAATAAAACTGAATTATTTAAATGCATTAAAGATAGTTTAAATGGGAGTTCAATATTGATGACCTATCCTAAAATCAGATCAGGTATTTGATCATATCAAGCACAGTGCCATGCATTTTATAATGGCTGTGCTTGGTATTGCAGCCCAAGCAATTAAATTGAAGCCATGTAACCGAGAATCTTAACATCACTATTCTAGAAAGAGACCGCAGCACTGATTGGAAAGGGTGCCAGGAGTCAGACCTCACCCGATGAGATGTTTATGGCCTTTCCAGATGATGTGTCATCAATATTGAACACTCTGTCGCTTTTATATTACCTTTAATATTCTGTGTAATAAAGTCTTCCATGTAATATAGTTGGTTACATATAGTTAGATCATACCCTAACTACCCTGTGTTATTGTATATTTAATAACAGTTCGTAAATATATTTATTCACTTCGCCTGTGTAAGCTTATTCATTCTCAGATCATTTGAATTCACATTTTTTAACATTTTGAAACATTCTACCATAGGATAATGTTCATGTTATATCTGACTGTAATTCCTTGTTTGGTTAATCACTCAGAGCAACATTTTAGCCTAATTGTTATAAAATTACTAAAAAGGTTAATTTAATACACGTTAGTTGCAAGAAATAAACCTCCCTTGCATGTGTAGACTGAATGCGAGCAATGTCTCAGGCATTTTACCAGTTTATTATGTGATATTATATGATTAGTGCTACAATGGTATTTGTGGTTTGCTCAGAGCATAGATTGTGATAAAACTTTTCAGTAGCGCTGGAATATGAACTCTTGACATCTCTTGTCTCACAGAAATGTCACATTACAGCCAACTGTCAACAGATAACTCTCAGAAGTGCGGTTTTACAGTACACGAGGGCACGCCACAGGCTGGAAATAACTAAATGCTTTCTCATGCAGTGAAAGGACGACGTCCCCAGGTCAACTTCTTTGAATAAAAAACTGTTCTTGGGCTCTAACTTTGATGACAAAGTATCTTCATGCTTACAGAACCTACATATGCAAACCTGAGTTGTGATTTTCTTTGCTCAGATATGGTCTGATAGGAGCCAAGGACACAATGTCATCTGGCCCTTATATTAAAGGGGTTGGCCAGTTTCTGGTTACTGTTGACCAATATGTTCATGAGATGATTATATGGCACTCACTAATATACCCTTTGTTGTTGTTATGCACCATTTTCTATATTTCATGCCCCCTTGTTTACAAAGTCTTTTGTACCGTCCACACAGAGGTCCTGTCCATAAAATGGCTGCTGATGGAGGGTCATGTGACCAGGCAGATCACCTCCATGTGATGCTTCCTCCATTCAGATACACTGCACCTGTCATCTGTACTTGTTCTGTTGGGAGTTTAGTGCAGGTGAAGAGTGCTTAAAAGGAGGAGACACCACATGGAGGCGATCTGCTGGATCACATGACCCTACATGATCAGCCATTTTATGGACAAGACCTCTGTGTGGACAGCACAAAAAACTTTGTAAACAAGGGAGTATACCTTATTAAAGGGTTTGTCTCATAATAGACATTGGTGGCATATCACTAGGATATGCCCCCATTGTCTTATAGGTGCCAGTCCCACCACTGGGACCCGCACCTATATCAAGAACAGAGTTCCTCAAGGTGGTGGCTGGAGGACTCCGTTCCAGCCACCACCAAGCCAGCTCCCCATAGAAGTGAATGGGAGCGTACCGTGCATGCGCGGCCACTGCTCCCATTCATTTCTATGGGGCCTACAGAAATGGCCGAACCAGTGCTCGGCTACTTTTGCCGGCCCCTCAGAAAATCAATGGAGGGCGGCTGCGCCCTCCTTCACTTACGGGGCTCCGTTCTCGATATAGACAATGACAATCGGGGCATATCCTAGCGATATGCCCCCATCGTCCATGAAGAGACAACCCCTTTAAATCTAGAAAATGGTGCAGAATTTCAACACACACTATACTGTATTAGTAAGTACCATATAATCATCTCGGAAACACATTAGTCAACACTAACCAGAAAGTGGCCAACCTCTTTAAAGGGGTTGTCGGGGTTCAAAGCTTTCATGCTCCAATGTTCTCCCTTGCCCTGCGCTGAATCGCACAGGGCAAGGGCTTCTTCTGCACATCCAGTGATGTACCGGGTCTCTGCTAGTTGGAGGCTTCTCCAATGTTCATCTCAGAGGGGTACTTTCACATCTGCTATTTCCCTTTTCGCTATTGCGATCCATCATAGGATCTCAATAGCGGGGGAAAACTCTTCAATTTTGTCCCCATTCATTGTCAATTGGGACAAAACTGAACTGAAGGGAACAGAGTGCACCAGAATGCATACGTTTCATTGCGTTCCGATGACTCACACAAATGGAGTGCGTCCTGGGATGCAGAGTAAGACGAATCCATCATGACTTACGATGTAAGTCAATGGAGACGGATCCGTTCTCTCATACACAATAGAAAACTGATCCATCCCCCATTGATTTACAATGGTTTTAGAGACAGATCCGTCATGGCTATTTTAGAGATAATTCAACCGGATCCATTCATTACGGATGAAGATGGTTGTATTATTATGACGGAATCGTTTTTGCTGATCCATGACAGATCCAGCAAAAATGCAGACCTTAAATTAGCCTTATTTGTTGCAATGCATGCTGTGAAGTTCAAGAGACTTGCAAAGTTCTTAAGTGCATATAAAGTGATGTTTTTTGGCTACCCCAAGTTAAAGGAGTTGTTTGAGTTCAGAGCTAAACCCGGACATATCCTCTTCTTCCCCCACTCAGCCCCTCCGACATGGAATGCTCCGATGCTCTCCATGGGTAAATTAGGACAAGGCTTCTGCCTAGCAGTGAGCCCAGTGACATCACCGGCAATAATGGGCGGGCTTTAGTGCTGCCCTAGCCTGTAAATTGGCTAGGGCAGTGCTAAAGCTTGCTCATCAGTGCCGGTGACATCACCTGGTTCACTGCTAGGCAGAAGCCTCCACCTAGCAGTGTAAAAATATAAACAAAATATCCCTGGCCCTGCGTGATCCAGCACAGGGCAAGGTAGAGCATTGGAGCATGAGGGGCTGAATGGGGGAAGACGGGGTTCCTGGACAACTACTTTAAGGGCATAGAGGAATTCAGTTAAAAGCATCCAGTTACCAGACTCTCTAAAGAGGAACTGTCACCTCTCCTAACATGCCTGTTTTAGTAACTACTTTAATTCCCCATATAATAACAATTCTGGAGCATCTATTCTTATGACTCTATGTTGTACTATTTTTTTACTATTTGTTCTAGCAGTTAGGAATCAATTAATAGCAGTTTGAAGGGAAGGTCCAGATGGGTGTTACCAGTTGGGGGGTGTCCCGTCAGACTTTGCAGGGACACACTCCTACTTGGTAGCATACGCTGGCAATTCATAACTTCTAGCAGGAATAATATAGGTATGGCACAACATAGATTCATAAGAATAGATTACCAGAGGGGAGCAAATTACCAAAACAGACATGTCAGAAGATGCCACAGGTCCCTTTAAAGATCTGTTATCAACAGACAGACATGTTTAAAATGAATATCCATCTTTCAACACCATGTCCTTTTTTAAATGAATTTCTAAATATATTTTTTAATAATATTCAGAGCTCCCTTTTTCCCTAATACCAATACCAATCTCCAAATCCCATGCATAGATATAGATTAAAAACTAACATACTGGCTTCCTGCAGCCACCACTAGAGGGAGCTTAGGAATTGATAGCATGCTGGTTTATTCTAGAGTAAGGTTCTGTTCAGAAACCACAAGCAGTCCCAGATTTATTGCAAGAGGGAAAATGGTGGCAACGAGTGGATTCCACTGATTTAGGCTACATGCACACTACTGTATGTGTTTTGTGGTCCACAAAATGCGGATCCGCAAAAAAAAAAACGGATGGCATCCGGATGCCATCCGTTTTTTTTGCGGATACATTGTAACAATGCCTAAAATGGACAAGACTAGGACATGTTCTATTTTTTTTGTGGGGCTACGGAACGGACATACTGATGCGGACAGCACACCGTGTGCTGTCCGCATTTTTTGCGGACCCATTGAAATGAATGAGTCCGCATCCTATCCGCAAAAAAAAAATGTAACGGACACGGAAACAAACAACGTTCGTGTGCATGTAGCCTTATAATGTGGTCCGTCGGGTTCTGCTGCATTGTCTGTTGTTCTGACACGATGAATAGCACTGCATGCTGTGCTGTGTTTCCCATCAAATATGGCTGCTTCTGTATAACAGCGTGCAGTAGGCCCATCCAGTGGTGACTGCAGGTATCCATTATGCTATGTAAAACCTTATGCATGCAGTTTAGATGCTTTTGTAGAACAGGTACTATTGCACACAGATTAATGGCACCCCAAAATCCTTTTTGGGGAATACCTGAATATCCAAGAGGCACCAGGTGGTGAAAAATAAATTTCCATTGACAGATTTTCAGTTTTTGACTTCCATTCTAAAATTCCATTTTACAATGTAAATCTTAAGTGGTCTTTTCAAAGAGCATTTGTATGTCAGTTGTTAAAGGGATTCTATCATGAGATTTTACCCCTATAACCTAAACATATGCTCATGTCCGGAGTAATAATAAGAATCCTAAGCTGACATTATTGAACTTCACTGTGGCTCTATTCGCCCAAAAAACAGGTTTTTATAACCTGTCAATCACTCACTTAAGGTGCCCAAGGAGACGTCTGGTAATACAGGGTGCCCGGCCGCACTCCTCACCGTCCGGTGCCCAGCGCCGCCTCCGCAATCCTACCCGTCCCTTTGCCAGATCCCGTGCCTGCGCACTAGGCTCAGCCTGATGCGCCGCGGACTCCTGGCAGCGGCTTTGTTGAGCGAAGTGCGCATGCGCATCAGGCTGGCGCATGCGCACTTCGCTCAATGAAGCCGCTGCCAGGAGTCCACAGCGCATTAGGCTGAGCCTAGTGCGCAGGCGCGGGATCTGGCAGAGGGACGGGTAGGATTGCGCAGGCGGCGCTGAAGACGGAAGGCGGCGCTGGGCACCGGACGGCGAGGGGTGCGGCCGGGCACCCTGTATTACCAGACGTCTCCTTGGGCACCTTAAGTGAGTGATTGACAGGTTTTAAAAACCTGTTTTTTGGGCGAATAGAGCCACAGTGAAGTTTAATAATGCCAGCTTGGGATTCTTATTATTACTCCGGACATGAGCATATGTTTAGGTTATAGGGGTAAAATTTCATGACAGAATCCCTTTAATGGAAGTCTGTGAATACAGTACATTGACTATTAATCATCTATTACCCTTGTGATATTTTACTCAGTCCCATCAATCTTGATCAGTTCCACCTGTGTAGGGATAAACATTATGGACAAGGGCAATGGTAACACCCAGTTGTCAAATAATATATTTCTTGGAGAAATAACAAAGTGATGGCACAGCTATGCAAACATTCTCTATCACTGTTATTTCACAGGAAATGCAAGTATTTACTCAAACTAAATATGAGTGATTTAGGGGTAGAAGATAAAAATGCTTAAATGGGTATTCCAGGATTTTAAAGTCTGACTGTCATTTTTATTTTATTTGCTACTTTATTAGAGCTAGGCATGTATAACTGAGTTAGTCTGCCAATGATTGCCAAAAGATCTGTAATTACCTAATAATAACAGCTTTCATTAATGTCCCCTGCCCCTTTCCACTGGTCCCTTAAAAAGACTGTTGCTAGGGCTTTTCTGTCTTCTCATTAGTGTAAACAGGAGACAGACACTGCACACTGCATGCCTGCTATAGGCTTCAGAGTGAGGAGGCGTGTCTCTTAATAATCCAGTCTGATTGGCTGGCAGGAAGCTGCTGGCTACAGCAAGTGTGTATGTCAAGTGAGGGAAGGCAGTTTTGGCCTCAGAGAGCTGGCAGAGAAGCCATCTTGAGAAGATACTCATATTGTAGGATTCAAAACAGCTGTAACGAAGGGAAAAGCTCAAGGAAAACAGTGGTATGTGAAGTAACTAAAGATTGCTTTATGCTACAGCAGTAGTATCATATGCTAAATAGATTTTTTGATGAAAACATAATAGTTACACTTTAACTTTGATGGTCAGTAGTCAATGGATTAGTCCATGAATATCAGATCAGTAGCGGCCAGACATCCCCACCAATCAGCTGTTTCAAAGTAGCTCCAGCGCTGAAAGTCGACACCAGAACAATCACAGCACTATTCATTACCTAGATGACGTAGCTAGCACAGTGATCCCTCAAGATACAATGGCCTCAGGATACAATATTTTCAGCATACAATGGTCTTTTCTTACCCATTGTAAGTTGAAACTAGACTCAACATACAATGCCTTAGACTCAGATCAAACCAATCAAGGTCACTTCTCTGAGGAAACCGTATTTGCATATGCAAATAGGGGGGACATGGTGTCGTGCCCACAGTTATTTACATGCGCAAATGATGTGTGTGTGGTATATGACTTACCTGGTAACAGCTGTACTTGGTGCAAGCTGAAGTCTTCTGGAGCATCTTGATTGGAAGAAGGATCAACAGCTGGTGGCGTGGAGAAACCTATAAAAGAAGAAAGATGTCAGTTGCTGCGCACTCACGTAAGTGGCAGTGAAGAATCCGGACCTATGCCTAAAAGAAGAAATGGAAGAATTACCTAAACAGCTTATTAAGAAAGCAGAAACTTACGGAGGGGAAGAATGGCTCAGGAGAGGTCTTCAACAGAAATACAGCGCTGGAGATCGCCATCTTCAATCAATTCATCCGGTCTGCGCATCCACTTCAGGCAGGAGCACAGAGCCAGCAACGATGGATGACATCATCGCTGTGCACAGCCGCAGCGATGCTCTGCTTTCTCCCCCACCGAAGAAGAGGACAAGAAAAATAAAGAGAAGTTACTCACCACCACAAGATACTGTGAGACGCAGAAATACAATTTTTTCTGCGTCACACAGCGTGAGGAGCAAAGATAAAAAACGGTCAAATACTTACCAACGGTCTCTAGTCCCAACATCCAGGACATCTCATGCACCTGAGAAATAAATGACACCTATCAACATTCAAGAGGGTGAGAATTTATTTACACACACAGAAAATAGTGACTGCTTTTTGCAGGGCACTAACACAAAAAAAAAAAAATCCTTATATTCTGAATGCTGACACCAATTTAGAGGATAGGAATTTATTTATTTAATGTCTAATAAGGAGAAAAAACTGAATCCGAGTTCTGTCTGGTCTTCTCCAGGTAGGAACTCGGATTCGGATGGTCTGAAAGAAAATGAAGATACATCCAATAACATTAGATAATTCTGGAATCCTTAATAAAAAAAAATGTTTAATCCCATCTCTGGAAACAGGCAGTGGAATAAAAGAAACATCATTAAAGGAAACAATGTCCTGCCAGATTTCCCCTTTGGGGTTCCATCTATCCAAACAAACCAAGGAAAAAATTTGGAATAAGGAATACATCTGTGTTTTTTCTCTCCTCCTTTTGTCTAACGAAATGTTAAAATTAGACAAAAAAGAGGAAGAGGAGAGAAAAAGAAATCAGCAGAAGACATTTTTAAACTGTCTGCAAGCGTTTTGCATTTATGCAGCAGTATTGGGTGAAAAACATCCGATACATTGTAGCGGATTATTTCATCATCTGGACAGTATCCTTGAAGCTTATAAAAACTTTGGAGGTACTGCATGGTGTAATTATGATTAATATTTTCGTCAAAAACTAGCAGTATACCTGGATTTAAAATGGGGATCAAAGGATGTGGGTCTTTGGATCAACCTTATGTTGCCCCAAAGGTCTAACCTTTTTCGTCAACAAATTACCCAAAAATTTATTTGCTTTGCCTTTAACGAGTCGGTGTGTAGATGGCAAACTAATTGCAAATATAAACACGAGTGTACTTTTTGCACAGGAAACCATCCAGCATCAAAATGCTTTAAAAAGCATGGTCAACACTTATCATACAGTAAAGAATCCAATAGGGGAGGTGAACCCATTGAGCCTACAAAGGCTCATTCACTATTTAAAAATATGCCCAAACAAACCGATGGCTCAAATATTAATTGAAGGTTTTTCGGATGGTTGTTATGTACCTACTTGTTCAAGTCTAGGATATTCTTTTGTTAAAAACCTAAAATCGGTGAATTTAAATAAATCGACTGTTCAAGAAAAAATAGATAAAGAAATTTCAGAAAACAGAGTTGCTGGACCTTTTCAGCAACCTCCTTTCAAAAATTTCAGAGTGTCTCCATTAGGTTTAGTTCCTAAAAAAGAAGCTAACAGTTATCGCCTCATTCATCACTTGTCATACCCAAAAGATAATTCAGTAAATGATTTAATTGATAAAAAATTTACATCTGTACACTGTGCATCCTTTGATCATGCATTATCCTTGCTTAAAAAAGCAGGGAGGAATGTGTTAATGGCAAAAATGGATATAAAATCTGCCTTCAGGTTATTGCCTATTAACCAATCTGGGTATAATTCGTTGGGCTTTCAATTTGAAGGTAAATTTCATTATGATAAAGCACTTCCTAGGGTTTTTCCCTATCCTGTTTTTATTTCGAAGCATTTCCAACTTATCTACAGTGGATGCTAGAAAGTCATGCAAGTGATGGTTACGTGATCCATTATTTGGATGATTTTCTGTTCATTGGTAAAGAAAAATCCAATGATTGCATTAATTTGTTAAATACTTTCAGAAATATTGCCGATTACGTCCAAATTCCATTAGCCGAAGAGAAGACGGTATACCCAACAAAGGATATCATTTTTTGGGGTATCTCAATTAATACGGGAAAAATTAAATTTAAAATCCGGGAGGAAAAAAATCTCTTCCTTAAGGATTTTATTAAACAATTTGCTAACATCTAAGAAAACTACATTGAAATGTTTACAATCAGCTCTAGGTTCGTTAAATTTCATAACTAGAGTGATACCAATGGTAAGAGTTTTCTCTAGATGAATGTATTCTGCCACTGTGGGGAAAAGCCGCCCACTTGAGCATATCCGTCTTCCAAAACAAATAAAAGACAATATTAAAATTTGACTAAGTTTGCTGGAAGATTATAATGGAAGAACTATGTGGCAGCAAGAATTTATAGATTCTGATTCACTTCAGTTGTTCACTGATGCTGCTGCATCAGTGGGTTATGGAGCAATTTTTAGGAACCAACGGTCTGCAGAAAAATGGGCAAAATATTGGCTAGTTGAACCATTTACATAAAACATAATTTTTCTTGAACTTTTTCTGGTATTGGTAGCTTTATTAATTTGGCATGATAATTTCAAAAACAAACGCATTTTATTATTTTCAGATAACAAGGGTGTGGTTTTCTCAGTAAACGGTCTATCCACTAATTCAGAGGTAGTAGTCAACATATTGAGACAAATTGTCCTAACTTGTTTAAAATACAATATCTGTATAAAAGCAAAATATATTGAAGGCAGGTCAAATATAATCGCAGATTCTGTGTCTCGGCAGAACTTCTCCTATTTCAGACAGTTGGTACCAGAAGCAGAAGAAAAAGGAGTCCCATGCCCATCAAATCTGTGGAAGACCATCTGGAATTGATCAAAGGTTGGATTAGCAATTCACTAGCCCCTGCTACATTGGCTGCCTACACAGCCGCATGGACTAATTGGAGAACATTTTGTTCTGCAAATAATTTCAGTATATAGGATGACAACATATTACATGTTATCCTATTCATTTTGAATCTTATAAAAAAAAAAGGGCTATAAAGGGGACTACATTCAAAAAATTATATCCGGCAATTTCTTTTTTTTTTTTTTTTAATTTGCAACATAGCCCCATTCACATCAGAAATTGTATTAAACAGCTAATTAAAAAATCATATCAAGAGAAGAACTAAACCATTATCTATTGATCTATTAAAAATTTATGGAGTACTTACAGTTTACTTGCTCATCCCAGTATGAGACTTGCCTATTCAAAGCTGCATTTTCGCTTTCCTTTTTCGGTGCACTTTGCATCAGTGAAATTGCGGCTAGGAATAGAACAACAAAAGCACCATTACAAATCAACGACCTGGTTATCCATAAGGAAAAAATCTAATTATACATAAAAATATCTAATACCTTAAATTATTACGGTCATCTACAATATGTCCGGTTCAGGCTTAAAAAAATTGGATAGTTGCTAGGTCATGTAAACCAGGACCTCTTTTCGTACACATTGATGGATCTCCAATTCAATTACATTTTGTCAAAATGTAAAAAACACTTTGATTTGCAGGGTACAATCATTTCAGCTCATTAGTTTAGAATTGGAGCTGCAACGTATGCATATGAAATGGGTCTTAAAAGAAGTACAATAAAGAAAATATGTACGGTAGATGGATTC
Source organism: Bufo bufo (assembly GCF_905171765.1). Classification (NCBI taxonomy): domain Eukaryota; kingdom Metazoa; phylum Chordata; class Amphibia; order Anura; family Bufonidae; genus Bufo; species Bufo bufo. The sequence goes on from NC_053392.1 coordinate 65,512,650, forward strand.
AAAAAGGTATGAACTGTACATTAGACCTGAATTACTGTTCTTTTCTAGAACAGAAGAATATTTGGATACTCGGAGACGATCTCATTTCTTCAGTCAGTAAAAGAGCATCTATTAAATTCAAATCCAAGAATTTAAATTTAAGTAATAAGGTATCCATTTATTGGAGAGGGATAGCAGATCTAAGAATAAAAAGCATTCATTCAGTATGTGTATCAGCCCAAAAATTGTGTCCAGAACCTAATATGATAATTTTTCACATTGGAACATCTGACATGGGTAGGATTCGTACTCATGATTTGACAAAAGAACAAGCTGACACTATGTTAGAAGTACATAATCAATTCCCACAATCCAAGATCGCATTTTCAGAAATAGTACCCAGATGGGAATGGAGTTCTAATACATTGTGCATTATGGAAAAAATTAGAATTCGAATAGACAAAAGAATGGAGAAATGTATGGCTAGTATTCAAGAAATGTCTTACAGACATATAGAGTTAGAAGGATTTATGGCTAGACTATACAACCATTCAAAACAAGCATTATCGGATATTGGTTTTGACATTTTCAATTTTGGGTTACAAAATGTGATTGAAATAGGCTGTGGTTAGCCATTTAGCTTCGCTCTATGGTGGTTGGGGTAATAGTTACTCGCTGAGTGGACTAGTTGGATTTATTTATTCGGTATTTAGTTATGTTGGTATTTATTAATATGGTTTAATTAATTATATATTTATTAGGTAACATTAAGCACTGTGGCCAATTATTTTCAACAATAAAAACACATTTATTAATTAAAGCGTGGTTAATTATTTAGCGATTCATAAATTTTGATGGGTACAAGATTAGGGTCTATGACACCATGAGGAAACCGGAAGCAAATAGGGGGGGACATGGTGTCATGCCCCCAGTTATTTACATGCGCAAATGATGTGTGTGTGGTATATGACTTACCTTGTAACAGCTGTACTTGGTGCAGGCTGAAGTCTTCTCGAACATCTTGATTAGAGAAGGATCAACGGGTGGTCGCGTGGAGAAACTTATAAAAGAAGGGAGATATCAGTTGCTGCACACTCACGTAAGTGGCAGTGAAGAATCCCCCTCCTCCACCCCCTTTTTATAATTAAAATGTCACGGTGCTAAGAATGGGGTAATAGTCATTCGCTGAGTGAACTAGTTGGATTTATTTATTCGGTATTTAGTTATGTTGGTATTTATTAATATGGTTTAATTAATTATATATGTATTAGGTAACATTAACCCCTTCAGGACCCTGCCATTTTTCACCTTAAAGGAAACCTGTCACCTCCCAAAACCATCCCAAGCCGCCAGCAGTACCTGCGTGTAGCCAGCAGTGTGTTTCTGATGATGTCTTTCTCCACATGTTTGAAGTCAAGGAGGCAGCGGCCTCCTCGCTTCAAGTCACAGTAACCGCGCCCCCTTTCCCTTCGCTGTGACTGACAGCGCTTATGCAGAGAGTTCGGCAAAGCCAGCCAAACTGCCGGCTGTCAGTCACAAGGGCGTGGTTACCATAACTTGAAGCTGCGCGCCGGCAGGGGATAAAACAAAGTTTTCAGTACTTTTACTGCATCTGCCTTCAGGAAGAAAGGCATCATCAGAAACACACTGCTGGCTACACGCAGGTACTGCTGGCGGCTTGGAATGGTTTTGGGAGGTGACAGGATCTCTTTAAGGACTAGGCCATTTTTTGCAAATCTGACGTGTCACATGTGGTGATAACTTTAAAACGCTTTTACTTATCTAGGCCATTCTGAGATTGTTTCCTCGTCACATATTGTACTTCATGACAGTTGTAAAATTGAGTCAAAAGCAAATTTATTTTTATTTATAAAAAAAGCCAAATTTTAAAAAAATCAGGAAAAATGTGCAAATTTCCAAATTTCAATTTCTCTACTTTCATAATAGATAGTAATACCTCCAAAAATAGCTATTACTTTAATTTTCCATATGTCTACTACATGTTTAGATCATTTTGTGAATGCCATTTTATTTTTTGGGGACGTTAGAAGGCTCAGAAGTTTAGAAGCAAATCTTCAAAATTTCCAAAACCCACTTTTTAAGGACCAGTTCAGGTCTGAAGTCACTTTGTTAGGCTTACATAATAGAAACCACCCAAAAATGACCCCATTTTAGAAACTACACCCCTCAAGGTATTCAAAACAGATTTTACAAACTTTGTTAACCCTTTAGGTGTTCCACAAGAATTAATGGAAAATGGAGATGAAATTTCAGAATTTCACTTTTTTGGCAAGTTTTCTATTTTAATACATTTTTGTGGCACTAACAAAGCAAGGGTTAACAGCCAAAAAAAACTCAATATTTATTGCCCTAATTCTGTAGTTTGCAGAAACACCCCATATGTGGTCATAAACTGCTGTACGGGCGCACAGCATTGCACAGAAGGAAAGGAACGCCATGTGGTTTTTGGAAAGCAGATTTCACTGGGATAATTTTAAGCTGCCATGTCACAATTGAAGACCCCTGATGCACCCCTAGAGTAGATACTCAAATAAGTTAGCCCATTTTAGAAATTACACCCCTCAAGGTATACAAAACTGATTTTGCAAACTTTGTTAACCCTTTAGGTGTTCCACAAGAATTAATGAAAAATAGAGATGAAATTTCAGAATTTCACTTTTTTGGCAGATTTTCCATTTCAATCCATTTTTTCCAGTTACAAAGCAAGGGTTAACTGCCAAATAAAACTCAATATTTATGGCCCTGATTCTGTAGTTTACAGAAACACCCCATATGTGGTTGTAAACTGCTGTATTGGCACACGGCATTGTGCAGAAGGAAAGGAACGCCATACGGTTTTTGGAAGGCAGATTTTGCTGGACTAGTTTTTTGACACTATGTCCCATTTGAAGCCCCCCTGATGCACCCCTAGAGTAGAAACTCCAAAAAAGTGACCCCATTTTGGAAACTACGGGATAAGGTGGCAGTTTTGTTTGCATTTTAGGGTACATATGATTTTTGGTTGCTCTATATTACACTTTTTGTGAGGCGAGGTAACAAGAAATTGCTGTTTTGGCACCGTTTTTATTTTTTGTCATTTACAACATTCATCTGACAGGTTAGATCATGTGGTATTTTTATAGAGCAGGTTGTTACAGATGCGACAATACCAAATATGACTGTTTTTGGTTGTTTGTTTCAGTTTTACATAACAAAGCATTTTTTTTTAGTGTCTCCACATTCTGAAAGCCATAGTTTATTTATTTTTAGGGCGACTGTCTTGTGTAGGGGCTAAATTTTCGGGATGGTAATATTATAGGGTGCATATTTGATCGCTTGCTATTACACTTTTTGTGATGTAAGGTGACAAAAAATTGCTTTTTTTTCACCTTTTTCTTTATTTTTTACTTGAAACTTTTAATTTTTTTTCTTTTTTTAACTTTTTTTTCACTTTATTTTTTGTCCCACTCTGGGACTTAAACTTTTGGGGGTCTGATCCCCTTTACAATGCAAGACAATACTTCTGTATTGTCATACATTGGCTGTAAGTGTATTACAGACTGAAATACACTTACAGCCTTCCTGCCTGTGAGATCCAGGGGGCTGGATTTCATAGGCTCTCCCTGAAGGCAGCCACGATGCCTAAGGAAGGCAATGTGCTGCCTCCCATGCCATCGGGTCCCCATCACAGCAGCACGGGGACCCGATGTCAGCTCCAATACCCGGAAGGACATTGCATGTGCCGGGCACATCAAGGGTTAATGCGCTGGCATTGGTGATTTCACCAATGCCGGCGTATGCAGCAGGGGTCCGACTATCAGTGACTGCCGGAACCCTGCCGTGGATCGGGCAGGCGAATCTCCTGCACCTGCCCGATCACAGAGCCGTACATCTATGGCGCTGGCCCTTTAGTCACGGACATCTGCGCCGTACATGTACGGCGCAGGTCCTCTACAGGTTAAGCACCATGGCCAATTATTTTCTAACAATAAAAACATATTTATTAATTTAAGCGTGGTTAATTATTTAGCGATTCATAAATTTTGATGGGTACAAGATTGGGGTCTATGACATCATGGAAAAATAGCTGAAGTAATTGCTAGTTAGCAGATTTTCCTGGCTGTTATATGTAAGGACATGTCTTATCTGTCTTAGTTATCTCCTTTTTTTTCTTAAATCTTAATTTTTTCTTATCTTGGATAACATTTTGGGGCTTTGGAACCGATTACTCAACTTACAGTACAATGGTTTCAACATACAATGGTCCTCCTGAAGCCAATTAATATTGTATCTTGAGGGACCACTGTATCAGCAGTGCAGCTTCCACTTAAAGGAGTTCTCCAAGAGTATAAAATGTTCCCTCATGTGCCAGGCACTCCACATGGAATATACTTACCCCTGTCACCGATCCCGGCGCCGCTCCTGGTCCCCGCACCGCCGCTGCTGCTTCTCCCTGCACACGGATGAAAATATTGGGGGGGGGGAGCGGGGCAGAGGACGAGTCTACGTAGTGTCACCGGCAATGCTAAGCTTTTACAAGCACTGTACAGTGGACTTAGTATTATGGTTTCGGTGCCAACTTCCAGCACTGGAACTATTCTGAAACAGCTGATCAGAAGAGGTACCGGTTATAGGACCCCAAAATACTATTTTGGTGGCTAAACCATCAATATTAAAATCCTGGACAACCCATTTAATCTCCAAATGCACAAAGCGATCTTTATGGTAAAAGCAGTGAAGATCGCCTATGTTTGTACAATATGATAAGTGAAAATGTTATTGCTGCTCCGTAGTTTGATCTGACACTGAGTCTTCCGACCTACAAATGCTGTCCATTCATGCCTTGGATGAGTCATCTCAGACCGTTAGTGCCTCACCTTTCACAAACGCAACTCCCAGCAAACCTTGACAGCCGCAGATTGAAGACCTCAGTCTTAGGACAGCCAAGGCTAACCAGGATTCTATGTTTTTCATTTAAATTTTACCCTGGACATGTCTAATTGTTTAAAATCAAGGTATATTACCCCTAGCAACCAACAAGCCTTTATTGTCTACTGCCAATTAATAGACAGAGGGGATATTTCCTGGCGTGATGGAGACCATTATAAAATCTCATAGGCTCTGATCAGCACTGAAAAGAAGTGGGTCACAATAAAGATATGTTATATTTCATTCCCTTTAGTGCTGAGAACAGGAAATGGCACCACTAATGGATCCCCTGTTGATGTTGACAAAGTTTCACCACTCCTTTACAATCTCATGAACTCTTTGGCCCTCATTTTTCATTTTTGTATTTAGTTGAAGGTGCTCTTCAGTTGCTCAGTATAATAACCAAGTCAGTTTGCAATTAATGCCCTGCTGGCATCAAATGCATATAAATATTTCCAATCCACTAATTGATAGCGTTGTCAAAATTCATAGTATAAGCATCTGTCATCTATCTCAGTCACAACCGGATAGCTCATCTTGCATGATAAAATATAAGCATATAAGCGCATATTGTAGCCAAAGGAAATTAATCAGAATCTCCAAAATGAAGAAGATTCCACGTCTGGTTATCTTAAAATGTCAGGTGATCCTTTTGTGGGTAATATTAGGCCTTACTTAAAGGGGTTTTCTGACATAATTAAAATTGAGCAATGCACGAAATTCTATAAAATAAAAACTCAGTACATACTCACGTCTTTCTCCGGTGCCACTCTCTGTGCCATCACTCCGGTCCTTCTCCCACTGTTTATTTACAAAGAGCAAAATGAAAGAATATGAGTGCTGTGGTGATATCTTATGTACTATGGGCACTCGCCTTCCACTGGCACCACCAACCATACTTGGAGTGCAAGTGTCATCACTTAGGTATATGGCATGTTGTTGTAGATAATCGGGCGGCACTGCGTGGGGGTATGGGTGCACGGTCAGCGGGCGTCACCCCAGGTACTTCAATAAGAAACAGGACCGGCACTCCTTGCGATGTAATAGTAAATTCTTTATTCGCCACTCATAAAGAAAGTGGACACGCGTTTTGCTGCTCAATCGTGTTTGACAAAGGCACTTGCATGTGCCGAAACGCACGTCCACTTTCTTTATGAGTGGCGAATAAAGAATTTACTATTGCATCGCAAGGAGTGCCGGTCCTGTTTCTTATTTAGGTATATGGCATGTGATCACTGCAGCCAATCACTGTCCTTAGAAGTCTCGTGCCATATACCACTAAGGAGAGTGATTGACTGCAGTGGACAAGTCTGATATCCTGCACGTCACCACTGATGTCTGTAAACAAATATCCAGGGAATGTTATTAAAAAAAATGTTATTAATATTGTGTCATGAACTTATTAACTTTCATATGAATATAGAAAAGTTTAGAAGTGTTAATCTAAATGTAAATAAAATAAAAATCTAAGGACCCTTTTTATAAAAAACTGTGATAAGAAGGGTGTTCTAGTGGTGATTGTGAATCAGTTCTCACCTCTCCTGGGTTCTGCCCTGTCCCTTATACTTAATATCTTCTCACCTCTCCTGTGTTCTCTCCTGTCTCTTATACTATAAACAGAGATAAGCAGGATGTTCTAGCAGTGATAATCAGTTCTCTCCTCTCCTACGTTCTCTCATGTCCTTTTACTATAAACAGTGATAAGCAGGGTGTTCTAGTGGTGATTGTAAATTAGTTTTCACCTCTCCTGTGTTCTCCCCTGTCCCTTATACTTAAGATATTCTCACCTCTCCTGAGTTCTCTCCTGTCTTTTATACTATAAACAGTGATAAGCAGAGTGTGCTAGTGGTGATAGATAATCCGTTCTCAGCTCTCCTATGTTCTCTCATGTCCTTATATTATAAAAAGTGATAAGCAGGGTATTCTAGTGGTAATAGATAATCATTTCTCCCCTCTCCTGTCTCTTATACTATAAACAGCGATAAGCAGGATTTTTTTAGTGGTGATAGATAATTAGTTCTAACCTCTCCTATGTTTTCTCATGTCCTTATACTATAAACAGTTATAGGCAGGGTGTTCTAGTGAGATAGACAGCCAGTTCTCACAGTTTATATGTTCTTTCCTGGCCTTGTACTATAAACAGTGGTAATCAGGATGTTCTAGTGGTGATAGATAATCAGTTTTCACCTCTTCTGTGTTTTCTTCTGTTCTTATACAATAAACAGTGATATTCAGGGTGTTCCACTGGTGCTATATAATCAGTTTTCACCCCTCCTGGTTTCTCTCTTGTTCATATACTATAAACAGTGATATGCTGGGTGTTCTAGTGGTGATAGATAAGCAGTTCTCACCTCTCCTGTGTTTTCTCCTGTTCTTATACTATAAACAGTGATAAGCATGATGTTCTAGTGGTGATAGATAATCAGCTCCTTCCCTTCTCCTGTGTTCTCTACTATCCTTATGATAAAAACAGTGATGTGCAGGGTGTTCTACTGGTGATAGATAATCAGTTCTCACCCACCTGTGTTTTCTCCTCTCCTTATATTATAAACCTTGATAAGTAGGGTGTTCTAGTGGTAATGTATAATCAGTTATCACCCCACCTGTCTTATCTCTTGTCCTTATGCTATAAACGGTGATAAGCAATGTGTTCTACTGGTGATAGATAATCAGTTCTCACCTCTCCTGTGTATTCTCCTGTCCTTATACTACACTGCTCAAAAAAATAAAGGGAACACAAAAATAGACACATCCTAGATCTGAATTAATTAAATATTTTTCTGAAATACTTTGTTCTTTACATAGTTGAATGTGCTGACACAAAAATAAAAAAATGGAAATCAAATTTTTTAACCCATGGAGGTCTGGAATTGGAGTCACACTCAAAATTAAAGTGGAAAAACACACTACAGGCTGATCCAACTTTGATGAAATGTCCTTAAAACAAGTCAAAATGAGGCTCAGTAGTGTGTGTGGCCTCCACATGCCTGTATGACCTCCCTACAACGCCTGTGCATGCTCCTAATGAGGTGGCGGACGGTCTCCTGAGGGATCTCCTCCCAGACCTGGAATAAAGCCTCTGCCAACTCCTGGACAGTCTGTGGTGCAACGTGACGTTGGTGGATAGAGCGAGACATGATGTCCCAGATGTGCTCAATTGGATTCAGGTCTGGGGAACGGGCGGGCCAGTCCATAGCATCAATGCCTTCGTCTTGCAGGAACTGCTGACACACTCCAGCCACATGAGGTCTAGCATTGTCTTGCATTAGGAGGAACCCAGGGCCAACCGCACCAGCATATGGTCTCACAAGGGGTCTGAGGATCTCATCTCGGTACCTAATGGCAGTCAGGCTACCTCTGGTGAGCACATGGAGGGCTGTGCGGCCCTCCAAAGAAATGCCACCCCACACCATTACTGACCCAATGCCAAACCGGTCATGCTGGAGGATGTTGCAGGCAGCGTAACGTTCTCCACGGCATCTCCAGACTCTGTCACATCTGTCACATGTGCTCAGTGTGAACCTGCTTTCATCTGTGAAGAACACAGGGCGCCAGTGGCGAATTTGCCAATCTTGGTGTTCTCTGGCAAATGCCAAACGTCCTGCACGGTGTTGGGCTGTAAGCACAACCCCCACCTGTGGACGTCAGGCCCTCATATCACCCTCATGGAGTCTGTTTCTGACCGTTTGAGCAGACACATGTACATTTGTGGCCTGCTGGAGGTCATTTTGCAGGGCTCTAGCAGTGCTCCTCCTGTTCCTCCTTGCACAAAGGCGGAGGTAGCAGTCCTGCTGCTGGGTTGTTGCCCTCCTACGGCCTCCTCCACGTCTCCTGATGTACTGGCCTGTCTCCTGGTAGCGCCTCCATGCTCTGGACACTACGCTGACAGACACAGCAAACCTTCTTGCCACAGTTCGCATTGATGTGCCATCCTGGATAAGCTGCACTACCTGAGCCACTTGTGTGGGTTGTAGACTCCGTCTCATGCTACCACTAGAGTGAAAGCACCGCCAGCATTCAAAAGTGACCAAAACATCAGCCAGGAAGCATAGGAACTGAGAAGTGGTCTGTGGTTACCACCTGCAGAACCACTCCTTTATTGGGGGTGTCTTGCTAATTGCCTATAATTTCCACCTGTTGTCTATCCCATTTGCACAACAGCATGTGAAATTGATTGTCACTCAGTGTTGCTTCCTAAGTGGACAGTTTGATTTCACAGAAGTGTGATTGACTTGGAGTTACAATGTGTTGTTTAAGTGTTCCCTTTATTTTTTTGAGCAGTGTATAAATAGTGATATGTGGTGCCTTCTACTGGTGATAATCAGTTCTCACCTCTCCTATGTTCTCTCCTGTCCCTTATACTATAAACAGTAATAAGCAGGGTGTTCTAGTGTTGAGAGATAATAAGTTCTCACTTCTCCTGTTTTCTCGCCTGACCTTATCCTAGGTATTTTCATGCTGCTTTAAGGATTTTAGTTAAAATGAACCTGTGCTTCACATGCTCAGTAGAAGACCAGAGGAGAAAGTCCACTACTGGGAATGCCTGCAGTCAACTTGGAAGTGCTAGACAGAAAAAGAAGACAGCATTAAAGAAGTTGTCTTGGAAAGAGAAACTTTTGACAGAAGCCGCAGCCTGCCTCTGCTATGGAAAGAATACTTGCATATTCTCCACTGTTCCTGTGCTGCGCTGGCTCCTGTGTGTCTATCATCTGATTACCAGCTTGTTTACTCCCTTTTTTGCCATGGGGATGGTCACCTGCTCCGCTGCAGCCAATTACTGGCTTCAGTGATGATGTGTTTCTTGTGGACAGGTCACTGATGAATCCAGTCACTGGCGGCAGTGGAGTAGATTATCATGCACATGGTGGAGAAGAAGTAAACAAGCCACGAACCAGACGACAGACACATGGGAGCCAGTGTGCAGGATCAGAGATGAGGGTAGGTATGAATCTTCCAATAGCAGAGACAGGATGCAGGATCCTGTGAAAAGTAAATTATTTTCAGACAAGCCTTTTATGGCGAGCACTGAATACACTGTAGAAGCTACGATTTTTACATTTCCTTTATTCCCATATGCACATGATTCTATGTATATCCAGAACACATATATAAAATTATTAAGTGTTTTCCAGTTTTTAAATGCATATTGTCTTAATTGCATACTTACTTATAGGAATATAGAAAATTTCAGGAGTTTCAGAAATTGTAGCTCTATGCCTGATTATTTACACCAAGGATGCCCAACCTGCGGCCCTCCAGTTGTTGCAAAACTGCAACTCCCAGCATGCTCAGACTTTCACAACAGTAAGAAAAGGCACAATGTTAGCATTTTACTACACTACATTTGTTATTACTATATTGTTGGCCATTTATGAAGGAGTCGGAGCTGAAGTCGGATAAAATACAGGAGGTAGAGTCAGAATTTTGGATTACCAACTCCACAGTCCTGGTAAAAAAGGAATCAATGTTTATATCAGGCCAAAAAGTCATAATACCTATCTTCTTTCAATAGAAGTAATGTACAATATCTTAACAGTATCACCTACAGTCAGGTCCATAAATATTGGGACATCGACACAATTCTAACATTTTTGGCTTTATACACAACCACAATGAATTTGAAATAAAACGAACAAGATGTGCTTCAACTGCAGACTGTCAGCTTTAATTTTAGGGTATTTACATCCAAATCAGGTGAACGGTGTAGGAATTACAACAGTTTGCATATGTGCCTCCCACTTGTTAAGGGACCAAAAGTAATGGGACAATTGGCTTCTCAGCTGTTCCATGGCCAGGTGTGTGTTATTCCCTCATTTCCCCAATTACAATGAGCAGATAAAAGGTCCAGAGTTCATTTCAAGTGTGCTATTTGGTTTTGGAATCTGTTGCTGTCAACTGTTAAGATGAGATCCAAGGAGCTGTCACTATCAGTGAAGCACGCCATCATTAGGCTGAAAAAACAACAGTTTGGAACATTCTTAATAAGAAGGAATGCACTGGTGAGCTCAGCAACACCAAAAGACCCGGAAGACCACGGAAAACAACTGTGGTGGATGACCGAAGAATTCTTTCCCTGGTGAAGAAAACACACTTCACAACAGTTGGCCAGATCAAGAACACTCTCCAGGAGGTAGGTGTATGTGTGTCAAAGTTAACAATCAAGAGAAGACTTCACCAGAGTGAATACAGAGGGTTCACCACAAGATGTAAACCATTGATGAGCCTCAAAAACAGGAAGACCAGATTAGAGTTTGCCAAACAACATCTAAAAAAGCCTTCACAGTTCTGGAAAAACATCCTATGGACAGATAAGACCAAGATCAACTTGTACCAGAGTGATGTGAAGAGAAGAGTATGGAGAAGGAAAGGTACTGCTCATGATCCTAAGCATACCACCTCATCAGTAAAACATGGTGGTGGTAGTGTCATGGCGTGGGCATGTATGGCTGCCAATGGAACTGGTTCTCTTGTATTTATTGATGATGTGACTGCTGACAAAAGCAGCAGGATGAATTCTGAAGTGTTTTGTGCAATATTATCTGCTCATATTCAGCCAAATGCTTCAGAACTCATTGGACGGCGCTTTACAGTGCAGATGGACAATGACCCAAAGCATACTGCAAAAGCAACCAAAGAGTTTTTTAAGGGAAAGAAGTGGAATGTTATGCAATGGCCAAGTCAATCACCTGACCTGAATCCGACTGAGCATGCATTTCACTTGCTGAAGACAAAACTGAAGGGACAATGCCCCAAGAACAAGCAGGAACTGAAGACAGTTGCAGTAGAGGCCTGGCAGAGCATCACCAGGGATGAAACCCAGCGTCTGGTGATGTCTATGCGTTCCAGACTTCAGGCTGTAATTGACTGCAAAAGATTTGCAACCAAGTATTAAAAAGTGAAAGTGAAAGTCCCATTACTTTTGGTCCCTTAACAAGTGGGAGGCACATATGCAAACTGTTGTAATTCCTACACCGTTCTCCTGATTTGGATGTAAATACCGTCAAATTAAAGCTGACAGTCTGCAGTTAAAGCACATCTAGTTTGTTTCATTTTAAATCCATAGTTGTGGTGTATAGAGCCAAAAATGTTAGAATTGTGTTGATGTCCCTATATTTATGGACTTGACTGTATGTTATGTTAGTTTTAATAATAAGATGTAAGTGTGGAGGATTTATTTGCTTATTATTAATTTTAGGTGTTGTGTGGTTTTTATTTTTAAAAACGTCCTTTGGGGCAGCCATTCTGGAGACTTGCTTCCTATGTTATGTGTATTAGACAGTAGAACAGGTTGTGTTTCCTTTATGGCAGTTGCAGTGATTGGAAGTTAACCATAAAAGTGTCTATAGACACTATGGACAGTAAAGAAGGAGATGGAATACAAACCGTCCCCAGGGACCAAAGAGTGGCAGAAGAGCTGCACAAATAGTGGTATATCTTGCCTTATCTTGATTTCCAGCAGTACAATAAAAGGGATTGTCTGGGTTCAGAGTTAAACCCGGACATATCTCCTTTTTCACCCAGACAGGCCCTCTGATATGAGCATAGGAGCATTTCTTGCTTGTTTATAATTTAACACTGCTAGGCGGAGGCTTCTGCCTAGCAATGTTGCCAGTGACGTCAACCGGCACTGATGGGCGGGCTTTAGCGCAAATCTAGGCTGTTTTACTGGCTAGGGCACCGATAAAGCCCACCCATCAGTGCTGGTGACATCACCAGGCTCACTGCTAGGCGGAAGCCTTCGCCTAGCCTAGACCCGGTATGTCACCGGATCTAATGAAAAACCCCTTGCCCTGTGCGATTCAGCGCAGGGCAAGGGAGATCATCGGCGCATAAATGCTCCGATGCTCATATCAGAGGGCCTGTTTAAGTGAAAAAGAGGATCCCTTGGGGAACTATAAAATAAAATGTGTAATAATAAAAAAGAAAAAATTCAAATCACCCCCCTTTCCCCAAAATTAAAATAAACGTACATAAACATAAAAAAAAATAAACATCATCATTAGTATTGCCGCTTGTGAAAATGCGGATACTAATAAAATATAAAAATATTTATCCCATAATAAAATGAATGAAATAATAAAAATAAGATAAAATAACCTTTACAAACAGAAAGAATACACATATATTCAGTATCCCTATAAATCCCTATAAGTATCTAAAAAAAATAAAACATTATGGTAATTGCTTAATGACACCAAAAATGCACAGTGGTGTAAAAAGTTAGCGACCATATAATGAAGCACCACCTGTTGTTCCTTTCGATGGACTGGTAAGGTGAAAATGGTGACAGCCCAAGGGAGAATGAGGAAACCAAACATACTGCTTAGAAACGTAGACTGGCCAAGACGTAAAACTGCACCTGACAACAATATACAGTAACACGAAAACTAATGCTAACGTTTCCAACTTTTCTCAACCATAGTGTCATTACTTCTTTTAATATAATCTATTCACCTCATTCTCTGTTATTTGTCTTAGCCGTTGGACTTACAAAAAAATAATGAGCACCAATTCACAAGACATTCCAACCCCAGATTTCTAACGTGTTACTGCTATGGACAAAGATGAAGACTTACATAAATGAGTCACTACACGTCCATTAAGGGAGCTTTCCAAGTACCTTCAACATCAGCTGAATGAGAAGAAATTGATTTAATGTTGGGGAAAATGAGCTTCTTGTTGTGCACAGGTCCCGCTTAATCACTACCAGCTCTTAGCTTAAGAATACGTTGTGCATTTTCCATAATATATCACACGCTAAAAATAATCCAAAAGGATAGGCTCCGACCTACTAAACAACGAGAAATGTTTGTGAGTCAGCACCATTGAGGGAGATATAATTGACAACTTAGAAAGAGTTATATATAGTTGTCATCTCCCCGAGTCTACTAAGATTATAGGCTTTGTTACTGTTTGGGAAGGAAAAAAGTTATAACTGCGGTTGCTTAGAGTTCCCATTGTGCTCAAGCCATTAAGCTACTTAATGGAACCTATCTTAGAATTGCATAAGTCGTAAATCCTTAATAAAATGTTATTATCGAAATTGTTCTTTAGGAGTCATGCACACGAGAATGCCGTGCATTGTACTTAGACCCTTTACATAGGAAAATATCATACAGGTCCATATTCTGCACTGTTGTGCAGGTGGGTTATGTTGGTTCTTCCGGTGCTTTACTCATGTTGTTTAGTCACAGCTGGCAGTAGAGTATTATAAGATAGTGGATTGGGACCGCTGGGTGCTACATGCTCCTGGGATACAAGCAATGGGCATACGATTCAAGAGGTAGCTCTGTTCTGGTGATGTTTCAGCAAGTAAGGCAGGGACAATTATTTACACTCAATATTCATATAGAACGATTTTTAGAGAATTTTTGGCAGTACTATTCCACAAAAAAAAATACTAAATATTGTATAGCAGTCAACACAACAAGAAAAAACTCCTACTGCTGCAAGGGAACATGTTATCAGTTAGCAAAATAGTAGATTAGGAGAGTTAGGGTAACAGTATGGTAACTCTATTGATCTCATGATCGCATCTCAGCCCCATTATACTTTAATTGAGCTAAGCCTAGGCCATGTTACCGATGAACATCACATCACTGGCCTAGGCTAAGCTGGAGAAGGCTGCAGGGCTACTGCTGGTGCCTTGTCAAACAGCTGGTCGGCAGGGCTCCCAGGGGCCAGACATACTCCAAAATCTCCCAGAAGAGTAGAGACTGTTATTGCTGCAAAAGGCCCCAACTCTATACTAATACTTAATTGAAATCTGTCTTGAGTAAGCAGATAGATAAGATTTAAGGAAACCATGCATTTATTTAGAATTTTCCATATATATATATATACATATACACTGCTCAAAAAAATAAAGGGAACACAAAAATAACACATCCTAGATCTGAATTAATTAAATATTCTTCTGAAATACTTTGTTCTTTACATAGTTGAATGTGCTGACAACAAAATCACACAAAAATAAGAAAATGGAAATCAAATTTTTCAACCCATGGAGGTCTGGATTTGGAGTCACCCTCAAAATTAAAGTGGAAAAACACACTACAGGCTGATCCAACTTTGATGTAATGTCCTTAAAACAAGTCAAAATGAGGCTCAGTAGTGTGTGTGGCCTCCACGTGCCTGTATGACCTCCCTACAATGCCTGTGCATGCTCCTGATGAGGTGGCGGACGGTCTCCTGAGGGATCTCTTACCAGACCTGGACTAAAGCATCTGCCAACTCCTGGACAGTCTGTGGTGCAACGTGACGTTGGTGGATAGAGCGAGACATGATGTCCCAGATGTGCTCAATTGGATTCAGGTCTAGGGAACGGGCGGGCCAGTCCATAGCATCAATGCCTTCGTCTTGCAAAAACTGCTGACACACTCCAGCCACATGAGGTCTAGCATTGTCTTGCATTAGGAGGAACCCAGGGCCAACCGCACCAGCATATGGTCTCACAAGGGGTCTGAGGATCTCATCTCGGTACCTAATGGCAGTCAGGCTACCTCTGGCGAGCACATGGAGGGCTGTGCGGCCCTCTAAAGAAATGCCACCCCACACCATTACTGACCCAATGCCAAACCGGTCATGCTGGAGGATGTTGCAGGCAGCAGAACGTTCTCCACGGCGTCTCCAGACTCTGTCACGTCTGTCACATGTGCTCAGTGTGAACCTGCTTTCATCTGTGAAGAGCACAGGGCGCCATTGGCGAATTTGCCAATATTGGTGTTCTCTGGAAAATGCCAAACGTCCTGCACGGTGTTGGGCTGGAAGCACAACCCCCACCTGTGGACGTCGGGCCCTCATATCACCCTCATGGAGTCTGTTTCTGACCGTTTGAGCAGACACATGCACATTTGTGGCCTGCTGGAGGTCATTTTGCAGGGCTCTGGCAGTGCTCCTCCTGTTCCTCCTTGCACAAAGGCGGAGGTAGCAGTCCTGCTGCTGGGTTGTTGCCCTCCTACGGCCTCCTCCACGTCTCCTGATGTACTTGGCCTGTCTCCTGGTAGCGCCTCCATGCTCTGGACACTACGCTGACCGACACAGCAAACCTTCTTGTCACAGCTCGCATTGATGTGCCATCCTGGATAAGCTGCACTACCTGAGCCACTTGTGTGGGTTGTAGACTCAGTCTCATGCTACCACTAGAGTGAAAGCACCGCCAGCATTCAAAAGTGACCAAAACATCAGCCAGGAAGCATAGGAACTGAGAAGTGATCTGTGGTCACCACCTGCAGAACCACTCCTTTATTGGGGGTGTCTTGCTAATTGCCTATAATTTCCACCTGTTGTCTATCCCATTTGCACAACAGCATGTGAAATTGATTGTCACTCAGTGTTGCTTCCTAAGTGGACAGTTTGATTTCACAGAAGTGTGATTGACTTGGAGTTACATTGTGTTGTTTAAGTGTTCCCTTTATTTTTTTGAGCAGTGTATATACACTGCTCAAAAAAATAAAGGGAACACTTAAACAACACAATGTAACTCCAAGTCAATCACACTTCTGTGAAATCAAACTGTCCACTTAGGAAGCAACACTGAGTGACAATCAATTTCACATGCTGTTGTTCAAATGGGATAGACAACAGGTGGAAATTATAGGCAATTAGCAAGACACCCCCAATAAAGGAGTAGTTCTGCAGGTGGTGACCACAGACCACTTCTCAGTTCCTATGCTTCCTGGCTGATGTTTTGGTCACTTTTGAATGCTGGCGGTGCTTTCACTCTAGTGGTAGCATGAGACAGAGTCTACAACCCACACAAGTGGCTCAGGTAGTGCAGCTTATCCAGGATGGCACATCAATGCGAGCTGTGACAAGAAGGTTTGCTGTGTCTGTCAGCGTAGTGTCCAGAGCATGAAGGCGCTACCAGGAGACAGGCCAGTACATCAGGAGATGTGGAGGAGGCCGTGGGAGGGCAACAACCCAGCAGCAGGACCACTACCTCCGCCTTTTGTGCAAGGAGAAACAGGAGGAGCACTGCCAGAGCCCTGCAAAATGACCTCCAGCAGGCCACAAATGTGCATGTGTCTGCTCAAACGGTCAGAAACAGACTCCATGAGGGTGATATGAGGGCCCAACGTCCACAGATGGGGGTTGTGCTTACAGCCCAACACCGTGCAGGACGTTTGGCATTTGCCAGAGAACACCAAATTGGCAAATTCGCCACTGGCGCCCTGTGCTCTTCATAGATGAAAGCAGGTTCACACTGCCTGTCACGGCGGACGTGCACAGTATAACAGATAACACACCAACCAGGCTCTGGGCGAGAGACGGGGGAAGGGACACCTCCTAATTTATCCCTGACCTCTTTCCCTGCAATGCTCAGCCCACAGACAAATTTTGATGGTAGATTTGCTGTGTCCACCAGCCTATACTAACAGAACCCTGAACTCCCTGAGATGGTGAAGTGGGGAGAAAGGAGCTGCCAGCTCGCACAGAACCTGGATGGGTAAGATGACAGAAACAACCAAACAAGAAAAGACACTTATCTGCTGAGAGCAGGAACAAACAGCCAACCTTCCTTCCTAGCTTCCAAGACCACAATGATGAGTATAATCCGCTCAGAGCACTTTAGCTGGAGACTATTTAAACGAATGACTCCACCCAGTGCACCTGATGCGAGGCGGATCCAGCACAGCATCAAAACAATACTAGACTCGTGCTGCAATCCTGGCTGACCTCCGCACATCGTCAGAGTGGGGCATGACAGTACCCCCCCCCCCTCTTCTACGAGTGACCTCTGGACACCCTGGACCAACCTTATCCGGATGGGACCTATGAAAGGCCCTCACCAGACGGCTGGCGTTGACATCTGACGCCGTAACCCACATCCTCTCCTCAGGACCGTATCCCCTCCAGTGAACCAGGTACTGGAGGGAACCCCGCAGAACTCTTGAGCCGAGAATCCTGGAGATCTCGAACTCCAAGTTTCCCTCGACCAGAACAGGAGGAGGAGGCAATGGCGATGGTACCACCGGTTTAACATATTTTTTTAGTAAAGACTTGTGGAAGACATCGTGGATCCTCCAAGTCTGCGGCAGATCAAGTCGAAATGCCACAGGATTGATCACAGCAGAAATCTTATATGGACCAACAAATCTTGGACCCAGTTTCCTAGATGGCATTCTCAACTTGATATTCCTAGTGGACAACCACACCAAATCACCCACACACAGGTCCGGACCAGTCACACGTCTCCTGTCAGCCATTCGTCTATACCTCTCACCCATCCTCTCCAAATTCCCTTGAATCCCTCGCCAGATAGATGATAAGGCAGAAGAGAATCTCTCCTCCTCAGGCATCCCGGAGGAACCAGACCCAGAAAAGGTACCAAACTGAGGATGGAAACCGTATGCGCCAAAAAATGGCGACTTACCCGTGGACTCCTGCCTATGGTTATTCAATGCAAATTCTGTTAAGGGCAAGAATGAGGACCAGTCCTCCTGATTCTCAGCCACAAAGCACCTCAAGTAGGTCTCCAGGTTTTGATTGGTACGCTCCGTCTGACCATTCGACTGTGGATGAAAGTCGACGAGAAAGAAAGTTGAATGCCAAGTCGAGAGCAGAAGGCCCTCCAAAACCTGGAGACAAACTGCGTGCCCCTATCAGAGACAATATCCGAAGGAATACCGTGCAATTTAACAATATTATCCACAAAAATCTGCGCAAGAGTCTTAGCGTTAGGCAGACTTGTTAGTGGTATAAAGTGAGCCATTTTACTGAAACGATCGACTACCACCAAAATCACTGTTCTCCCGGAGGAACTCGGTAGGTCCGTAATAAAGTCCATGGACAAATGTGTCCAAGGACGAGATGGAATAGACAATGGAAGAAGTGAACCAGGCGGTCGAGTATGAGCAACCTTTGACCGAGCGCAGGTTTCACAAGCTGCCACGTAATTCTCAATACTCTTACGCAAACCTGGCCACCAGAACCTCTGGGACACCAGATCACAGGTGGACTTACCACCAGGATGTCCAGCGAGAACAGTATCGTGATGTTCCTTGAACACCTTGTATCGTAGGCCCTCAGGAACAAACAACCTCCCTGGGGGACACGAACCAGGAGCCCCCTCCTGAGCTCCCAACACCTCCATCTCCATTTCAGGGTACAGAGCGGAGACCACCACTCCATCTGCCAAAATCGGCGCTGGATCTTCTGAATCACCTCCCCCAGGGAAGCTGCGAGACAAGGCATCTGCCTTGACGTTCTTGACCCCTGGGCGAAAGGTAACCACGAAATTGAACCTGGTAAAAAACAATGACCATCTGGCCTGTCTTGGGTTCAGACGCTTGGCAGATTGCAGGTAAGCCAAATTCTAATGGTCTGTATACACAGTAACGGGGTGAGAAGCCCCCTCTAACCAGTGACGCCATTCTTCAAAGGCCAACTTGATCGCCAACAACTCCCTATCTCCAACATCATAATTCCTCTCAGCGACCGAGAGCTTCCTGGAGAAGGCACACGGGACCCACTTGCCAGGAGAAGGACCCTGCGAAAGCACCGCCCCAACCCCCACCTCTGATGCATCAACCTCGACCACGAATGGCCGAGATACATCCGGTTGCACCAGAATGGGAGCAGACGCAAAACGCTCCTTAATAGCCGAAAAGGCCTGCAATGCCTCATCCGACCAGACAGAGACATCAGCGCCCTTCTTGGTCATATCAGTAAGAGGTTTGACTAGCGTGGAATAATTCAAAATAAATTTTCTATAATAATTCGTAAACCCCAAAAATCGCATCAAAGCTTTCTGATTCTCAGGTCGGTCCCACTCCAGAACCGCCCGGACCTTTTCGGGTCCATACGAAAACCAGAATCAGAAAGCATGTATCCCAAAAATGGAAGCTCTTGCACAGCAAACAAACATTTTTCCAATTTGGCGTATAACTTATTCTCCCGCAGGATCGTCAAAACCTGTCTCACATGATCCTGATGGGTCTTCAGATCAGGAGAATAAATTAAAATGTCATCAAGGTAGACTACTACGAACCTCCCCACCAAATGATGAAAAATATCATTGACGAATCGCTGAAATACCGCTGGCGCATTCGTCAACCCAAAAGGCATTACCAGGTTCTCAAAATGACCCTCGTGCGTATTGAAGGCCGTTTTCCACTCATCCCCCTCCTTGATCCTGATCAGATTGTATGCTCCTCTCAAATCCAACTTGGAGAACACCTTGGCTCCAACAATCTGATCAAAAAGATCAGAGATCAAAGGCAGGGGATATGGATCCCGGACTGTAATACGATTCAGCTCCCGGAAATCCAAACAGGGTCTCAGTGATCCATCTTTCTTCTTCACGAAGAACAAACCTACAGCCACTGGAGACTTAGATGGTCTAATATGACCCTTTGCCAAACTCTCGGCGACATACTTTCGCATGACCTCTCTCTCGGGTTGAGAGAGGTTGTAGAGCCGAGACTTAGGCAACTTAGCCCCCGGAATGAGATTCACAGGACAATCATAGTCACGATGAGGGGGCAATTCCTGAGCCCCACCCTCCGCAAACACGTCCGAAAAATCTGAGAGATACTGAGGCAAGGCCGTAACGGACACTTCAGAAATAGATGTGACAAGACAATTATCCGAACAAAACTTGCTCCAACCAATGATTTGTCTCGCCTGCCAGTCTATAGTTGGGTTATGTTTAGACAACCATGGCAACCCCAAAACTATTGGAGCTGGCAAATCCTTCATGACGAAACAGGAAATGATCTCAGCATGTGAATCACCCACCCTTAAATGAATATCATGAACAACATGAGTAAGGCTCCCTTGAGAAAGAGGGGAAGAATCAATGGCAAAAACACGAATCTCATTCTCTAACGTGCAAATACTTAGTCCCAAACCCTCAAGAAACAGAAAGTCAATTAAATTTACCCCAGCACCACAATCAAGAAAAACATCAAGAAACACATTTCGAGACTCTAGCGCCACCATAGCTGAAAGGAGAAAACGGGAAACTGCAGGGAACTTGCATACCAGTCTGCTCTACCACACCATTCATACTACCAAGTGTGAGGGAGGTTTTTTCTTTTTCTTTTTTCTTTATCACTCTCCCCTGTGGTTCAACATACGGACAAGAAAAAACAAAATGACCCCTCTTTCCACAAAAGAAATATAAATTGTGCGCTTTACGAAAGTCTCTACTATCCGAATGGAAAGATATCTGACCTAACTGCATGGGTTCCTCTCCTAGGCCAGAATAACAAGCAATATCTCCCTGGGCAGCTGGTGGAACAAAACTACACGCGGGAGGAATCCCCTGCACAGAGGGACCCTTACCCCTCTCTCTGATACGTCTATCCAAACGTATCGCCAAAGACATTGCATTTTCCAAAGTATCAGGGTATTCATGAAAAGCCAGAGCATCCTTCAACCTTTCAGATAACCCCTGACAAAACTGGCTACGTAACGCGGGGTCGTTCCACCCCGACTCAGTAGCCCACCTCCTAAACTCTGTGCAGTAAGCCTCAGCAGTATGTTTACCCTGTAGTAAGTTATGTAATTTTGACTCTGCCATTGAAACTCGATCTGGGTCATCGTAAATCAATCCCAGGGCTTTACAAAATTCCTCCAACGACCGGAGAGCCAGAGAACCGGGCGGCAGGGAAAAAGCCCAGGATTGCGCGTCCCCTTTCAGCAAAGACATGACGATACCCACCCTCTGATCCTCATTACCTGATGAAAATGGGCACAAACGAAAGTACAACTTACATGATTACTTGAAACGGAAAAAATCATCAGTACCCCCTGCAAATTTCTCCGGAACAGCGACTTTAGGCTCCCCAACAATTTGACCTGTACCTGAAGCCAACATCCTCTGACACTGTGTGACCGTACTACGTAGATCCACAACCTCCAGGGACAAACCCTGCATGCGGTCAACCAGTGCTTCAATTGACGCCATCACATAAACACTGAGAAATGGCGGTCACAGTATGGCGGATTATAATGTCACGGCGGACGTGCACAGTATAACAGATAACACACCAACCAGGCTCTGGACGAGAGACGGGGGAAGGGACACCTCCTAATTTATCCCTGACCTCTTTCCCTGCAATGCTCAGCCCACAGACAAATCTTGATGGTAGAATTGCTGTGTCCACCAGCCTATACTAACAGAACCCTGAACTCCCTGAGATGGTGAAGTGGGGAGAAAGGAGCTGCCAGCTCGCACAGAACCTGGATGGGTAAGATGACAGAAACAACCAAACAAGAAAAGACACTTATCTGCTGAGAGCAGGAACAAACAGCCAACCTTCCTTCCTAGCTTCCAAGACCACAATGATGAGTATAATCTGCTCAGAGCACTTTAGCTGGAGACTATTTAAACTAATGACTCCACCCAGTGCACCTGATGCGAGGCGGATCCAGCACAGCATCAAAACAATACTAGACTCGTGCTGCAATCCTGGCTGACCTCCGCACATCGTCAGAGTGGGGCATGACACTGCCATTAGGTACCGAGATGAGATCCTCAGACCCCTTGTGAGACCATATGCTGGTGCGGTTAGCCCCGGGTTCCTCCTAATGCAAGACAATGCTAGACCTCATGTGGCTGAAGTGTGTCAGCAGTTCCTGCAAGACGAAGGCATTGATGCTATGGACTGGCCCGCCCGTTCTCCAGACCTGAATCCAATTGAGCACATCTGGGACATCATGTCTCGCTCTATCCACCAATGTCACATTGCACCACAGACTGTCCAGGAGTTGGCAGAGGCTTTAGTCCAGGTCTGGGAGGAGAACCCTCAGGAGACCGTCCGCCACCTCATCAGGAGCATGCACAGGCGTTGTAGGGAGGTCATTCAGGCACATGGAGGCCACACACACTACTGAGCCTCATTTTGACTTGTTTTAAGGACATTACATCAAAGTTGGATCAGCCTGTAGTGTGTTTTTCCACTTTAATTTTGAGTGTGACTCCAAATCCAGACCTCCATGGGTTGAAAAATTTGATTTCCATTTTTTTATTTTTGTGTGATTTTGTTGTCAGCACATTCAACTATGTAAAGAACAAAGTATTTCTGAAGAATATTAAATTAATTCAGATCTAGGATGTGTTATTTTTGTGTTCCCTTTATTTTTTTGAGCAGTGTATATACACATACACACACAGTATATATAAAACTAAACTAAAAAATGTAAGAGTATGGGGGTCATTTACGAACAGATATATGCCACTTTTGTGGCGTATATCTGGGACAGATTTTGTCGCACTCCATGTTGAAGCAGAATCTGCGACTTCTTCCCTGCTCACGTCAGATCAAAAAAAGGGTGAGTGGCATGGGCGGGAAAAAAATCACAGATTTTGCCAGGTTTAGGCATAGAAAACGGTCAAAATGTAAGTCAGCAAGGAAGATGTCTTATATTTTGAATCGGCAGTGGATACGCAAGAGTTTTGTAGAGGCCTGCGCCTCTTCTTAAATTTAGCGATCCACTGCCAGTGGAGGGCTTTATTAACCCGTACAGTACCAGCTGGCTACTGTGTTTAAATTACCAGTGCCATAGTACTACAGTGCGCTGATTGGGCGGACGCAGGAGCTGCGCACGCCCAATCAGCTGCAGGGGTTTGGCAATCACTAGTAGCCGGACCCTTGCTGTATGCGCTGACATCTGTGAAAACACTGATGCTGGAGCATTAACCCCAGATATGCCGCGGTCAACGCTGACCGCGGCACACGCGATGTCTGTGGAGGGAGCTGCCATCGGGTCCCCGCGCTGTTGTGACGGGGACGGGATGGCTGGGACTGCAGCCTGATGCCTTCCTTAGGCATCGTGGCTGCCTTCCTGTAAGCCTGTGAGATCCAGCCCCTTGGATCTCACAGGCAGATAGACTGTAAATGTATTACACTGTGTAATACACTTACAGCCAATGCATTACAATACAGATGTATTGTAATGCATTGTACAGGGAATAAGACCCCCAAAAGTTGAAGTCCCAGAGTGGGACAAAAAATAAAGTAATAAAATAAAGTTTTACACAATAAAAAATTAAAAGTTTCAAGTAAAAAAATAAAAGCATCCTTTTCCCAAAATTGATTTAAAAATTTTTTTTAAATAGGGAAAAAAAAAAGTAGACATATTAGGTGTCGCCGCATCCGATTCTATAAATATATCACATAATCCACCCCAGCAGATGAACACCGTAAAAAAAAAAAAATGTGTAAAAAAAAAACAACATTTACTGGTCGCCTTGCCTCACAAATTGTAATACCAAGAGATCAAAAAGGCGTATGTATAAAAATATCACCTTAAATGCGCCCTCAGGTGAATGCTGTAAAAAAAAAAAAAATTTTAACTATGCAAAAACAGTCATTTTTGGCATCTTTCCTTACAAAAAGTGTCATACCAAGTGATCAAAAAGTTTTATGTACCCCAAAATGGTACCAATGAAAACGTCACCTCATCTCGCAAAAAATGAACTCCCACATAAAATAATCACTCATAAAATAAAAACCAATGGCACCTGTAAACCAATCCTTTAAAATCTGCTTCAAAAGCCACATGGTGCTCCTTTTGTCCTGCCATGTGCCCCCACAGCAGTTTACCACACATATGGGGTGTTGCCGTATTCAGGAGAAAATGGGTAACAAATTATGGGGTGCTTTTTCTCCTGTTACCCCTTGTGAACATGAAAAAATTGGGGCTAAAGCAACATTTTATTGGAAGAAATTAAACTTTTCATTTTCACAGCCAAGTGTTTCCAAATTCTATAAAATGCTTAGGGGGTCAAATCGCTCAGTACCCCCCTTAATATATTCTTTAAAGGGTGTAGTTTCCAAAATGGGTCACTTTTTCAGGGTTTTTACTGTAGGAGTAAATCAGAGTCTCTTCAAATACAAAATTCATACTTAAAATTCATATGGCGCTCCTTTCCTTCTGACCACTGCCACGTGCCCATAGAGCAGTTTACCACCACATATGGGGTATTTCTGTAAACTGCAGAATCAGAGTAATGTATATTGAGGTTTATTTTGCTGTTAACCCTTGCTGTGTTGCTAGAAAAAATTGAAAAAATCTTCCCAATTTTTTTTTTTTATTTCACCTCCATTTTCCTTTAATTCTTGTGAAACACCTCAAGGGTTAACAAAGTTTATAACATCCGTTTTGAATAATTTGAGGAGTGTAGTTTCCAAAATGGGGTAATTTATGGGTGGTTTCCATTGCGAAAGCCCCTCAAAATCACTTTATAACTGAATTGGTGCTTAAAAAAATGCTTTTGGAAATTTTGTTGAAAATTAGAAAAATTGCTTCTAAAATTCAGAGCCTTCTAACGTCTTAAAAAAATAAAATTATATTTACAAAATTATGCCACAATTAAGCAGACATATGGGGAATGTTCATTGATAACTATTTTATGACTGTCTTAGAAGTAAAGAAATAAAAATTTAGAAAATTTTGAGTTTTTCCAAATTTTTTAAAAATTTGGGATTCTTTTATAAATAAAAGTGAAATATATAGACTCAAATTTACTACTGTCATGAAGTACAATGTGTCATGAGAAACGGCTTCGGATAAGTAAAAGCGTTCCAAAGTTATTAGCACATAAAGTGACGCAATAAATGTGCCTATATATACACTCACCTAAAGAATTATTAGGAACACCATACTAATATGGTGTTGGACCCCCTTTTGCCTTCAGAACTGCCTTAATTCTACGTGGCATTGATTCAACAAGGTGCTGATAGCATTCTTTAGAAATGTTGGCCCATATTGATAGGATAGCATCTTGCAGTTGATGGAGATTTGAGGGATGCACATCCAGGGCACGAAGCTCCCGTTCCACCACATCCCAAAGATGCTCTATTGGGTTGAGATCTGGTGACTGTGGGGGCCATTTTAGTACAGTGAACCCATTGTCATGTTCAAGAAACCAATTTGAAATGATTCGAGCTTTGTGACATGGTGCATTATCCTGCTGGAAGTAGCCATCAGAGGATGGATACATGCTCTCATTCTGTTTGCGCCAAATTCAAACTCTACCATTTGAATGTCTCAACAGAAATCGAGACTCATCAGACCAGGCAACATTTTTCCAGTCTTCAACAGTCCAATTTTGGTGAGCTCGTGCAAATTGTAGCCTCTTTTTCCTATTTGTAGTGGAGATGAGTGGTACCCGGTGGGGTCTTCTGCTGTTGTAGCCCATCCGCCTCAAGGTTGTGCGTGTTGTGGCTTCACAAATGCTTTGCTGCATACCTCGGTTGTAACGAGTGGTTATTTCAGTCAACGTTGCTCTTCTATCAGCTTGAATCAGTCGGCCCATTCTCCTCTGACCTCTAGCATCCACAAGGCATTTTTGCCCACAGGACTGCCGCATACTGGATGTTTTTCCCTTTTCACACCATTCTTTGTAAACCCTAGAAATGGTTGTGCGTGAAAATCCCAGTAACTGAGCAGATTGTGAAATACTCAGACCGGCCCGTCTGGCACCAACAACCATGCCACGCTCAAAATTGCTTAAATCACCTTTCTTTCCCATTCTGACATTCAGTTTGGAGTTCAGGAGATTGTCTTGACCAGGACCACACCCCTAAATGCATTGAAGCAACTGCCATGTGATTGGTTGACTAGATAATTGCATTAATGAGAAATAGAACAGGTGTTCCTAATATTTCTTTAGGTGAGTGTATATAGATAGATAGATAGATAGATATACTATATATATATATATATATATATATATATATATATATATATATAAATTGTTTTGTTTTTTTCATATTTTTAGCTGTTGAATAGTCATTCTAAATATTATTTGACATTTTAAAAATAGGTTTTGCTGAATACCGTTAGTTATTGTGAATTTCCTTCTCATCATGGCTCAGGATGGAATAGATTGCATATTCTTTTTGCTGGATTGAGGTTTTCCTGGGCTCATTGCCCCCTGCTAAGTAATACACTTTACATGAGCTGCTAAGACGAGTTGGAAAAAGGAAACGAAAACTATTCTGAAAACAAAATAGGGAGTACATTACTTTTACAGAGATATAGGTAGAAATAGATATTGCAAGATTTGTAGCACATAGAGTATATATATGAACAGTCATGTGAAAAGGAAGGACACTTCAGGTAAAGGATTTTTTTTCCATAATAACTCATATCAATACCGTATTAAACAAAAACAAAACTGAAAAGTTGGATTTGAAAAAATCTATAAACCCTGTCATGCACTTACACATACTGTATATGTGCATGGCAGAAATGTGATATTATTGTATGCTCACTTATATGTACATGACGACACTACCCAGGCAGGGGTGCACATAGCCTTTCTGCTGCCTGAGGCGAAAACTGAAACGGCCCCCTATCTCCGTGCCAATTTCTTAACCTAGCCACTTTGCCACAATGAAAGCACTCATTGCCCATGGTCCTTCCGCTGCCCCCCTCTAACTCCTACCTGGTGCTGCCTGAGACAATCGCCTCACCTGGCCTCATTGGTGGTGCACCCCTGCACCCAGGATGACTCGGATACCAGCCCTTTAGCTCCTTTAGCACCATGGTCAGCTTGCCATGGCTAGCCACCAGATTCATCTGGTTATGCGGCCTTGCAGCTTTAATGACTCCCTTAGATTCTTTAGTCAGTGCGGACTACTGCATTCAATTGGTTCCTCTGTTACCCCATCGGTGTCCCTGCTACACGATGGGTTATTATGGCAGCCAGGACCCTAACATGGGTCTGTCATGTTTTATAGTCAATTTGGCCCTGCCAGACGCCAGGATCTACGGCAATAGGCTGACGGGCATTATTCACTACAGAAGTATCGCAGTTCATTATCAAAATGATCAGGAGACTGGAATTCCCTGGTGAGTTTAGGAAGAAAAATGTGAAAAGGTTTATAAAGGGTTTAAGACAATTACGGTAATAAATATAGGTAACGTGTCCTCCTCCCCCTGATCACTAAAACGAAGGGGAAAAGCACCCAGCTGAGCGCAGTCTCCCCTCACTAGCTGAAGTTGAGCTCATGGGCTTCTTAAGGGGGAAAAATATGCGAAATAAGAAAAAATTATTAATTTAGCCATGGCCATTAGACATATTTTTATGAGTGTGTAAATATCTGAACTTCCTCAAACTTCCCATATATTAGCCTTTCTTTCTGTTGCTATTGTATATATTGTCTGTGTCCTTGTACATTGTACTCCTGCATCACATAAAGTGCCTTAGACGGTTAGTGAGTATTTCATGACTAAAAACCTTGGATCAGGAGTCCCTGAGTTCATTCCACTCATAAACCGTGAGACCCAGAAATGTCCTTGCTATAAATATCCCCGGGACATGTCCTTGCTATAAATGTCCACGGAAAATCTCTGTATATAAGACTGGTAAAAAAAGGTAAAAATGTAACATATCTTTTGAATATGTTTGACCACTGAGTTAATAGGTTTTTAAGGCCTAATACAAAGGACAGCTTTGTACGGAGCCATTATAAGATACCTACACTGTACAGGTACCTCCATATGCTTCAGATTTCATAAAGGTAGAAAACTGTGCAGCGTAGACACATTAGGATACTTTCACACTAGCATTAATATTTTTTGGTATTGAGATCCGTCTTAGGGGCTAAATACCGGAAAAAAATGCTTCCGTTTTGTCCCCATTCATTGTCAATGGGAACAAAATGTAACTGAACAGAACAGAATGGTCCTAAATGCACTCCGTTCCATTCTCATACCGGAGAGCAGCGTGCTGTGGTTTGCTTTCCGTCCTTGGATGCGGAGCAAGACGGATCAGTCATGACTCACAATGCAAGTCAAGGGGACAGATCCGTTTTCTCTGACACAATCTGACACAATAGAAAACGGATCCGTCCCCCATTGACTTTCAATGGTGTTCATGACGGATCCGTCTTGGCTATGTTAAGGATAATACAACCGGATCCATTCTGAACGGATGCAGATGGTTGTATTATCAGTAATGGAAGCCTTTTTTGCTGAACCCTGCCGGATCCAGAAAAAACGCTAGTGTGAAATTAGTCTTATTCCAAGTAGAGAGCAGCTCTGTACATACAGTACCTAACTGAGGATGTAATACTGCACTTTAGGAAGCCATATGCAGGGGTGCACCTAGTCTTTCTGCTGCCTGAGGCGAAAATTGAAACAGCCCCTCCCCCCCATACCAAATTCTCTACCTAACTCCTTCCTTTCTAACATTATGCATATCACTACAGGACATACAGGGTAATACAGCGCCCCTTACCTCTTACATCCAGTGATGTCTTCTCTGATGTAGCTGTTCTCTTTCCTCATCTTTTCCATTCAGTACAGACCGCCATGATGATTTCTTTCGGCCATCTCTTGTCTCTGCAGTTTGACAAAAAACATCTTAGTTTACTACTTTTCCATCATCCTCTCATCTTCTGGACAAATCATCCTACCACCCCCAATACTGTGCCGCTGTGCTCCCCAATACTATACTGCAGAAACAGACAAACCCAGGGTGCCCCCATAGTAATTCTCTGCCAGAGCAAACTTGGCAGTAATACTGCCCCTACAGTGCCCCAACATGTCCCAAATGTGTCCCAGAAGTAATAATGCTCCCATAGTGCCCATACTAGTAATTATGTTCCCCACAGTCCCCCAGTAGTAATAAAGCCCACCAAAATGACTCCCTAGTAGTAATAATTCTCCTTATAATGTGAGAGTAGAAAAATGGCCCCTTAAAATGAGCACCAGTACCAAAAATGCCCCCTTATAATGTGTGCCAGTGAAAAAAATACCCCTTTTTAATGCCCCCCTAGTGCCCCATAATCTGTGCCAGTATAAAATACCCCTATATAACGGGCAGCATGGTGGCTCAGTGGTTAGCACTGGTGCCTTGCAGCCCTGGGATCCTAGGTTTGAATTTGACCAAGGACAACATCCACATAAAGTTTGTATGTTATCCACATGTTTGTGTTGCTTTCCTCCTGGTTCTCCGGTTTCCTCCCACATTCCAAAGACATACTGATAGGGAACTTAGATTGTGAGCCCCATTGGGGACAGCTTGATGCTAATGTCTGTAAAGCGCTGCAGAATACAGTAGCGCTATATAAGTGCATAAAATAAATAAATAAATATAGTGCTCCTGCCCCCATGATGTACCAGTATAAAATGCCCCTATATAGTGCCCCAGTAAATGCCCTCATAGTGCTCCTCGTTCCCCATAGTACCCCCCATAATGGATCCCAGTATAAATTGCCCCTATACAGAGGCCCCCATATAAAAATACCCCTTCTTTGTGCCCTCAGTAGATGCCCCCAATAAGAAGTGCCTCTAGATGCCTCCATAATGTTCCTCTTCCCCATAGTCGCCACCATATAAAATACCACTTTTGTGCCAGTAAGAAGTGCCCCTAGATACCCCCATAGTTCCCCCATTTAAAATACCACTTTTGTGCCCACATAGTGCCCCCAATAATGTGCCAGTAAGGAGTGCCCCTGGATTCCCCCATAGTGCCCCCCATATAAAATACCACTTTTGTGCCCACATAGTGCCCCCAATAATGTGCCATTAAGGAGTGCCCCTAGATGCCCCCATAGTGCCCCCCATATAAAATACCACTTTTGTGCTCCCAATAATGTGCCAGTAAGGAGTGCTCTAGATGCCCCCATAAAAAATTATTTTGTGTTCTCATAGTGCCCCCAATAATGTGCCAGTAAGGAGTGCCCTAGATGCCCCCATAGCGCTCCTCTCCTGCATTGTGTGCCATATAAAAAAGTAATAAGTATACTTACCTCCATGAGGCTGGCAGCGATGCGATGCAGGCCTCTTCCGGCCTGTGTCATGGTTCCGCCTGCACCAGCCTCTGATAGGCTACAGGCCTATTGCCTGCAGCCTATCAGAGGAACGCGGAAGAGAAACGCCTCTCCCCTGCCCCTAAGCACAGCCATCTGTGTATGTGGATCCTATACAGAGGATTCGATCACATTTCCGTTCTTCGATAATTTTCATTTTGTATTTTCTATGATTTTGATTTTAATATGTTTGTTCTCACAGCCGTATTTTTTTACTGACCATGGGTCAGTGAAAAAATCACTGAGACATGCATTACTTTGGTCCATGATGTGAACCAAACATTCCCTTTGAAGTCTATGGTTCAGTGAAAATCATGAACACAACACGGATGGCATCCGTGTTTGGTCCGTTTTTCACTGAAAGGTGATGCTTTTTAATTTTCAGCTGAGCAGTGTCCATGGAATATGGATAACACATGAAGGGCAAAAAATGGACATACGACTCAAACACGGATCCTTCACAGCCAGTGGCGTAGCTATAGGGGTCGCAGCGGTCGAACTTGCGACCGGGTCCCTAAGTCAGGGGGGCCCACAGGAGAGACGGAGTAAAGCCCTGACTCATGGAGGGCTCTGACGGGGCCCGACATGAAGTACAGTGACAATGCCGGGCCCCGTCTGAGCGCTCTTCAAACATGTACTGACACTGTATAATATGAGGCGGGGGGGAGGTTGGCGCAGAGGCAAAGGGGGGGCGCGAGCACTCACACACCCAGCAGTTCTTGTCACTGCCGGGCTGTATCCAGAGTGCAACAGGGCTCCAGCGCTCCCCCTGCTGGCCGCACATCGCGCTGGTGGCTGTGGGAGGAGCGCTGAAAGACCGGAAATGAGTGTGGGAGCACGTCATCAAGGAAGAAGGTAAGCATGTGTTTTTTTTCCCTAAAGCTGCAGACTGGGGAAGGGGGGAAGGAAGGCACTAATGATGATGGTGCCCCCTGTGCAGTGTGTGACTCCCTTCCTGACACTGATGATGATGATGGTGGGCATCTCTAATCTGCCATAACTACTTCGAGTGGGCACCTAATCTGGAATAACTACTGTGAGGGGGCACATATCTGGTATAACTACTGTGAGAGACACATATCTGGGCATTACTACTGTGTGGGGCACATATCTGGGCATAACTACTGTGAGGGGGCACATATCTGGATATAACTACTGTGAGGGGGCACATATCTGGGAATATCCTCAGTGAAGGGGCACATATCTGGATATAACTACTGTGAGGGGGCACATATCTGGGCATCCCTACTATGAAGGGACACATATCTGGTGTAACTACTGTGAGGGACACATATCTGGGCATTACTACTGTGAGGTGCACATATCTGGGCATTACTACTGTGAGGGGGCACATATCTGGGCATCGCTACTATGAAGGGACACATATCTGGTATAAATACTGTGAGGGGCACATAGCTGGGCATAACTACTGTGAGGGGGCACATATCTGGGAATATCTTCAGTGAGGGGGCACATATCTGGCTACAACTACTGTGAGGGGGCACATATCTGGGCATCGCTACTATGAAGGGACACATATCTGGTATGACTACTGTGAGGGGGCACATATCTGGATATAACTACTGTGAGGGGTCGCATATCTGGGCATATCTACTGTGAGGGGACACAAAAGTGGGCATAACTACTGTAACAGGAACAAAGGTGGGCATAACTGCTGTGAGGGGCCACAAGAGAGACATAACTTTTGTGAAGGGGCCACAAGGTGGGCATTAGTACTGTGAGTGGCCACAATCTGGGCATTAGTACTGTGTAGCAGCATTTAGGGGAAATGTCCTAGATTACCCTGCTATACATTGGCATGGCTCGGTCTTACAGGACCAGCACAGCGCCCCCTGCTGGGGATTTCACAGTGGCAGTCACCATTCTTCCTTATGTGATTATTCTTTTTTTCTCTATCACCGCAGGGACCTTGTTTTGGATCCAGTGGACATCACGCCGATGCTAGCGACACCCTGGATGAGGTAGGACCAGATTTTATTAGGACTGGGTGAGTTTAGCCTTGCATTGGGCTTAGTGTAAAAAAAAATTGATGCCTCTTTGTAAAAATTGGGTGGGGGGGGGGGGGGGGCGATTCAAGGTTTGCACTGGGGCCCATAACAGTCTAGTTATGCCCCTGTTCACAGCCATCTTCGTGGTTGAAACCCAGATGGATTTTTCCACTGATTTCAAATGGACACAGAAATTTGAACGAGGCCTGAGGAACCCTGTGCAAGAACCGTTTGCCACCTAAGGGCTAAGTGACCATAGAGTGATGGCTGCAATTCCTGACTTACCTTACTTATAGAGCCCCTGTACAGCTACAGAGGAGGCAATATTGTTTGTCTAGTCCTAATTGTATATATACACTGGCGATAGGTGGCCCAGGGGTAGTTTTTGCACTGGGTCCAATGGGCCTTGCGTTGGAGATATAATGAGGCTGCAAAAGAGTTGTCTTCATACCTGATGCCACATCAGATTCTCTCTGTACCACTTGCGGAGCCCAAGGCTTGCTAGCTGTATATCTGTGAGAGTTTTGCATAAATCCTTCTTAGTAAGATTCTGCATGGCTAATAAAACCTGACATCTCTCTCCCTGAAGGAGGGACCTTTATAATATCAGCTATTTTCCCTATGTCTTTTAACTCTATTTCTTTCCTTTGGCTGTCTGCATTGAGCAGAGCCTAACCAGGCTTGTCTCTTTCCAGCAGGCAGGGGAACCAATTATCAGTGCAAGTGGTGCAGGAACCAAACAGGCTCTCGAGTCTTGTTTTCGTAAATGATCCATTGCATAAATGTAGAAAAAATCTGCTTCCACAATTTTAAGTAAAGAATTAAATATTTGGATGGTTTCTATGACATTATTAAACCGAAAAAGGATATTCTAGAATGAAAACCTTAATCACGCTATTATTCTTGTATAGCTCCAGGCGGGCGTGATCCTTTAAAAACCAAACCTTTATTAAAGATACCATTAAAATGTGTGTGAACACACTAAAGAAATAAAAAATATATATGCCGTAATCATAAAGAAAAAAGTCTTATGTGGTATAGAATGATAATAGATATCAAGTATAGGTCGGATGAACAAATATAGGGAATGGAATAATCTCTCCCTGATAAACCCTATATGGTCCTCAACCCAGGGACATCCCCCAGAGTAGGGCCTCCCTGTCCTCGTTCCTAACCTAAGCCACCCTAGAAATACCCTATATGATGTCAATAGTGTATATATAAGGTAGGGTAACAGTCCCTGTACTCCAACGCATTTCCTCCAAAGCAAGGGTTCATCAGGGGGTAATGAAGGGAAAAAGAACTTATATAAAATAAAGGAAATAGTTTAGATGTAAGGAGC
Source organism: Bufo bufo (assembly GCF_905171765.1). NCBI lineage: Eukaryota > Metazoa > Chordata > Amphibia > Anura > Bufonidae > Bufo > Bufo bufo. Next base: position 65,546,687 of record NC_053392.1, read on the forward strand.
TTAATATGATATTCAAGTAGTTGCCCCCCACAAATGTCTGCTCAGGTGATATTTAAAAAAAAAGACCAAGATACCTGCAAGAAAATACAGACAAAATGCGTTGGAGTACAGGGACTGTTACGCTACCTTATATATACACTATTGACATCATATAGGTTATTTCTAGGGAGGCTTATATTTGTTCATCCGACCTATACTTGATATCTATTATCGTTCTATACCACATAGGACTTTCTTCTTTATGATTATATATATTTATTTTAATTTCTTTAGTGTGTTCACACATATTTTAATGGTATCTTTAATAAAGGTTTGGTTTTTAAAGGATCACGCCCGTCTGGAGATATACAAGAATAATAGCGTGATTAAGGTTTTCATTCTAGAATATCATTTTTCGGTTTGATAATTTTCTGCTTTGTCATGGCCAGTTTTTTGTCAGGTATTCTCTTCATGGAAACTTTAATAAGAGAGGCAAAATACATTTTTGCAGAGAAGGATATACCTGGACTAGAGATGAGCGAATCAAAGCTGCCGAAAGTGGAATTCGATCCGAATTTTAGGAAAAATTTGATTCGCAACGAATGTGAATTTCCCCTCACTTTGTGGTAACGAATCGCAATTTTTCCTAAAATGGCTACATGTGTGAAGACTGAGGATAAGAGAAAGGATAGGGAGGAATTATTTCACAGAGACGTCAGAAGGCGCTAGGGACAGCGCTAGAAAAGCGATTTACAAGGCAGGGAAAGATTATTTGGGGCTCCAAATAGCCAATATATAGCTCTGTCATTCCAGCTATTTGTGTTTGAGGTGCAAGTGCTTCGCTGACAAGCCTTTAGTGGCTTATATCTGTGGAAAAAATAAATTATATGTGCAGTTCAATTCTGCAGTTATATGTGGTGAAAGCGTTTAGTGACGTATTTCAGTACAAAAAGAAAAATATATACGCAGTTCACTGTTGCATTTATTTGCAGTGAAAGCGTTTAGTGATGTATTTCAGTACAAAAATAAAAATATATACGCAGTTCACTGTTGCAGTTTTATGCATTGAAAGCGTTTAGAGGCCTATTTCAGTACCGAAAGAAAAAAATATACGCACTTCACTGGTGCAGTTATTTCTGGTAAAAGCATTTAGTGGCCTATTTCAGTACAGAAAGAAAAATATATTCTCAATTCACTTCTGCAGTTATATGTGTTGAAAGCGTTTAGTGGCCTATTTCAGTACAGAAAGAAAAATATATACACACTTCGCTGGTGCAGTTATTTGTGGTAAAAGCATTTAGTGGCCAATTTCAGTACAGAAAAAATATATATACGCACTTCACTGGTGCACTTATTTGTTGTAAAAGCGTTCAGTGGCCTATTTCAGTACAGAAAGAAAATTATATTCTCAGTTCACTTCTGCAGTTATGTGTTGAAAGCGTTTAATGGCCTATTTCAGTACAGAAAAAAAGTATATACGCACTTCACTGGTGCAGTTATTTGTGGCAAAAGCGTTTAGTGGACTATTTCAGTACAAAAAGAAAAATATATTCTCAGTTCACTTCTGCAGTTATATATGTTGAAAGCGTTTAGTGGCCTTTAGTGGTACCTTCTGTGACAGAGGTTAGAAGATCGAAGAGACTGACTGCATGTGAGGTTAACTGACAGTCTCTTGATTCTCAGTGTTGTGGTTTTGTAATGACCACACCTCTTGCCAGGTGCAGCCAGTGGTCATTACTAAGTTTCCTACTTAGTTTGGTCACACTTCATACCATGCACTTGATATTCTTTTGGATTTGGAAGAGTTGGTGTGTGGACCTTACCTGAGTTCCTGCTCATCCATTTTCTATAAGAAAAGTTGTACTGCTCTTTGTATTTGGTTGTTCCCCTGTTCTTGTTGTTACTAGGCCTCAGGGAGACGCTGGTTCGTTCACCTGGGAAGGAACCAGTAGTCTCATTCCCTGCCACTACATTTAGTGGCCAATTTCAGTACAGAAAAAATATATATACGCACTTCACTGGTGCAGTTATTTGTGGCAAAAGCGTTTAGTGGACTATTTCAGTACAAAAAGAAATAATATTCTCAGTTCACTTCTGCAGTTATATAGTTGAAAGCGTTTAGTGGCCTTTAGTGGTACCTTCTGTGACAGAGGTTAGAAGATCGGAGAGACTGACTGCACGTGAGGTTAACTGACAGTCTCTTGATTCTCAGTGTTGTGGTTTTGTAATGACCACACCTCTTGCCAGGTGCAACCAGTGGTCATTACTACGTTCCCTACTTAGTTTGGTCACACTTCATACCATGCACTTGATATTCTTTTGGATTTGGAAGAGTTGGTGTGTGGAACCTTACCTGAGTTTCCTGCTCATCCATTTTCTATAAGAAAAGTTGTACTGCTCTTTGTATTTGGTTGTTCCCCTGTTCTTGTTGTTGCTAGGCCTCAGGGAGACGCTGGTTCGTTCACCTGGGAAGGAACCAGTAGTCTCATTCCCTGCCACTACCTAGGGCAATTCAGGGCTCCTAGGGTCTAGGTTCCGGCGTAGGTATTTTCCCATCTTCAGGGTCTATACATACTGACAGGAGTCAGGGCCAGATTTAGGGGCTTCCTAGGAGGTGACCTTTTCCCTCTCCCTAGCCTTGAGGCCTAGTTCTTTGTCCCTCCCCTCCCCTGTATTTGTGACATTATCAACTGCCGGATCAGTGCAGCTATGGATCCTATGTCTGCACTGGTCGGACATCTGCAGGGTCTATCTTTGGAGGTAGCTGACCTCCGTGCGACTGTCTTGCAGATCCTAGGCGGCTGGTTCCGGTGGTGGATACCAGACCTGACCTGAACCTAAGGTTGCACTCCCGGACAGATTTTCCGGGGGGGTAGCGACAATTTCATTCGGTTCAGGGAGTCGTGTAAATTGTACTTCAAACTGCGTCTGTACTCTTCTGGGGATAGAATCAACGTGTGGGTATGATCAAGCTTTGCTTATAGGTGACTCCCAGTCTTGGGCTTTTTCTCTGCCGACCGGATCACAGTCCCTCCAGTCGGTAGATGAACTTATTTACGATGACCCGGATCAGATCTCTCAGGCTGAGACCAAATTACGTTGTTTACGGCAGGGAGAGCGCTCCGCGGAGACCTATTGCTCTGAATTTAGGAGATGGTCTACGGATACGGAGTGGAATGATTCTGCTGTCTGTAGCCAATTCTGCCAGGGGATATATGAGAGGCTGAAGGACGCGTTTGCCTTTCATGAAAATCCTGAGTCATTGGAAGCATCTATGTCCCTTGCTGTACATCTTGATAGACGCCTGAGAGAGAGATCTAGGGTTCCTCATCCTGAGGACGTACTGTCAAATAATGTGGCGGCTTCCTTTGACACTATGGTGGAGAAGACACCTGTGGTTACACCTTGTGACGAGCCTATTCAGTTAGGAGGAGCTACTCCTGGAACTGCTGGCAAGAGCTTTGGTCATATGAAGGGAGTCTGTTTTTGTTGTGGAAAGAAGAGACATTTTGTGAATATATGTCCATACGTTCAGCGTGAAAACAAAAACATTTTTTTATCCCCAACTTACTATTGGTGGTGTGGGTGGGGAGCCAGAAAACTTACTTTTTTCATTTACTGGTAGTACCTGATTTCTCCTGTCGACCGAGGTGGCGCTAGACTCCAAAACTGTGGGAATTGAGGTGTTTATTGACAGTGGGGCAGGGGTTAACCTAGTTGATGGTCAGTTTGTTCGTATGCATGGTTTGAGAAGAAATGCATTAGACAAAAATATTTCGGTGTTTGCAATTGATTCTGCTACACCCAAAAATGTTTATCACAAATTGTGCAGAACATCCGTTTAAAGGTGGGTGATTTTCATCAAGAATCCATCTTGTGTTTTGTGCTGGAGGGTCCTGCCTGCTCCGGTGTGCTAGGTTTACCATAGTTAAGTAAAACATAACCCTACCATCGATTGGCAAGTGAGACAGATTCTTGATTGGAGTGATTATTGCATAGACAACTGTCTTAGCACATCTCTTTCTGTTGTAACCACTAAAGCTGTACCTTTCTTTATTTCTGATTTTGCTGATGTATTGTCACGGCCTATGGTGTACGCTGTGACACTGTTGCCACACTTGCGGTTGCCCGCGGCAACGTGTTGCTGTGAGAGAATGCGGTGGCACTGTCTCGGCCTTCGGGGTGATTGCCGTGACATGGTTGCCACGCATGCTGTTGCCAGTGGTTACGTGTTTGGTATGCTTGTGTGTGCACTTCCCCTTTAAGTTGTGGCCTCCCTCTGTCTGGTGTTGTAAGGGTTACTCCTTGACTGGGGTGTGACCACTTGGCTTATATCTTCTGTGGTTTCCTAGCTGGAGTCAGTTGTACTTCAGCTGTTGTTGGTGCTGGAGCTCTGCTCCTGTACAGGGTGTTCCATCTGTCCAGTGAGGGCCACCCTTGTGGTCATCAATGTTATCCCGGTGTCTCCTTCCCTTCCTGTCCCTATTTGTATGGAGTGGGTTATGTTCAGGGTGTTTGTATGTCTAGTTTGGTGTTACATGTCTGGTGGTGTTTGGTTTCCAGCATGTTTACTAGACATTCCCCTGTCTCATGTTTATTGCAGCTATGGCTGTCCTGGGTTCCTGTGTGGTTTGTGGTGTGTGCTGTGTCCTTTAATGTTGGTGTGGACAGCAGCACTTGTGCACGGGTTCCAGTCAGTGTGTCTGCGGCAGGTAAGTGTGTTATTGGTTTCGCTTACCTGCCATCTCCTTAAGCTGTATGTGTTCCCCTCTCCTTGCAGCCTGGCCTCAGATAGAGACTCCTGTTCCTCCATGACTGGGATGAACAGGTTGTCTCTTCCCTGCTCCTTGGTGAGGGATTATCAGGGTGACTTAGGGTCTCTAGGAATACTGAGTATGAGTCGTCCTACCATCGGGGTCCGCTCATACGGTGAGGAGTCAGGGAGAGGATTAGGGACGCTGTAGGAGGTGACCTGCTCCCTTATTACTCCTTTTAGCCAGGCTGATTCCCTTTTACCCTTTGACACCGCACGATGGGGGGTTTCCCCCAATCCTCGCCGTGACATGTATTCTCTGGAAGTGGAGACCAGGAGTTACCCCCACAACGAGAGTATGATTGCCCTATCAACCTTATTCCCTGAGCCAAATTGCCCAAATCTCAGTTATATAATCTTTCTGAACCCGAAAGAGCAGCCATGCGAGAGTATATCACCGAGAGTTTGGTTAAGCGACATATTAGACCGTCCACATCCCCAGTTGATGCAGAGTTTTTCATTGTTATGAAAAAGGATGGAACTCTTAGGCCATGTCTAGATTTCCGTGAGCTAAATTGCATTACTGTCCGTGATCCCTAACCCCTTCCTTTAAACCCAGATTTGTTCAATCAGATTGTCGGTGCCAAGGTGTTCTCTAAGTTGGATTTGAGAGGGGCATATAATCTGGTAAGGGTCAAGGAGGGGGACGAATGGAAGAAGACCTTTAATACCCCTGAAGGTCATTTTAAGAATTTGGTCATGCCTTTTGGGTTGACCAATGCTCTTGCTGTTTTTCAACATTTCATCAATGAAATCGTTCATCATCTGGTAGGCAGGTTTGTGGTGGTGTATCTGGATGATATTTTGATTTATTCCCCCGATATGGAGAAGCATCAGGATCATGTGCGACAGGTCTTACAGATCTTAATGGAGAATAAATTGTATGCTAAGATGGAGAAGTGTGTATTTGCGGTTCCGGAAGGGCAATTTCTGGGTTACCTACTCTCATCTTCGGGTTTTCGTATGGATCCGTGCTGTGTTGGACTAGGATCGACCTGAAAATCTGAAAATCTGATATAGGATTTATGTCTACTTGTGTGGGGATTGTCCACCCAGGTAGCCTGCTGGCTATTTTCTGCCTTAATTTATATTGCCTTATGAACATGTCTTGTTACTTTGTCTTTATAATGAAAATTCATAAATAAAGAATATACAAAAAAAAAATATCACATGAAAAAAATAAAATAAAATCTGAAAACGCTTATGCGATTTTTGGGGTTCACCAAATACTACCATAAATGTATCTTGAATTACTCGACTGTTGTTCAACCATTAACAGATATGACTAAGAAAGGTGCAGATTTCTCAGTCTGGTCTGATGAGGCATTACATGCCTTTTCAGCGGTAAGGGATTGTTTTGCTTCTGCTCCTATACTGGGGCAGCCGGATGTGTTACAGCCATTTATTGTAAAGGTTGACGCATCTGAGGTAGGGGTAGGAGCAGTCTTGTCGCAGGGTCCTTTACCTAGTAAATGTTGCCCATGTGCTTTCTTCTCTAAGAAACTATCAGCTGCTGAAAAAAATTATGACGTAGGCAATAGAGAATTGCTGGCCATTGGTTGGAAGGAGCGGTTCATCCCATTACAGTAATTACCGATCACAAAAATCTGGCTTAGGCCTTTTTCACACTTGCGTTGTCCAGATCCGTCGTGTACTCCATTTGCCTGCCGGATCCGTAACAACGCAAGTGAACTGAAAGCATTTGAAGACGATCCGTCTTCAAAATGCGTTCAGTGTTACTATGGCAGCCAGGACGCTATTAAAGTCCTGGTTGCCGTAGTAGTAGTGGGGAGCGGGGGAGCAGTATACTTACAGTCCGTGCGGCTCCCGGGGCACTCCAGAATGACGTCAGAGCGCCCCATGCGCATGGATGACGTGATCCATGCGATCACGTCATCCATTCGCGTGGGGCGCCCTGACGTCACTCTGAAGCGCCCCAGGAGCCGCACGGACGGTAAGTATACTGCTCCCCCCGCTCCCCACTACACTTTACCATGGCAAACAGGACTTTAGCATCCTTGCAGCCATGGTAACCATTCAGAAAAAGCTAAACGTCGGATCCGGTAATGCGCCGAAACGACGTTTAGCTTAAGGCCGGATCCGGATTAATGCCTTTCAATGGGCATTAATTCCGGATCCGGCCTTGCGGCAAGTGTTCAGGATTTTTGGCCGGAGCAAAAAGCACAGCATGCTGCGGTATTTTCTCCGGCCAAAAAACGTTTTGGTCCGGAACTGAAGGCATCCTGATGCATCCTGATGCATCCTGAACAGATTTCTCTCCATTCAGAATGCATGGGGATAATCCTGATCAGGATTCTTCCGGCATAGAGCCCCGACGACGGAACTCTATGCCGGAACAAAACAACGCAAGTGTGAAAGAGCCTTTACCTGGAGTCGGCTAAATATCTGAACCCAAGGCAGGCCAGATGGGCGTTGTTTTTTACCAGATTTAATTTAATCGTCACCTATCATCCTGGGATTAAGAACGTCAAGGAGAATGTCTTGTCGCGTAGCATTCCTGAAACGGTAGTAATATCCGCTCTTTATCCCAACCTTAAGGCAGAGGTTTTGGAGGCCCAGGGAGATGCACCGGATTCTTGTCCTCCGGGAAAGTTGTTTGTTCCTTCTGAATTACGGCACAAGGTGTTCGAGGAACATCACTGTACAGTTCCTACAGGACACCCTGGGACCAGATCATTGGTTGATCTCATCTCTCATAGATTCTGGTGGCCGGGGTTGTGTAAATGTGTGGAAGGCTATGTGTCAGCCTGTAGTACTTGTGCACGTGCTAAGGTGACACATACTCGGCCTTCAGGATCTCTACTTCCATTGTCCATCCCATCCAGACCTTGGACTCATTTGTCCATGGACTTTATCACAGATTTGCCAAATTCCTCAGGAAAAACTGTGATTCTGGTGGTTGTTGATCACTTCAGTAAGATGTTGCACTTTATTGCATTACCAGGGCAACCGAATGCTAAAACTCTCGCACAAGTGTTTGTTGACAACATCGTGAAACTACATTGTATTCCCTCTGATGTGGTGTCTGATTAGGGGACTCAGTTTGTGCAAGATTCTGGAAGGCGTTTTGCACTCGCTTGGGGGTACAATTGTCCTTCTCTTCGGCCTTTCACCCTCAGTCGAACGGACAGACTGAGCGCACTAACCAGAATCTGGAGACTTATCTGAGATGTTTTGTCTCAGAGAATCAGGAGGAGTGGTCTTCTTTTTTGGCTTTGGCCGAGTTCGCCATAAGTAACCATAGGCAGCAGTCCACTGATAAGTCACCGTTTTTTGGGGCATATGGGTTCCATCCGCAGTTTGGCACATTTTCTGGTACTGAGACTTCTGGTATACCTGAAGAGGAAAGATTTTCCTTTTCTTTGTCATCTATTTGGCGGAAAATTCCAAATAATCTGAAAAAGAAGTATAAACGAATGGCTGACAAGAGGCGTGTGAGTGGTCCGGACCTGAGAGTGGGTGATTCTGTGTGGCTGTTGTGAGGATTCGCTCTGGTAGGCAGGGTAAGTGGACGCAGAACAGAGGCAAAGGAAACAGTTTGTAAAAGAAAAAATTCTGTGTTTATTCACACAGGAAAAAATCAAAGCAACATTGACAGTATTAGTGTTTGTTCACAAAGGAAAGTCCAAAGCACACAAAACAGTCACCTTGCTAGCAGGTTCTTTCAGCATCCACAACAGGCTTTAGGGGGCCTGTTTCCCCGTATGTGGCTCTCAGCCCTCTAGTACGGAACCATGCCTCAGATCCCAGGTGCTGCCAAAACCCGGACTGGCACTTAAACTCCGGTCCGGTATTTGATCTCACCTGGCTGGAAATCAGCCCAGCCGCCCATGTTGGCAGGAAAATACCTGCCTTCCCAAACAAAACCCCTTGCTATGTCACACTGTCCACAAGAAACTTTAAGTTGAAAGTACCTTCGTCGAAGCTGGGCCCAAGGTTTATTGGTCCATATAAGATCTCTGCCATTATTAACCCGGTAGCCTTTCATCTTGACCATCCGCAGGCTTTAAAGATTCATAATGTTTTCCACAAATCATTACTGAAGAGATATGTAGAACCTACTGAACCATCCTCCCTGCCACCCCCTCCTGTCATGGTGGACTGTAATCTTGAATTTCAGATCGCCAGGATAGTGGACTCCCAAATTCTCTGTAGTTCCCTCCAGTATCTCGTTCACTGGAAGGGTTCCGGTCTAGAGGACAGAATGTGGGTTCCAGCGGCCAAAATGAATGCCAGTTGCCTTGTGGAAGCCTTTCACAGGGCTAATCTGGATATGGTTGGTCCTGGGTGTCTGGAGGTCACCGGTAGAAGGGGGGGTACTGTCACGGTACGTTCTGTGACAGAGGTTAGAAGATCAGAGAGACTGACTGCACGTGAGGTTAACTGAGAGTCTCTTGATTCTCATTGTTGTGGTTTGGTAGTGACCACACCTCTTGCCAGGTGCAGCCCATCGGCATTACTGAATTCCCTACTTAATTTGGTCTCACACTTCATACCATGCGGTTGATATTCTCTGCTTGGATTTGGAAGAGTTGATGTGTGGACCTTACCTGAGTTACTGCTCATACATTTTCTATAAGAAAAGTTGTGCTGCTCTTTGTATTTGGTTGTTCCCCTGTTCTTGTTGTTACTAGGCCTCAGTGAGACACTGGTTCGATCACCTGGGAAGAAACCAGTAGTCTCATTACCTGCCACTACCTAGGGCATTTCAGGGCTCCTAGGGTCTAGATTACAGCGTATATATTTTCCCACCTTCAGGGTCTATACATACTGACAGGAGTCTGGGCTTTCTAGGAGGTGACCTGTTCCCTCTTCCTAGCCTTGAGGCATAGTTCTGAGTCCCTCCCCTACCCTGTATTCGTGACAGTGGCCTATTTCAATACAGAAAGAAATATATATATATGCACTTCACTGGTGCATTTATTTGTGGCAAAAGCGTTTAGTGGCCTATTTCAGTACAGAAATAAAAATATATACGCACTTCATTGGTGCAGTTATTTGTGGTAAAAGCGATTAGTGGTCTATTGCAGTACAGAAAGAAAAAATATACGCACTTCATTGGTGCAGTTATTTGTGGTAAAAGCGTTTAGTGGCCTATTTCGGTACAGAAAGAAAATTATATACGCACTTCACTGGTGCAGTTATTTGTGGTAAAAGCTTTTAGTGGCCTATTTCAGCACAAAAATAAAAATATATTCTCAGTTTACTTCTGCAGTTATATGTGTTTAAAGCATTTAGTGGCTGTCACGGTACCTTCTGTGACAGAGGTTAGGAGATCGAAGAGACTGACTGCACGTGAGGTTAACTGACAGTCTCTTGATTCTCAGTGTTGTGGTTTGGTAATGACCACTCCTCTTGCCAGGTGCAGCCCGTGATCATTACTGCATACCCTACTAAGTTTGGTCTCACACTTCATACCATGCGGTTGATATTCTCTGCTTGGATTTGGAAGAGTTGGTGTGTGGACCTTACCTGAGTTCCTGCTCATCCATTTTCTATAAGAAAAGTTGTACGGCTCTTTGTATTTGGTTGTTCCCCTGTTCTTGTTGTTACTAGGCCTCAGGGAGACGCTGGTTCGTTCACCTGGGAAGGAACCAGTAGTCTCATTCCCTGCCACTACCTAGGGCAATTCAGGGCTCCTAGGGTCTAGGTTCCGGCGTAGGTATTTTCCCACCTTCAGGGTCTATACATACTGACAGGAATCAGGGCCAGGTTTAGGGGCTTCCTAGGAGGTGACCTTTTCTCTCTCCCTAGCCTTGAGGCCTAGTTCTTTGTCCCTCCCCCTCCCCTGTATTTGTGACATTATCAACAGCCAAAAACTGCCATTTTGTTCAGATCAGTGCAGCTATGGATCCTATGTCTGCACTGGTTGGACAGCTGCAGGGTCTGTCTTTGGACAGAAAGCGTTTAGTGGCCTATTTCAGTACAGAAAGAAAAATATGAATGCACTTCACTGGTGCAGTTATTTCTGGTAGAAGCGTTTAGTGGCCTATTTCAGTACAAAAAGAAAAATATATTCTCAGTTCACTTCAGTTATATGTGCTGAAAGCATTTAGTGGCCTATTTATGTACAGAAAGAAAAATTTTTTATCGCTTTTAGGGGTGTTTTAATTTGCTTTTAATTTATTTAGTTCAGCTAAAAGTATGTCAGACAGACAGTCAGGCCATGCACAGAGGCATAAATGTTTCTGGCGCAAGCAGGGGTTACAGCAGAGTAAAGGGGCGTGGCAGCAGGAGTCACAGCGAGAGGCCTGAGCTCCCGGTGTCATCTAGCGGCCATGTCTTCACCAGCAACCCAGCGGTTCTTGATTGGTTAACTCGGTCATCCACTTCATCCCAAGTGACATCAGACACCCCCAGCCAACAGTCGGTGGGTTCGTCAGACACAACCCTTAGTTGGCATGGCCCGGGAGCCGGCCCTGTGCCCTCACCTGACCTCAACCTGTCTCTGTCCTTTTCTGTTCCCTCACCGCGAGAAGTATTATATGCTGCAGTATCAGCTCCACTTTTCAGTGAGGAAGAGCTACTAGAGGACAGTCAGCAGCTACTGCCCAGCCAAGATCTGGAGGAAACATCCGCCACCTCCTCCACTAGGCGGGCAAGTAGCGATGAGGAGAGTGGCGTGGAAGGTGGAGTTGCGAGCGGTCAGGCTTCTGACCCAGAGACCGTTGAGGAGGACATCAGTGACGTGCAGACACTACTCGATGATAATGAAGCCAATCGCACTTGAGAGCCGGGTGCCGAAGAGGCTTCATCATCATCAGGAGAAGAGGGTGGCAGCTTTCCCGTGAGGCAGCGGCTGAGTCAGCAAGGTGGTAGCATGGCTGGGAGTCAGCAGGATGGCAGCAGTGTGATGTCGGGAGCACGCACCTGGTTTATGCCAGTCAAAGCTCCACCACCTCAGCCGAAGGGAGCTGTCTGTCATTCCGATCTCCTGGTGGTCCAGATGCTCCTGCTCCTCCTACTCCTCGTCAGTCATTCCGTCAGCAATCGATCACCAAAGCGATTGCCAAGAGACAGTGTTATGCATGCACGCATCCAACAGCGCAGAAGCTTAACGTGCTCCTGTCCAAGTTGCTGGTGCTGCAGTCCCATCCTTCCCAAGGCATAATTTCTTTGTAAAAAAAAAGGCAGTACCAGCCCTGCAGAGATATGTAGAACAGAAGGTGGGCCAGTCTGAACCTGTCGATGTCTGCCAAAGTGCACGGCAGATCCGACATGTGGAGCTGTAACTACGGTCAGGGACAGTACATGTCCTTTACGGCCCACTGGTTTAATGTGGTTCCTGCACAGCCACACCAGCAACTTGGCCAGGTCACACCTCTTCCGCCTCCACGTTGTCACGCTGTTGGTCCTGCGACAATGTCCACCTCTACCTCCTCATCCTCTACCATGTCCTCAGCCTCCACCGCAGGGACAATTTACTGTGCCCCTATAGCATACCACATGTGCAGGGCATGGCGGTGTCACACTGTTCTGCACCTCGTTTCCCTGGGCGAACGGAGTCACACAGGGAAGGAACTTCTCCGTGTCCTTCGTCAAGAAATCAAATCCTGGCTTTCTCACCGACAACTCAAAATCGGAACCATAGTGACCGACAGAGGGAAGAACATTGTGTCGGCGCTGCATCAAGGAGGGCTGAGCCATGCGCCCTGCATGGCACACATGTTCAATCTGGTTGTCAAGCGGTTCCTGAAGTCTTCCACCCATCTGCAAGACATCCTAAAAATGGGCAGGAAACTTTGCATGCACTTCATCCATTCGTGCACCGCAAAACACACCCTCCTTGAACTGCAGAGGCAGAACGGCATCCCCCAACATAGGCTGATATGCGATGTTTCCACCCGTTGGAATTCCACACTCCTTATGTTGGCCCGACTATACGAACAGAGAAAGTCCATCAACGATTTCTTGATGATGCAAGGGGATAGGAGTACACCCCTGTGTAACTTCGATGTTAGCTAGTGGAAGCTCATGTGTGACACCTGCCGTTTGCTCCGGCCTTTTGAGGACACCACGTTATTTGTCAGTCACCAGGACTACGGGATGAACGACGCCATTCCACTGCTTCATGTACTGGAACATATGGTGGTAACAATAGCTGGTCAGGGGACTGGAGACGTGGCGCCTACAGTCGTGGCCAAAAGTTTTGAGAATGACACAAATATTAGTTTTCACAAAGTTCGCTGCTAAACTGCTTTTAGATCTTTGTTTCAGTTGTTTCTGTGATGTAGTGAAATATAATTACACGCACTTCATACGTTTCAAAGGCTTTTATCAACAATTACATTACATTTATGCAAATAGTCAGTATTTACAGTGTTGGCCCTTCTTTTTCAGGACCTCTGCAATTCGACTGGGCATGCTCTCAATCAACTTCTGGGCCAATTCCTGACTGATAGCAACCCATTCTTTCATAATCACTTCTTGGAGTTTGTCAGAATTAGTGGGTTTTTGTTTGTCCACCCGCCTCTTGAGGATTGACCACAAGTTCTCAATGGGATTAAGATCTGGGGAGTTTCCAGGCCATGGACCCAAAATGTCAAAGTTTTGGTCCCCGAGCCACTTAGTTATCACTTTTGCCTTATGGCACGGTGCTCCATCGTGCTGGAAAATGCATTGATCTTCACCAAACTGTTGTTGGATTGTTGGAAGAAGTTGCTGTTGGAGGGTGTTTTGGTACCATTCTTTATTTATGGCTGTGTTTTTGGGGAAAATTGTGAGTGAGCCCACTCCCTTGGATGAGAAGCAACCCCACACATGAATGGTCTCAGGATGCTTTACTGTTGGCATGACACAGGACTGATGGTAGCGCACACCTTTTCTTCTCCAGACAAGCCTTTTTCCAGATGCCCCAAACAATCGGAAAGAGGCTTCATCGGAGAATATGACTTTGCCCCAGTCCTCAGCAGTCCATTCACCATACTTTCTGCAGAAGATCAATCTGTCCCTGATGTTTTTGGAGAGAAGTGGCTTCTTTGCTGCCCTTCTTGACACCAGGCCATCTTCCAAAAGTCTTCGCCTCACTGTGCGTGCAGATGCGCTCACACCTGCCTGCTGCCATTCCTGAGCAAGTTCTGCACTGGTGTCACTCTGATCCCGCAGCTAAATCCTCTTTAGGAGACGATCCTGGCGCTTGCTGGACTTTCTTGGACGCCCTGAAGCCTTCTTAACAAGAATTTAACCTCTTTCCTTGAAGTTCTTGATGATCCTATAAATTGTTGATTGAGGTGCAATCTTAGTAGCCACAATATCCTTGCCTGTGAAGCCATTTTTATGCAACGCAATGATGGCTGCACGCGTTTCTTTGCAGGTCACCATGGTTAACAATGGAAGAACAATGATTTCAAGCATCACCCTCCTTTTAACATGTCAAGTCTGCCATTTTAATCCAATCAGCCTGACATAATGATCTCCAGCCTTGTGCTCGTCAACATTCTCACCTGAGTTAACAAGACGATTACTGAAATGATTTCAGCAGGTCCTTTAATGACAGCAATGAAATGCAGTGGAAAGTTTTTTTTTGGGATTAAGTTAATTTTCATGGCAAAGAAGGACTATGCAATTCATCTGATCACTCTTCATAACATTCTGGAGTATATGCAAATTGCTATTATAAAAACTTAAGCAGCAACTTTTCCAATTTCCAATATTTATGTAATTCTCAAAACTTTTGGCCACCACTGTAGATCTCATGGCCACATGAGCCCTGTGGGGGCTGAACTGGAAAAGGAGTAGGAGGGGGAGGAGGACATTGGAGCACAGACAACGTGTAGCCAAATGGGTGGTTTTTATACTCAGCTGACAGGACAGGAGGAGCAGGAGCAGGCAGAGGAGCTACAGGGCGATGAGGAAGACGAGACAGATGACCCAGACACACCATGGCAGTATGCAGTGGAGATGGAGGCAGGGAGTCCTTCCTAGTCACTTGCACAAATGGCCCGATGCATGCTCACTTGCTTGCATAGTGACAGTCCAATTGTTACCATTCGGCAGAGGGATGACTTCTGGCTCTCCACCTTGTTGGACCCTCGCTACCGGTCCAGAATGGGTGCCTTTTTTACACCCACTGAGAAGGAGGACAAACTGAACTACTACAGAGACATCCTATGTAGTCAGTTGGCCGCTGCCTATCTGCGCCATCGTCCATCATCTTGCAGATATGACCAGGGGGGCCCTCTGCGCTCACATTGCACTGCCATGGCTGCTGGGGAGGGGTGGGATGTCAGGAGCAGTACCAGCTCTATCAGCAGCAGCCTGAGACTATAGTCGCTGATGAGTAGCTTTCTTCACCCGTATTGTGAAGAAACTACTCAACAGCAGCAGCAGGTAGACCTGGAGCAGGACCTGAAGCAGCAGGTGGTGGCAGACTTGGACAGCACCCTGCCAACGCACATTAAAGATCCGCTGGAATACTGGGCAGGCAAACTGGATTTGTGGCCGCAACTGCCCGGCCAGTAGTGTGGCATCAGAGCGGGTGTTTAGTGCAGCAGGGGCCATAGTTGCTCCAAGGAGAACTCGCCTGTCCACTCAAAATGTGGAGAGACTGACCTTTGTCAAGATGAATCAGGCGTGGATCAGCCAGGATTTCCAACCACCAATTTCTGATGCATCAGACTAGATTATCCATGGTGCCACACCAACACTGTCACAAAAGAGACCGGATTCTTCTGGCTACCTGCCTAAGCTACTACTCTGATGCTGCCACCCGCCTGATGACATACATCTGATACCAAGTGCTCCTTCTTTCACCCACCTTCGTCAGTGGGTACTGTATTGCCACCCACCGCCCCACTCTGTTACCGGATCACTTTGTGGTCTCCTGATGCAGCTGCTGCTGCCATCTCCACACTATGTCACCTTGCCACTCTGTGGTGTCCTCCTGCTGCTGTTGTCATATCCACACTATGTCTCCTTGCCACTCTGTGGTATCCTGATGCTGCTGCTGCTATCTCCACACTATGTCACAATGCCACTCTGTGGTATCTTGCTGCTGCTGCCATCTCCACACTATGTCACCTTGCCACTCTGTGGTATCCTGCTGCTGCTGCTGCCATATCCACACTATGTCACCTTGCCACTCTGTGGTATCCTGATGCTGGTGCTGCCATATCCACACTTTGTCACTTTGCCACTCTGTGGTATCCTGATGCTGCTGCTGCTGCCATCTCCACACTATGTCACCTTGCCACTCTGTGGTATCCTCCTGCTGCTGTTGTCATATCCACACTATGTCACCTTGCCACTCTGTGGTATCCTGATGCTGCTGCTGCTATCTCCACACTATGTCACAATGCCACTCTGTGGTATCCTGCTGCTGCTGCCATCTCCACACTATGTCACCTTGCCACTCTGTGGTATCCTGATGCTGCTGTTGTCATATCCACACTATGTCACCTTGCCACTCTGTGGTATCCTGATGCTGCTGCTGCTATCTCCACACTATGTCACAATGCCACTCTGTGGTATCCTGCTGCTGCCATCTCCACACTATGTCACCTTGCCACTCTGTGGTATCCTGATGCTGCTGTTGTCATATCCACACTATGTCACCTTGCCACTCTGTGGTATCCTGATGCTGCTGCTGCTATCTCCACACTATGTCACAATGCCACTCTGTGGTATCCTGCTGCCATCTCCACACTATGTCACCTTGCCACTCTGTGGTATCCTGATGCTGCTGCTGCCATATCCACACTATGTCACCTTGCCACTCTGTGGTATCCTGATGCTGCTGCTGCCATATCCACACTATGTCACCTTGCCACTCTGTGGTATCCTGATGCTGGTGCTGCCATATCCACACTTTGTCACTTTGCCACTCTGTGGTATCCTGATGCTGCTGCTGCCGCTGCCATCTCCACACTATGTCACCTTGCCACTCTGTGGTCTCCTAATGCTGCTGCTGCAATCTCCACACTATGTCACCTTGCCACTGTGTGGTTTCCTGATGCTGCTGCTGCTACTGACATCTTCACACTATGTCAACTTGCCACTTTGTGGTACCCTCCTGATGCTGCTGCTGTCGCAACCTCCAGACTCTGTCATTGTGCTACTCTGTGGTCTCCTCATGCTGCCGCCACCTCCAGACTTGATCATTGTGCCACTCGGTGGCCTCCTCATACTGCTGCCAACTCCAGACTCTGTCATTGTGCCACTCGGTGGCCTCCTCATACTTCTGCCAACTCCAGACTCTGTCATTGTGCCACTCGGTGGCCTCCTCGTACTGCTGCTACCTCCATACTCTGTCATTGTGCCACTCTGTGGCCTCCTCCTGATGCTGCTGCTGCCGCCGCCATTTCCACACTCTCTCATTGGGCCACTCTGTGGTCTCCTCATGCTGCTGCCAACTCTAGACTCTGTCATTGTGCCACTCTGTGGCCTCCTCCTGATGCTGCCAACTCCAGAATTGGTTATCTTGCCACTCGGTGGCCTCTTCATACTAATGCTTACTCCAGACTTGGTCATTGTGCACTCGGTGGCCTCCTCATACTGCTGCCAACTCCAGACTTGGTCATTGTGCACTCAGTGGCATCCTCATATTGCTGCCAACTCCAGACTCTGTCATTGTGCCACTTGGTGGCCTCCTCATACTGCTGCCAACTCCGAACTCTGTCTTTATGCCACTCAGTAGTCTCCTCATACTGCTGCCAAGTGCCAACTCCTGACTCAGTCATTGTGCTACTCAGTGGTCTCCTGATGCTGCTGCCACCTCCACAATCTCTCATCATCGTGCTTCTCTGGCCTCCTCATGCTGCTGCCACCTCCGCCATCTCTCGTCATTGTGCCACTCTGTGGCCTCCTTTATGCTGCTGCCACCTCCACAATCTCTTGTCATCGTGCCACTCTATGGCCTCCTCATGCTGCTGCCACCTCAACAATCTCTCGTTGTTGTGCTGCTCTGTGGCCTCCTCATGCTGCTGCCACCTCCACAATCTCTTATCATTGTGCCACTCTGTGACCTCCTTATGCTGCTGCCACCTCCACAATCGCTGGTTGTTGTGCTACTCTGTGGCCTCCTTATGCTGCTGACACCTCCACAATTTCTCATTGTCGTGCCACTCTGGCCTCCTCATGCTGCTGACACATCCACACTTTGTCTCCGTGCTACTCTGTGGCCTCCTCATGCTGCTGTCACCTCCACAATCTCTCATTGTTGAGCCACTCTGTGGCCTTCTCATGCTGCTGCCACCTCCACAATCTCTCGTCGTCGTGCCACTCTGTGGCCTCCTCATGCTGCTGCCACCTCCATAATCTCTCGTTGTCGTGATACTCTCTGGCCTCCTGATGCTGTCGCCACCTCCAGACTCTGTCATTGGTCCACTCTGTGGTCTCCTCATGCTGCTTCCACCTCACCACTATGTCACAGGTCCAATCTGTGGACTTCTCATGCTATATCCACCTTCCCCACTCCATGACTGGGCCACTATTTTGCCTTTCGGCCTGGCTGACAATAATTTATTTGACCTTTTTTCTGATCTGTTAGAAGGAAGGAAAAATGAGATGCACAATGGATCCTGTCTGTGTAGCAGCTGTAAGGCCTGTATGGTCCCATCAGAATTGGCTTATGATTTGGCAGCCGAAAGCAGGAGTGGGTACAAAACACATAAGACATGCAAATATTCCATTCATGTGTCATCTCTGTTTTAGATCCACTCATGTTTTTTTGGCATTAGCAATTCTGATGAATTATTGAGCAAATGCTGACCGAGTGAAGGCATATGCTCCACAGACAGGATCCGTTTTTTCTGTGTTATTGTTCTGACGGATCAGAGGAAGGGCAAATTAATCAGTGACGTCAACACAAACTTTCTGCTGACATCCTCTTCACTCTGTCCGGGGGGCTCTAATTGTATAGGCATTTAATAGAACAGGTTCTATAGACATCTATGTGGAATCAGCTGGCGATGGTGTAAAAGGAGTGCGCTTCTTCTTGGCGCTAACATCGACCTGTAAGGCTGAGTTCATACTTGAGTTATTTGGTCAGTTTTGGCCCCATGACTGACCAAATAAGTGAAGTGTGCAGTGATTCTAAGAGCGACGCCTGTCATCTGCATGTCATACGGACTCACAGTATTATTTCACTACCAAAGCAGACTCCCTATGTATGTTACTGCAAGGCACAATGTTCTACATTACTATAAAGGCTCTCTACAGCCAGGGAATAGCTGTTTTTTAACGTGATTCGCCGCGAAAAATTCGCTCATCTCTAACCTGGACTATCCACCTCTACTTGCAAATTAGCTTTTAAAGATTTGTATATAGGATATAAAGAAATCATTAAATCTTGGTGGGAGATAAAATCCCTGGAAATCCATTTGGAACACCAAATTGTACCCAAAGGTCTTCGTATCCTGATAAGACCTGCACCACGTATAGGCTCCCCACAATTGATTCAGAAGTGGGAACAAGAACTCACACATAGCTCGCTTAAATTAATAACTCTTCTTCTTGAGGAAGAAAGAAAGGTATTTGGAAAAATATCCATCAGATTAAAGGAATGGACAGATACAGCTCTGAGATTTAAGACTGATCTAGAGTTTGATAAAAGGGAAGCATCCCTTCAAACATCGGTTGAGAAATTCCAGAATCTCCTCAAGGAAAGAAAACATAGATAATTTATCAATGATTTGGGAGAGTTCAAACATAATAAGGTCTATATTATGACAACATGTCAAGTGCCCAGGCTGAGTCTGAAATCTCATCATCTGAGGTGGAATATTTAGACTCAGAGCTTTCTCAACCCCAGAAGACAGGCGGTACATAAATGGTGGTTCCAACTATAAAAAATCAGGAACAAAGTGACAAAAATGGGGCAGACAGAGAGGGAATATAGGGGGAGGAGTCCTCCCAGTTCCTCCTCCTCCTCTTCTTCAATTGTTAAATCAGATACCAATTTGTCACCTTTTTTAAGCAACAACCAAACACCTTATCAACTGAGGGATCGTATGAAAATGGGCAACAATCGCCCTTGAATGACAATTTACAAATAATTAATTTGTCTTCCCGGGTCTTAAATGAAGCAAAGATCACTCTTCTTCAGAAAAGACTTTCATTTGTGCCTACTACTAGATTTAATCTTTTTACATGGGTTAAAGATTTACATCTTTTCTGTAAAAGATTAAAATGGCATACGTTTTTCCAGAATTCGAACAGACAAACGTGTTGTGAACAATTAGGGTACTTTCACACTAGCGTTATTCTTTTCCAGTATTGAAATCCGGTAAAGGGTCTCAATACCTGAAAAAAATGCATCAGTTTTGTCCTAATGCATTCTGAATAGAAAGCAATCCGTTCAGTATGCATTAGGATGTCTTCCGTTCCGTCCCTTGTACGGTATTTGACCAGACAAAATCCCAGAAATTTGACCGGACAAAATCCCAGAACAATACCGCACTTGCTGGATCCGGAATTAATTTCCATAGAGATGTATTAATGCTGGATCCGTTACCAAGTGTTCTGGAAATTGCCACATCGCCAGATCTGGTTTTCGGGTCTGCGCATGCGCCAGGATATAGGAGGAGCTAGTTTCGCTTTTGATCTTTAAAAAAAATTACATTTAAATACTGGATCCTTAATTCCAGATGTTACCAGATGAGAAGGGTCGGTACATCAACAGATCCGTCTAACGGATCCGGAAAAAAAAAGCTATCCGTTTGTATATTGCTTGCCGAAACTGCCTGCCGGATTCTAGCAACGCTAGTGTGAAAGTACCCTTAGGGGTTAATGCAAATGACTTTCCAGATCTACAGACTTTAATGGATTTGTAGGAAGAGGGTTCTAGAAACCCAGGTGAGGGCCCTTTCACAGATCTACGCCCAGTTAGTACCAAACTGCCCCCTCCGGTTAATTCTGAACACATTTGTTTACAGTTGGTTGTCTCTGACCTTGAACGGCTTGTGATAAAGAATAGTCAATATTAAAATTTATCTCGAGACGAACTGAAGGCCCTAAGCAGCCTTGAAAAGGACAGTGAGATCATTATAAAACCTTCTGAAAAGGGTGGCAACCTGGTCATCTTGGATCATAAAAGATATCATAAAATGTGCATGGACCTTCTAAATGACAACATTAGTTATCAGGTACTTCCCTCTGACCCCTCCACTAAGTTTCTGATGGATTTAAAATCTATCCTCAGACAAGGTTTGGAGGATTCTGTAATCAGTGAGGTAGAGTTCACTTTTTTACTCCCTAAATCACCGCAAATTGCTACGTTCTATGGTCTACCAAAAATACACAAAGGGATATATCCACTTAAAAGTCATCCTATTGTGTTAGGTGTAAACTCTTTAACACATAATTGTGGGATATATCTCGACAAAGTCCTGAGACAGTTTGTTTGGTCCCTACCATCATTTACAAGAGATACAATGGACTTCCTTCGGAAGATTGAGACCTTGTCCATAGATCTTTCCTGTGTCCCTGCCAGCACGTACAGATGTAGCAGGGTTAGCACTCAAACTCTTAACTCAAATTTCTTAAATCATAGTGTTATCTTGAAACAAAAGTCATTGAAAAGCAATTGAAGGTGTTTGCTTAGTTTAGATATCACATCTCAGAAAGCATGAGTGTTAACTCTACTACATCAGGTAGAATCGTTGTATACATCTATCCCACATGACAAAGGTCTTCTGGCTATCACTTATTACTTGAGTAAAAGGGGTTTACAGTTCAACAAACATAATCAGTTTGCAGTGGGCCAGTCCCGCACCAGGGGTCTCTTTAAGATGTTATAGAGGTTTAAAAGTTTGTGACGCCAGTTGCATTTCAACAATGAGGGGCTGTAAGGGCTGCCTATAGTGTCCCTTTAAGTGCGGCTTTGCACTTGTCATGGTGCTCCTACATGGATATCCGTAACCCCAATCATGGTCATCTGCAGCAGTGCAAAGAGGGTGAACAGTTGATGGAGTTGTGAAAATGATTGAGTCCAGACTTTTATTAACGTTGAAACAGCTTTACTTGAATAAACTTGCATCAAGGAACGATCTTCCAACTTTATCTTGGTCATCAGCAGATTTTGGCATTAATTCTGGCAGGCAAACATACTCAGCCTGCTACATCTGTACTCTCTCAGCTCTGCTATGCTGGCTGGATTAAATAGGAACTTTTTCCTCTCTGCTATAGGCTGCAACTTACCTTTCTGTAGGCTGACTCTGTCTTTCTCTTGATCTGTATCTTTATTTTTATCTTTGTCTTTATCTGGATCTTTATCTCTGTCCAGGGAACCTTTCTTCATGGCTTCTGAGGCTCTTTACTTCTTTTCTCTGGTTCCAGCAGAGTTGAAGGTACTCTGGCTGGCTTTAGCAAGGCCCGTCCAACAAGAGGTGAGGGCCTGCTGCTTACCCCATAGAGGGGATCCTCTAGACTGACTTTCACTAACATTGAACTCCTCCCTCTCTAGAGAGGGCTAGAATGGAAAGACAAGCTCCACTCTAAGTCAACTAGCTATGGCAACATTGCCGTGATCTGCTGGTGAACCAGGCACATTACATGAACATTCAATTTGCAAACATAGGAAATACACATTATTGCAGGACAGGGAAATTTGTATATAAGATAACACAGGATCACCCATAGAAGATAGTAGGGGCAAAAAGGTGGTAATGCCACTGTGGGGCGTTACAAATTCATTATGAGTCTCCTCAGCTTAACTCTTACACATAATTACTTTTTATTTAACAGGTCTTTCTACCACCAGCTCAGGGGGACTGCAATGAGGAGCCCCTGTGCCCCCACATACGCTAATCTCTTCCTGAGCTGGTGGGAAGACAAGAATGTGTTCTCAAATCATCCAGAGTGGTAGATGATATTTTTAAAGATGACTTTTACAGGCTGATTGAGACTCTTAATGACAATGAGATTGGACTTTATTTTACGTATTAGGTACAAATGAATTGTATAACCTTTCTTGATGTGGTAATTGAAAAACAAGAAGACAGATTTGTTACTTCAGTATTTCGCAAACCTACTGCTACTAACAATATTCTTCATTGGGACAGTTATCACCCACCTACTTTGAAAAGAGGTATACCAAAGGGGCAATATCTGTAGATGCGCAGAAACTGCTCTGATCGTGAGAATTTTTATTTTGAATCAAAAAAATGTATAACAGACTTCTACAAAGGGGCTACCCCCAATTGATTCTTAGGGGTGCCTTTAAACAACCACAGATACGGGAGAGGAGTTATCTCCTCATTCCTAAGACCACTGATCAGAAAGATAAGGACCTTATTTGTTTGATATCTACCTATGATATAGCCAATAAAGGGATTAGAGAAATCTTAAACAAATATTGGACAATACTATCTATGGACCCTGATCTCACCAAGTCGGTTTCACCTTTTCCTAAGATCACTTATCATTAGGGCAGAAGTCTGCATGACCATTTAGTTCATAGTCATTATACTGCCCCTAAAAGAGAAGGTACTTGGCTGGATAGAAAACTGTGCGGCATGTTTCGTTGTGGATCCTGCAAAGCATGCCGTTTTATATGTACTTCTAAAACATTAACTTGTTCTGTGACTAATCTCAATTATGTCATCAAAGATTTTATTAATTGCAAATGTAAAGGCGTGGTATATGCACTGCCTGTCCAAAAAAAAAAGTGGCCACCAAAAAAAAAAAGTCACACACTCTAATATTTCGTTGGACCACCTTTAGCTTTGATTACGGCACGCATTCACTGTGGCATTGTTTTGATAAGCTTCTGCAATGTCACAAGATTTATTTCCATCCAGTGTTGCATTAATTTTTCACCAAGATCTTGCATTGATGATGGTAGAGTCTGACTGCTGTGCAAAGCCTTCTCCAGCACATCCCAAAGATTCTCAATGGGGTTAAGGTCTGGACTCTGTGGTGGCCAATCCATGTGTGAAAATGATGTCTCATGCTCCCTGAACCACTCTTTACAATCTGATCCCGATGAATCCTGGCATTGTCATCTTGGAATATGCCCATGCCATCAGGGAAAAAAAAATCCATTGATGTAATAACCTGGTCATTCAGTATGTTCAGGTAGTCTGCTGACCTCATTCTTGGAGCACATACTGTTGCTGAACCTAGTCCTGACCAACTACAGCAACCCCAGATCATAGCACTGCCCCCACAGGCTTGTACAGTAGGCACTAGGCATGATGGGTGCATCGCTTCATCTGCCTCTTTTCTTACCCTGATGCGCCCATCACTCTGGAACAGGATAAATCTGGACTAATCAGACCACATTACCTTCTTCCATTGCTCCATAGTCCAATCTTTATGCTCCCTAGCAAATTTTTTTCTGTTTTGCCTCACTGATTAATGGTTTTCTTACTGCTACACAGCTGTTCAGTCCCAATCCCTTGAGTTCCCTTCACATTGTGTGTGTGGAAATGCTCTTACTTTCACTATTAAACATAGCCCTGAGTTCTACTGTTGTTTTTCTTCGATTTGATTTCACCAAACGTTTAAGTGATCGCTGATCATGACCATTCAGGATTTTTTCCCCGCTACATTTCTTCCTCGAATACGATGGGTCCCTACTATCTTTCCAGTTTTTAATAATATGTTGGACAGTTCTTAACCCAATTTTAGTCATTTCTGCAATCTCCGTAGATGTTTTCTCTGCTTGATGCATGCCAATGATTTGACCCTTCTCAAATAGACTAACATCTTTTCCACGACCACGAGATGTGTCTTTTGACATGGTTGTTTAACCACTTCCCATCTGGGCCCTTTGCCCCCTTCCTGACCAGGCCAAATTTTGCAAAACTGACATATCTCACTTTATGTGGTAATAACTTTGGAACGCCTTTATTTATCCAAGTCATTCAGAGATTGTTTTCTCATGACACATTGTACTTCATGATAGTCATAAATTTGAGTCAAAATATTTCACCTTTATTTATGAAAAAATCCCAAATTTACCCAAAAATTTGAAAAATTCGCAATTTTCTAAATTTCAATTTCTCTGCTTTTAAAACAGAAAGTGATACCTCATAAAATATTTATTATTTAACATTCCCCATATGTCTACTTTATGTTGGCATCATTTTGGAAATGTCATTTTATTTTTTTAGGACGTTAGAAGGCTTAGAAGTTTAGAAGCAATTCTTCAAATTTTTAAGAAAATTGCCAAAACCCACTTTATAAGGACCAGTTCAGGTCTGAAGTCACTTTGTGGGGCCTACATAGTGGATACCCCCATAAATAACCCCATTGTAGAAACTACACCCCTCAAGGTATTCAAAACCGATTTTACAAACTTTGTTAACCCTTTAGGCGTTCCACAAGAATTAAAGGAAAATGGAGATCAAATTTTTAAATTTCACTTTTTTGGCAGATTTTCCATTTTAATCAATTTTTTTCTTTAACACATCGATGGTTAACAGCCAAACAAAACTCAATATTTATTACCCAGATTCTGCGGTTTACAAAAACACCCCACATGTGGTCATAAACTGCTGTATGGGCACACGGCAGGGCGCAGAAGGAAAGGAACTCCACATGGTTTTTAGATGCCATGTCCCATTTGAAGCCCCCTGATGCACCCTTACAGTAGAAACTCCCAAGAAGTGACCCCATTTTGGAAACTAGGGGATAAGGTGCCAGTTTTATTAGTACTATTTTTGGGTACATATGATTTTTTGATCATTCATTATAACACTTTATGGGGCAAGGTGACCAAAAAATTGGTTGTTTTAGCACAGTTTCTATTTATTTATTTTTACAGCGTTCACCTGAGGGGTTCAGTCAAGTGACATTTTTATAGAGCAGATTGTTACGGACGTGGCGATACCTAATATGTATACTTTTTCTCATTTATTAAAGTTTTACACAATAATAGCATTTTTGAAACCAAAAAATTATGTTTTAATGTGTCCATGTTCTGAGAGCTATAGTTTTTTTATTTTTTGAGAGATTTTCTTATGTAGGGGCTCATTTTTTGCGGGATGAGGTGACGGTTTTATTGGTACCATTTTGTGGGACATACGCGTTTTTGATCACTTGGTGTTGCACCTTTTGTGATGCAAGGTGACAAAAATTGCTTGTTTTGACACAGTTTTTTTTATTTATTTTTTACGGTGTTCACCCGAGGGGTTAGGTCATGTGATATTTTTATAGAGCTGGTTTTTACGGACGCGGCAATACTAAATATGTCTATTTTTTTTTTTTTTTATTCCTTACTTGGGATTTTTATTTTTTTTACATGTGAAACTTTTTTTTATTTTATTTTTTCAACCCTTTATTTTATTTTTATTTTATTTTACACTTTTCGTCCCCCATAAGGTCATACAAGACCTCTGGGGGACATTTACTTCACTTTTTTTTTTTTTTTTACACTGTTGATTTCTCCTGTAACTGGGGCTGACATAGTAGCCCCAGTTACAGGACAAATGCACCCCTATAGAGGCTGTACAGCAGCAATCCAGCGCTGTACAGCCTCACAGCAGGGCTGATCGAGGTCTCTGAGAGACCTCACACAGCTCCTGCACTCTCCGGTCCCGGCGGTCACATGACACCTGGGCACTGTCCCTGCCTTGTCTTAGGGTTGCCCTGCTGTCACTGACAGCGGGCAACCCGGTCAGCAGCTGCACGATTAGCGTGCAGCTGCTATTTCTGACAGGACGTTTTAAAACGTGCTGTCAGAAATAGACGTCCACCCATAGGACGTTTATATCCTATGGGCGGACGTGAGGCGGTTAAGAAATAAGAAGCAACTCATTGCATTAGTTGGGGTTAAATAACTTGCTGCCAGCTGAAAGATAATCGCCCATGCAGTAATTATCCAATAGGAGGCTCATAACTATTTGCTTAGTTAAATCCAGGTACTTGCCCTAAGGATTACATAGGCAAAACTTTTAGCGAACTGAGATGCAGGATCTGCGAACATGTAAATGATATTAACAAGAAAAATAGTACATTAGTAGTGAATCATATTGCTGATTTTCCCAATGGTGATCCTCATGTTCTCAAGTTTTCAGCACTTGAGGTAGTACCATTCCCCCGTAGGAAAGGAGACTGGGACCGAAGGATCCTTGAGAAGGAATCTGAGTGGATCTATCGCTTTCGGTCCCAGTCTCCTGGAGGCCTTAATGAGAGATTAACGTTTATGTGCTTTATTTAACAGATTATTTTGATGATTTTTTGGGGGGTTATTATTTTTCTCCAATGCCTCAGCTTCCAGTATTTACATTATACCTGTAGCTGGTCACTGATGTGAGAAGCATCAGAATATTTATTAGTGGTAAGGTTGGCCACTATATCTACATTTGCTAATAGGTGCCTTGAAGTATCTTTACTTGGTACCTGTTGTGTCCTCTTTGGTAAATAATCTGATCAGAGGGCATCAGTGGCTAATTATCAGTGTGGGCATCATTATCTTCTTATCTACTGCCACACCTTATCCCATCACACTTATACACAATTATCTTGTAGGTGTGTTAGTAGTAATATATCATTTAGTTGCCCCCTCTATCTTTCTGTGTTAGTGTGATAGCTTATCGGCCTGTGTGTTTCATTTTGCCAGCGCCGTTGCGTTTCACATACAGGGAGTGACGCATGCGTTCCAAAGCTGCGTTCTAATGCTGTGTTCTACCTAGACCGGAAATTATCTTTCTAGCGGGTTGAAACTTTATGTGGCGCCAGCATTTAAGTCTGAGTGCTGGCGCCGTTCCCCTGCTGCACCACTCTGTATCAGGAGAGGAGCATTCCTGCCCTCTCTCTGCCTAATGTAAGGACTGATTTGTCACACTGACCATTTACCACAGCCATTTCTAAGCAATCGCAAATATATTGTATATTTGTCTGTGTTTTCTTGCAGGTATCTTGGTATTTTTTTTTTATATATCACCTGAGCAGACATTCGTGGGGGGCAAGTACTTGAATATCATATTAAGCTCCTTACATCTAAACTATTTCCTTTATCTTATATAGGTTGTTTTCCCTTTCATTACCCCCTGATGAACCCTTGCTTTGCAGGGACTATTACGCTACCTTATATATACACTATTGACATCATATAGGGTATTTCTAGGGTGGCTTAGGAAAGGAATGAGGACAGGGAGCCCCTCCCTTCTGGGGGATATCCCTGGGCTGAGGACTATATAGGGTTTATCAGGGAGAGATGATTCCATTCCCTATATTTGTTCATCTGACCTATACTTGATATCTATTATTATCCTATACCACATACTACTTTTTTCTTTATGATTATACAGTTGCAAGAAAAAGTATGTGAACCCTTTGGAATGATATGGATTTCTGCACAAATTGGTCATAAAATGTGATCTGATCTTCATCTAAGTCACAACAATAGACAATCACAGTCTGCTTAAACTAATAACACACAAATAATTAAATGTTACCATGTTTTTATTGAACACACCATGTAAACATTCACAGTGCAAGTGGAAAAAGTATGTGAAGCCCTAGACTAATGACATCTCCAAGAGCTAATTGGAGTGAGGCGTCAGCCAACTGGAGTCCAATCAATGAGATGAGATTGGAGGTGTTGGTTACAGCTGCCTTGCCCTATAAAAAACACAAACCAGTTCTGGGTTTGCTTTTCACAAAAAGCATTGCCTGATGTGAATGATGCCTCGCACAAAAGAGCTCTCAGAAGACCTACGATTAAGAATTGTTGACTTGCATAAAGCTGGAAAGGGTTATAAAAGTATCTCCAAAAGCCTTGCTGTTTATCAGTCCACGCTAAGACAAATTGTCTATAAATGGAGAAAGTACAGCACTGCTGCCACTCTCCCTAGGAGTGGCCGTCCTGTAAAGATGACTGCAAGAGCACAGTGCAGACTGCTCAATGAGGTGAAGAAGAATCCTAGAGTGTCAGCTAAAGACTTACAAAAGTCTCTTGCATATGCTAACATCCCTGTTAGCGAATCTACGATACGTAAAACACTAAACAAGAATGGATTTCATGGGAGGATACCACAGAGGAAGCCACTGCTGTCCAAAAAAAACATTGCTGCACGTTTACAGTTTGCACAAGAGCACCTGGATGTTCCACAGCAGTACTGGCAAAATATTCTGTGGACAGATGAAACCAAAGTTGAGTTGTTTGGAAGAAACACAAAACACTATGTGTGGAGAAAAAGAGGCACAGCACACCATCAAAACCTCATCCCAACTGTGAAGTATGGTGGTGGGGGCATCATGGTTTGGGGCTGCTTTGCTGCATCAGGGCATGGACGGATTGCTATCATCGAAGGAAAAAAGAATTCCCAAGTTTATCAAGACATTTTTCAGGAGAACTTAAGGCCATCTGTCCACCAGCTGAAGGTCAACAGAAGATGGGTGTTGCAACAGGACAACGACCCAAATCATAGAAGTAAATCAACAACAGAATGGCTTAAACAGAAGAAAATATGCCTTCTGGAGTGGCCCAGTCAACCCGATTGAGATTCTGACCTCAACCCAATTGAGATGCTGTGGCATGACCTCAAGAAAGCGATTCACACCAGACATCCCAAAAATATTGCTGAACTGAAACAGTTCTGTAAAGAGGAATGGTCAAGAATTACTCCTGACCGTTGTGCACGTCTGATCTGCAACTACAGGAAACGTTTGGTTGAAGTTATTGCTGCCAAAGGAGGTTCAGCCAGTTATTAAATCCAAGGGTTCACATACTTTTTCCACCTGCACTGTGAATGTTTACATGGTGTGTTCAATAAAAACATGGTAACATGTAATTCTTTGTGTGTTATTAGTTTAAGCAGACTGTGATTGTCTATTGTTGTGACTTAGATGAAGATCAGATCACATTTTATGACCAATTTGTGCAGAAATCCATATCATTCCAAAGGGTTCACATACTTTTTCTTGCAACTGTATATATATATTTTCTTTCTTTAGTGCAGGGATGCTCAACCTGCGGCCCTCCAGCTGTTGTAAAACTACTACTCCCACCATGCTTTGCTGTAGGCTGATAGCTGTAAGCTGTTCGGGCATGCTGGGAGTTGTAGTTTTGCAACAGCTGGATGGCCGCAGGTTGAGCATGCCTGCTTTAGTGTATTTACACACATTTTAATTGTATCTTTAATAAAGGTTTGGTTTTTATGACACTTTGAAAAATACAATAACTCAGAGGTTACTGAAAGAGAAAAATTAGGAATCAGTATTTTTGTCAGTAGCTGAAATTGCAAAAAGACCAAATAGGAAGCCTGTAATCAGCAAATATTGCTTTAATCCCATCAGATGAGGGAATTTTTCTTCTCCTTTGTTCCAAAAGGATAATATTAACTTGAGTTGAGTTATATCTTGGAACATGGACATGTTAGGTTGCAGTTGGTCTGGGTCTTTTATCTGTAACGCAGTGGGTATGGACCTACTGTGCCAATAAATGGATTTGACTTGAGGCTACTTCTGAGGGCGCTGTCAAGGTGGTCTCCAGGCTTTCACCCTTTTACTCCTTTACAGGAATCAGGACTTTGCAAACAGCTTACATCGTAGAACAGAAGGGTAGGGGAACATTCTGGCGAGAGGCAATGTCTGTCACATTGTTTTATAACACTTGGCACTGTAGGTAACAGGTAGGTTCCTTAAAGGAATGGTGTCACCTACATATGATTTTTCTATAATCAGTTTATATTTTCAGATTGTATATTTTTTATTCTATTTTCTGTACATCATTATGGGGGTGGCCATCTTACCTGACTTGCTGTTAACAGCATTTAGGCTCAGTTCACACCTGAGCGTTTTACAGCGCGTTCCTACGCGCTGTAAAACGCTCAACAAGGAGAAACCAATGCTTCCCTATGGGAATGGTTCTCACCTGGGCGTTTTACAGCGCGTACGATCGCGCTGTAAAACGCCCGACGCTCACACAAGTACAGGAGCGTTTTTTTGGGCGCTTGTCGCGCGTTCCCGTACATAGACTTTCGGGAACGCGCGACACTGTGTGTACACTTGTCTCTGTATGCGCGCTTGTAAACGCCCGTACAATCGCGCATACAGAGCGCTCCTTTCAGAACGCTCAGGTGTGAACTGAGCCTTAAGGATATGCTTTACACCAGCAGCAATGTGCCACAGTGGACAAGAGGGGACTCATTGACCTCTATGGAATATTTTTCTATGCATGACTTCTCAACTGTGCAGAGATCATTGTACAAGGAAAGAGTAGATAAACTGTAAAATCGCTGAATGTTAATGGAGGATCCATAGGTGATATCTGCTATTTTTCCTGTGATAATGAGATGACTGCTGAAAAGTGATCTAAAGACCATGAAGGGACACCTATTATTAGGCTTAGTTACCAGTGCAAAAACTACAGGATTTAAAGGGGTTATCCGAGTAATGGGAAAACAAATTAAAACCTCATAAAACTCATCAGGACTTTCATATACATTGTTTAAGCTTGATTTCTTAAGAGAGAAACCCATAATTACACCTTTACATGGTTCTGTTAATGCTGTGTTTACATGCTGAGGGGGCGTATAACAACAATGACTGAGCTCTCCCTCATGAATATTTGTGGGCGTGAACAATCAGACCTTCCCCTCCCCCTGCTCTGCACAACCTAACTTTGCATAAAAAAATTCACATGATCATCTCCTAGCTGACACAGACAGATCTTCCTGTCACATTGCAGATACAGCTACAGCTCAGATACCGCTACAGCTTAGATACAGATGTAGCTATATCTATAAGATGGACATATATCTGCATCAAAGCTATAGCTGTATCTAAGCTATAGCTGTATCTAAGCTGTAGCTGTACCCAAGCTGTATCTAAGCTAAAGCTGTATCTAAGCTGTATCTAAGCTATAGCTGTATCTAAGCTGTAGCTGTATCTAAGCTGTAGCTGTATCTAAGCGGAATCTAAGCTATAGCTGTATCTAAGCTATAGCTTTATCTAAGCTGGATCTAAGTTATAGCTGTATCTAAACTATAGCTGTATCTAATCTGTATCTAAGCTATAGCTGCATCTAAGCTATAGCTGCATCTAAGCTATAGCTGTATTAGATAGATATAGCTTAGTTATAGCAATAGCTTAGATATAGCTATATCTATATGATGGACAATTATTTACGTTTTGCGTCCTGGGGCTGGTATTACGAGTGTAACGATCCCCAGACGCTGGAGGGGAACGTGTAGACTGGCCTATGGACGTGAGGGAAGGAGCCAGACACCTACCCTGCTGCTGAAGAAAATCTATCACCGCTCTGGTAAGTATCGCGCATGAGCGATTTCTGACAATCGCAGAGGCTGTGTGAGGAGAGGGAGAGAGGGGCGGGCACCAAAGGCTCCGACGTCTCGTTTACAGAGCCGGGCCACACCCTCAAGCAGGAAGAAGCTTGTAAATGAGACTTCAGAGCCTGAGCAGGGTTGATGACGTTGGGGGTCACATCACCCAAATCGGCAGTGACTAAACAGAGCAAAATTAGTAAAGTAAGTGATTTACAAAAGAGTTTAATATACTAATATAGTAGCTATTAACATACATTTCTATAACTCGGATAACCCCTTTAAGGATTTTTTCTTAAAGAGGTTATCACGTGAAAATTATTGTACACTTTTCAAACCAGCACCAGGATCTGAATGCTTTTGTAATTGCATGTAATTAAAAATTTTGTATAGCCAGTGAGTTATTCAATAAAATCTATCTGTATAGCTTCACCTGCTGTTTATTTTTGTTTTTCTTCTTTCTTTGTCCTGCTCACTGAGGTGGACACACATGCTCAGATTTATCCTTCTAC
Organism: Bufo bufo; assembly: GCF_905171765.1. NCBI lineage: Eukaryota > Metazoa > Chordata > Amphibia > Anura > Bufonidae > Bufo > Bufo bufo. The sequence continues at coordinate 65,579,185 of NC_053392.1, forward strand.
TGCCTCCTGTGCTGTGATAGGGAGATAATGGACATGCCTCCTGTGCTGTGATAGGCAGAGCATGGACACGCCCCCTTAGCTGCAGCAGAAAAGACACTCCCCTTGTGCTGTCAGCTTGATAAAAATCTAGCAGAGCAATGAATGGGGAGATCTCTGGATCCATGGGAGGTACAGGGCTGGTTCTAGCTTTGGTATGTACCATATGGTGTCTGTTTTTAATTTTTTACATTATTCATGGGATAATCCCTTAAAATGTCGATAGTAAAAATAAAAAAATTTAAATAGCTTCACCAACAATTCTTTAAAAAGGTGTTTAACTTGATTTAAACAAGAGGTTATTTTTAGATAACATATTCCCTTTATATTGCATCCACAGTACTAACATAGTATTGTCATTTCTGATGGTAAGACTGTAAGACAAGTAGTCGATATGAGCATAGCCTTTGGCATTTTGGAAATTCTCGATAAAATAATCTACACTGACTTGGTTCTGATCCGGAACAAAGGGCACAAGAGTCACTCTAGATGAATGAAAATCCTTCATTGATACAATATGTATAGCTCAAAGGATATCGGCTCTATCAACAGGCCCCTCTTGACACAACGCACAGATGTTTGATGTGGCCTAGTGATGTCTATCCGGCTAGGATTGGAATATATCATTACCATCTGCACTAGTTTATCGTGTATACATTGAACACAAGTTCCATCGGCTATTTTAATAGACTTTTACGATCTTGCAATTTTTTTGTTTAAGTATACTGATGCATCTTCTTTAATACTATTATCAATATGCTGACTTATATGTAGAACTAGGTAATATTAAATACAACGTTATAGGAGTCGTTTCCATTAGGCAAAGGTTCACATTTGTGGCACAGCTACACGGCAGGCTGTTTCAGAAGAAAACAGCCTGCCAGAGTTCTCTGATGTTACAGCCTGCCATTAACTATAAGTTCCGACCGCTACCGGGCAAATATGCTGGGTTTTGGATGGGAAAAAAAGCACTGCACACAATGGTTTTCCCTGGCTGATTCCCAGCATTCTATGCCACAACAGCTTGTCGGAGGGCTGTGCCGCAAATGTGAAAGAAGCCTTAGCTTATCACTGCCCAGACTGAGTAACCTTCATGCACCTGACTTATAGCAGGTGCGACCCTGATGATACCAAAGCATCTAATGCCACCAGTATGTCAAAGGTACAGGCAGTGTGACCTGGATCCCAATGCAAAATTTGTGGCAAGACCAATTCAATAATTGATTCTCTGCAAGGTTAGCGTATATATTCTTTGACCCTTTATAGCTTGGATTTTCAACCTTTTTGGCAATGGGGAACCTTTGAAAAAGAAAATCTTACTTTGAAGAACAATGATTTTTATTCAAAAGAGAAAAGGCTAAAAATTTGTAGCGGACAAGACCCCTGACATCAGATTGAAAATTTAATTCAGACTCAGACCCTAAAATAAATTCAAATCCCAGATTTCAAACACAAAAATTAATTCAGAGCTCAGACATCAGACTATGATCAGAACAGAAAATAAATTTTATACAGACAAAAAAATTTTTTTCAGACCTTGATGTCAGACTAAAAAATTTATTCAGGCCCCAACCATCAAACTCCAAAATAATTCAGTCCCCGGGTGTCAGACCCCCAAAATTAAAGGGGTTGTCCACTTTTTACTATTGAAGACCTATCACCAGGATAGGTAATCAATATCAGATCTGTGGGGGTCCGACAACTGGCACCTCTGCCAATCAGCTGTTTGAAGAGAAAGCTCTGTTCTATTCACTTGAACAGACAGGAGCCTTCCCATAGAAGTGAATGAAGACGCCATAGTTGTAATTACACTGCTCACCGCTACATTTGCTGCGGCAAGTAGGTAAACAGAGAAGGCGGCGCTCGTACAAACACTGCTTTCTCTTCAAACAGTTGATTGGGGGGGGGTGCCGGGAGTCAGACTCCCGCCGATCTGATATTGATGACCTATCCTGAGAATAGGTCATCAATAGTAAAAAGCAGACAACACCTTTTTAATTCAAACTCCAGAAGTCAGACCCTAAAATGAATTCGGACCACATACAGCAAAATTAATTCAGACTCCATAAATCAGACCATTAATTTAATTCAGACCGAAACCAGATCCCTAAATCAGTCATACCCCAGCACTTATGGTAAGGTCCTGAACGCAATCAACACTGCCTCAAAGAGATTGTCCAGGCTTTTAATATTGATGACCTATCCTCAGGATAGATCATCAATACCAGATCGGCGGGGGTGCTGGGATCAGCTGTATGAGGAGATGGTGCACGCAATGTGCACGTGTCGTCTCCCTTCTCTCTTCCTGTTCACCACTGCTTTGCCATATCCAGTCTCCTCATACAGCTGATCAGTGGGGGTGCCGGGTGTCGGAACCCCACCGATCTGATATTGATGACATATCCCGAAGATAGGTCATCAATATTAAAAGCCCAGACAACTTCTTTAAATGATAGGCTATCAAAGTTTGAACAATTGGGTATGACGTCTTGGACTTCAAGTCAGTTTACAGAATGGAAGGGGCCATGGTCCTCCAGTGATCACTGTGGCCCCTTCATCCTATACCAGCACAGTGCTGCACATGAGTGTGGTTATGCTTGGTACTGCAGTTAAATCCCATGGATAGCTCACCAAAAGACCTCATATATTCCCGAAGATATAAAAATTTTATTTCTCATCCATCCAATACATAAGATGGAAATCCTGGAGGCAGATAACACCTGATTCGTCAGTAATCCTTTGTAGGCTTGAATGTTCTCCGGAGTTTACAGCTTCATTGTTGATTTTTCACTGAAGTTTATTACACAAAAATCACTAAGGATCTAGTTATTTTAATTTTTTTTTTGTTTCTTTTCTTTGAAGATTATTCGATGGGGAACTTGGTTGGCTTAAGTGCTCAAAATCCAAAGAAAGTCTGAAGTTCTCTTTAGGAACCTCTCACGCATGCCGGCACGGTTTAATGACATTTCCTTTCAGAAAATAAATACTGTGTTATGTGATTATTTGTGCATTAGTTTGGAGGGACTGTGCGCCTTCGTGAATACATTAAACGGTGGCTGTGAAACTTGATTTCCCACATGAAAGAAATTGTACATGTTTAAAATTTAACAGTGACAATGGCTCCGACGGCTTTCATCCTCTTTATATTGTATATACACAAAACTCTCTGTATACGTGTTTGAAGGATAAAAAGGAGCCCATGGGACTTGCTGCTCAGAAGTCGGAGGGAATGTTTCTCATGTGCACAGCCAATGAGTGACATGTTCTAGGCAGGAATTTTTTTCCCTCTGTGTTGGGAAAACTATTTGCAGTGCTGGCAAATTTCCCTAAAAGACAGAATAGAAAATTCCAACCTAGCAATGAATTATATCCACTCTAATCCTAAAATAATTCCTACTAAAATCTTTAGTTGGAACTGCTCTAAAACCTAAAGATAAAGGGGATCATTTATCAAACTGTTGTAAAATAGAACTGGAGTAGTTGCCCATAGCAACCAATCAGATTCCTCCTTTCATTTTCCAAAGGACCTGTCAAAAATGAAAGGTGGAATCTGATTGGTTGCTATGGGAAACTAAGCCCATAGTTAGTTATAACCCCATAAATTCCTGATTATTAATACCTGATTATTTACCACTTCTGTTGTGGAGGAAACTCGGGGTGTCATTTATTAAGACCGGATTTTTAGACGACGGTCTTAATAAGGCCATGTGTTGGCGGTGGTCCGCCGGAGTTATGTAGATGCATTGGGCACCGCCGCTTCTAAATTTACACCAGCTCCCTTGCTGGCGTAGATTTAGACGATTTTCAATGCTTAAAACAGGTGTAGAAAATGATGAATGAGATGAGTCTGCCGGCCTGACCCTTCCCCGCCTACACCACGCCCACTTTTTTAGACCTGGCGTGAGCAGGGAAAAGTTGCAGATGTGGCGCAAATAAGCTTTACGCTGCAATCTGAGACAGAAATAGGCCCAATATAGACGTATTTCTGGTTAATAATAACCCCCTTGGTCTTCAAAGGTTGTGTAATAACTTCCATCCAGATCCATTTTAAGGAAACCTGTCACACTGAGCATGGTGTGTAATCTGCAAGCAGTGTCTTGTAGAGCAGAAGGAGCTGAGCAGACTGATATATAGATTGATGGGAAAAAATTCAGTATAATGGGAATACTATTCAATTAGGAGTCCAGTAGGAGGTCCTACTCACAGATCAACATCTATCGCTATACACAGTGATGCAAGGAAGGCCGTCATTCACTTATAGGGCCACACACTTGATTCCTAATGACTATGAATAGTTTCGGGGCAAATTTTATCACTGCACTGAATTTGGACTAAAAATCCATATTTTTTTTTCAATAGCTCTTTATTAAAAATGTTCAACAGTTTCTGTTCTACAGCCCTCTGTAGAACTGTCTTGCTTTCTCTTTTACACTAAATCCGTCAATGAGCTGCTCTTATGGTTAGATCTCTAGCCTTTATATCTTAACTCCTGTCAGCTCATAAACACTCAATATAGGTAAATCTGTATCCGTTTGATAAGAATATAGGTTAAATGAGTGTTTATGAGTTCAGAGATAAGGGCTACACATCCACCATCAGAGCAGCAGTTTGACAGATCTAAATTAAAACAGAAAGGAAGACAATCTGTACATATGCCGAAAGTGAGTGCTGTAGAACAGAAACTATGGATTTTTTTTTTAACAAAGACCAATTGAAAAAAAAATTTGCCCAAAATGAACACAATGTGATGATTTTAAAAATTGCCACCGAATGAGCATATATTTACATAGCTAAATCTTTTTCTACAAATCTACATAGCAATCTGCACATCTCTTCCTGCCCTGTGACATGACTCAGGTAAATGAAACAGCAATTTTATGGTGACAAATTTCCTTTAATGAGTTTTATTAAGTGTTGGACTAGCCCTTCACAGTACCAGAAGATCCTCTGGCAGTCCGAGGCTCTGACAAATGGACCTCAAAAGACCATCAGAAGACAAACCCATTTTGAGATGACCTTGATATGTTTGGGTTGATTTATCCTTTATAATACCCAATACAGACCCAGCTACCAAATGGATGTATCAAAAATTTCTGACATGTCATAGTGACATTTTGATTGGTGAAAGTCTGGATCCTGAGACCCCCACAGATCCCTAGAATTAAGGGTTAGAATCACATGCCTGAGCACTGTGCCCCTTTAGCACTATTCAGTTAACATCTCTCCAAGTTTAGTCTGAAAAAGCAAAAGGGGCAGTTGTTCAGCCAAGCATTCCTGCTCCATCATTGTAGGAATACATGGGGATCTCAGGATCTGGGTCCTACAAATCAAAACTTCTGACACTGTTAATGACATTGACCTTTTAAGACAGCTTCAAAGCCAATTTCATGTTACTACGATCTACCCCTGCTCCTTGACCTGATGCAGTCTGAACCCTCCTTTAGTGATCTCTTACCACATTGCTGTCTATTGTAAAAATAAATTAAATTTTTAACTGTTCAAAATAAAATAAAAATGCTAAAGAAATTACAATTATTAGAGCAACACAATAAGGGTAATTTCACACTTGCGGAAGAGGATTCTGTGTCCGGAACTGCCTGCCGTATCCGCCAATCCGGACACAAATGGATGCATTTGTGAGATGGATCCGGATGCATTGAAATACCGGATCCGTCTCTCCGGTGTCATCCGGAAAAACGGATCCGGTATTATTTTTTTTGCATTTTTTAAAGGTCTGCGCATGCGCAGACTGGAAAGCCAGATCCGTTTTGCCGGAACACTGAATGCCAGATCCCGCACTAATACACTTCAATGTAAATTAATGCCGGATCTGGCATTCCGGCAATTGATTAGTATTTTTGGCCAGAGAGAAAACTGCAGCATGCTGCAGTATTTTCTCCGTCCAAAAAACGTAAGAGGGACTGAACTGATGCATCCTGAAGGGTATGCATTCCATTCACAATGCATTAGGATAAAACTGATCAGTTTTTTTACGGTATTGAGCCCCGAGGACGGAACTCAATACCGAAAAACTTTAACGCAAGTGTTAAAGTACCCTTAATCAAAACTAATAAAAAGAAAACAAGAGTGCTTGTCTTTATTTTCTAACCAGCTGTGTAAGAAAAGAGTAAATTTTCAAAAACATCTCCCGCATCCGTGCTTTCCTTAACTTTGACTCAGCGAAAATTCTTGTACATGCCCTCATTATCTCCCGCCTAGACTACTGCAACATTCTCCTCTGTGGCCTTCCATCTTGCACTCTCGCACCCCTCCAATCTATCCTCAACTCTTCTGCCCGACTAATCCACCTCTCACCCTATTACTCCTCTGCCTCTCCCCTCTGCCAATCCCTTCACTGGCTCCCCATTGCCCAGCGAATTCACTTCAAAGTACTAACAAATACATACAAGGCCGTCCATAACCTGTCCCCTCCCTACATCTCGGAGCTACTTTCCCGATACATCCCCACACGCACTCTCCGATCCTCACAAGACCTCCTTCTCTCCTCTCCTCTTATCGCCTCTTCCCACAATCGACTCCAAGATTTCTCCTGTGCATCCCCCATACTCTGGAACTCGCTACCCCAACATATCAGACTCTCACCTACATTGGAATCCTTCAAAAGAAACCTGAAAACCCACCTCTTCAGACAAGCCTACAACCAGTGACCCTGCTGCCTCTATACCGCCACGACCAGCTTCACCCGCACCTACTGGGTCCTTCTCCCATACCATGTAGATTGTAAGCCCTCACGGGCAGGGCCCTCTCTCCTTTTGTACCAGTTTGTAACTTGTCTTGTTTACGATTAGTGCAATTGTCTGTATTATGTATGTGCACCGCTTATCACATGTACAGCGCTATGGAATGAATGGCGCTTTAATAATAAATAATAATAATAATAATACTTAAAGGGGTTGTCCGAGTTATATTTTTGTTCTTTCTGTGTTCCTAACTAGGCAAATGTAACAGCTTTCCAATTAAGGCTACTTTCACACTTGCGGCAGGACGGATCCGACAGGCTGTTCACCCTGTCGAATCCGTCCTTCTGCTATTTCGCCATGCCGCCGGACCGCCACTCCGTCCCCATTGACTATAATGGGGATGGGGCGGAGCTTCGGCACAGTACGGCAGTTCGCGGTGAGAGGCCGCCGGACTAAAAAGTCGGACATGCAGGACTTTTAGTCCGGCGGCCTTTCGCCGTGCACTGCCGTGCTGCGCCGGAGCTCCGCCCCATCCCCATTATAGTCAATGGGGACGGAGCGGCGGTCCGGCGGCACAGCAAAATAGCGGAAGGACGGATCCGACAGGGTGAACAGCCTGTCGGATCCGTCCTGCCACAAGTGTGAAAGTACCCTAACTCACTTTATCTCCAGTGGCTGGTTTCTCAGATTTCACTGAGGGTCACATGACCTGTGATGTCAGCTTCTCTCCCTGCTCTGATAATGTTTGTTTACAAGCCTGTAAACGAGACGTCACTGTGCTGGCCACGCCCTCCTTCACTGCCTTTCTCCTAGGATTCTTAACCCCTTCAGCTGCACACACTGGGTAGCCACTAGCTGCAGCAGTGACAATTCTGGGCAAAGGAGCTGAAGGACTAGAGAGAGCATTGCACAAGAAGGTAGGGGGAAGATCCTGTGTGTATTAGCAGTGTCATTATACAGCTGGGACTTGTAGTTCTACACTTACAACATGCTGCAGAGTCTCCCAGCAGGCAGACATGTCACTCAGGACAGCTCTTGTATTCACTCCCTTAGCAGTGTCATTATTCAGCTGGGACTTGTAGTCCTACACATACAACATGCCGCTGATTCTCCCAGCAGGCAGACATGTCACTCAGGGCAGCTCTTGTATCCACTCCCTTAGCAGAGCAGGGGGAGGGGCAGAGATTGTTTTTATTGCATGTAAACAAAGGGCCAGAAAAGAACCAGGGATATATATATTTTTGGGCATAAAACTTGCTTAGCTTAGTTACAGTATATATTGCTGCCCATCAGATTTTCAGTGCTATATATTTTTTTTTCATAACCCCTTTAAATCTGAAATGAATTCAGGAGTAATCAATATTTGACAATTATTGAAAAAATGTTCTTTTACATGGATAACCTATATGGAATGCCTAGCAGTAGTGGGAATACATGCACATATATTGCACCTCAAGGGAGGCAAGAAAGTGGAAAACCAATGTAAAAAAATAAGTACAAGGCAAGCATTGTTTCAGAAGTAATTAAAAAAAATAGAGAGAATGGAGAAGAAAAGGTCAAGACGGAAGCGCTGTAATTTTCTCACTTCACCACACAACATCTAATAAGCCCTTTTTTTGCCACTAATGCACGCCAAAAAGGCTTTAGAACATATAACTGCACAGTTGAACGGCAAATAATACTTTTTTTTTGGCACTAATACAGGCAAAAAGGTCTGTAATTTTCTCACTTCACCACACAGCGGCTAATAAGCCCTTTTTTCCCACTTATACATGCCAAAAAAGGCTTTAGAACATATAACTGCACTGGGCAAGGGCTAATAAGACGTATAAATATTTCCTAGTAATACACCCTGTTAATGGCTGTATCACACAGCACTTGCACCCCAATAACAAGAACAGTGCTGGAATTACAGAGGTATCATCTATTACAAACCTGAAAGCAGCAGTATAATGGCAATTTGGATCCCCAGTCAGTGCAGCAAGGTGTAATAGGATTGTTTCTATTACCTAGACTGTACACTCCTATTGAACCCTGTTCTGTGGAATAATTCCTCCCTATCCTTTACCTACACTTCTAATGCTCTTTCCCTGAACCTCTATTCAGCAAAATAAAAGTTTTCAAGTTTTTCCTAGCACTTTTCCTAGCGCCTGCTGACATCTGTCCCTGCACTAAGTACACTGGAAAATGGCTGAATCCAAGATGGCTGATGCTATTTATAGGGCTGTGAAATCACAGGGCTGGCTGGCTGCTGATTGGCTGCATGCATGGCATTGTGGGTGATCCCTCATTCCCAGAGATCTTTGCTCCATGTCCTAACATGTGCAGTAGCCATTTTAGGAAAAAATGCAATTCGTTACCACGAAGAGTCAGGAAATTTGGATTTGGTGCAAATAGAATTTTTCCTGAAATTCGGATCGAATTCCACTTCGTCAACTTCGATTCACTCATCTCTAATAAGCAGCTTTCTTAACCCGCCTAGTGAAGAAACTACTCACCAGCAGCAGCAGCTAGACCTAGAGCAGAACCTGAACCAGCAGGTGGTGGCATACTTGGACAGCACCCTGCCACCCCACATTGAAGATCCGCTGGAATACTGGGCAGCCAAACTGGATTTGAGGCCGCAACTGGCCGAGTTTGCCCTGGAAAAGCTGTCCTGCCCGGCCAGTAGTGTGGCATCAGAATGGGTGTTTAGTGTGTGGCGGGGGCCATAGTTACCCCAAGGAGAACTCGCCTGTCCACCCAAAATGTGGAGAGTCTGACCTTTGTCAAGATGAATCAGGTGTGGATCAGTCAGGATTTACACCCACCAATGCCTGATGCATTAAATTAGATCATCCATACTGCATCACCCAAACCTTAACAAAAGAGACCGGTTTCTTCTGGCTACCTGCCTCAGCTACTATTCTGATGCTGCCACCAGCCTGATGCCACACATCTGATGCCAATTGTTCCTTCTTACACCCACCATCGTCAGCGGGTACTGTTATTGCCACCCACCTCCCCACTGTCACCGGGTCACTCTGTGGTTTCCTGATGCCGCTGCCACCTGACCACTCAGGTCTCCTCATGCTGCTGCTGCCACCTCCACACTCTGTCATTGTGCCACTCTGTGGCCTCCTTATGCTGCTGCTGCTGCCACCTTCACACTATGTCACCTTGCCACTCTGTGGCCTCCTCTAGCTGCTGATAACTCAACACTATGTCACCTTGCCAATCTGTGGCCTCCTCATGCTGTTGCTGCTGCCACCTTCATACTATGTCACCATGCCACTCTGTGGTCTTCTCATGCTGCTGCTAACTCAGCACTATGTGGCCTCCTTATGCTGCTGCTAAATAAACACTATGTCACTGGGCATGTAAAATATAAGAAAAAGAACTGGATCGCACATCCTCAATACTATGCTTTCATCTAACTGCTTCTCAGCATAATTAACATCGCTTCTCAGTGCAATTTATTGTATACCTACCCCTATGCTGCATGCTGTACATGAGGCATTAGTATACAATTTGATCAAAAAGCATAGGCCCACTCACCATGACAAGGTTGCCTCTTTGAGTGGAACCCTATTCTAAATTTGGCGCAGCGCTGCACGGCGACGACCCACGCAGCAGCACCGCCCCAGAAGGCAGCGGGACCCAGCAGTCAAACAGCGCCCCCGCTGTCCGGCAAAGCCACCCTGGCACTGGGCCCCACCAACCCACCACTAAAGCAACAATGGCCACCGTGCAGAACTGCACTGGGCACTCTGTGGCCTCTTTATGCTGCTGCTGCCACCTCCACACTATGTCACCTTGCCACTCTGTGGTCTCCTCATGCTGCTGCCAACTCACAAGTCTGTCTCTGGGCCACTCTGTGGTCTCCTCATGCTGCTGCTGCCACCTCCGCACTATGTCACCTTGCCACTCTGTGGCCTCCTCTTGCTACTGCTGCCGCCACCTCCACAGTATGTCACCTAGGCAGTCTGTGGCCTCCTCATTGTCACAGACACTCCTGTGACAGGTGCCAGGAGATCAGAGAGGCTGACAACACATGAGTTAATCTGAATGGTTCCTTGTGGATCATTTGTGTCTGTGTTGTTTTGGTAATGACCACACCTCTGGCAGGTGTTGTTGGTTTGGTAATTTAACTTCCCCTATTTATTACTGCTTACCCCTTTTGTGGTTGTGGTTCATAGCTTCATTTTTTGGACTCTGGGCTTGCTGGTTGTTGGACCTCGGTTGAGCTCCTGGCGCTGCCTTTGCTCCAAGTGAAGTTAAGTGTCGTCTTCCCTATTTGTATTTTGGTTGTTGTATTTCCCTGTCTTTTGTGTCTAGGCCTGAGGGAGACTCCTGTTCATCCTTCTGGTGGAGGAATAGGTTGTATCAAGTTCTGTCACTATACCATGGCCCTACAGGGTGTGTTAGGGCTCTAGGTTATTGTGTATGAACTTTCCTACCATCGAGGTCAGTTCATACTGACAGTCAGGACTTGAATTAGGGTTTTTCTAGGAGATGACCTTCTCCTTTACCCTAGTTTCCAGGCCTAGTTCCTATCCCCTTTCCTCCTGTGCTCGGTGTGGAGTTTCCCACACACACTGCATCCGTGACATTATAAACCACCGAATAACCGTCATTTTTTGTTTGTCTGTATCAATTCAACCATGGATGCTATCGCTGCACTGGCCAATCAGCTGCAGGGGCTGTCTCTGGAGGTAGCTGACCTCCGCACGACCGTCTCACAGATTCAGAGACCACAGGCGACTGATCCTAGTGGTGGTTATCAGGTCTGTTCTGAACCTAAAGTTGCCCTCCCAGATAGATTCTTGGGGGAAAGTGATAATTTAATTTGGTTCAGAGAAGCGTGCAAATTGCACTTTAAGCTACGTCCACACTCATCTGCAGCTGATAGTCAGAGGGTGGGTGTGATTATTTTGTTGCTTAAAGGGGACGCCCAGTCTTGGGCTTTTTCTCTGCCGACCGGATCACAGTCCCTCCGATTGGTGGATGAATTTTTCAGAGCTTTAGGTATCATCTATGATGACCTGGATCGAACCTCCCTGGCCGAGACCAAGTTACGTGGCCTGCGTCAGGGGGAGCGTTCTGGGAGATCTATTGCTCAGAGTTTAGGAGGTGGGCTACGGATACTGAGTGGAACGATCAGGCTCTCCGTAGTCAGTTCTGTCAGGGATAATCTGAGAGTCTGAAGGACATTTTGGCCTTTCATAAGAATCCTGAGTCTTTGGAAATCGCTATGTCTCTTGCTGTACGTATTGATAGACGCCTGAGAGAGAGATCGAAGGGCCCACTCTCTCAGGACTTTCTATTACATAAAGCATCATCTTTCTCTTACACTTTAGGTGAAGCTACTCCTGGGTTTGGGTCGGGAGACGAACCCATGCAGTTAGGGGGGACTACCCCTGGATCCACTGGTAATAGGAAGGGAGTATGTTTTTTCTGGGAAAAAGGAGACTTTTTATCAATGTATGTCCAGACATGCAACGGAGGTGACCTTCTCCTTTGCCCTAGTTTCCAGGCCTAGTTCCTATCCCCTTTCCTCCTGTGCTCGGTGTGGAGTTTCCCATGCACACCGCATCTGTGACACTCATGCTGCTGCTGCTGCTCCTACTCCCACTTCTATACTATGTCATCTTGCCACTCTGTGGCCTCCTCATGCTGCTGCTAAATGAACACTACATCACTGGGCCACCCTGTGGCCTCCTAATGCTGCTGCTGCTGCTACCTCCACACTATGTCACCTTGCCACTCTGTGGCCTCCTAATGCTGCTGCCACCTCCACACTATGTCACCTTGCCACTCTGTGGCCTCCTTATGCTGCTGCTGCTGCCACCTCCATACTATGTCACCTTGCCACTCTGTGGTCTCCTCATGCTGCTGCTAAATCAGCACTATGTCACTGGGCCACTCTGTGGCATCCTCATGCTGCTATTGCTGCCTCCTCCACACTATGTCATCTTGCCACTCTGTGGTCTCCTCATGCTGCTGCTAATTCATCACTATGTCACTGGGCCACTCTGTGGTCTCCTCATGCTGCTGCTGCTGCTGCTGCTGCCACCTCCATACTATGTCACCTTGTCAGTCTGTGGCCTCCTCATGCTGCTGCTAACTCAATACTATATCACTGGGCCACTCTGTGGCTTTCTCATGCTGCTGCCACCTCCCCACTATGTCATTGGGCCACTCTGTGGACTTCTCAAACTGTTCTCCCACACTCCCCACTCCATGACTGGGCCACTATTTTGTCTTTTTGGCCTGGTTGACATCATCATTTATTTGACCCTTCTTCTGATCTGTCAGAAGGAAGGAAAAAGGAGATGCACAACGGATCCTGTCTGTGTAGTAGCTGTAAGGCTTGTATGGTTCCATCAGAATTGGCTTATGATTTGGTAGCCAAAAGCAGGAGTGTGTACAAAATACAGAAGACATGCAAATATTTCATTCACATGTCATCTCTGTTTTGGATCCACTCCTGTTTTTTTTTTAGCTTTAGCAATACTGATGGATTACTGACCAAATGCTGACCGAGTGAAGGCAGATGCTCAACAGACAGGATCCATTTTTTGGGGGGTTATTGTTCTGACAGTCAGAGGAAGGGCAAAATAATCAGCGACGTCAACACAAACTTACTGCTGACACCCTCTCCACTCTGTCAGAGGGGCTCAACTTGTATAAGCGTTTAATAAAACAGGTTCTGTAGACATCTATGTGGAATCAGCTGATGACGGTGTAAAAGGGGTGCACTCTTTCACGCTACAGTAGGTTTTTGGGCCTCTGCATAGTTCTTTATACCTGGCGCTAACATCGACCTGTAAGTTCACACTTGAGTTATTTGGTGAAGTGAAGTGTGCATCACAGCACAGGGCCGTCTTTGCCACAGGGCAAAAGGGGCAGCTGCCCCGGGCCCAGTTGCTCCTGGGGGCCCAAGGGAGCTCTGTTTCCCGACTCCCATTCATTAGTGACTGCGTCGCTAGGTTAAAACATACAGGGCCTGGGCCCCTGATGTTTTGTCCCAGGCCCCGAATGTCCTGCCTGCCTGCTAGAATCGAATACATTGGGTGTAGAGGTGAAGGACCTGTGGTGACATCACAGGTCATGTGATCAGCAAAGCAGGCTGTATTAGGATGACCTGGATGATGTCACCATCATGTGACCAGTGCAGGGTTGGACCGGAGTGAAGAGGAGGAGGAGCCTAATGCTGATGTCTGATGAGGACTGGAGAGGTAAGTGAAGGGACAGGGAGAGGCAGAGCAATGCTGGGAGTTGTAGTTATTTAACTGGGATGTATGTTAGGGCTGAAGGGAGGGATGTTATTGACATGGAACTGTGTGCTTGGGGTGGCTGGGGGAGGGAGTGATGTTATTTACATGGGACTGTATGTTGAAAGTGGATGGTAGGGGGAATGATGTTTATGTACATGGGACTTAATGTTTAGGCTACGTTCACACTTGCGTTTGGGGATCCGCTTGTGAGATCCGTTTCAAGGCTCTCACAAGCAGCCCCAAATGCATCAGTTTAACCCCAATGCATTCTGAATGGATTCGGATCCATTCAGAATGCATTCGTACGGCCCCCCGTTCCGTTTTGGAGGCCGACCCCAAAATGCTGCAAGCAGCGTTTTTGTGTCCACATGGCCTTGCGGAGCCAAACGGATCCGTCCTGACAATGTAAGTAAATGGGGACGGATCCCTTTGCATTGACTCAAAATGGTGCAATTGTAAACGGATCCGTCCCCTATTGACTTTCAATGTAAGTCAGGACGGATCCGTATTGGGACTTAGAAATTCAAATCTAATACAAACGAATCGGTCCAGAACGGATGCATTCGTTTGTATTATCGGTGCGGATCCGTCCTGTACAAGTACAGGACAGATCCGCACGAACGCAAGTGTGAAAGTAGCCTTAGGGGGTGATGTTTACATGGGATTGTGCGTTGGAGGCGGCTGGGGAGGAGGTGATGTTATTTACATGGGACTGTATGGTGGAGGGAGGATTATAACTGCAGGGAGCACTGCAGATCCAGGGGACATTATAGGCGGTCTTATTACTTCTGGGGGCTCTATAGGAGGGTCTTATAGATCCGCCTTATTTCTACTAAGCGCACTATGGGGGCCTTATTACTACTGAGGGGTCTGTAGGGATCTTTATTACCACTGGGGGAACAATAGGGGGCCTTATTTCTACTGGGGACTCTGTTAGGGTATTATTAATATGGGAGGGCTCTTCTAATAATGGGGGCATTGTTGAGGAGCATTATCACGGTTGGGGCAGTGTTACTATTGAGGGCATTCTAGAAGGGAATTACTATTGGTGGGACTATGAGGAGCACTATTACTATGGGGGGCAGTAATGTTTCTTCAGGATAGTATTTGGGGGGGGGGAAGGGGCGTAACTAAAGGCTTATGGGCTCCGGTGCAAGAGTTCAGCTTGGGCCCCCCTTCCCTCAGTGCTTTGTGTGTCTTCTTATGCGGCATAAGTGTCTTTGGGCCCCTTCATGCTCCTGGGCCCGGTAGCGACTGCTACCTCGGCACCCCCTATAGCTACACCCCTGGGGGGGGGGGGGACAAAGCAAGCAGCAGGATAACACTGTGGGGACTCCAGTTGGGGGATAATGATAGAATGTGAGGAAGCTAAGATGTCTGTGTGTCACACTCTGCAGAGACGAGGCGGCTGAGAGAAGTTGTCCAGACCGAGTGGAGAAGATGATGAGAGAGAAGATCTACAGAGAAGATGATGACAGAGAGAAGACGTCACCTGGAGGCTCTGGACGTGACAGGTAAGTGCTGCTGTATAGGGATGGGGGGGGCGGGATCCAGGGGGCCCAAGTAAATATTTGCCCAGGGTCCAATCAATATTAAAGACGGCCCTGTCACAGCATGTATTGTTTCACTACCACAGCAGACTCTCTATGCGTGTTACTGCAAGGCACAGTGTTCTACACCACTATACAGGCTCTTTGCAGCCAGGAAATAGCAGTTTTTTTAACGCAATTCACCGCGAATAAACTTATGTCGAATCGAGTCTTTTTGGAAAATTTAGCAAACCGGCCAAATCACATTGTTGAGAAATTCACTTATCTCTAATGATAACCTTTTTTATTCTGTCCATTTACTGTGCCTACCCTCACCCTTTCCTCCAAAACCACATCTTTCCTTATGGCTCATGCACACTAGGTTATTAGAGGTGTACACAAGGTTCTCATTGAAAGAAACCAAAAAAGTTCCCACTGTACCTCCATTTGATTTCACACAGATGCTTTTCTTGGTTGGTTTCCATATGATTCCATCAGATGCCTTATTGCGGAGCTAATCTCATCTAGAAACAATAATTATTCGTAATAAGATGTTGTATGGAGGCATCGTATTCGTTACTTCTCTTGACTTCCTGATAGTGGTGGGTCTCAAAACTACCAATGTTATGAAGGACTGGTCAACTATCTAATGTCTTCCAACTTTCTTTTGATGGCACATATTAAAGGATTGGATATATTTGATTTTAAAATTCCCAATCCTTTATTCCCTGCTGGGTGTTCATGTGTATGGGGAGTTAGTAGGAATAGCTGTCAGTCAAGCAAACATTGGGCCAACAACTAAGGTATTGGGCACCTGAGCTTGTCAATCCCAGAAAATATGCCATACATAATGGACCGGGCATTCTCTTCTAATATGTGACATAACAATAAATATTCGAGCATTGTGTGTAAAAACTGCTGCAAAGAAAAAACTTCTGCTGCCAATTGTCATGATTTATTATAATCTCTAATCCACAGACCATACCATTGTTCTCACATGTGTTACTTTTTATCCATGTTTCCAGAATATGCACCGGAAATGTAGTAACTAGTATTTTGTATGCAAATCTTATATAAAAAGAAATCATGTTGATTATATAATTTCTTTTTACAGCTTTTGCCTCCTCTATTTGCTATTGAAATCTTCAAGTACAGAACCGATGCTAATAGCATCCTTCAGGATCAAGCGTAATATTCCTGGTACTTTCAATTTGGTTGTTATAATAAAAAGAAGCGATGTTCTTTGAAATATGATATGCTGAAAGGAACTATTTAAAGACATTTGATTGAACTGCTAATGTCCAATATAAGAGGCTACTAATCACAGCGAGACATGCTGTACTGTGAGAAGAAGCCTCCCCGCGCTAATGCTTTTATTAACTCTATTTGTATCATTCCCATGTAAGAAAAGTACATTGTGAACACTGAAGATTGATCAATTGAAACACTAGGGGAGACATCCATGATCTGCTGATGACAATTTTATCAGTCTGTGACAGAAATGTGACACAATATTATCTGTAGACACAGAAGTGGAATTTGCAGAGGCTTTCTGATTAAGAAAAAAAAATTACTTTTTAAATATGCTGTTGCAGAATTCTGATCTCTCAATCCGGACCCTCATCTTTTAACCAGAGTGGAGACGGGTTACAAAGAGTACCTTTCTATATCTCTGGACGACCCCACATGCCAATGCATTAAATAGACAGTCTAATGATTTCAAGGGACACCATGTAATGCTTTGTTTCCCCTGTAGAGGTGCTGCAGGAGAATTGGACACTTATTGCCAGGTCATCCCATGTATTACAGGCAACTGCACAGGATCCCAGTAGCAGGACACTCCTTGAATAGTTCATTGTCAAGGTCTTCTTCTGAGAAGAAGGTATTGTCCTGTACAGTGGGCAAACCCTTGTAAAATAATAAGTTGACCAGGGCAGTCTATAGAAAATGGAGTATTCTACTTTCAGCTCTATATATCTGGAGGACCCCACATGCCCATGCATTTAATAGACAGTCTATTGATTTTAAAGGACAGACACTGTGTAATACTTTATTTTCCCTGTGGGGGAGCTGCAGGAAAACTGGACACTTACTGCTGCAGTACGCAGCCCTGAACGGTGAGTGAGTGGCAGGTCACGGTTAATAGGCAAAACGAGGGTTGCTCTTGGTACTCACAGTTCATGGAAGACCCTGGGCAGGCATACAGCAGTGATGGAGAGGCTGGCACAGGAGTCCTCTGGGGCACTCTCAATGTATAGGGACCAGGCCGGTGGTAGGTGAGGTGCCCTGGGTGTTGCAGGTTTAATGTGCCGGTGGCAAGATTCCTTTAAGTTCGTGACGCCAGTGCCAGTAACTGTGGCACACCGATTTACAATAAGAATAATTGAGGAACACGATGTGGTGGTGAACCAAAACTTCCTTTTACTGGAAACAATGAACTATTTACAGTCTTTTGTTTAGCTCCACATGTCAGCAGCAGTCACAAGCAGGCTTATACAATTGGCAGGCACAATGTTCTTGCAAGATACTTAGAGGGTTAACACACTTACAGATCAGGCCGTACTTTTCCTCAGAAATCCTGTCTGTCTTTATCCCAAGGCCCGTATGCCCTATTGTTGGCTTTATCCTTGGTTAGAGAAACTTCCTCAGGTATATGTCCTTGCTTTCCTATAAATCCTTCTGCCCTTCAGCTCTCTTGTCTGGCTGGAATACTGGCTCTGCTCTGCTCTGTTATGGGAACTTGGTTTCTCTCAGGAGGCAAGCTCTTCTCCTGGTGGCAACTAGAAGCCTGGGCTGTCTAGCTGCATATCAGAGGCTGGATCCCAGCTACCCTCTGCCTAGGGTGCTCACTGACTTCAGGAATCCACAACTCTGACTGACCTCCCTCTCTCTGGTCTAGACCTGGCTATTTATACTAGGGGGTTCCCTAGCTCCCTCTACTGTCTAGGAGGAGGAATTACACCCCTACAGGCCTGGTAACTGGAAATGCACATAATAAAATGACATTATACATTAAAATGACATATAAAAATACAATGGCCCTGTTCCACAGGAGGTAGAGAACAACGTGACCCAATTGACCCTTGTGTAGTGCCCACATTTACCTAGTGGGATACTACACTGCCAGGTCACACACACATACATACATATAACAGGCGCTTGCACATGGTCCCCGCAGCAGGGCACTCTGAAAATAAGGTATTGTCCAAAGTGGACAATTGTTAAATATTGGGTAGAACCAGGCAGTTTATATAATACATATAATAAGCCTATTCATAGCTCCAATATTAAAGTTCCAATTACAAACAGCTTTGTAAAACCTACTAATGGTCTGGTGGGGTTAAATAGAACCTATAACATCTCCTGACATGTCTGTTCTCCATGTAATAACAATTCTAGAGTATCTATTCTTATGACTCTATGTTGTGCCATTCCTTTATTATTCCTACTAGAAGTTATGAATGAATTGCTAGCAGTTTATAATGAAGGCCCAAATGGATGTTGCCACGAAACACACCCCGAACTGGAAACACCCATCTGGACCTGTTGGGAGTTTGCTAAGCCTAGATACAGTTTGTAGCTATGCTGGGAGGATTGGCACAGTTGGCCTATAAGTAAGGCTTAGGCCCATCCAATTAGGTTCCTGGCTCAACATCAAATCCCAGAACTAAGCAAGGGATTGAATTCTGCCATTAAGTTTCCATGATTGCGTAGTGTCATGGTTCTGTTTGTTCCTCTTTGTACCTGAACTCAAGACCTGCTTGTTAACCCTCTGTGTCCTGATCTTGGCTTAGTTTCTGGATTAACTCCTCATCTGTTGATTTGGCTTCCACTGATTCTCCTGGTATTCTGACTGTGGGTAGCTTCTGTATTAACCTCTTGTCCACTCTGTTGGGATTAAGGGATTATCCATCTCTCCTGGTTCTGACCCTAATTATCTACTAACCATTCTGGTCGGTCTGCTTCTATTGTGCTCGCACCAGTTTTATGCTACCTTACTGTGCAGACGTAACCTGGATCCCTAGCAGTCAAGTCCATCAAGCTTGGCAGCTCTGGTGGATCCTTAGCTTCCTATCAACAAAGGTGGTTAAAAAAGAACAGTTTCTGGCTGAAGTTCCAGACTGCTAGCATTTCATTAATGACTTGTCGCAGGAATAATAAAGAAATGGCACATCATAGATTTTCATAAAAATACATGCCCGAGAATTGGCTAAAAAAAACACATCAGGAGCAGTTGCCACTCCTCTTTAAAGAAAGTTTATTTTTTCTTGCCTGCGATGTAAAGCCTGAAGAGAGATAGGTTTGACTAAAGCGAAAGATTGTTTAAAATAGGAGAAATTACACTTATTTGGATATCATATTTTAGTTCTTGTGATGCTCAGGGGTCATCTATGCAGTGGAGTGTCTGTGTGGCCTCCTGTATGTGGAACAACAGCAAGAAAATTGAAGACCAGAATTACAGAACACTGGCACAATATTCAGAATAACTATGCACTATAGGTGTGTTCATTGGTTCTTTCACACAGTTTTGTTCCTAATGTTTTGTTGTTTTTTTTAACCAGAAACAAGCCTAAAAAAATGTCTGACTTTATTGGCTTTTGTAGCAGTTTTTGAGTGTCTTTTTGGTCCATATAGTGTTGTGGCGAAACCAACCTCGCCACTGGGTTTTGGAGGGGCCTGACTGCTGGCCTCTTGCACCAGGATTATGGGCCCTCTCATCAGCCAGGCCTCATTTGTTCACAAAGGACTTGAACTAACTTGAACTCCTGGTCTAATTCGTGCCATTTTGGGATGTTAAATGTCTGTGTATTGAAAAGGGTTGTGACATTGTATGTTTAAATGGTGATTTCTGTTCTGTTGTCCCCACATGTGTATTGGTGATTTCCCTTTGTCTTGAGAGATAATTGGATTACTCCTCGGGTGTCTCCAGGGCAGAGAGGAGGAAACCATGATGCATTGTGGGGATGTATTGTCTCTGTGTATCCTGAATTGCTACATATCTGTCCTGTGTCGCAGTCTCCCTTCTGGTCCCCTAGGGGCGTGAACGATTGGGTGCTGTACTTACATTGTATGTGTTGTAACATATTGATTGGTTGTATTTCAAAACCCTGTGGGCGGACCTGTATTTGCAACAACTGTAATAAAAACCAGGCTGGGTGTGCCAGCACCTCAGACCACTGCTTGACCCTCAACACGGAGCCTTGTCTCGTTATTGGGGGGATCCACTGTATGCTGTTAGAGACTGATTGCCAGGAGTGTAAGCTGATTCCTGTTCGTCTGCTAGCAGCTATTCGTGAGGTTCCAGTTTGGAGTGCTATTTTGTATCCAGTTCGGGAGTTTGGTGTTCTGCAGTAGCTGTGCCTGTCTCTCAGAAAGGGGCATATCGCCTAAACGGATTTTAACCCCTTGTCTGCTGAAACGGTCCGTTACAAGTGTGTTTTAGCATGTTTCGTTTTTTTTGCGTGCATATCTTGTTCTCTGAATAGCTGTAGCACTGATAAAAAACATAATGCAAACGCACTGTTAAAAACGGCATATTTCATGCACAGTTCACCACCGGGCCCAGTGCCAGCTATCCCTAGTAGAATGCCATTAGCTGGCACGTGCGCACTGCTGGGAGAGATGCCGATACCCACAGTGGTCATCACAGTGCACAAGCACGACATCTCGGCCACTCAACAGGATGACGCAAGGGGATTACAGGGTGTGCCAGACGATGGGTTAGGGAGGAGTTATGCACGCAGAAGGCAGAGAGACCAGGGCACTTACTGCCCAAACGCCGCCCCGGGGCACTTGCAAGCCCTCATTTGCATATCATTAAAACCATGTTTTGCTGCTTATGAACATTGGAAGAAAAGAACAAGTATACAATTTAAATCATGTTTATTTGTGCTACAGTGCTATGTAAGCGGTGCAGAAGGGGAAATTTTGGTGAAAGACTCCATTAAAATGTCATTTAATTAATAGGGCATACATAGGTATGGTCATTGGTTTAGTATAGGGATGAGCGAACCCGAACTGCACTTGCAATGAGCAGGACACTGGTACGGTGGCCAATGATGCAGTGGGTCAGGATATGTGTATATAAGTCTATGGGTAGTTCGTGACGCCAATTGCAGCTTGCGCAGGTACTGTAACAGGGCCCTTTAAGATGTAATAACTCACGTACCAGGTGAGGAATGCCAGAGGGTGATAATGTCTCTGTGTAGTAGGTATTGTGTCAACGGTGTCTCCTACCTTGGTACGGCTGGACTCCTGGATCCTGGCTCACTTGCAATAAAATGAGTGTTGTTAGTAGGAGTAACTGAGGAACTTTGGTAGCAAGGAATGAGATCCAGACTGATGATATAATCCAACTCGTCTTTACTTAATGGCAGCTTGAATCCATACGAGTTACAGCATAGGTCTTGGGTCCCAGCAGGTATTGGCAATATGTGGCAGGAATCAATATGTATTCTGCTTCTATTCATATGCCTGGAGAATCTGGCAGGTATCTATCTTCTGCTCTGTCTGTCTGCTTGGTGTGGGCCTGACTAGCTGAGGAGGTACTTGGCTTCTCCTGGACTCTGGATAAGTACTCACAGTTCTGCTCGCAGGGTATATTTTGTCCTGGAGACCTGTAGATCTGGAGGTGCTGCTTGCTTTGTCACCAGCTGAGGTAGAAGACTCAGGCTGGGAAGAGTGATCCTTGGCCTCAGCCGAGGCTGGATCCTAGGTTGGGATCCCTGTTTCTGGGAGCTCCTACCAACACAGCCTTCCCCTAGCAGGGGTAGCTGGTCCACTCACTAGAACCTTCCTTCCTCCCCATGAGGTAGGATGTGGGAACATTCCACTCCTCCTCAAAGAGGGGGGAGCTTGCCTGGAATGGACTATTCCAGTCTAGATATGCTAAACTGGCTATGGTCTGCTGAACATATTGCTGCCACCTGCTGGTGTACATGGAAATTATAGCAAATACATTACACAGGCCTGGAAAATACATATAATGGAAAATGCATTGTAAGATCACACAAGATGACAATATACATATACACCTGACATGTTGTAGCAGGGAGAAAGAGTTTAGTGACATACTCTGGGATGTTACACACTGGGTTTGGTGTTCGGGTGGGTTAGGAATTCCGTCATAGGTTTCATTATAATGGAATATAACAGAATTCGTAGATGGAATGCAAAACAGTAGTCTTTAAGAGGCATTCTCTTTTGATCCGTTCGGGTTCGCTTATCCCTAGTTTAGTCCCTTAGTGTCTGATGATTATTGGTTTAGTTCCTAAGGTCCTGATGGTCAAAGGTTTAGTCCCTTAGTTTCTGATAGTCATTGGTATAGTCCCTTAGTTCCTCATGATCATTGGTATAGTTAGTCCCTTAGTTCCTGATGGTCATCAGTTTAGTCTCTTAGTTCCTGATGGTCAAAGGTTCAGTAGCCCCTTAGATTCTGATCGTCAAAGGCTTAGTTCCTTAGTTCCTGATGGTCATTGGTATAGTCCCTCCATCTCTGATTGCCATTGGTTTAATCTCATAGTTCCTGATGATCATTGCTCCTGCAAGTGGTTGAGGTGAATATTATATATATATTGCATTAAAAAAAAATGCTGCGCATAATTAATGCTGGGTACCACTCTGGGTTACATTATTACTGCTGGGAGCCACTATGGGGAACATTATTACTGGGGGGGACATTATTAATACTGAGGGCCCTTCTGGGGGCCATTATTACTGGTGGGGGCCACTATGGGGCATTATTAATGCTGGAGAAAACTGTGGGAGACATTAATTATGCTTAAGGCCACTATAAATAAATAAAAAAGCCAATGAAAATCATCCATCTGGTTGAGGTCAATCAAAACCAGTGCAGATGAGCTCAGGTCAATCCAAGTGAGAGTTCAGTTCAAAGCAGTTCTCTCATGAGCCTACAGGAAAGCAACAGCCATGTAGATGTATAGCTGGAGGGAGGCTCCTTCCTAGCCTCTCTACTCTGTCCCTGTCAGCTCCACAGCCCAGGGTTAAGGCCTGCAATCATTCTACCTAGAGGTGAGCAATCCACTACTATAGATCGCTCTTCCAGGGTGACCAATGTCCAAGCTGCATGCAGCCAAGTATATAAGAAATTATCACGTTTATGCAAGACAAAGGATTAGCAAGATAGTCATTACCTGAGGACTTATTAGGCACCTTTATATTAGGTGTAGGAGACAGCATGAAGCATCCGCACCTCCAGTTCAAATCCTGAGGACAGTCAGGCCAACTGTCAGAACAGCATTGGAATAGAAGTTTCAGGATTCAGAAAAGCACCTTGTTGTTCAAGGATTAGGATTAGGCCAGAGTTGTTACTAGTCTGACCAATAGTCTTCTTATGTATTACAAGAGCATGTACTTCATTGAGGATTTGCATTACCCTTTCCCCATATGTATGGGAGATTGTGCTTAATGCCGGATTGTATCAAGAGACTGTTTTAATGCATTGGATGTATTGTTAGCAAAAGTTACCTTCAGTAAAGTTCCACCTTGAGTTTCACCCTGCTTGCCTCAGACTCAAGTTCCTCAATTAATACAACAGTAAATGGCTGTACCTCCATACAAAAGGTACTGGCGTCACGACTACAAGGGACCTTGCCACTGGCACATTAATACAGACCATCAAGGGCACCTCAAACCAACATCTGGCCTGTGTCCCTTACACCAGAGTGTGCCCCAGAGAATCATTGTGCCGTTCTCCTTTTCACTTATGCAGGCCTGCCCAGGGACGACATAACCGTGAGTAACCAGAACTGTATTTACCTCGGCCCACCTATTGCTCACACCGTAGACTGGATTGCAGGAAAGATAGAAAGTCATGAGGTTTAGCTGTAATGAATGGGAAGGTAACATCTACCGGAACCAAAACACTACCCCATAGTTTTGTTCATTGTTAAGGAAAAAATGTATAGCTTTAGGGTCTAACATGATGATAGTTGCTTTAAAGGGAACCTGTCATGTGGATATTTGATTATAATCTAACTAATTATATACAATCATTAACTACTAAAAAGTACCTTAGATGTATTTACTTACTGGTGTGACAGATGGTTATCTCATAATATACACACAACGATGCCGCATGCCGCATGCCAATGAGCTGATTTGAGTCCAGCGTGATGTCATTGAGTCCAGCGTTTTTTTAATTCAGAGCTATAGCCACTCCCCTGCCCACCCGCTGCTGGTTCATATGGAAACAAACTGTCAATCATCAGCAGGTAGGCGGGGAGAGTCAGGAGCTCATGAATATTTAGGACTCATCATTATGAGCTGGAGCTTTTCAATACAAGATGTTGGCAGATTGACTGGGTCAATTAAAGAAAGTGACCCAGCATTTTGCTAAGAGAATCAGTCACTTATTTATGTTGCCCTTAGTTAGGACACCATAAAGCTGGTGACAGGTTCCCTTTAAATTAATCTAATTCTAATGACCAAATGTATAAATATAGGTACAGGAACAGATGATGAGAGGTGTTAGCCGCTAATGCAGATTTATTATATCTAAATTATGACACTCTAGCTAATTACTTGAAAAATGGCCCGCAAGCTATATAAAGATCTGCCAGATGTCACATTGAAAGAGGTACTGATGGACAGTGTTTTACTCTTCCATTTATACTAATTAAGACAAAACGTATTGTATGATTCAATATACTGATTACAAAATAATGGTCCCAATGGCTAAGGCTTTGTTCACATCACTATTCAGCCTTTCCGTTCTGCTGCCCCGTTTAGGGGCAGGAAAACGGAAAGGACGGATTTGGCACATAACTGAGCCGAACAGAGCCCACGGGCCCCATAGACTTAGGTTTCCGCTCAGAAGAAGATTTTGGAGAGGAGACAAAAGTTGTGCATGCAGGACTTTTGTCTCTGCTTCAAAAATCTACTGAGAAGAAACCTAACGGACCCCATTATAGTCTATGGGGCCCGTGGGCTTCGTTCGGCTCAGTTATGTACCAAATCTGTCCTTTCCGTTTTCCTGCCCCGGAGAACGTAAAGGCTGAACGGTGATGTGAACGAAGCCTAAATAACATGTCTCACAGAAACAAAGCCCGATATATCTCATTAACACCTGTTTGAAGTAGAAAGGTGCTCACTATAGAGATAGAAGCATTCGGCAAATTCCCCTCTAGCCTGTTTGATTGCAATATACAGCTTCTGGCCATAATACTGCCTGCAAAAATAATAGTAGTTTCCAACAGAAGAAAGCATTGGGCGCAATAGGGTAACAAACAGGGGCGGACTGGGAATTCAAAGTGGGCCTTGAAAAAATGCTAAAAGTGGCCTCGTTTTGTAGTTGAGTCCAAATTGATGAAAGGCATGGCCAGCAGTACCATATTGTGGCACATTATACTACCCCAACAGAGCCAAGTACCACAGTCCATCACAAAATACTGCCAGCAGCACAAAATACATCCCCCAAAACTTCCACTGGCCGGCTGTGAGGAGGGCTCAGGCTGCCCCCCGGACATCGGCCCACCAGGAAGTTTCCCTGTAAGGTCTATGGCCAATCCGCCCCTGGTCACAAAACCAAAATCAGCTTTGACCCGAAATGACTATACAATTATTATACATCATTTACAAAGCACGGGAGGTGGCCTTTAAAGGGATCATGTAGGGTTAGAAGACCATGGATGTTTTCCAAAACCACTGCCAAACCTGCCCACAGGTTGTATCTGGTATTGCAACTCAGCCCCATTCACTTCAGTAGACTTGAGATGCCTGTGGACCAGTATGGTGCTGTTTATGGAGAAAACGTTTTTTTGTTTGTTTTTTAATCTTTTAACCCCTTCCCGACCAGGACTATTACGGCCCCCTGGATCTCACAGGCAAGCTGGCTGAAGTAAATTACAGTCTGTAATACACTTACAGCCAATGCATCACAATACAGAAGTCTTGGGATGTCTAAAAACAAAGGGTCAATTCCAGCTTCTGACGTATAAAATAATTGTTCTTTATTCGGCTTTCAAAGTTTAAGATCCAACATACATCACATGGAGAGACACAAAGTAATTGTGACGCGTTTCGGGCTATGGTATTGAGCCCTTCATCAAGACAATACATAGTGCACTAAAAACAGATACTTATATACAACACAAATGGGTTCCTCCTCTATGTTTAATAAAAAGTACTACCTTCAGCAATCAGGAATCCCTATGGGAGCGAAATACTCACCTTCAATCGCAAATATATATATGGCGTTGTGGGAAAGCAGGTTCCTCTTTTCTGATAATAACCCGTATAGGGAGGACATCAAATGGTATGGTCGATTTATCGACGACATGCTGTGGGTATGGCAGGGGGACGAAGAGAGAATAGCAAAATGTATAGAATACTTGAATAACTGTACTACATCAATAAAACTAACTTTTTCCAGCGATCCGGAAAAAATAGTTTTTTTGGATCTTTGTCTGGAAGTGGATAAGGGCAATAATAAGGTGGTCACATATACCCACAGAAAGCCCACAGCTGGTAATACTATTCTCTCTGCCTCCTCCTGTCATCCACCACACGTTCTCAAAAACATCCCTAAGGGAGAAATGATAAGGGCAAAAAGGAACTGCTCCACTAAGGAACTATTTGAAAAAGAAGTTCAAAACATTGTATAAATAGAGGTATACATTTTGCCAGATCAAAAGATAGAGAGACTCTCATTTTTTCTAAAAGAAATAATAATAGTGAAAATAAGAATGAGAACGAAAATACAAAGGAAGGGAAAAAATACAGAAGCAAAAACAAAAACAAAAATAAAACAAAAAACAGGAAAGAAAATATTCTGAACAAAGATGAACCTATTACTTTTACTACCAACTATAGTAGAGACTATTTCAAGATATGTAAAATTATACGGAAACATCTTCCGGTTCTAAACTTCAATGAGGAATGGAGAAACATAGCATCCACAGGGATTAGATGTGTAGCGAAAAGAGCCTCCGCAGTGGGTCAAAAAATTAGCCCGAGTCTATTCAGGGAAAATATCCCCAGAATATGCACCTGGCCTAAAATTAATGGGAATTACAAATGTGGTAGCAAAAAATGCATTTGCTGTCGACATATGTTTATCTCAAAAGAGGTCATATCTATGGCCAATAACAAAAAGCATGTGCTGAAGCAATATATAAACTGCAATACAGACCACGTAGTATATGTCATAACATGTAAAATATGCAGGCTACACAATACGTGGGCTGCACCACAAATGATTTAAAAGTACGCATAAGGAAGCATTTAAGTGATGTCCCTCATTTTATGTCTCGGAATGTTTCAGCGGCAACAATGCATTTTGCCACTGTTCACAAGGGCGACATCTCTGCGTTTTCTGTGCAGGGCGTGGAGGTTGTTTCTGCACCAATTAGAGAAGGTGACCGCAAACAAAAGCTTTTGAGCAGAGAAACATATTGGATATATATTCTGGAAACCTGCATACCGAAGGGTCTAAACAGAAAATATGATCTAACTTTGCAGTATATGTAGTTCATCAGTATGTGATTTCAAATGCACAATATTGAATTGCTGCCTCCCCGCCCATGTATTCCTGGTTGGACTTCCCACCTAATCCAGGAACACCTGGGCTTGGGATGTAACCTCAATTAGAGAAAGAGGAGGAACCCATTTGTGTTGTATATAAGTATCTGTTTTTAGTGCACTATGTATTGTCTTGATGAAGGGCTCAATACCATAGCCCGAAACGCGTCACAATTACTTTGTGTCTCTCCATGTGATGTATGTTGGATCTTAAACTTTGAAAGCCGAATAAAGAACAATTATTTTATACGTCAGAAGCTGAAATTGACCCTTTGTTTTTGGACATATCAAGCGTGGCTGGGTTCAAGCCACATCTTCCGTGCTTCACAAGGGTGATAAGAGGTGAGAGCTGACAACTTTTCTTTTCTCTAGAAGTCTTTTGATGCATTGTAAAGGGGATCAAACCCCCAAAAGTTGAAGTCCCAGAGTGGAACAAAAAAAAAAGTGAAAAAAAAGTAAAAAAAAAAGTTTTATTAAAAAAAATGAAAGTTTCAAGTTAAAAAAATGTGTTTTTTCCCCAAAATAAAGTAAAATAAAAAAATAAAAAAATTGGGAAAAATAGAAAAGTTGACATATTAGGTATCGTTGCGTCCGTTTCGACTGGCTCTATAAAAATATCACATGACCTAACCCCTCAGGTGAACACAGTAAAAAAAAATAATAATGTGTCATTTTTTTGTCACCTTACATTACTAAAAGTGAAATACCAAGTGATCAAAAAGTCATATGCACCCTAAAATAGTACCAATCAAACCGTCATGTCATACTGAAAAAAAAATGAGCCCCTACATAAGACATATTTTTAAATAACAGATGGGTTTCAGAATATGGAGACACTAAAAAAAATTTTTTTTCAAAAATGATTTATTATGTAAAACTGAAGCAAACATCCCAAAAAAGTAGACATATTTGGAATTGTCACGTCTGTAACAACCTGCTCTATAAAAATACCACATGATCTAACCTGTCAGATGAACACTGTAAATAACAAAAAATAAAAACGGTGCCAAAACAGCTATTTTTTGTTACCTTGCCTCACAAAAAGTGTAATATAGAACAACCAAAAATTATATGTACCCTAAAATAGTACCAAGAAAACTGCCACCTTATCTCGTAGTTTCCAAAATGGGGTCATTTATTT
Source organism: Bufo bufo (assembly GCF_905171765.1). Taxonomy (NCBI): domain Eukaryota; kingdom Metazoa; phylum Chordata; class Amphibia; order Anura; family Bufonidae; genus Bufo; species Bufo bufo. The sequence goes on from NC_053392.1 coordinate 65,608,391, forward strand.
GGAGTTTCTACTCAGGGGCGTATCAGGGGGTCTTCAAATGTGACATGGCAGCTTAAATGTATCCCAGTGAAATCTGCCTTCCAAAAACCATATGGTGTTTCTTTCCTTCAGCGCCCTGCCGTGTGCCCGTACAGCAGTTTATGACCACATATGGGGTATTTCTGTAAAAACTACAGAATCAGGTCAATAAATATTGGGTTTTGTTTGGCTGTTAACCCTTGCTTTGTTAGCGGAAATTTTTTTATGAAAATGGAAAATCTGCCAAAAATGTGAAATTCAGAAATGTAATCTCCATTTTCCATTAAATCTTGTGGAACAACTAAAGGGTTAACAAAGTTTGTAAAATCAGTTTTGAATACCTTGAGGGGTGTAGTTTCTAAAATTGGGTTATTTTGGGGTGGCTTCTATTATGTAAACCTCACAAAGTGACTTCAGACCTGAACTGGTCCTTAAAAAGTGGGTTTGGGAAATTTTCTGAAATATTTCAAGATTTGCTTCAAAACTTCTAAGCCTTCTAACGTCCCCAAAAAATAAAATGGCATTCACAAAATGATACAAACATAAAGTATACATATGGGGAATGTAAAGTAATAACTATTTTTTGAGTTATTACTATTTATTATAAAGTAGAGAAATTTAAATTTGGAAATTTGCTAATGTTTTTTAAATTTTTGTAAATCTGGTATTTTTTTATAAATAAAAATAAAAATTTTGGACTCAATTTTACCACTGTCATGAAGTACAATATGTGACAAAAAAACAGACTCAGAATGGCCTGGATAAGTAAAATCGTTTTAAAGTTATGTTTGCAAAAAATGGCCTGGGCAGGAAGGTGAAAACTGGCCCGGGGTTGAAGTGTTAAGTGTCTCTGTTGACAATAAAAAAGCACGCATGGAGATCCGGAGTCACCTCATGTCTGTATAGACTGTTAAGCAATGGGCCCAATAAATTACTGTAGATATTTGATTGCACACAAAGCTAAGAAAAACTGTTGTTTTCAGACCTTTTTATTCACATGGAATGCTATGGCTTAGTTATATGTATTAGAATGATAGATAGATAGATAGATAGATAGATAGATAGATAGATAGATAGATAGATAGATAGATAGATAGGACAAGCAATAAGGTTATGTAAATCGAGGAAGTAGAAGTGTCAATAAGATCTGCAGATGTTTACATGTGTAAGGGAGATAAAAGTCAGATAGAAAGCAGAAAGATAGAAAGTTTTTTTATCTACATGAAACCTCATAAATTGGACCAATATCAAGATTATCACCACTTGTCACAAACTGAGAGGGACAGAATCCTTGAACTGAAAGATCTTGGTTTATCACTTCAGCAAATAGCTACACACCTAGGCCGAGATGTCAGCACTGTTCAACGTTGCGTGTTCCATTGGTTGAAAAAATTATGAATGAATCATCTGATTAGAAGAATGTCTCATAGTGATCTATTCTGTACTGCAAGTAAAATTATATCATTATACCATGTCCCAAACCTAGGGCGGCAAACAGTGTCTACACAAAACATCAGATGATATTTGCATGACATTGGTCTATAGGTGTTTCATTGAAACGCTATCATGGTGCACAGAAAGACGATAATGGAGGCTGGAATGAGGTCTCTCCTCTGTAGTGATGAGTCCTGCTTTTGTTTTAGATGCAATGATAGCCAGAAAGGGAACATCACACCGGTCCTATTCCCAAGATTATGGTGTGGGATGGCATAATGTACGGTAGCTGGACATTACCAGGCAGAATATCTGTCCCTGTAAAAAGTTCCTTATTTGCTATTTTTCTAAAACTTAGGGGGTCATTTATGAATAGATATACACCAACTTTTGCCGTATATCTGTCGGTCGCAGATTCTGTCACAAAGGGTATTTGTGGCCAGATCTGCCCCACTTCTTCCCCATCCATGCATGCCATGTACGCCAGTTCTAAAAAAAAAAGCGGACGTGGTGTGGGCGGGGAAAGGGCGGGCCAGTGTGTCTCATTGATCAATTTCTTTGCCTGTCTTAGGCGTAGAAAATTATCTAAATCTATGCCAGCAAGGTATCTGGTGTAGGTTTAGGCCGGCGATGGATATGCCAAAGTTATGTAGAGACCAGCTCGTCTACATAAGCACCAGCACATGGGTTATTAGGACCAGTGTCTAAAACGTCAGTCTTAATAAATGACCCCATTAGTGCATATTTATACCTTTTACCCTAGTCAGTGCCTGATCTGAAGTGAATATAACATCTCAGAAAACAAGTTATCATTGCTATCTTCTAGGCAGCTTGTGGGCTATCATGTGGACCTAAAGGGACAAAGGCATAACAATGGGAGCACCAAACACAAAACTGGCAGACATTCAGAAAAAAATCACAAAAAAGTAAAAGTTTGTGTACACCTTTTGTCTAACTAGTTGACCTGAAGAAAATCAGATATTGTTTTGGGGCATCACTTATATGAGGAAATGTCTGATGATAATGTTATGTATGGGGAGGGGGGGGGGGGGTGAACATTTTCTCTATTTCAGTAAGGGAATTAAAACTTAATAAAGCTGGTCAGGGAAGATAACTCATATTATGTATTACTTAAATACATGCACTGAATATTTCACACCCTGCTGTGAGCATTACTAATATAACTTTCCATACAATTAATGCATTATTAATGTATAATAATCAGGACAGCAATTAACACTGTTCATTATGAAGCAGATCTAGTAAACTGGAAAGAAAGGGATAAAAATGAGCTCTTAACAAGCTCTGCCTCTGATGCCACCAGATGTAAGGCATCTATAAGTCACTGTTCGACCCTTTAAATAGGCCTTGAGACATCACTCAGATATTAAATAAGCCAGTATCCCAGTATGTTTCAGGGTGATTGCCCCTCATAAGTGTAGAGCAGAGAGTACTGGCTTAACTGGGTGAGAGGCCAAGTCAAGATTTGGAGGGTACTATCTCTCCTTGGGGAGAGAGCACCTTGAACAGCATGAAGAGACTTATAGGCCATACATGTGCAATGAGCAGGAACGGGGTATTACACACTGAACGATAAATTATGTAATGTCTGGGTCAGGTGCAAATAATAGTCTATGTTTGTTCGTCATGCCAATTGCAGCGTGCACAGGGTACAATCACAGGGCCCTTTAAAGATGTTATAACTCATGTCTCAGGTTAGAAATGCCAGAGTGGTGTAATGTCTCTGCATGGTAGTGGTAATTGAGTCAACGGTGTCTCCTACCTGGGTACAGCTGGACTCCTGGCTCACTTGCAATAAAATGAGTGTGGTGATAGGAGGAGTAATAGAGGGATTTTGCAGCAGTAATTGAGATCCAGACCTTTGGTAAAGTTCAAACTCGTTTTTACTGAGAGTAACTTTCATCCAAGCAAGGTACAGCTTTAATCTTAGGTCCCAGCAGGCTTTCAGCAATGGTTGGCAGGAATTTATCTTCTGCTCTATCAACCTGGAGCTTGCAGGAAAGGACATCTGCTTTGTAGCTCTATACTGTGGCAGGAATTTGGCTTCTGCACTTTCTATCTTCTGCTGTATGGGGACTGACTAGCTGAGGAGGAATATAACTTATCCTGGGTCTCTGGACTTTACTCAGTTATTTTCTCAGGGAATGCTTTCTTCCTGGAACTGGAGGTTGTCTGCTGTTTCATCCAGCTGAGGCTGCAGGGCTCAGGCTGGGGATTTGATCAATGTCTCAGCTGAGACAAGATCCTGGTTTTCTTCCCTATATCTGGGAGCTCCTAACACACACATTATTCCCCAACAGGGGTGGCTGACACACTCCCTCCAACTTCCTTCTCTCCCCATGCTGCAGGATGTGGGCACAGCCAACTCTGCTCACAGAGGGGAAACTAAGCTGGAATGAACTATTCCAGCTTAGAAATACTAAACTGAACTTAAGTCTTTACTAACACATTGCTGCCACCTGCTGGTGAACATGGAAATTTCAACAATGTACATTTAACATGGTTTATAATGCACAGTTGTGAATGACATAATGTAAAATCATATGAGATGACAAGGTTAAGGCTCTTAAGAGAATGTAGTGGGGTAGAAGAGTTTTGGGGTGTTACACATGCTCCTCTGGAATTCTGGGAAGAATGGGATGCATATAAGCTCTTAACAAGCTCTGCCACTGATGCCACCAGATGTAAGGCAGCTATCCTATAAGTCAATGTTCGACCCTATAGTAAACTGCAAACATGCACAGAAAGAGACTTTCTTGCAAGGGGGTAACACTTTACAGACAGAATATGGGTGGTATGTGTCTTCACTAGGTTGACAGAAGAATTAGGAGAGGCACACAGAGGCAACTTAAACAAGGTGAACTTTACATGACAACCATGGGGCAAAGAGTGTAATAGTTAAAACAATCTATTGATGAGGGCACAGGCTTAGTTAGAGGCAACAGGTTAATTTAGTGCACTGTCTTTTTAAGAGGCAATAAGGAAAAATAGCATAACCTATGAAACTGGCTGACCTGTTATTTGTGCACTTGGCAGCTGAAGACATCTGTGTTGGTTCCATGTTTTTATATAAGCAAATGAGCCTCTTGGAGCAACAAGGGCGTTGCTGTTGCTCCTAGAGGCTCTGCTCTCTCAGCAACTGCGCGCCCTCTTCATTTTGACTGACATTGACAGGCATTGTAGACGTGATCAAGTCTGCCTAGGCTTGTCAATCAAAGTGGAGAGGGAGCAGAAGTTGCAGAGAGAGCTAGTGAGCAAGGAACAGCTCATGCAGGCGTCCCTGCACGCCGAGGGGAGCTGTTGGCCGAGTGGCCTGACGCTCTGGAGCCCTGGTGTGCCTCATCATTGGCCCAGGGCTCCGATGTCAGAGCGGGCTGTCCAGCTGATCTGGTTCCCCCGCCAACCAGATGTTGCTGCCGCATGGAGACAGCGGTGGCCAGGGGGAACTATAACACATATATAAGGTCTATTCAGTTGTAAACTCATTCCCAATGGTATCATGGATCTATAGGCACTGTATGATGTCTTATTAAAGGGAACCGGTCACCCTGAAATGCTGTCCAATCCACCAGCATCATGTGATAGAGCAGGAGGGTCTGAGCAGATTGATATATAGTTTAGTGGGAAAAGATATTGTGTATTTTATAATTTATTGATTGAAATCCATGTTTGTTCTGGTTTTAGGAGTCCAGGGGGCCGAGTGATTCAATGGTTGACAGTCTATATAAGCATACATACAAAAATAGTTATAGGACCGCCCACTGGACTCCTAAGGCCAGAATGTGCATGGACTGAAATCAGTATTTTACAGATTGCAGATCACTCAGATCTGCTCAGCTCCTCCTGCTCTGCCTGTAGATTGCACTGTATTTTGTGGTAATAGGTTCCCTTTACGGTGTCCTCTCCTCAAAGTATACTGCTGCCAGAGGACAATACAGATACTTCCCACCCATCCCTGCAACACGTATCGACAATCTGACTATGTGCACAAGGCCTAAGAAATACAGTGAGGTTTTAATTTTTGTCAGGAGGAAGGCTTTATAGAAATTATCCATATTTAGACAGGCAGCACTCACATTGGCTCCATAGGCAACATGACAGACATAGCCCCGGTCTACAACACATTGTTTGCTTCCATTGTGATACAACATCTGCTGCCTCCATCCTAACCTTTCAGGGCATACACTGCGTGCAGAATTATTAGGCAAATGAGTATTTTGACCACATCATCCTCTTTATGCATGTTGTCTTACTCCAAGCTGTATAGGCTCGAAAGCCTACTACCAATTAAGCATATTAGGTGATGTGCATCTCTGTAATGAGAAGGGGTGTGGTCTAATGACATCAACACCCTATATTAGGTGTGCATAATTATTAGGCAACTTCCTTTTCTTTGGCAAAATGGGTCAAAAGAAGGACTTGACAGGCTCAGAAAAGTCAAAAATAGTGAGATATCTTGCAGAGGGATGCAGCACTCTTAAAATTGCAAAGCTTCTGAAGCGTGATCATCGAACAATCAAGCGTTTCATTCAAAATTGTCAACAGGGTCGCAAGAAGCGTGTGGAAAAACCAAGGCGCAAAATAACTGCCCATGAACTGAGAAAAGTCAAGCGTGCAGCTGCCAAGATGCCACTTGCCACCAGTTTGGCCATATTTCAGAGCTGCAACATCACTGGCGTGCCCAAAAGCACAAGGTGTGCAATACTCAGAGACATGGTCAAGGTAAGAAAGGCTGAAAGACGACCACCACTGAACAAGACACACAAGCTGAAACGTCAAGACTGGGCAAAGAAATATCTCAAGACTGATTTTTCTAAGGTTTTATGGACTGATGAAATGAGAGTGAGTCTTGATGGGCCAGATGGATGGGCCCGTGGCTGGATTGGTAAAGGGCAGAGAGCTCCAGTCCGACTCAGACGCTAGCAAGGTGGAGGTGGAGTACTGGTTTGGGCTGGTATCATCAAAGATGAGCTTGTGGGGCCTTTTCGGGTTGAGGATGGAGTCAAGCTCAACTCCCAGTCCTACTGCCAGTTTCTGGAAGACACCTTCTTCAAGCAGTGGTACAGGAAGAAGTCTGCATCCTTCAAGAAAAACATGATTTTCATGCAGGACAATGCTCCATCACACGCGTCCAAGTACTCCACAGCGTGGCTGGCAAGAAAGGGTATAAAAGAAGAAAATCGAATGACATGGCCTCCTTGTTCACCTGATCTGAACCCCATTGAGAACCTGTGGTCCATCATCAAATGGGAGATTTAGAAGGAGGGAAAACAGTACACCTCTCTGAACAGTATCTGGGAGGCTGTGGTTGCTGCTGCACGCAATGTTGATGGTGAACAGATCAAAACACTGACAGAATCCATGGATGGCAGGCTTTTGAGTGTCCTTGCAAAGAAAGGTGGCTATATTGGTCACTGATTTGTTTTTGTTTTGTTTTTGAATGTCAGAAATGTATATTTGTGAATGTTGAGATGTTATATTGGTTTCACTGGTAAAAATAAATAATTGAAATGGGTATATATTTGTTTTTTGTTAAGTTGCCTAATAATTATGCACAGTAATAGTCACCTGCACACACAGATATACCCCTAAAATAGCTAAAACTAAAAACAAACTAAAAACTACTTCCAAAAATATTCAGCTTTGATATTAATGAGTTTTTTGGGTTCATTGAGAACATGGTTGTTGTTCAATAATAAAATTAATCCTCAAAAATACAACTTGCCTAATAATTCTGCACTCCCTGTATTGAACCCACAAGTGTTTTTAAAGTGCAGGGGGAAGGGATGAAGAAACAGATTAATGTTACCATTGAATCTTCCTCACCCTGCAATGTGTCAAGTGATTGCAGATAATGACTCAATCTGGGTAATGAGAAAGAGCAAGCGATTTGTTGTCTTTTTCCTTAGAAATACAGTGACCTTATGGTACATTGTGGTCTTTCTGCTAGCCTTGTAAAGAATAATATACATGGCGGTAGTTATAACCTCACAGATGTCAGATTATTCTAACCCTCAAATCCCTAACGTAATTCCAGCTTCTGCTGGTGGTAATAAAAATGTAAAAAGAGATCATCATAGATGAAGGAACGGGAAACCAAAGTCAAAGCCTTTGAGCATGGCTTCTCACATCCAACCATTTAAACTAGCAGTTTGATTAGTCCTGGACATCTTATTAACGTGAGAACTAGTCAGGAGCTTCTGTTTAAGAAGAAGACATCTATAGTAAGTGATATAATAAGAAAGATCCTTCAGTAATGTAAACTGTACAATACAGACAGGAATATTGTCAGATTGTAAGTATTGTCCAAAAGTGTCTTCCAAGGAAGTGACTTTGGTGCATATTTTAAAAGCTGGGGTTCATTAGAAATTCACCCTGATTACAGATGAGTGAAATTCGATTCGGCCAAATCGGTTGTATGATTCGATTCACCACCAGGCCGCTACCTCCTGGAGTAGTCTCTGTATTATTTACAGCTGACCTATGGAGGTCAGGCAAAATCATAGACAGGGGAAAACTGTGGTCTAGACAGGCAGGGTATGTGCAGTACAATAAACTGTCCATGATCAGGACTGGAGTGAAGTCAATACAGAGGTCAGGCATGGGTCAGAACAGGCAGCGGAGGGTCATAATCCAGGAACAGGTAAAAAAAAGTCAGCACACGAAGAAGACAATGAATATGATACAACTTTCTAAGATACTAGCAGGCTAGGAACCTATTGCTCAGGCACCCTTCCATACAGAAAGGTGCCTTAAGTACCCCAAGGTAGCCAGCCATTGGCCGGGGCAGATTAGGGTGGGCGCATGCTGGCCCTTTAAGAGATGGAAAGAGCGGGCACACCCTATTTCCTACTGTTTTACTGCTATATCTAGGGTGTCTTCTTAGTATAATAGCCTTGTGGTACCATAAATGGCATTTCCCAGCAATATACATCCCACTCAGCACATCTGTAACACTGCACATATTTCATATACAAACTGGCATATCATACATGTATGCAAGACAGACTGGACACATTCAAGTGCAAAGAGGCGAATCAAACATAACATACACATTTTGGCATAATGATGCAGGCTTTAGTTTTGCTTTATATAAGCCTTATGTATGTGCTTAAATTAGAAATAACCACAGAGAGTATCCAAATTACCCAAAATATATCAGAACTTTACTAATTACACAGCTGTACAAAATGCACTATATGAACAAAAGTACTGGGACCCAGCTCATTTATCATTACTTTCATTCACTCCCATTGCCCCAGGTGTATAAACTCCAGCCTCTAGCCATGCAGTCTGCCGTTACATACATTTGTGAAAGAGTGACTTGTTCTAAAGAGCTCACTAAATTCCAGAGTGGTCCTGTAATAGGATGTCACCATTGTAACAAGTCAGTTTATGAAATTTCTTCCCAACTAGATATTCCACCATCAACTGTGAGTGGTATTATTGTAAACTGGAAGGGCTTAGGAACCACAGCAACTGAGCCATGAAGGGGAGGCCATGTAAAGTTACAGAGCGTGGTCACCGAGTGCTGAGGCTCATAATGCATAAAAGTCACCAACGCTCTGCTGACTCCATTACTGCAGAACTCCAAATTTCCTCTGGCATAAACCAAAACTGTGCTGTACCTGAAGCTTCATGGCATCGGTTTCCATGTCTGAGCAAGTCTTACATCACCAAACACAATGCAAAGCGTGGGATGAAGTAGTGTAAAGCATGGTCCACTGGACTCTTGAGCAGTGAAAATATTTTCTGTGGAGTGACCGATCATGAATCTGGGTTTGGTGAATGTAGGGTGGACATTACTTGCCTGACTGCATTTTGCCAACTGCAAATTTTGGTGGGGGAGGGATATTGCTATGGGGTTGTTCTTCAGGGGTTGGCCTAGGCACCTTAAAGGGGTTGTCTCACCTCGGTCTTTCCTGGCTGCCACACGCCTCTCAGGGTCTTGATTGCTAGCTTGCTAGGGGCTGTGCTGAAACATTTGATTGAAAGCACAGGTGAGCAGGGCAGGGATGATGCAATCCCACCCCCTACCTGTGCGTGCACGCTCCCGTGCTATAGATGTTACAATCTGCGGGAGAATCTGACAGAGGCCGGTGCTGGGAGTCACTGCACATGCGCATAAATATGTGCTCCTGCAAATCCCAGCCACCAAAGCAGCCGGCCGAAGATCTTTCCATGCACCTGCGCTGCCACCCCTGATAGCGTTACAGCGGTGGCCGTAACCCTAGAAACGAGCAGGCAATTTGGGGGTCTTAGTTGGGGAAAAAGAAATCACAGAGGAAAAATGGACAACAGAAGTACATGGCAAAATCAGTCATCAGACTGCAAAGAACAGAATGACTAATGATTAATGAGGTGAGACAACCCCTTTACTTCCAGTGTGGCAAAATCCTAATGCTTTAGCAAGACAAGACATTATGACAATTATATGCTTCCAACTTTGTGGAAACAGTTTGGAGAAGGCTGTTTTTTTTGTTCCAACATGACTCTTCCTCAGTGCACACAGAAAGGTCCATAAAGGCATGGTTGGGTGAGTTTGATGTGTAGGAACTTGCTTGACCACACAGAGCACTGACCTCAACCCCATCTAACACCTATGTGATAAATTAGAACAGAGATTACGAGCCAGACCCTCTCATCCAACATTAATGTCTGACCTTACAAATGCTCTTATGGATGAATGGGCAAAAATTCACCCTCCAAAATCTTGTAGAAAGTCTTCCTAAAAGAGTGGAAGCTGTTATAACTGCAGTGGGGGAACCAACTCCACATAATCTCCTATGGATTTCAAATGGGATGTCATAAAAGCTGCTGTAGGTGTAATGTGTAGGCGTCTCAATACTTTTGTGTGATATTTTTACAGTGTGATATTGGTGGAATTGGTGAGGTGTGTATAAGCTCTGTTACATTTTCACAGAATGTGCCTCCCAGGGACAGCTTTTTTCTTGCACTGGAATACCAGTAACAGGGGTTTCCAGTATTTTTACATTGATGGCTTATCGTCAGGATAGGGCATTAATATCTGATCGGTGGTGGTACGACACCCCCACACTCCCACCAATCAGCTGTTCTGCAGTAGATCCGATCCGAAACTACACAGCTCCATCCATTGTATAACTGAAGCACTGCTCCCATTCAAGTGAGCAGGAGCAGAGGCACAGTACCAGGTCCATCCACTACACAATGGAAAGAACAGTGTAGCTACGGTGCCTACTTCCTGTACAGAAGCTACTCAGGAACGGATGATCGGTGGGGGTGCAGGGTGTCGGACCCTGCCAATAGGAAATTGAAGGCCTATCCTGAGGATAGGCCATCAATATAAATATACTTGAAACCCCATTTTAGTCTCTTGTAGCTACTGTCTTGCAGAGGAAATATTTCAATAACTTTTCTGACCAATACTTCAGCTTTGGATCAGTGAAAAATAATTTTCTTCCTGCACGCACTAAAATTGTTTATAGAAGCGAGCACTCAGTAGTCGTTCCCACCGAATTGCCCTTTGACTATGAAGACTTAAGAGTCTCAGGAACCCTATCAGGCATAGATCCCAAGAAAATTGGTTTCATCCAAAGATCAATAGCAGAAATGATTACATATCTGTTTGGCATTACAGAGCAGCAAAATAGCAACAGTCTATACATCAAAAATATAATTGATGTAGAGAGTGTTTGCCCTCTTCAAGACCTCCAATAATTTTCATATTTGCTATAACAATTTTGGTTGGAGAAGGCAAACAAGTGTAGACATCAAAAAGCAGAGTTTCAGAAGAAATTGCATTTCTGAAGAAACCTCAAATAAATCAGACAATCAGTCAATCTGCTTAAATGGGGTTTCCAAGACCCAGCCGGACCTAGGAACACACCTCAATTAACCATATTATGCCTGCAGAATAAAGTTTCCAGTATATTTACAATCTCAAAGTTATGTGGATTGCCATTCTGGAAACCGATCACATAGAGGTCCTCTTTGGAAAATCCCACATCTGGTCTGGTCTATGGACAGGGATATGACTTCAGCAGTTCAGGAGCTGCTGTCAAGGGGGGCAGAACGATTCTAATTTTTAGGGTCCATTCACACATCCGTGGTGTATTGCGGATCCGCAATACACCGGGCCGCACATGGCCTGCACTAAATAGAGAAGTCCTATTTTTGGACAAGAATAGGACATGCTCTATTTTCTTCCGGAGCTGCGGACTGGAAGTTCAGGGCGGGGCTAGGTAAATGCGGAGAGTACATAGTGTGCTCTCCGCATCCATTCCGTCTCCATAGAGAATGAATGGGTCCGCACCTGTTCAGCACAATTGCGGAATGGATGTGGACCACACTTGCGGACGTGTGAATGGAGCCTTACATGGGGCTGCCCAAAAGGGTTTGAAAGCTGTACTATAGTATATAGTATAGTATATAGTAGAGTGGTAAAATTGGAATAACATTATGAAAGCTTTTATGAGAGAAGTTTTGCAAGGTGTGGACAACCCTTTAAAGCCCTACTTTAATTCAACCAAAAAACTTTACAAATCTATCCACATCATATCTATATCCTACTCAGCAATGGGGCCCTGTCATGCACAATCGGGACCCTGCCCGTCCATTTCCATCAACTGCTATGGGACTTCCAAAAATAGCCAAGTAAGTGCACTTGGTTATATTTGTAAGTCCTATAGCAGTGAATGGAGAAAGCTATGTATGCAATGCCTCCTCTCCCTTTCTGGCGGTGAGTGGCAGGGCTCCATTTTTGACATAGGAGCTGTGGGACCAACACCCATCTGACATTTATGGTATATTGTGTGGCTATGGCTGGTGTAAGGAGATGTCCTGCTGTGTGCCATTTTGGATTTAAAAAAAAATAATATTTGAAATAAAAGATTCATAGTTTTATTCAAGACCCGAGTGCTGGACCCACTACTTTGTTTCTACAGTGGATTTGCTTCTCCTAAGGATCCGTTCATCGGTGGTGAGCTGATTGTATTTATTTCTTTGCATATTCTGGGGATATGCCATTAATGTATAGATACAATCTCCCCTTTAAAGGGGTTGGCCAGTTTCCTATATTGATGATCTACCCTCAGGATAGGTCATCAAAATCAGATCGGCGGGGGTCCGACACCCAGCACCCCCGCCAATCGGCTGTTTGAAGACAACGCAGAGCTAGTATGAGCGCTGCCTTCTCTTAATTGTTTACCTGCTCGCCGTCGTCATCGTAGTGGTAAGCAGGTGTAATTCCAGCTTTGCCGTCGCCATTCAATTCAACGGGAAGGAGCAGTTACACTCTGCCTGCTCAAGTGAATGGCAACGGCAAGCAAATAAATAGTGAAGAGAAGGCAGCGCTCATACGAGCTGACTGGTGGGGGTACCGTAAGGCAGACCCCCATCGATCTGATATTGGTGACCTATCCTGAGAATAGGTCATCCATATAGGAAACTGGCCAACCGCTTTAATGCAAATCTACAATGGCCGTCTTCCTTGCTGTTCTGTTTGTAGGACAGTTCTGTGCAACTTCTGTTTTCTTCAGTGCAACCTTCTTGTTGAATATCTAATTGTTTAACATGTAACATTTCATCATTTATTACCCGCCAAACAACAATATACGGAAGAGCAGCGATGACTACATGAAAGTGCAGTCTGACCACAGCAGTACATAAAAAGGGAAGCGTACCTGTGAGTTAGGAATCAGCATGGTATTATTTCCTGAGAGGTGAACACGGAATGTAATTCACTGGGTTGAACTTAGACCATTGAAAGTGAGATATGATTTTTGTAAGGAACAGCGGGAGGTCTTGAAATACTTCACTGAAGAGCACATTAGATATTTTAAATTGCTCATAGACACGGTAAAGAGCGTTTTCGGGCAGTCTATGTATATAATATTATTAATGCTATTCACTTATAACATGAAAATTTTCCATTATGTCTCTAAGAACAATTTGAGTGAGCAACATGGGTCCTGCTCAGAAGCTCCTGCAATAGAGATCCCTGGATACTGGAGTCAATGCGTTATGATATTTGCTATAGGTAAATCCCAGAAATAAAATGTTTCTGTTTACAGTCACGTTCTTCTTTTTCTTTTAAAGTCTGCGCAAGCTGAGTGGCCGAGCTATGGTGGTCTCAACGGTTGTATTTGTGACTGGGCCCTATCCTCCAGTGGGTCCACAGATACTCCTTCATACAACAGGCCCTCAGAACTTGGCACACAAGGCCAGTGGTAGGACGATGTTTGTGGCATCACATACAGTACAATGTCCTGATGCTGGTTGGTATCAGGATCTTGAGTGGTCTTTTTTTTTTGACTCGTCTGATTCATTTTGGCCTCTGTTGGGTCTGGGGTCTGATCTGTGCTCTAAATTAAGCCTTTAGTCTGGGATCTGATTTAACATCAGGCCCAACACTTTGTTACACATCCTGCTGAAACAACCAACATAATAAAGGCAGGTACAGTTGCAGCGTCCCACTAGCTTATGTGGCAACTGCAAAAGCTTTTTGTTATCATCTGTATATCATGCTGTATTGTGATATTCCTAATTACCAGGCTGTCAGGTGCACTACATACTGAAGTTTTTCTCCTGGCCGGGCCGTGCAATGTCCTGAACACGCACACCGCGCATGCGCCATGGTGACTTATTCCTGGCCTGTATACATCAGGTGCACTACATACTGAAGTTTTTCTCCTGGCCGGGCCGTGCAATGTCCTGAACACGCACGCCGCGCATGCGCCATGGTGACTTATTCCTGGCCTGTATACATCAGGTGCACTACATACTGAAGTTTTTCTCCTGGCCGGGCCGCGCAATGTCCTGAACACGCACGCCGCGCATGCGCCATGGTGACTTATTCCTGGCCTGTATACATCAGGTGCACTACATACTGAAGTTTTTCTCCTGGCCGGGCCGGGCAATGTCCTGAACACGCACGCCATGGTGACTTATTCCTGGCCTGTATACATCAGGTGCACTACATACTGAAGTTTTTCTCCTGGCCGGGCCGCGCAATGTCCTGAACACGCACGCCGCGCATGCGCCATGGTGACTTATTCCTGGCCTGTATAGTACATAGCCAGATATCGGTTGAATGGAATGAAGAAAGGGAAATCGCTTTTCAACTCCTGAAGAGGTTGACAGAACCACCTATCTTGGGCTATCCGGATTATAAACAGCCATTCCATCTCTACATTGATGCCAGGGATTCTGCGAGCAAGCACAGGTAAGTATTTAGCTTTTAGTTTTTTTTTTCTTTTTTCTTTTTTCTTTTTTTCTTTTATGTGCCAACTTTGGGGGGACATGAGGGGGCCAGGGTGCACACAGGAGGACGTGGGGGGGGGGGGGGGGGAATATGGTGGGATACTGTGTGGGGGCAAATTTTTTATTTTTATTTTATGTTCATATGTACAGCGCTATGGAATAAATGGCGCTTTAATAATAAATAATAATAATGTGCCAACTTTGGGGGACATGAGGGGGTGCACACAGGAGGACATGGGGGGGAATATGGTGGGATACTGTGTGGGGGGCAAATTATTATGGGATGGATTACTATGTGGGGGGGAAATTACTATATGGGCAATGTGGGGGACACTACTGTGTCGGGGGCAGTGTGGGGGACACTACTGTGTGGGGGCAGTGTGGGGGACACTACTGTGTGGGGGGCAGTGTGGGGGACACTAATGTGTGAGGGCAGCGTGGGGGACACTACTGTGTGGGGGACACTACTGTATGGGGGCAGTGTGGGGGACACTACTGTGTAGGGGCAGTGTGGGGGACACTACTGTGTGGGCGCAGCGTGGGGGACACTACTGTGGGGGCAGCATGGGGGACACTACTGTGGGGGCAGCATGGGGGACACTACTGTGTGGTGGACACTACTGTATGGGGGCAGTGTGGGGGACACTACTGTATGGGGCAGTGTGGGGGACACTACTGTGTGGGGGCAGTGTGGGTGACACTACTGTGTGGGGGCAGTGTGGGGGACACTACTGTGTGGGGAGCAGTGTGGGGGACACTACTGTAGGGGGGACACTACTGTGTGGGGGGCAGTGTGGGGGAAATTACTGTGTTGGGGGAAAATTACTATATGGGGGCAGCATGGAGGCCTTTATATTGGGGAGGCACTGTAGGGGCCATTTCATTATTTCTGGGGACACTATACAGGGATTATTACATGGAGCCCAATATAGGGTGTTATTATTACTGGAGGCACTCTAGGGGACATTATAACTGCTGTAGACACTATAGTAACATTTGGGGTAATTTATCAAACTGGTGTAAAGTAGAACTGGCTTAGTTGCCCATAGCAGCCAATCAGATTCCACCTTTCATATTTTACAGCTCTTTTGGAAATCCAGTTCTACTTTACACCAGTTTGATAAATGACCCCAATTATGTCTATTAGGGTCACTATTTTTTCAGCAGTATAGTACCTGGGACATTGGGGAGCACAACGGGTACAGTATTGGGGGTGGCAGCCGGATGACACTGTTGGGACACCAGGATGGGGAGGTTGATGGAGAAATTGAGAAATCTAACGTGTCTGTGTTACAAACTCTGTAGAGACGAAATGCGGGTGAAAGAATTTCTCATGGCGTTCTAACGGAGGAGAAGAGGAAAGAGAAGGTCTACATGACAGGAGATGTCCCTGGATGTAAGACGTATGTGGTCAAGTATTGGGGGGGGGGAGTGCCAGAGAAATGATCCGCCCCAGGTGCCAAACACCCTGGGCACGCCACTGGGCAACCCCATTTGTGGCCTATACTGATAACAACCCACTGGTGCATCTTAACACAGCAAAGTTAGGAGCTTTAGAACAAAGATGGTCCTCATGTCTTGCCAACTACAACTTCACCGTCAAGTACAGAACAGGCAAGTCAAATGAAAATGCGGATGCCTTATCTTGCCTGACCACCAAAGATGATCCTACAAAACAGATAGATGTATGGGAAGAGGTGGAGATGCCTGCTTTTTACCGACATTTTGCCCAAGACATCATCACCGCCCAAGGTAAAGAAGTATTCCAATTCCAACAACAGACAGATCCAAAATCCCAAGTTGAAAAGGAAGGTTGGATCAAGTTGCAATCCAAAAGCAGAGTCTTGGGTGAACTGCAAGACTTCATCACTAGTGGAAGAGTCCCAGAACGAATCCGCCAGAGAAATGCAGATCCAGAGTTACTCAAACTATGGAGACACCGAAAACAACTCTTCATGCAAAAGGGCTTGATGTTAAGAAGAACTCTAGATCCAATTACCAAATCCTGATACCCCACCGAGATGCCAGAATCATCCTCGAAATGTACCATGATAAGTCAGGACACTTTGGGGTACAAAAGACTGGGGCTACTATCCGCCGCAGGTTTTATTGGATTGGAATGAGAGGAGATATTGAGAGTTGGTGTCGAAAATGTTCTACTTGTGCCATTGGGAGAAATTAAAGACATGACCAAAGAGCACCATTACATTCCATTGTGAGCAAAACTCCTCTAGAAATAGTGGCCATTGACCATGTAAAGTTAGAACCAAGTCGCTCAGGGTATACCTACGCCATGACGATAATTGATCACTACACCAAATTTGTAGTAGCTGTACCTATTAAAGACTTGACAGCCAAAACCACCGCAAATGTTTTCTGGCAAAACTTCCTGTTGCCCTATGGATGCCCTGAAAAGATTCTTACAGATCTAGGATCTGCCTTCGAGTCCCAATTGTTCCATGAACTGTGTTCACTTCACAATTGCCAGAAGATCCGAACCACAGCTTACCATCCTCAAGGTAACGGACTTTGTGAAAAGATTAATCAAACCTTAATTGAAATGCTGAGGGCTGTACCACCTGCTAAGAGAACTGAGTGGTCAACTTTACTACCTCAATTGATGTATACTTACAACAATACCATCCATTGTTCTACTGGGTATACTCCATATTATCTTATGTTTGGCCGCCAAGGAAATTTGCCTGCAGATCACACCCTGGATGTGCAAGTTCCAGATTCAATTAATCCTCTACCCCAAACTGATTGGGTGAGTGAACATCAGAAACGCCTAGCCGATACCCAGGAGATTGTCCAAATTCGCATGGCAAATGCACGCAACAAACAACAAAATGACTATAACCAGCCTGCTAACACAGAACCTTTAGAAATTGGTAGCCATGTGTGGCTGAGAAATAACCATCGCACTAGCAAGCTAGATATCAAATGGGAAAGAGAACCCTACCTCATTACAGCCATTCCTAATGGTGAGAATGATGTCTATAAAATCACTAAGGAAAACAGAGCACCACAAATAGTGCATCGCAACCGTCTTAAGTTGTGTCTAAAAAGAGCTGTTCAAGAGGAAATTCCATCCACAGTGCAAGTGCCTGAAAAATCAGCTGAACCAGAAGGACCAATGCAGGCCGTTGAGAAGTTGTTACTGGAATCAGATCCTCTACAGTGGTTCCTTATGCCGTGGCTTAATATTCCTGTACCTGTAAAGGTAAACGCAGTTCCACCTCAGCCAGAAGAACTACCTCATGGAGGATCCTCAGAAAACCCTGAAGTACCCAGTTCTCTTCAACCAACGCCTATGGAGTCTCTACCACTTCGGAGATCCGACCGGACTACTAAGGGGCAACCGCCTGCTCGTTACAGAGACTTTCTGCAACTGTGGGCGAGGAGAAGACTTCCAGCCCTTCTTGCTCAACAGTAATTACCTTTCCTTAAAATTTGAAGCTACAGAGCGGGGTGAGAGACTTATTACTTTAATTGTTTTGCCTTACCCAAAGGACTCTCTACAAACCTGCTTCTACTTGTTTGTTGCAAAGTTTAAGCCTTGTGCCCAGAGATAGACTTTAACGTACCTGAGCCTCCGTGATTTTCCTCTATTGACATTTTGCTCAGGAAACGGACTCATGGCCATGAGCCTCCTGTAAGATTTATTGTTGATGTTATACACACAGTATTTTTCTTTGCCATTAGGTTATGTTTTAATCATATATCATCATATGATCATCATGATCCAGTGCAATTACAGGGTATATAAGACAGTCATGTACAAATCAATGTGGAGACCAGACGTTTCGGCCTATCAGGGCCTTCTTCAGCGGTCTATAATCTAGAACAAATCTATGTATTTCTGTGAGCAGTAGGATACATGCATAGAGATCAAAAAAATGAAAATAAACACCAATTCAAGATAGCTCTCTCAGACCAGTTCAGGCAGCCGTTCTGTCCATTTTCTACATGTTTATACTGTATGTCATGTCACTGTATTTACTGTCACAGTATATAATGTCATTGTATAATACTGTTTAGGGGGCCCTGAAAAGAAAATATTTTAGTCCTCCTCCTGGGCGGGCCCCTTCTGAGTTCAGGCCCTGCAGAAGACACTTCCCCTATTGCTACGCCCCTGGTCCACTGTATACTAGCTGCCAGACACTGCTGATGGGTCGGGTGTGGGTCTCCACTGATCTGATATTGATGACCATTCCTATATAAATAAAAGAGAGGTTTTAAGCAAACATAAATTGATCAAAATCATTTGTGCCCATCCACCATGGCAAGGTGACCCCTTTTTACATGGCAATCTATGCCAAATGCTTCCTCTTCTGGTG
The DNA here is from genome assembly GCF_905171765.1 of Bufo bufo. Lineage (NCBI taxonomy): Eukaryota > Metazoa > Chordata > Amphibia > Anura > Bufonidae > Bufo > Bufo bufo. Next base: position 65,627,446 of record NC_053392.1, read on the forward strand.
CAAACCAGCCCCCAATTAATTGAAGGAATGCAGGGTTTCACATATATACTGGACCCACTCTGTATGCTACCTCTCCCAGTGCAAGCATAGATTCCTATCCAAAAGAGGTCAACTTGCCATGGTAGATGGTCACAAATGATATTGATCAAAATATATTTGCTAAGTAGAGCATTAGTTCATATATTCTGTGTTTGCAATCCTGAAAATAAGTCATCGATATCTAAGTCCCAGAAAACCCCTTTCACAACTTTTCTCAAAGCCAGAGCAGAGCTGGGAAAAAAGGATTAATTAGTTCAGCTGGAGCTGAAAGTGGTTGCTTTAAAGGGGATTTGTTATCAGATTTGTACCTATGAAACTGGCTAACCTGTTGCATGTGCACTTGGCAGTTGAAGGCATGGTCCTATGTTCATATGTACGTGTAATTCTGAGAAATATTATATATGCAAATTAGCTTCTAGGAACAACGGGGGTGCTGCCGTTACAGTAGAGGATCAGCTTTCTCTACAACTTCTGCACTATCTGCATTTTTATTGACTGGTCTAGGCAGGGTAAACATGATCGCCCGTAGCCATGTCAGTCAAAGTTGGGAGGGCATGGCAGTTGCAGAAAGAGCTGAGTCTCTAGGTGCAGTAGGAATGGCTCCATTGCTCCTTTAGTCTCATTTGCATATATTAAAACATAATTTTTTTCACCAATGGGGAAACATATGAACCTGGGACCAACACAGATGCTTTCAGCTGCCAAGTGCATATGAAACAGGTCAACCAGTTTCATAGCTTCAAATCTGCTGACAGATACCCTTTAACTACTTATATCTCAGGCTTGGTCTTCTTGGCATTCCAAGCTTTCAAACAAGGCTAGAATCACAGAAAACCACATCAGGAGATATAGTTGTCGATATCGGGCCAGGAGTGAAAGCAGTGAAACCTGCTTTTATTTTCATTTTCAGATGCTGCCAACCTGATTGAACAGCTATATCTTCCTATATCGTGAAGATAATGCTGTGATTCTGGTCTTATTTGAAAGTTTTGAACATTTTCAAACAAGATGGGGCCGATATCTTTCAATCCAAAAATATGAGGGGTAAAAGGCAAGCAAACCTCCCCTCTTCAGTAAGCCTTCCCGGCCACTACACATTGAATGGAGCTGTGCTTTCTGTTTCATTCAAAGTGCTAGTTCCAGCACCAGGGCCTACAGGAAACAGCTGATTAGGTGTGGGGTGTATTAAATCCTTCTAGGAAGAAATGTGGACCTCAGAGATCAGTTGGATTCTAAACCAAGTGTGGGCAGGCTTCTCAGGGCTGCTTGCTCAGTAAAGTCTTTTTAGATATATCATTGTGATGGTGTTTTACTAATTGTTTACATAGGAGGTAGTTCCTCTGGAACACGAACAGACAATTAGGGAACACACTAGACACTTTGTGCCAAGATAATTATCATTTTTTCTCATCCAATATAAGAAGAACAATACTAAAGAACTGAAGAGCTTGAAGCATTTATCTACAATCAGACAAAAATGCAATTTTTTTTTTTTCTCATTCTGCTGTTGTAGTATCCCGGGACCCATCCTAACTTATTTCCCTTCCCATAGCACTGTGAGTGAAGTTAATTAGTTACAATATCTTCTAATTGCTATAACAGAAAGATGTATTGCCATCTTAAGTGATGTATGGAATATTACTAGGTAGTGCTATCTCTTTCTGATGTGTGTGAATAACTAGGTTCAGTGCTGCAGCATCTTCTTCATGGCAAGGAGTGTACTGCCCTTGGATATACAACATAGCCTATTTACCTGAATAGAGCTATGTTCAGGTCCCTGCAGAAGGTTAATTGGACCCAAGATGTGCAGGGGCTACTCCCTTTTGCTGTTATGACTGCCTGGGATCTCGGTTGCCGACCGTCAAGAAATTTTTGGACAGTTCATAAAAATAGGCGACTTTTTTCCTGTTTCTATAACTAAAAATATGTGTCAGCGAATTTTTTTGAGCTGGTAGTACCTGACTAGATGATTTTGGTGGTAATTCTCATCATTTTACAGCTCACAGTAAATGCTGGTAACAATTTATTATCAGTATATTGAGCTATAGACATGTATTACTTATATTCTTTATCATTCATTATGGTTTTTCAACTTGTCCGTAAAAAATGAAGAATTCAGGTTGGCAACCCTACCTGGCATTACAGAGGTTGGTCCCAACGATCATGAAATGATGGCATATCCCATTGATATGCCATTGCTTCTAAAGGGAGTGCTCTGCTTTGGGGAAACCACTACTTGCTAAAAGGGTCCCTTGTCAATAAACAGATCACAAAAAGGAGTCATAAACTACTTTGGTCCATGATATGGACCAAACAAGC